>NC_133976.1:25137538-25737538 GCF_047716275.1 Strix uralensis | reverse complement strand
TATGTTAATAGACCTGAACTGACCCTGAAGAGTTAATCTGCAACTGGGATAATCCACCCACAGATAATTTTGATTTGCCTGTGGTGGATTTTCTTGCAAATACTCACAGAATTAATTCTGCATGAAAAAGGAAGGAGTGGACATCTGGGAGGACATCCTATATTCTTCTGATTAAAAAAAAATTCTTGCCTTATATAAATAATGGAATTTAGCTTTAATTATGAAGTTGAAACTAGTCTTCCCATAATTGCTTTCTAAGAATTCAGTAGCATTTTTAATTCTAGGGACAAAAAAACTTTAGAATTCATTACCATTATCACCTATGTGCAGAGAGATTATGAGATCTGTAGAAAGAGTTCACATCTCCTAGTCTATAACCTATCATTTCACAAAGTGGGTCACAGTACAATATTTTCAGTTTTAAAAATTGATCATAGTATTCAATGGAATTACTTTTTTTGGAAAATCACAGGTTGGTTTGGTTTTTTGTTTTTGTTTTTGTTTTTTTTCAAAAAAGGAAATCTCGGCTCATGGAAAAAAATGGAAATAACAAATCTGAAAACGTAAAAACAGAAGAAAAAAGGCAGAGATGAAAAGAAGCCTCAATTTTTAATTGCACTTAATTTATGATTGTTTGTATTCTGGTTTTGGCAACACAGATACAAGCAGTTCGTATTTTCTTCCTTTCCCTCACTTCTAATTTATCTTCAAAAGAGGAAAGAATTAATGTTCTCAGCACTTTCTGTTCCTGTGGAATAAAACTCAGAGGTGACAAACATGACAAACTGAAGGGCTGCATGAATGAAGAGACCTGAATAACTGACATACTAGACTGAGAGAAAACTGGCACTTGAAAGTGCAGACTTAGTAATAAGTGTTTTCAAAAAATCTAATAATTTTAGGAGTCTAAATTTTAGGGAGTTACTGAAAGATGACAACAAACCTAATGCTGCAGGTAACGAGGAAGGAAAAGTGATGTTGACAATTATTAACTTTAAAACAAATTTTGAAGAAATCACTAACTGAGGACATAAAATGAACAGAAAACAATAAAACGTAACACACATTTGCAAAGTTAGGTTGCACTAGACTTGTGCAGTAGCTTTTCTTGATAGGATATTTTTTTAAAAAAGAAATTCAATAATCTCATTTATTCTGACTTTAATAAAGCATTTGATACCATACCTCATGGGAAAACTACCAGTTAAGCTGAAGAAAATGAGGATTAAGAAAGAAACTGTGTTGGATAAAGAAGCTGTCTCAAGAGAAAGGCAGCAGATAGTGTTGAGAAAGAGCAAAGAAAGGTTTATTGAGGAATTCCTTGAAGATCCACCTTAGGGCTGAGCTTCCTTAATATTTTCACAAATGATTTCAGAATAAATAATAGGAGTGTACTGATAACAATGTTATAAAACACTTGCAATAGACAGCAGGGTCAAAATGCAGGAACCAGAATTGGATAATTCCAAAGAATGGGAGAGAGAAACAAAATTTGATACTTTAAGGAGGGCAATCTATTTTGACACACGAACAGCAATAAACATTTGCTATAAACTGGGAACTTGTCAGCTGGAAATGATCAAAATGCTGAAGACTGGGTTGAATGGCTGTGTGCCACAAGTATGATATAGACATCAAAAGACAAGTGTTCCTTGAATATATTAGATTAAGCATTTCTGGTATAATAGTACTACTAGTACTGTGCAAGGCATCTCACGGGAATGACTTTGCACAGTTCTTGTCACCAATGTTTAAGAAGGTCGAATTCAAACTTCAATAGGGCTCCTAAAATGATAAAGATGAAGAACAGGAGGCTAAAACACAAGGTGATGAAAGCCTAGGTTGCGTAACTATAAAACTTGTCGAAAAATGTATCATAGTGCAAGGAGGAATTGGAGATGATGAAATGCTAATGAAGGAGGGAACTATCCTTCCTTCATTAGGGATATAGAACAAGGTTAGTATGCTAAAAACTAGGAACTAATTTGACTGTAAGGTGATTCCTACACCTATAGAGCAAACAGGACTTGAAATGGCCTTCACATGGGTGAAGCATGGAGTGGAAAAGGTCAAGAGCAGTGACAAAGACTGACTCAGCCCAGATGTTAAGAGAGGATGTGGGTATGTTCACAAAGGAGTATCAGGACATGGACCTAACAATCCAGGGGTTCTTTTCTAGACCTCTGTTCCAAAACTGAAATCAAGGATATTTGTCCATATCGTCTTTCCATTTAGTTGCCCAACAGAGACCAAGAAGGTGTTATGCTGCTATGCAACTCCTTCGTTTTTGTTTGTTCAGTGAAATCAACATGCATGGATAGCTTTAATCAAGTCCTCTTCAGGTACAATGACTCTCTCCACTTGCTTTCACAGTTTCAAATAATGTTTGTAGTGTTCTTTTTAAGTCAGATAGATCCTTCTGAGCCTAGAGGGCATTTACATACTACCCTTTCTTTAGAAACTTGCATGTAATGAGTATGTTAACGATTGATGATGTCCTTTAAAAACCAGCAAACTGTTGAGTTGCTCCTGACCTTCTACTGTATGGAGTTAACAGTCATTCAGCCTTTGGCAGTCTGTCTGATAGTAAGAAATATTGGGATGACAACTGTGATTTAAATGTCTTTGAGCAACTGCACACTACACAGTAACTATTTGCTCTGATTTTAATAGAATCTATTCTCATTCCTTTTATTAAAACTGATTGACAGAAGGAGCCCAGTATATTCAACTGCTACAGACTTTTAAAAATAATGAGTTAAAAGACAACTACCTAATAATTCAAATCTTTACAATCTATTGCCTCAGAGATGAATATCTACAGACAATGACAGATACTGCCCTCTTCGCTTCACAGCCACTTACCACTCTAATCCCTAACCCAGTTTCTTTATTTCTCCACAGCAAGGTAATGCCCTTGTGCCAAAAAATGTATTTACATGGAAGTTTCCATCATTTCTCTTGGGCAATGACAGCAGCACTAGCAGAGTCCATTACTCCTCAGACGTTCATATTTCAAATAAATTTAAATGGGAAAAACCATTCATTTCTGAGAAGGAATAAATAAAGTATTTCGTTACTCTGTGTGTGTGTTAATGGATGTGTATAAAATATAAGTGAAAAATATGAATTCTGTATAAGGAAGGCCAACTGTTTTGAAGGAGAGAAAACAGGTGAGAGAGGCATGCAAATTTCTGTAAGCTGTTAATTGGAAGCTATACAAAATGGACATGAAGAATGCCATTTGTCTCTGGCCTCAGCATCTAGCAGGTCGAGTTACGTTCAGCATTATCTATAGGAAGAGTTAGCTCAAGTTAAATACTGAATAAGACAGGAAAATATGCCATACACAAAATGATCTAAAACGTACTTTCAGGCAGCAAAATCTCAAAGGCATCATTTGCTGAAATGAAAATGTTTTATATTTAAAAAGCGATTTTCACATGTTGATGCGGTATCATCTCGTTGACAAATTATAAAACCTTGCTGCAAACTACAAGGGCATTAAATGAGAGTTCTTAGACATAGTTCAAAATTATAATAGTAGGTTTGCTGCTGTTTTCCTCATAATGGTAATTATACTGACTGAACAGATTAGCTACTCCATGAGAATTTCAGCTGTACGTGTCATAAGGAATGACATGCTGAACCCTGTATAAATGTCATTGCAAATATAATTTTTATTGAAAAAAGCTGTTTTATAGTCATAATAGTACAATGACATGGGAGTGCTAAATAAAATGTCATCCTGACTGCAAACAAATCCTGTTGATGCAAGTGCTGCTTATACCACTGTGTCTGCCATTAAGAAAGTAACCACCGTCTTCTGGGAAAGCATTCAGAGTCTTGTTCAATTGAGACTGTGAAAATGAGAGCACTTGGGGAATAGACCCGGGAACCTGGCAACCACGCTGCTGAAAAAGGATTCTCGCAACAAAAAGAATTTGCATGTTCACCTCTGTATTTCCTAACAAGGACACTCCTGCAATTCAAGATTCTCTCTACAGTATCTAGTGCGTAAGTTAAAAGGTAAATAATAGTTATCAAGAAATAGTTTTTCTTTATTTTCCACGACAATGCAGTATATGGTATTAGGGCTAAGCATACTGTACATCAAGTTCATGATGATATCTGCAGGAGTTTAGTTCTGTCAGCCAGGCTAAAATATAACTTTATTTGGATTCCTTTCAGCTGCTTCATCTTTTGCAACAGAGAAATGGGTTCAATAAAACACAAAATTCTGGTGAAACACAGTCTATTTACTCCTTTCAATAAAATTAATTTGTCTGATTAATTTCCAGTTGCATTTTTAGTCAGAAGCAGAATTTAATTAAGCAATTAAATTATAAACACAGCCTATAAACCTCTACCTTCACCTAGCTCACAGTGAATTTCCATTTACTCATTATATGTGATAGGCTTTCCTCTCATCCATTCTCTAACAGTTATTTGCCAGGTCACTTAAGGGACAGCTTTGCTGTCCTATCTTAAGAACATGGCAATAGTTTCTAGCAAAAAGTCCATAAACCTAATGTAAAACAACTGAAATCAGGTACAGGTTTTTTTGGTTTTTGTTTTCTGTGCTGGTAACTGTAGGCCATCTGTGCATAATGTTCTATATTTCTGACATAATGAGCCTAAGAAAAAATAAGAATAGCAAGCGTGGGGCACAAGGAAGATTTGTACTTGAGGTGATACATGTTACATTAAAGTGTACAGCTGAGGTTTTAGAGTGTAAAGGTCAAAGGACACAAGCTTTAAAATCAATTTTCTCATTTCACAAATTAATTTCAACATTTTTCTAAATTTCTAATTTGAAGAGATATTTTCTTCAGTACCTACAGACGTAAAAGTACTAAATGTAATTTTTGTGCTATCTAGCTTTAGATATCTTATCTAGTAGGGAAACTCTCTTAGGGTGCATTTGTATTTGATGGTGTGAGATAGGTCCTTTCATAGGGAAATTGCTGAAGGAGCCTCCAAGCACTCTGAATCACCTTCTTAATGAACCTCTCCCTGTTGATCAGAAGGGGTTGGGAGATTACTTGATCAATTGGAGTTAGTATCAACTCATCTTAACAGGCTGTGGCATGAATACCCATACCATCAACACACTGCTCTCTTTTTTAACAGTTCCAAGTAGAGCTGTTGTATTTCCAGGGCATTTAAAGCTTTCAAATGAAAACCAAAGTTTGGGGAACCAATGGAATTTTTTGAATCTTCAGTTATGAACACAGATTTTAAAAAAAGTAGTTTTATAATTTGCTAGTATTTTTTTCTTGTTTAATGGCTAAAGAAGCTGTTCCTCCAAAAATGGACCATCTTTTTCCCTTCCAGCCCCTCAATGGCTCTACTTTGAACTACTTCCATGCAGTCTACGAAGTCATCACCCCAGTCTCTTTCCAGATGGAAAATTATTTCATCCTGAGAATGCTACGAACTCAATGCCCCTTTCCATAAATGTGGTTGATATTATTTGTGGAAATCCCACAAAGCATCATGATCAGGCTTCCATCGGGTCTGTGCGTACCTCTTTAAAAAAGGTAAGACAAAGCAGTGCATGCATCTATTTCACAGTATATATACGCACAATCCCTCATACTTCTATGCAGCCAATACTACTCAGCCACAAATATTACTTCAGCTATGCTCTTTTTATGGTCGCTCTTAAATATTGGGATATAAGCACTCAAAGAAACCTCTCTGCACTACTGGAGAATATACACCACTTCAGCTTCATGAAATTAGGAACATGAAGAACTACCATCCTCCCAACCTTCAGCTGTAACTGGAAAAATAAACATATCGCCAAACAAAGCCATGTCAGAGAAATGTAAAACCAGCTTTACAAAATTAGTTCTATCAAGACCTTCATCAATAAATCAGTAGTCCCATTACAAAATGGATACCATTTTTGCTGATGACCATGAAACTACATTTCTCTAAATACACAAACTGATTTTGAATTTAACAGCAAACTTTTCTGCATCACTGAGTTACACATCTTTCACAGAAACTACAATTGCATCATATTCCAAAATATAAAATTATCTAAACTGCTAATATATATGCACATCATAGTTAACTTTCAGTGTAAATGAAGAATGCATGGATTATACTACAGCAAAATGAATTTTAATGTTCACACATGTTCTGCTCAATATCTTTGTATTGTTGAAATCAATAAAAATAATGAAACAAGACACAACACACATCTGTAATACATGCAGACATGCACACAAATAGTAATCACCTGAGTCCTTTTCTGCTGTTGCTAAATAAAAAAAAAAAAAAAAAGAGAAGAAAAACATCATTACAGAAATATAACTATTTAGACTTAAAACCTTAAAATCTTCAGTATAGCAGTGAGAGTCCTGACAGTCAGCTCACACAAGTGATGGGTTTTGTCAGCTGAGGGAGAATGGTGTATGTGTTTAAGTAGTATATTTATATTTCTAGTCCTGCGTAGTCTCTATTTTGGGCTCATGGGCTGAGTTTGCATCCATATTGTGCCTGGGAATCTAGACACATAAACAATAGTAAAAGAATATAAGAAAGGAAGAATATAAGAATATTATTTTTGTTAGAGCCTTCTTTGCATCTCTATCTTTTAGATAGCTACTAGTGGTCTATAGCTGATATTATCATGCAATAGTTGCATTTTCACTGACTGATATGATGTTGTTCACTGAAGAAATATTCAAAGAATAGGACAAAAACTCCAAAAATGTATGACAGATACATTTGAGGACATCAGTAATGATACAAGGATAATGACTACATGCTTTCTGTGTGCAACTTGAGGAGTAAACAATTAATGCAAACACTAACATGAATCACTTTTAAGAGAAGAACGTAATTTCAGTGCACGGATACAGTAATGCTCCCATAAACCTAATGAAGCAGAATGGACCCTATTGCTGAAAACTATTACATTTATACTGGCAAAAATGTAGGATATTTGTAATGACCAGAGTACAGAGAGAGACCAGTACCTGTCTCATTGCTACTGAAAACCAATGTGTTTAATTTTCTGATGTTATGATGCTGGAGACCTTCACTTTCAAATAGTACTCTATCCTCAGAAAAGTACTCAACCTATCTCTTATTGAGGTACTAGACTTATATATGCAAGTATCTATTGTGCTGTGGGTTTACAATTACATGAGTGTAAAAATACTTACAGAAATACAGTTGTGTTTCAACCAAAAGACAATAAATCGTAAAAGAAATCTGCAAATCAAAATATGTCATGGGATGGACTGCAGTTTTATGTGCTGTTCCAGCTTACTGCAGTGTTAGGAGTGTGCATATTTTAAAGTGCAAATTTGCTGCTTGCAGTGGAACTGCCACAATTCTCTAGGATATAGTTAAAAATCTTGGGCAAGGACGTATTTACATCACTGTAAAAAACTTTTCCAATCCAATTTAGTGTAAGTGAGTTTAGATACCTTTTGCATGCTTTTGTCATCTTTTAAAAATGCTTCTATTTTTATACCCATTATTTCAACAGGTTTGCTAAAAGACCTAAAAACTGAACATTAAAAAATCCCCTTTATGAATACAGAAAGACAAAACCTAAGGAAAACAGTTATTTTTGTTTTTTCATTCTCCAGAACAGATTTAGTAGTCATCCTTGTTTCTTTAACACAACATGATATCATAATTAATTATGATAAACTGGTTACTAAGATGGTTTCATGTTGTTACTCCCATGATATAATACTGGTTGCTATAGTGATGAGATGGGTTTTTTGTTAATCACTTGTGAGATTGGTTAACTCATGTTTTTCAGAGAATTTGAGCATAAATGGAAACAGGGAAAAAAGTTGGCTTTATAATATTGCTAAACATATGAAGCTTCTTCATTTTGCTGCTATGATAACTATTTCTTCTAGTGCATTGCTAGAAATACACACTATTTAAAAAAGCATAAAATTTGGACATTTTTAAAGCAGAATTCATCTTCCATGTATTTTCCTGTTAATTGACTGTACCTCAAAAAAATCAGCTGTATAGATGTGCACACACTGTTTTCTACTCCTGAACATATCTGTTCAGGTATATCTCAAGCTTTCTGTGCTTTATGGAATAGAACAGATGTGTCTTGACAAGACATATGACTATTATGACTTCCTTTTTGTTCTATATAAGGTTTACAAATAGTAAAATGACATTGTGTATCCAAACCATTTTTTTGAGCAAAATCTTTGTTAATTTCAGGATATACTTTCTAGAAGATACCTAAATTCCAGAAAACCTTCTGATTACCATCAAATCTGGTATTTTGTCCCATTAATTCATTCAGAAAGGATGTAATTAAGGTTTTAATCATCAGATTATTATTATACATCTGACAACACAACAGCAAAACTAATCACACTTATCTATCTGTCTGCTTTATAAGTCCATCAAAAAAGCATCTATACCCAGAGTTTTCAAGCTTCAAGGTACTGTCACTGCTGCAAAGGAAAGAATTTCTTGTCAGTGGTTTAATTACTAGAAATAGTTAGAGAAATAAAAAATAACCCATAAACAACCTTTTAGATTTATGGAGAACTCAAAAGTAAGAACAAAGGGCAACTTAAATTAGGAAGTCCTAGTCTTCCATTCAGACAGGGTCCCAGGAGGCATATTAAAGCAATGAATAGGAAAAAGCTCCATAGTTCACCAGCTGAGATTTTAATGAGACATTTCCCCTTGCTGTGGAAAGGGTTTGTTCTGGAAAGGGAAAAGGCTGCTCACAGAATATTCAGTTAATAGGCATTGTTGGCTTTTACAGCCACTTTGGCAGTTGATTGCTGTACTAACCTTCTATTTTGGCATATTCTGTAAGTCGAGTGTAATTGATCAAGGCAGCCTTCTCCAGACATTTTCTAACCACTTTCTTCACTTCTTCTGCTGGTATGGGAGTGGCAATATCTTTCATTAAAACCTGCACCAGAGACAATTATACCACTTGGTTATAGTCATTACCCAAAACCCAATGGAAAAGGATAAAAGTATCCTAAAGTTACTACAGATCTGATAATGATTAAAGGCAGAAATCAAAAAGGAGCTATTTCAGCTGGTGGAACTAGGTATTTGTCTTTGAAGGTTTCTGTTCAACCCCGGTTTGACTGTCTATATGGTATTTATATACAATACCTCTACGGTTTGGCATTTTGCAGCATGCCAGTCAGTCTTCATTTGGGTGACACCAAGAGCAGTATAACAAGAGCATTCTGTGGATGGGCTAGATCATGCTGCCCACTAAAGATGTGGAAACTTGCTTGGTTCTCATCTGTGGAAAAGCTTCCACCACTGCGTAACTGTTGACTCTTCAACAGTGTAAAGGAGAAACTGTGAACACCACCATCAGAGCTAGCTAATACTGACTTGCTTTTCTTCCTTCATAAAGTGATTCAAATTCAAGATGTCCTTGATGTGAAAAACAGTCATCCATAGTAGTCAGTGAAAACACTGAACGACTGCTGGAATATTTTATTATGGACAAGTAGAAGAACAGATCATATAAAGCTTTTCAAAACCTGTCAGCTTTTAAAGCCTATTCATTTCTAAAATATAGGACTTAGATAAACTGGATCGCCTGTTGCAAGAGAAGTAAACTGAGAATGTATACCTCTTTATATGAATGCAACAGTATATACTCTGGATTACTACAAAAAAAGGAATAAATATTGTTAATAATTCACTTGCATTTTTACTTTTATTCTATACTCCATTAACTTTCAACAAGCAGGTGTAAACAAAACTCAGTATGTTTCTACCACATTTTAACGTCAATAATAAAATTTCAGATAACTCACAACCTTTTAAAGATGCTTCTTCTCCAATGGATCCCCAGACAAACTACACCCTTATAAAACATATCTAAAAACTACTGTTAAAGGGAGGGTACAAGAGATACGGTCTGGGGAAGGATATGGTAGAAGTAGAAAGACATTGCTGCAAAGCAGACTTCTTCCATTACTTGCACATGCATATGACATATCTACCTTTGTTAACCTACTTCTTTTTAATGAACGACTTGTGGATTATCAAGGGAAAATACAGTATTCAAAAATATTATGGATTTTTTTTTTCAAAATTTTCAAAAACAGGTAAAATAAAATGTTTCTAACCCATTCTGCATCCACAAGTATAGGAATGCACATTTATTCCCAGTCAAGACTGACAATGGTATTGCTTGAGCACCTGGTAGAGTACCATAGCCATTTGTAACAGCAGGAACAGTGTGAGGAAATAACTGTTTCATATAACACAAAGGAATCTACACAGCACTACAGTTAATGAGATTATAAGTCAAAGAAGACATATACCCACACTCTCTACATGTTTTTGAACATGGCAGAGGTTTTCTAAGATAGAATCTCTATCCATGAAGTGTTCTGCAGTGCAGAACAACTGACACTCCCCAGGACCAGACCTCTATGATTTTGGCAAAACTACACAGACTGGGATCTAAGCTTTTTTTGAATTCATACCTTCATCAGGCTCCTGCTGATACAATTCCTCTGGAATCTCTGCTGGAATATAAAGTTCTCTTTCCTCAGAGATGACTGAGATGCTTTTACTATTACCAGGTCTTCTCTCTTCCAGTCAATACAAGAGGATTTGCTGGGCAGGAGCTTATATTTATAGCTGCCCATGTCGGTTTTGCTGCATATAATTTTTTCTTCTTAAATTGACTCAGATTATGCATTTATGGAAGATTATTTGGATTATATAGAAGCTTTTTAATGTTACATATCAGTACAGACAACATCATCAGCATAGAAGCCATAGAAAGCAGGAAAGGGGGGGCTGTAGAGTAAACCTGTGCCACTTTAGGGATAATGCTGGGTAATTATTAAATTATAAAGAAAAAAAGAGTCACTACAGTGGCTTGAAGTGAAAGTCTAATAAATAAGTCCTACAGAAAACAGCTGTTTGCCTCTGTGGAAGACAATGAGAAAAAAACTTCCCAGTGAACAATTAAAACCAGTAGTAAAATAACTGAGAAGACATGAGTCTGCTTTCAGCAGCCTGAAGGCAAAAGAAAAATGCAGGCTTAGTACTCAAGCAGAATTTAAAATATGTTCTCAAACTTACCCTTTCAAGTAATGAAAGTGTGGCTTTTAAAGCTCCTTCAGGACGTCCAAAGGGGAAGCAGTATCTTAAAATGTAAAAAAAAAAAAAAAAAAAAAAGAGGAAGAGAAAATTATCAGAATTATAATACATAAGTTCAGAATTTATTTTGGGATGTAACTGTACACAACTTACATTAAATTATGTTAGCAGAAGACTTCTATCCATGAAGTACAAATGAAAGCAGAAGCCCTCTTCAGTAGTCTACCATGGAGCATATGTGTAGTACAGAAATATCAGCCCACCAGCAGCTCAGAAAGAATTTAAAAGCCAAAAAGCATCACTTCCACTTTCTCAACTATGAAAGATACTTAATGGTCTCTGATGAGCTTAATTGGAAAGAGGTAGTATTTCTCATGTAGTCATGACAGCTACTGGAGATGTGAAGTAGCGCTCTGTTTATTATATCTTGTTTTAATATTGGATTAAGAAAAAATGTCAGCTATTTGGGAATAAAAATGCCTGCATATATTCCATAATTTTCCCTATTATATTATAAATAGCTTGGAAAAACATTTTATGTTATCTTAAACTTTAGCAGCTACAACTTAAACCATAGCCACTTCTGTCTCATCTAAAATTATGTAAATTAAAAAGTGATCCCATTCATAGCTTTGTTTTTCATTTTTGTCTACTGAATTATCCAATATATCAGCTCAATGAGACTACAGTGCTTAGGCAACTGTAACCTCTCTTAATCCCATCTCTAAAATCTTGATGGGATATCCTCAATTGGAAAAAGACTTTTTACTGTGCTGAGAGTATTCTTATTATTACTTACTGAGAATGGTAGCCTCATATTCTAAAGTTTTCCAACAGTAAAATCTTTTCTAATGATAAAAGGATTCAGACCAGTGAATTTTAGATATACATTTTGGTCACCCAAAATAAAGCACTGCAAATGAGGTCAAAAAAGGATTTTCTGCAGTGAGAATTCCAGTATTTGCTTTGCCTCATTTTATTTCTTTCTTACTGTAGTGCTAACAATTTCTGAGGACAGGTTAACAAATTAGCAATGCAGATTTAATGACCCTTAGGCGTTAAGTCATCTTAAAACATAATACAACTTTAGATGTTTTGTCTCCTCGTCCCTTTGCAGTACATTTCCACAATCCTTCACTTGCCTTTCACGCTTATTCCTATCAACCTCTACGGGTTTGGCTGTGGCAAGGATGTTCCCACAGCTGCGGGGATCTTTAAGGATAGGGAGACATAGATGGTGACAGTAGTCAATTCAATTATTAGACATATGGATAATTGGGTCTGTGTCATCCAAGAGGACCAAGCAGTAAGTTAGTTGCTGGGTACAAAGGTAGTGGACATCAGGAGGTGTTTATATAAGTTACCTAGGGGAGAATAGAGAAGGAGCAGCATTCATGGTCTACATTAGACCAGTAATATACAGAAGTGTAGGAGGAACACTCCAGAGATAAAATTCATGCAGCCAGGCAAGAGGTTAAAGTTCAAGACCCTCATGGCAGCTTTCTCTGAAACATTGGCTCTTCCACATTTGATGCCTGAAAGGCAGGCAGAAATCTGAAGTCTCCGTGAGTAGTAAAATGACAGAGAGGAAAAGTTTAAGTACCTTAAGAACTGGGAAATACTTTAGATGAGAGTCACCAGCACAGGACAGGCTGACTGCATCTTAATCGTAATGGAGCCAGGCTGATAGCAATTAAAATTAAAAAGGCCATAGGGGAGTATTAAAACTGGAAGCGGTGGGTTAACTAACAGGCATAGGAGAGCATTTTTTTTAGATGGGTGTGACCTAGTGACCTAGGTGTGACCTAGTGACCTAGGTGGACATAGCAAATGTTCAGTGCATCTCTGAAAGGTGTGAAGAAAAATATACTCTTCAGTTAAAACTGTCCACAATGACAGCTGACCATTGCATGCAATGCTAAGCAATGGAGTGAGGGCAAAGCTCAGAAAAAAAAAGAAGTGCTGGTGATTCTTGAAAGTCTGTACCACTGACCCTCCAATTAGTATGATGAGAGTGATTAGGAAATGTTAAGTGATATTAGAGGAGCTGCAAATTGATGACAAATAGTAATAGAGATTTCAACTATACACATGTACGCTTGATCAATGTCTCATTAAGATGAGATATAACGATAATCTTTCAGGAGACAGTTTTGAATTGCTTCCTTGGACAGCTAATTTAGGACCCGCAAGAAAAGATGCCATTCCAGATTTGGTCTCAAACGTGAACAGGACATAGTTTGAGAGGTGCAGAACAGGAGAGGTGTTCTGTTGTAGTGATCATAAAACAACAAAATTTAATAATGTAGCAAAAGAGAACAGGCCAAAAAAAAATTCAGTACATGTACATTCAGTGCATGCTTTGCATCAATCTTTACTGCTGAATGTATTCTTCAAGCTACTGAGCATTTCACAGTTATCACAACAATTTCGATGGATAGAAATATGGAGTGTTTTTAATACCATGTTTTCTTAAGCAAGCAATCTCACAGCCAAGCTTATTCTTTGTTAATTAATGATACAGGTGATCTTTTTGCATTACTTGAGTCAAGGTTTTATTTAAAAGTCTAATGTTAATTCTTTATCAGGATGTCCTATATTGTGACTCTATATGTTTTATAAATTCAGATTCCAGGACACTATTGATTCTTCCTTCTACCAGTATTATGCCAGTATCCTCATTTAAATCCAGACCTAACTTTAGTTCCAACATTTGTTCAGAGAAAGATATAATAATTGCTCTTCAACTGGCAGAGCATTGTTTGTCTGTCTTGATTAAATAGGATTTTAATGCAAACCTGAGAGTCCTCTGAAGGATAGAGGCATTCATCTATGAATGACACATTTAATTGCTCTCAAGGAGGAGCTTCTAATGTTGTTTGAATTTCCTCAAAATCCACCAAAACTAAGGCAGAAAGATCCTATAGTCACTGATATAGCCGAAGCTCATCAACATGCTTTAGTGTGTAGGTAAGCAGACATGATGGGTTTCACCTTTATTTGTTCCAACTCAAATAATTATTTAGACCTTATTATACATTTTGTAATTAGTCTCATGCACATGAAGGCCTGAACAGAATTACTCTGAAGATGCCCAGACTCTCTTGTTCACCCATCTTGCTTCTCTCTCGGTACATATTCAGAAGGCTTCTGATGCTTCAGTATTTTTTGGGTCACAGCTAATTTCACTGACTTCATCATTGTGTATAAGTACCTATATTAATTGGAAATTCCAGCAATTTTGTTTCTACCATAAACTTGACAGGATATGATCATAAGTATGCCAAAAAACAGGCCAAACAGGCCAGAGGTCTTCTCCCAGCTCCAGTACACTTTTTTTTTTTTTTTTTTTTTTTTTTTTGGTAGCAAGCATGAGAAGATTGTCACAGAAACAAGTTTTTCTTCCCCCTGCAGATGATGTTCTTTGTCAGTACTCTCCTCCTGCCTTTCCAAGGCCTGGGTAGGAAGCACTCTGTCCTTTGCTGCTCTGTATCTCTTCTCTGGCAAGAGCTATTTAATTCCATGGAAGACAGGAAACAGGAAATGAGTCAAGGAAGAATCTTTAAAGCAAATAAAGGAAGGGAACATAATTTTTTCCCCCAAAGGAATACCCTCCTTGGAGAATCCTAGCTCTCTTTAGTTTAATACAGAGATGAAGTCCCAAGTGAAGATTGCTATGTCCTCTATGCTCAAAATGACCTAGTTATCAACATGGCAGATACCAGTGAATACTAGACATTTACCTCATCAAACCAGAGAGGCATCCAACAAACTTATAGCCAACCTTGCCAAACAAAAGAAAGCTGTTTCACACAGCACTATTTAAACTGTGGGACTGGTTGTCATAAGGTGATACAGAGACAAAAAATTTCTATAAATACATTCTAAAAAAGGATTAGATTGACAGAATAGTGGAAGATATGTTGGCTTAGGGTGATAAACTAACAGATTTGGTAGTCTACATGCCATTTTAATGCTAAGCTTCATAAACCATCAATCTTAGAAAATAGAAGGAAAAATCACCCAAGTTTGCTCACTTTCTTGTACTCCTTCCCTAAACATTTACCGGTATTGACAGTCCTTAACATATGACAAACTCTTTATTGAGGATGATGGACCTTAGCTGACTTAGGAAAGGTAAACATATCATGAAACCATGAAAATTATGTTAGACATCTAGAAAAGTTTTAGCTGCCATCTATCAAAGATGTTATCTACTCAGATGACTCTTCTGATCAGTACTAAACCAGAAATTGCTATGGCTCAGTCATTTTCATTCAGACAATTTTCTCTCTTAAGAGTTATAGAAAGCTTAAATTTTAAAAGCATCAACAAAAATCAGGCCTATATTCTTGCACAATCTTTTCTACCATAGAAAAATATAACTCACATGATACACAAATTTTAAGCACAATCACTTGTGTCAATAAATTATTCCGTATTTAATATATTCAAAATTTCTTTGCAGGTAGACTATTTTATTTTCACTCTGCTTGTTCAAGACCAAAATTGAACACCATGAGAAAATTCTTCCAGAAAAAACTTAGTATTCATTGAATAAACTATACACTCACCTGAAATGGCTTATTTGGTTTTCTAAAAGGGAGGAAAGTCTGTCCTTAATTTCCTCAAACCTTTCTTTCTCTTCAACAGATACTGTTCCAATTCCATCTGGCCTGTAATATTAAATATTTAATAATTGTTGATATCTCTTCAAGCTGATTTCTCTTTGAACAGTGATCTTTATTTTTCAAGCTTCCAGTTAACATGCGTGCTAACTCTCCTTTCCTCTTTCCCATTGCCTTGAAGGATAAACAGTAACTTGTGAATACAGTTAAAGAAGACTGCAAATAGACAATTTAACTTTTGAACTGAACTTTTAAATTCAAGTCCTAAGTTTCTACCTGATCCCAGTATGAACACAAAGTAGCATATATTTCTCCCAAATAATTCCCAAAGATATTTAATATCCTTTCTCAAGAAAATGAGTACTATTGGCACAATAGAGGGGCCTACTCAGATCTTGTTGAATTTCAGCTCCTTGAATCTTCCAGATACTTTCCCAGAGACACAATATGGTTGAAAGTGATTTTAAAATAAAGATGTGAGGCAAATTACAGCAAGAAAAGCCAGAGCAGGCAACACCTAGGAATCCCCCTGCTTAGAGTGAGCATAGATTTTTTGATCCCCCATCCCATATTGACAAATAGCAACATGTAACAAAGACTTCCATATAAATATAGCATAAAGGATGCAACAAAAAAACCAGTCTTTAAAAAACAAAAGCACTGGCATTTTTTTAAACATAAAATTTAAATCCCCAAAATTAATAATAAGCCTTGTTAA
Organism: Strix uralensis; assembly: GCF_047716275.1. Classification (NCBI taxonomy): domain Eukaryota; kingdom Metazoa; phylum Chordata; class Aves; order Strigiformes; family Strigidae; genus Strix; species Strix uralensis. Next base: position 25,721,080 of record NC_133976.1, on the reverse strand, counting down.
GCACACACTTAGTCTAAAGTCTTAGCCTAAAGGTGCTATTAATGTATTTATATTGAAATAATTACCAAATTTTTGCCATGCAGTCACAACTTCCCCACATACAGCATAATTTAAAAAGAAGTATCTGAAAACTTCCTTAACTTCCTTAAGTTAATCTCTTAACTTCCAGCTCCAGAGTAACAAAACAGCTACTGCTTCCCACCTGAGTTTATGACCCTGACACTAAGTGCAGATCTGCCCAGTACCTCCTCCAGAGCCTCCAAAACTGTTTTTCTAGACTGAGAAAGTTTCTAGAACTGAGAAAATTGTAGTAAAATGACACAAAGAAAGACAACTTTCCATGAATGTTCAAAGAACCATTCTAGGATTCTATGAACATTTTGTTTGCTAAATTGTTACTTTAACTTTCTGCGATATATTTATATCTAGGAGGGATAAGTTGCCACCTGGTCATGACATAAATAATTCTCTCACCCTTTAAATCACTTATATTTGTGATCTGTCAAGTCAAGGTGGAAAGAATGCCTGAACTCCTTAAATTATTGTGAAGACAACAATAAAAATCAGATATGGTGGAGATATGAGTAACCAGGCACATCAATATACTATTGTATAAATTTGATGTGAAAGAGCAAATAACTTATCTTCTCTCTTTTGACGGATGCCAGGATACTTTACCTCAGCCTTCTGACAGATGGAATGGGCTCAAATTTAAGTAAATTGTACTGTCTGATTTCATTGTCAGGAGAGATCGTGCTCTGGAGTGATAAAGCAAATAGTTCTGTCATATTAAACATCACTGAGGCATGTCATATATATGACAGAAAAGACCTAGGGGTCCAGATAACAGTAAGTGAAAAAGGTGAGCCAGTAGGATGTCATATCTGTCAACCTGCACTAAGGCTAGGATTGCCACGTACCAGGGAGCTGTCACTTCACTGAGTTTGTTGTCATAAAGAACCTTGTTGACAACACCTAAAATTTTCAAAACTGTTAAATATATCTTCAGTGGATGTCTGCATAGAAGCCAATGTCCCAGAAGAAAAAGAGAGTACACAAAAAGGTGTTAGAAAAATGTACCATCTATAGCACTGAAAAACTCGCCTCTTGAAAACGTGATTTTAGAAAACAGCACAAACTCTGAATCATTATTTTATTTCTTCCTGTTAGCCTTATTGCAACAAGCAGAATATAGAAATGCATTTTCACAACACAGTTCTGAGACACATATTGTGCTGGTGATCATTTTTTTGCTACTCTTGGGAATATCTATCTACCACTGAGAAAAAAGAATCCACAGAAAAAAGAATCTGACTCTAAGATGAGCTGAGACAGAAAAAATAGATACATAGTTTCAAAATTTCCACTAATTTTGTCTTCTAGATCTTTAATTGCTTTAAAGACAGAATAAAATAAAATAGCACTGTTTTGAGCTGGTTATTTTTATTTACAGACTATTGTGCCTGGCAAGAAAATCAGACTCAAGCAGTCATTTGGTTTTCAAAGGATTAGGCCATCCATAAACTATGCAAGAACTATTTTGCAACTAAACCCAACAAATGAGCCTTTCCTACTGTCCCAAATGTTATGGATAGTGATTTGGACTTATTTTTTCAATTCAAAACCAGTGTTCAGCTTTCTTATTGCAGTGTGGGACCTCTCTTTCAAGAACTCAGCCAAGAAAAGTGATGGATTGTCTTAAGAAGAATTTTCATTTTAACATTATCTTCTCAAGAAGGTAAAGGGAGAGTGAATTTTCCTTTCCACCACATTTTTTTCCTCCTTATTCTTCACAACTGCTTTTGGGATTAGAGAACTAGGTGAAACAGTGAACACTCAAAACCTGAGTAGCCTTCTCTGTCTCACTTATATTAGTTTTCCATTTTTTGAGAACTCTGTCAATTGTATTTGGATTGGTCTGTCTTGTCTGCTTAGATCACAGTCTAACTGGCACAGATGTAATGTTGTCTCTGGTCACATCTCAAATTGTTTAATTCACTTGGACTTAAATATCAAAAGAGATTTGAAATAAATACCTCATGAACTACAGCTAGTAAACTCAAGTGGGAAGTAGTTGTTCGACCATAAGACACTTAAATAATGACACCAAAAAAAGAGGTTGACCAGAATTTTTAAAGAAACTTTTAGTGTGACAATCTTGCAAGATTTCTGTCATGATGGTAGTTACTCTAGGGAAGCTAACTGATTAGGTGGTGGATTTAGGTTTTCCTCTGGGAATGGACTGTTTTTCCTCACTTGATATAATACGTTAAGGCTTGGAGTACCCTCCAGAAATATTTTGATGTCTAGAGGTCTTAAAACATGTAGTAATTTGCAGAGGTCACTTGATGAATTGTACGATTAAGACTCTTGTGAATAGGTATGGCATGTGAGATAAAAACGGTATACCAGTTCCAATGGGAATTAGATATGATGGACACTGGGTTGACTGTAGATTGTTTCCAGCCCTCAACTTTGGAAACAGCTTCTCCTAGTGGCCTCTCAGAGAGCGAATTGTTACCTTAAGCAAAACTGCTTTGTTGAGACAGCCTTGTGAAATACTAACTGAACATGACTGACTTTTTTTTTTCCTCTGGAATATCATCAATACTGGCACTTTTTACATATTTGCATATTTAAAAAATGTTTAAAGTCTTTTCAGTGAGCTTTCCTCATTAAAAACATAGACCATCACTTTGGTCTGTCATGAAAGAATGTATGAGGAGAGGAATGCACAGACTGATATTCTAACATGTACACACACGCACATAGATGGGAACAGTAAGGCTGACCAAAAGAATCTGCTAGAGAAAAATGAGAAATTATGATGAAAAACAAAATACAAGAAAAATACTTCAGCTAAGGTCTTACTTCAAGACATTTATATAATAAACTACATTTCAAGGGTGTAGGAAAAACAAAAACAAAACTTAAATGTCATCTTGGCTCCTAGAAACAAATTGTTTTAGAAGACTTCAGTGCTTTCTAAGAGCACTTGTTTTTAAATTCAGGATGCACAATAAAATGAAAGAACAGTGACAACTTTTAAATTAACAAGATAAAACTTTGACATCTTGTTTCTTAGTAAACTGTAGATTAAATTGTTTAGGATTTTGATGTAGAGATTTTATTATCTATTTATAGGACTTTAATATCCAAGGACTTTAATACCCAAATTTTCCTTTAAATCACAATTGTATTAATTAAGGTTTTTGTAATGTTCATCATTTATGTTAGACAAATCTAAGAAAAACAATTATTTACATTACCAGCTTTGAAGCAGGCAGAGCAGACGTCTTTATATTAACAGAAAATGAAGAGAGCAAATTATCACGTGGCATTTAAACATTGCTTTAACCAGCAGGCACTTGAAGACTGAGCATTTTGTTGTTTATATTAACTATTCTTCAAACATTCTGACAAAAAAAAAAAAAGGCACAATAGAGCCTTCTGCTGTATGCATTTCTCAGGCTGATCCTACATCTGCTTACAGGTCATACCCTCCTTTTCACAAGTGAATGAAAAAGATCAGTTCTGAAGGCCACTAAAACAGATTAAAATGATAAATCAGGTTAATTTTACTGATCTTTTATGCAGTCATATTTTAGGTGGGATTCATTAATGCCCTTCTACTGAAAAGCTAAACATGTATTAATATAATACCATTTTCCCCAAAGTATAAGGGTATGTATAGGCATTAATCAGTTGAAATTAATGACCAAAAAAATGTATAATGTTTAGGGAAGGTGAAAGCGTGTAATAGCATTAGCTGTTCCTTCACTGTCTAAGATGGCAAGTATCACCTTAAATATGCAGAACTTTGTTCTAATATTTCTTAATAATGTGTGAATTGTGATTAATTTTCTATTGACAATTTCTCTGAGGCTTTTCAGAAGCAGATTTCTTTTTATACATTGAAAAATGTGCCTCTGTTAATATAGTGAGGACACATTTTATTATAACATTATTATAGTTATTAGCACTTTCCAACACAGGACAGTATCCTTCCTTAAACCAAAGGTGAGGTCAACATGACTTCACTTGGTACCTGCAACAGGGTGAGGAACACTGCTTCTAGCTTTGAACTCGGGAGAACTCTACTGATTTCTTTTGGCTATTTACAACAGTAATATATAGAAAGCTCTGTCACTAATTGAACAACATTAATTAAAAAAACCCCCAAACGTAACTATTTAGAGGCCTCACATCAGAGGCTTGGGGGTATGACGCACATAAGTGAACCACTTAAAAAGGAGAATACAGATTAAATTAAAGATTTACCTTCCTCTGTGCAACATATACCTTGGAGATGATCAGCTTCCAAAAATGAAGGAGGAACTGGATGATGCAAGAGGCTTGGCACAGGGCAATACGTAAAACTGAAAGACCTAGTGAAAACGTTCTATTCTCAGCATTGCCCAACGAGTCTCAGAAAAGGGGAAGATTACATTCACTTGAAGAAAAGGGATATAAATGTCCAAGGATCAACTAGTTTCTCCAGTTCTGAGAGAACACTGTTTCTCATCTAGAAGCACAAACTCACATAGCATATCAAACCTAGAAGGTATATTTTCTCATTCTGTTATTCTGGGGAAATGGTGATTGATAACAACTTCTGAATAAAAACATGGTTTTGAGTATGAGAAATCCACTCTCAAGATTTCCATTATAGAGGACTGATAGAAAAATGAGACAAATTACAAAACCAAAAGACTCTTGTTGAGTCTCTAGATGCTGTATCAAACATGAGAAAGAATGTATATAAGATGCTGTTAGACTGATGGAATATAACTCCTGATATAACACACTTCCCTAAAGATCCACACTGTAAGGGATCTCAGGCTCCTTCCTCCAGCTGTTGGACAGCCGTGGAACAGATCTAAGATTAAAGCAGAAGGCCCAATTGCCAGTAAAAACCAGTGAAAGACCTCGCACCTGCTATCATTACAACACAGACAAAACATGTGAGGTTGAGAGTGTAAGAAGCACAGCAGAAAGAGGAAGCATTTTCAACTGCTTAAAATTGAAAGATTCACAAAATTCTGCTAGCAATGGTTTCTTCGAAAACCATCTAAGAATAAGTCTACATGCTCTTCAAATATTTTTATATACAAAATTATACATATAAAAACATAACACTCTTGGGAAGAGATCAACTGGACAAAACCTTTCATGTCAGATGGTGACCATGTGCAGATCAATGGTGAAACTACTGACTTAAATTCTGGAATTTTAGATTAAATCTTACTAGATATTGTTTATGAAATACTTAAAATGAAGGAGAAACCAGCAAGATACAGATAACCTTACTTTAATTCTACAGTTAATTTTGTCAGAAGAGAAGGAAATACCTATTCAGAAGCTCCACAAAAAATGATTAGAAGAGACAGAGCAATGTAATGACATTATTTTCCTTATTTTTACAAAGTTCCTTGTCCCAGATTTGAAAGGGATGATTTCTCTGAACATTCTTTTATCACTTGACATAAAGTCTAAAATTGCAATAAATGGTTCTTATCACAAAACATTGAAAAATGAAAAGAAATATATGAATACATAGCACTCTCTGAAGTTTCCATAGTTTCATTTCTCTTATTCTATGTGTTCTTTTACTCCATTTTAAGATATTTCCTCCAAGCATAACAGGAGCAGGAAGCCTATTAGAGAGTGCCAAATGATGGCAAGGATCTAAAAGAAGCTCTCAGAGAGGGCAAGGCTATTGCAGGGATATGAAATGAATTCTCTGCATTGGTGTTTATTATGAAGGAAATTAAGAAGACTCCTATGCTGGAACTCTTCTTTGTTCACAGCAAAAAAAATCTCTATTTGCAGCACAGAATTTGTCCAAAACTGAAGCAACTAAGAAAAAGCTTATGGAACAAATTAGAAAAATCAACAGCAGTAAGTTGCCAGGGCCAGAACTGAATTACCTATGGATGTGTGAAAGTTCTCACTGAGAACTGCCTTCCTACTGAGGAATGGGAGGTAAAGAATATGAGATCAATTTAAAAATCAGAAGTTTCCAGGGGAGGTAGGGGGAACTACAGGCCAGTAAGCTTTACATACATCCCAGAAAATTAGAAGGAACTATAATATAAGGATATTTAAGGATAAAATTGAATAAAATTCAGTAATACTATCTACTGTGAAGAAGTCTGTATGGCTTTGAAGCTGTAAGGCAGAGAAATCTTACCTTCTGATCTTGAAGTTCTCTAAAGGGATCAAAAACAGTGGATGAACATGACCTGATGAGTACCATGTACCTGGATTTCCAAGAATTTTTTGTCAGAGTCCCTAACCAAAAGCTTGTAAGGCAATTAAGCAGCCACCGAGTAAGAGTGAAAGTCCTTACATTTACAGTGAAAAAAGAGAGAATAGGAATAAATGGTGTGTATCTGCAATGAAGGCAAGTTATCAGTAGAGTTCTGCAGGGATCTGTGCTGAGACCTCTGTTATTTTACAGTATTCATAAATGGCTTGGCAAACAGCTAAGAACTGAGGTGATAGTAAATGTAGTTGTAATGATAGTTATGTGGCATAGTGTGAAATTCCAGAAGCACCTTGTGAAACCAAGTAGCAATAAAAGAGCAAACAATGATCAAGGTAGATAAATGTAAGGAAAAATCATTTGCTATTCAGGACAGAGATCTTGGTGTTCTGATGGATAATTCCATGAAACTGTCCTTGTCCAGTAGCAGTCAAAGAAGCAAATCAACACTGGGAATTACCAGAAAAGGACAAGGAATTAGCAGAAAACATCCATCTAGTGTAATCAGTGCATGGTTCACTCATATTTTTTGAATCTTAAATAGCAAAGAGACAACAGAGGAGGATGTTTTTTTTTTTTACTCTCCTCTGACTCTTCCAATCGTAACAGAGAACGAAATGAGATGTGTAGGAGTCAAGTTCAAAGCAAGAGTTCTTCAAGCAAGAGGAGGCTGAGTTCTGGAACTTGCTGCCAAAGGTGTTGAGAGTGCAAAGGGCTTACACAGGTTCAGGGGTGCAATGGACAAGTACCTGACACAGACACTCCATGTTACCGAACAGGCATATTCTGACCTGCAAAGAGTTGGAAACTGAAAGAGCAGTAAGAGGAAATATTGCATATGCTTGCCCTTCACTTACTCCAAGCAGGTCAATGCTGGAGACAGATGACTGACAGGCTTAGAAAACCTGACTCAATATGACTATTCTATGCAAACACACATGCGCTGAAGATTTCAAAATGAAGACAGAAAGAAACTATTTATCTTTGGTTATAAACTGATTTTTGTAGCGTTACATTCACCTTCACTTCTCATATATGAACTTCCAATAAATCATCTTTCTTTCTGAATAGAAAAAGGTATAACCAGAGAATATGCTTGAATTTTGAATTTTTCAATTCAGTCTGTAACTCAGCAGGTGGAAGGAAGTCACTTTGCACTTCATGTGATACCCACCAGCATCCATTTCAGACAAGAGGGACTGAATAGAAGTCACAGCATGAAAAGTAGACAAAAGTGAACGTGATGGGGAAGAAAACAATAGCTCCTACCTGGACTGTTGACTGAAATGTCAGCGTTCAGGAATATCCTGTAGTTCCTTGTTCTGCCCATTTCACTTTCACCAGAGATACACAAGTGTATGCATAATAGCAGTGTGAAAAGTTCACTTGTGAACTAATAACTTTAATGGGGATTATATAGTGAAACATTTCAGAAGAAAAACATTGTGAAGAGGAACCAAAGGAGATGCTATTGTAAAGTTACATAGCACCAGAAGCACAGCCAATGCTGTTTTTATTTACTGGATTTACTTTATTTACAAGCTGGAGGAAAAGGGATCAGTTGATTCAGAAACACTGATGTGCTTTTGTTTAAACACTCACCAAGGCTATTCTTTTACTAAAATATTTTGCTTTTTGGATATTTAGGAAGAGAATGTCTTAAGAATGTCATCCACAAAAGCAGAAGTATCTTTTCTACACAAGCAGTTTGTTAGCTCAGTCATAATGCTCTTCCCAGCAGGAAAGGAAAGGCATGAATGAGGCTTGAATTCCTCAGTCTAGGACTCAGCTTATTGTGTTTGACCCTGCATAAACATTTCTGTTCCCAAACCAACAACATTGGCATCAGAGACACACTAAGTACCAGTATGCTTGATAATTCTGTCAGAACTTGTTACCTATATCTTTATCTCAGGGAAGAAAACAGCTGGGGACTGTTCTCTCATCCTGAGACCAGGTGGCAAGGTCTGCTGCATACAGCCTACACCAGAGCTCAGTTCAGGTCTCCTCTGTGCTTCACAATGTCCCTGAAGCTCTAGGACAACAATTTATATTTATGCGTTTATTCGAGGTGTTTTGAAATAAAACCATGGCTATTGTGTTATAGCCTGCAAGAGCATTACAGCCAGCAGCATGAAACAGTTCATATTTCAAGTCCTAGGGTGCAGCAAAAGAGCATAGGGGATACCTGAGGGTTCAAAATCTGCCAGAAGAGTTCTGGAGACATGAAGGATGGAAAGAGACAAAGCTGATTCATCCTTGTTCATGGTGTTTACTGGGAGCAGTATTCAGTACATGCAATCCCAAAACCATGCCTGGGATCTTATAGAGTGCCTATGACTAATGGACAGTTGGGGCCCATTGTACGAGACTGCTTCCTCACCAGTTTTATTTAGCAAATCAGATGCAGTCACTGGTGTGCTTAGCGTATGTACTGGTATGGCCCCGGTATATTTTGTAGATTTGCCCTGATTTGTGCTTGAGTTTCTCCTCACTAGACTACCAGAAATGAAGGCGAGTGACACATTTATCTGATCATTTGACTGATGTCGCTAAATTGCCTACTACTCTATAATTCATGCCTAAAAGAAATTGATAATTTGAACTACAGATATGGCTGCATTTCTACATGCTCCTCCATCACCTGACTTCAAGATCATTTTTGATGATCTTTCTCAGGCTAGTGGAAGGTCTAAGATTCCTCTCTGAACCGAAGGTGAAATATAAATTGACTACATCATGCCCAGAGTATAAAGCTCTTTGTCTTTGTTCTGTGGTCTTTCTAATTCTCAGCCCGACTTATAAAACTAAGATGTATAACGCCAGGGATCAGCCTAGAACTTTGGCCTGTCGTGCATTGTCTGTGAAATTCTTTTTTCCCTTTTACTATTTCTTAGTGCTGCGGCAGATGAATGAGTGGATGTATTATGTGAGTATATGTGTGTCTGTCATCCTCAGTGAGTGTGTCTGCTTCTGTCCTTGACTTACTTTTCTTCTTTCTTCATGTTTCTTTTTTCTTCCTTTTTACAATATCTCAGTTCTAGTCAGACCCTCTCTGTTCAACACTTCTTTTATTCCTAAAACACTCATAATGCTATTCAGAGAATATCTGTACAGAAGGAATAGACAGAATACAAACAGAGTGCTTACCACTGTGTAAATGATGTGCTCCCTGAGATATTTTCATGCACTGCACGCACTGCTGTCCTTCACTTAAATTATGAAATAAAAAGAAATGTATCTACCTTTCTTTTGAATTCTTGAAATAAGTTTGAGCAATTATCACTGTGTATTTGTCTTGTTAGGTTGAAACCAGTAATAAAAAGGCTAGAAACAACAAAGACTTAGACTCAATAGAAAATATGAATGCGTCAGGTTCTTCAAGAACTGACAAAAGAAGCATGCTTTTACAGAGAATACGTTACCAAGTAAAAGCCAGAAAATCTCCTAACTTACCAGTATGAACGTTAAGATTCTTGAGAGTATTTCAGGCACATTCAAAAACATTTTAATTTTGGATATTATTATCAAGGATTACATAATATTAATCTCCCACTACCAAATCACTCAGGTCACAAATGCCCAGTTCCTGTTCTCATGGATGAGGCTTTGTCTGAGCCAATGAAGGAAACAATATTCTTTTTAAGGATTGTGCCTTCTTCACTGGCTCGAGGACAAGTAAAACGGCTTTTGTGACTGACTGGTTGCAAGGCAACATAAGCATACATGTTGGGAAGAATCCTGATCCCTACCAGGATTCAGTTTTGGGGATTTACTGACAGCATCACAGTAATTGCTTTTGGGGACTATAAGTAGGTTTTCCCCTAGTGTCAGGATTGGATCAGTTGATGGGGGGAGATCTATTGGGTTTTCCCTTGTTATTTTTTAACTTTTTAAACATATTTCCTACACCAGTCTACAAATCTAGTGTGCATAGTGGGGTATAAATGCATGCTGTCCTATAATTTGATAGACTGCCTGCTCCATTCCCCACTCTAGTACAAGGAAGACATGGATAAACTGGAGCAAGTTCAGTGGATGACCAGCATGACAGTCAGAGGCCAGAGCACTTGCTATGAGGAGAGGCTGAGAGATCTGGGCTTGTTCAACCTGAAGAGTAGGTGGTGTCTAGGGGGACTAAATGACAGACCCCCAGCTGCTACTGTGAGGTTGACAAAAGACAATGGATATAACTGCACTGAAATAAGACAGGTTCAAACTGAATAAAGACCTGACTGGATAAATCCCTGAGCAACCTGGTCTGACCTCACAGCTGACCCTGCTTCGAGCAGGAGGTTGGTCTAGAGACCTCCTGAGGTCACCTTCAACCTGAGCTATCCAATGATCCTGTCTCCAACACCTGCTGTTTAACAGCAGAGCTAGTTCCCTCACAATTTGGAATAAGACATAAATGAAACAAAAGCTTCTTTTAAAGAATGCACTTAGCACAGCAAAGCAACAGCTTAATTCACAGAATCACAGAATCATCTAGGTTGGAAAGGACCTTGAAGATCATCTAGTCCAACCGTTAACTGAGCACTGACAGTTCCCAACTACACCATATCGCTCAGCGCTATGTCAACCCGACTCTTAAACACCTCCAGGGATGGGGACTCCACCACTGCCCTGGGCAGCCCATTCCAACGCCTAACAACCCATTCTGTAAAGAAATGCTTCCTAATATCTAGTCTAAACCTTCCCTGGTTCTTTCCAAGTCTTTCACTTGCAAGTGGAAGGAAGACATCATCCCAAGAGCATCACTGTGACTAACAGCTCCTGAAGCAGCCTACATCTTTAGTGGAAAAAATTCCAGAAGTGTCCTAGCTCTTTCTGGTTGGCCATCACACCACATTCCCAGTATATGTTTTCCCCTGTGGCAGCACAGACAGAAGAACTCAGTATATTTTGATTAGTTGCCAAGATACAGACTGTAGAAAAAGAGTCACAACTTCCCTTAAACTGAAAAAAATTTTAGAATATTCACTGGAAACACCATTCACTAACACAACATAAACACGGAATGAAGAGACTACCTTTTTAACAGGCTATCGTTTAGCCTTGAATCAGCCTGTCTATACAATACCCAAGAAAACACACTGCATTAAGACAGTACAACTACAAGGAGATATTTTTTTTAAAAATAGTAATCTGTATAGAACATCCGATACCCCTGAAGAAATTTTCATGAACTGATTTCTGTTGTGTGCAACTTCCCTACCTGGTGAATGCAAGAGCCTATAAATACTTTTGATTCCTCCTAAGGCTATGAATTTAAAAATATATTATTCAATTACCTGTTACCATGAACATGAGAAGCACAAAATGCAAAACTGTAGTGGAGCAAGGTTGGATCAATGACAGAACCATTTTCTGAATGTTCAATCAATTCATTGAGATAGCAAAGATGGCGGTGACAGCCTCTCACTCCATAGCGAGCACAGTATTCGTCTAATACAAAGACTTGACCTGGGCTAAACCAACCCTGAAAGAGAGAGGCAAAAAAACCCACAACATTTTGAGATTTCTTTCCCTGCTCACAGTTTTTAAATCAAACAAAGAACAGAAGCATATATTTTTATGTGGATTACATAAACTTTTTACACTACAATGATTTATATCTGACTAATGCTGATGACACTGGGAGCTAGATCCAACAATAGCCCTCTTGCTGAAAGGAGTAAATGTCAAGAAACTATTTGCAGTTCTGAGTTACCACCACTATGAAATATGTAGTTTACAAAAACATGCTAATAGATCCAAAGTCTGGTACAGATTCAATTATATCAAAATCCAATATAAAATAACACTTCAAAATAATTAATTTTGATAAAATACTTAATTATAACCTATGAGAGAACATTTGGGTAATGCTGAGGGACATTAACATGGACATTAAAACACAGTTTCTGGATGGTCACTTCCCTGTGGCTGCAACTTTACTGGGAGAGAACGACAATTTGACCATCTACCTTGTTTCTTATGTAAGATGCATGCACTTATAACAACTTTTTAACAACTTTTGCTAGTAAAGAGATACAAAGCTAGGTAGTTTGTTAAAAGCCACCTGAGTAAGATGAGTATGATTTGACTTTAAATAATAATTAGATTTTCTGGGGCATACTGAGGGCTTCCTTGGGCAGAGTCTTGATGAAACCAGAATGGTGTAACCCTGACACAGACAAAAACAAAGTACAGACTCGTTACCACCACAAAAACATTCCTGAGTGAATCCAGAGAGTAAAAAAAAATAATTGATTCTTGATGTAGAAATGTAAAACAGAAGAAGAGGCTTGGTTGCCTTGTCGCACAATATGAAAAAAAATAGCACAGTGATCTTCCAAAAAGCAGCAGGGAAAAAAACATAAATCTTGGGAAAGCACAGCTCCTTCATAGCTGTTCTAAATAAGCATTTTTCTTTGTTCTTTTCTTAATTGTGGTGATATTTCCCTCTCATCATCCCTGCCAAATGGTTAAGAGGGATTGAGGAACACCTGAACTCAAATATACAAATAACTTGGATAAGCAAAATGATTTTGCAAGTCATTAATTTATAACACCAGTTTAGTAGTTTAAGAACAATATTTCCCTATTGCTTGTGAATACTTCTGCAAGCTCAGATGTCTAATATTTATACAAAGTATCAGCAAAAATACTATTAAACAGTACTTAAAAATATATTCACATCAGGTTTAAATCATCTATGTTTTAACTTTGCTAAAAGACTTGCATGAGGCAGGAATTTAAATTTTATATTGTCCCCCAATTCTTGAATTTAACATAGTATTTGCAAACAAGAACACCTCAAAGTTATTTCATAAATGTGTTTGCTCCTGATTAATTTCTTTGAAGTCAATGTTTCTACTGCCTTTAAAGAGCTTCATCTGCTTCTAGAGAACAGTTAGCTTTATTACAGCACCCAGAACAGTCCTCAGTGTTTTAAACTAATATCCAGTCATGCTGCAATGATTCCTGTATTTCACAGTGTTTGCTAGAAAATATGGTATTTTACTGAAAGAAGAAAGAAAAGAGATTTTAACTGAATTTCTGCAATAATATGTATCCTAGCCCTAGATATAATAAACAGTGGTTATTGTGACTGCTATTCTGTCAATACGTCGTCATTGTCACTGATATGTCTCTACATTTTCATGGAAAACATGACAAAATGCTGCATGTCAATGCCTAGCACTGCAAAAGGAAATAATTATCAAAATTTCTGTACATTCTTATAGGGAGAAAATTGTGACAAGAATATGAATTTTTAAAGAACTCATTACTTGAACTACAGTCTCTGTAAGAGATCTGGTTTAGTGTGGTCATTTTCATATAAATATGTGCCTTCACTGCCCTTGTTCAACCCCATACCATGCATAAGCCTCACAAACACATAGCAACTATATGCTACAGAGTATTAGATAACTGCATATCTTTTTAATTGTATAATTGAAAAAATATTAAAAAAAGAAGCTTCCCAATACCGAGAATGTGAAATTAGTTTAGGTCATATAGTAATTTAATACAGAACCATGCTTAATATCAATTCTTACACATTTTTGTTTTTATTTTTACAAGTTGTATGTGTGGTTACTCTATATTTATTGAAGTAAGGGGATGCATTGTTTCCAAAAGTGATAGGAAATGAGCTGTTCAGGAAAAAAAAAAATCACGCTTAAATGTTCATGTATTCTATTGCTACCTTGATGTTCCCAATTTTTAAAATTAAAAAATATAGTTAAATATGAAATTTAACAAAAAATGATCACCCATTCTACTTATTAAAAGCTGAATTTTAAAAAGAACAATAAGAAATACATCTGCTTTATGGTTGCTATAGCACTGTGTATTTCACCTAACCTCTTCTAAAAGTTCCTGATTTCAAGGTTATATTAAGTGTCTTACTATATTATTATTATAAAAAAAGATTTTGACCCCAATGCACTGTTAGAAAGCTAACCATTTTCTCTTTGAGTGCCAATTACTTTGTACAGATGTACCTTCAGGCCTCTTTGATTCAGTGTGCAACCCACAGACAAAAAAATGAGTCCTTTAACTTTTTCTATACATACTTATCTGGTAGTATTTTAAAAAGGAAGCAACTGGTCATCAAATAATCATTTTTTCCCCCTTTTTTACACTTGCAAACAAACCTAAAAAACCCCATCATTATCTCTGTATTACATGACTAGTCAGACCAATAGAAAAAAGAACTAAAAAAAAGTTATCCTTTTTTGTCACTGTTGGGATAGTAAAGTGAAAAGAATTATGTGCTATGAGGCATTTCAGGTCCTTAGAGATTAGTATTTCAGGTGAAAATTAAAGCCTCGGGAAGGTACAAGGTCTGACCCACACAAACATAGTTAGCAAGTGTGTATAATCTGATGAACTTCCGCAAGATTGTTGCTGGTTCTCCCTGCTGAAGACAAAACTTGAAGCAGCCCCATCCTCAATTCCTAGTCCACAGAGCATAGAATAGAAAATGTTGTGTAGGAAAGGGAAACTGCAGCTGCAAATACGAAAGCATGTTATACCAGTATCTTATATTTTATAGCTGTCTTTGAAAGTGAAAAACATTAATTTTGATACAGAGATAACATTTTATTTGCTTTTGTTTAATAATTATACTGACATTTGTTATTTGCAATTCAGGTAATACATATATGTCCACATATCTATATTGCCTGTGGTTCTGCTTCCCTTCTTTTGGCATTTTTCCTTCTTCACACCACAGTGGAATGAAGAATTACAAGACAGGTGAAAATGTCTGACATGAGGCAACTACATTTGTACCTTAAAATGCCTGTACAGGTGTCAGTAAATCCTACCACAGGAGCTCTTACCATTATCAAAACCTTCTGTTTTTATTCAAACCTCCATAAAGGACATGATAAATTTCAGCTGATAAAATCAGAGACAGTTTGGGTCTCTTTGCTTTCTATTGAGTGGCACAGCAGCAGCTTGCAAGTGTGTAATTTTCAAATTTGAAACCAATCGATTGGACCCTTTATTCCAACTACAACTGCAGTTATTGAATGAACTAGGAAGAAAGGACTACTTTGTAACAACTATTTCTCACTTCTTTATATCTATCTTCCAGCCAGTACTCACCAAACAAGAATAGGAGTCATTCAATCTGTGATCCAAGGTCTGCCTCTGAAGCAGTCTAAAGAGGGAAGCATGGTCAAATTTGCAGGGATTAGCAGAAATAAACTCATCCATGCCATGTTTCTGACCACGGTCTGTATCTGTTCATACAAAGGAAAAATGTGCAGAACAATACATGTGAGTGAGCTTGCAGATTTACAAACACAAGTGTACACATGGTATGTCTCAATATATAAACTTGAAAATATCTCAAAGAAATGAGTCACATAAGTAGATGCTTGCAGGTAACTTATTTTAGAATCTTGTTTTTTAATCTGAAAATATTATTACTCAATTATTTTTCTATCATACCAATCTATGGAGTGTAACAGTGAAAAAAGAAAAAGTTGCTACCCACTGACAGATTAAACAAAATTTAGAAAGACTACCAGAAAATACAGTAGAGTACATTAAAATAATTCTTAAAGCATGGTTTTCTAGTGGAGCTCTTCAAATGTCACATTTTACAAAACAGTGTTATGAGTATGAAAAAAATGTGTTCTATAATTTCCTGGGTTTGTGTGGCTGTCTTTCTAATTTTATCAAAATAACGAAATAAATATCCTTCCCTCTGTTGCAAAAAAAAAGAAAAGGTTTATGCACTTATTTCTTCAGATCAGAAAGAGCATCTTTACTGCAGATCAAAGTACCACTTATAGAAATATTCATCATGGCTTGAAGCCTACTTCTCAAATGGCAAACTGGAGCAGAAATGAACACACTGGCTTGAGCTAGGTCATTTCCAGCCTTCTTTTTGTACACAGCTTTTAATGAGACAAGCCTTAATGTAGTAATGGCAAAGAGCTCCTTCAACCTTCCAGCAAAGACTAGTGAAAAAGGGAGCAGCATTTTTGTGTAAATACATCGAGAAAACATACCATCCCAAATGGCACTTCAATCAAAGGCCCAAATTTATTGTTCTTCACAGATTGCATCTTTGAACGCCTTTAAACCCCGCGGGTTTATCAAAAGAGAAGCTCTAGTGATTGCTTTCATTAATGCTATGTTTTGTCAAAGTCCTCAATGTGAATTATCTATCAAGTATGGACAGAAAAAGCCTTACAGTGCCCAAAAGGACTAGTTATGTATTAGCACATTAGCTGTCTTGGATTCTATAGACTGTACTGGGGTAAACAGTCCTATCAACTTAAAAATTGACTTCCCTTTTCAATAGGGTCTTAGCTCTTTGTTCCTTTAAATTCAAACCCAGCTCTTTTTATATTCGTTACTAGAAAAGTATAGATCTAAGTGTATCCTAAATGCAATTTTGAAAACCTGCATAGTACAAACCTAAAATTTCTAAAGAAAACGAGACAAAAGTTTATTGATTAAACCCAATTATAGAGTCAGGTTCATAATAAAACTCAATATTGATCTGTGGGCATGATGCTAACATAATCAGTCACATTTAGAAATTTAGCCCCAGATCATATTGATCCATGTCAAGTCCAACTTTCAGCTGTATTTGTGGATGGGAGAATTATTTAATTCAAACTGAAGGATCTGCAGCATCACATCCTGGAAAGATGCAGAAACTAATTCATATCACTTGGTTTTGCATTGTCAAAGCAAGAGTCACATCCATGTGACAGATTTCACCAAGGTGGATGTAGCAAATAAACAGTATGACAATACATCGATGGTGTAAGGTATGAGACCATCATCCCAGAGAAACAGCAGCATGTATTTTTAATGGTTTAAGGATGAGTAGCATATATGATTACATAGATTAACAATATTTCCATGAGCATTAGACTAGCCTATCATTAATGACAAACAGCTCATATTTTTGACAAAGGTACATGAAATGCTCTCCCTTAATTAGTGCAATTTAAATGTATTTAAACACATGAATTCAAAGATAAACAACACATTACTGAAAGTACTAAACTACAATGTGAAGTTATCCATAGTTTTCAAAATGATCTACACACAGACAGAAGTTTTGCAAGCCCAATATCACATTAAACATATTAAATGTCTGGTTTCTACATTTCTTGTAACTTTTCCTTCTTATATGAATACCTAATTTATTGAGTCATTATTTACAATAAGATGACAGAAAAAAAAAAAGGATTAATATTTATTTCTGCCATTGATCTCGTATAAATTATACACAGCTGAATCTTTCTTAAATTAACTGGCTTGATTTTTTTTCTCTGGTTAACCACACAAATATAAAAGATTCCTCCTTTTTAAAAGAAAATCTGTGTAAACACTGACAAGTAATTAAGTATTTTGAAATCAGGAGACTGGATGATGCAAATGAAACAGATTCAACATTCTGATACAGTCATCGAGATGATCAGAATGTATAAGACCTACTGAATACAATGCAGCTTGTGTAAGCAGAATCTGCTATTACATAATTTGTGCAAAGTAAGCAAAAATATTTACTTAAAAGTATAAATACTTGCTAGATTACATTCTACAGAAAGATCCATGACCGATCACCATATTTTTAAGTGAATGAAACAACACAAATAACATTGTCAAATAGTAACAGAAGATCTGTTACCAAATATATTTTAGCATCAGAAAACCAAAAACTTACCTTTGCCAGCTGCAGGTAAGCAGGAAACAATAGAAAAATAAATCTAGTGTAATACACTACATTTTATTCTACTGCTATGATATACATATAAGACAACTGGTAAATCTTTTTGAAACAAAATGGATTTTTAAAAAAATATAAGAACTTGATCAAAGATTATGAGGAATCCATAAATGTTGTATGACTGTGATCTAAACATTATTTAACACCCTACTTTTAAAAATCATTAGAGTGTATTTTTCGAATTCCTACACAAATGAGCTTTAGATGTCCTGTTCAAGCTACATGCAAATTCAAAAGACATAGAGTGATATATTGTGATACACAGTTAAGAAAAAATACAATTCCATTTTATTCTCTACACTTTCTCAATCTTGGGAAACAGTGTGAAGATATTTGGGGAGAACTTTGAAGCAGTAATACTTCTGCTTTTTCACAATTATTTTTCTTCGCTTCTTAATGGAATTTGTTCTCCTGCTTTCAAGTTGCCTCAAACTCATTGTTTTGGCTGCTATTTCCATATTACACTGTCTGTTTCAGGTTGTGTATTTATTTCAGCTTTTGGAAAACGACCCTTTTTTTTTTTTTGGCTCAAGGTAGGACAAATATATATATATTTTGAAACCATGGTAAAAACTTACAAAAGGTTTAGCAAATTCTTTGGGTGTTCTTTTAGACAAGGACATTCATTTTGGCAGAATAGCATCCTGAATATGCCTCTTGCCATCTTTGCAAGAGACTTCCAATTTCAGTCCAGCTGCAAAGGCTATAACAATCATCACATCCTCAGTGACTCAGTAGAGTTAAGTGAATTAAAATGACCAAGAATTCCATGTCCATGGCACAGGCTCAAGTAGTTCCTAGTGATAACAAAATCGCTAGGCATCATTTCTGTTCCATTCCAGCCCAGAAGCAAATACAGGTTTTCTGTAGCATTTACTCTGTGCTAGGGTGAACGACGGGAACTGGCCTTGCAAAGCAGTGATCTCCTCCCTTTTGTGGCTCTCAGTGACATCTCTGCTTGAGTTGAAGCATTGTGGGAGCAATTTGAACTAGCTCAGGCAGGCAGGAAAGAAGCACAGATAAAGACAAGGTATCTAGTGTTGTAGGGATTAAAAAGATTTAAAGACTAGGGAGTAGTAGGGTAAGAACTATGACTGATACAGGAGAGGCTGGAACTGCTTGGATGAAGATGAAGGTGCAGATGCTCTTTGCAAAAGACAGTGGCAAGACATGCATTACATTCCTTCAAGTGCCACTCCATACATATAGTGACAGCTTACATTGGGAACATTTTGACTCTTGATCATTGACCAGGGCTCCAAAGTGCTATACGCTTAGAAGCACAGGCCAAAGAGACAATCTATGTCCCCAGAACCTTACCATTTAAATATCAGACAATGAAGTAACAGTTGGAGAGAAAATGGCAGAATATGAGAAAGCAGGCGGCCCATATGGCCTGACCGTCAGGCGGGGGATAGCACGCTATGGACTGCCAGTATTTTGCCAAAGGACAGATTTGAAGAAGATACTAGTTAGTTTTTTCATGTTTCTGAGTAGCACAGGAGAGAGCATAAAGGTGACTTACTGACTGACTAAGGTGGTGGAGGCCGGTGTTAACCTTTTCTTTCTAAAAGGGAGATGGGGGTAGTTGGAGGCAAGCAGGAATGGGACATGAAGGGGAATGGGGGAACATCCAGGCAGGGTGCAGTTACTCCACACTTTCAGGGGGCAAAGTGTATGATGGATATAAAGCTGCCAAACCTACTGAGAAAACGTCAAACGAAAAAGTATCTTTTTTCTGTTTGTTTCTAAAAGATTTAATTAATTGAACATACAGATACAAACATTTCAGAACTATTTTAAAAGCACTGCTTTACAGGAACATTACCAATTATTCCAAAACTGAGTAATGCCACCATACGGTTAAGCAGTGGTATTTCTTGTGTGTATGTATTATGACACTAGTACCTTAATATTAATCATACTCTGGATTTCTCACAGAGTCTCTGATGTAGCCAGTTCAAAGACTGAGAGTGATACAAATAACATTTAAAAGAAATACGAAACTAATAATTTATTCCCATGTCATTAAACTATGCTAGAGAGAGAAACTTTATAGTGCTTATCATGGGTATATCCAAACAGACTGAACATGTTAAATTTTCATGACTAATCCCAAAGCATTTCTTCATTTGGCAAATTGCCTGCACTTTCTTCTTGATTACACAACACTGACTGCTCCACTTGGATGATTTAAATGTCCACACAAGTTCCCTACGTGATGCTCTTTTGGTCAGATGGATGCTTCATTTGGAAATGTCTTCAGTGTTGATGTCATTGAATTGATGTCTTGTAATACCAATGTATGGTCTGTGTATTTGAATCCCTTTGCTACTCCCTTGCTACTTAATAAACAGGATGTGATGTTTTCTACATGGGCTCTAAACAGCATTTTAATGAAAACTGTTATAATTGATCTCTGCAAAATCTCAAATTATTTTCCTTTTGTGAGTTGTTTTGATAAGTGACATCATTCCAAAAGAGAGATGAGGAAAACTATACATCTCAGATCAAAGGATTCCTCAGCTAACTTGGTTTTCCAGTATCTGTCTTCTCTCCTTTCTTCTCTGCAAATATTTTCACAGAGACCATCTCTGAACTCCTGGTGGTGTAGGATCAGAATGATGTTTGGCATTGTGATTCTTCATTAAGACATGACAATCCCCTCATGTGCTGCTGTTACTCTTTTGTTACAACCAAGTTATTAACAGTGTTCATCACTTCAGCAGCTCTTCTAATTGTATGAATAGATCTCCTAATACATTGCTCATTAAGAAACGGCTAGCCTCCTGCACCTTTATGTGATTCAGATGAATCTATTTTTAATTGACGCTTTCCCCAAAACATTCATGTCCTTGGGGAACTTCTGTTTTTTTCTACAATCATGCATCCTTAAATACTCTGTCCTTTGCATTATAGCATGCTTATTCAGTATTGTGGAACTGAAGAGCAGTCTCTTCTTTGCTGACATTACCCTGTCTTCACTTTTATTTTGGAGCCAGCTAATACTACAAAAGTGCAGTACCAAGTTGCTTTACTTAGAAATTAAGAGATTGGCTAGTATTCATTTTAGAAGTTGGACAGGTACAATAGTAGTTTGATTCCAGTGCCACATTTAAATGTGTATTTGCCTCATTGGTAGTATAGAATATTAAGTTTCTTCTAAATGCAGTACATGAATGATCCTAAACTGCTATACAGCATCAACAAGGAGACTGCACATTCAGATCAGTTAGAGATCTGTAGGTTGGCCTTTTGGAGTGTTGCTGCTGTGCACATGCAAGAGCAACATTTCCATTTTCTGCATTTGTGATAATTGCTGTAAAGATCAGTAAGACCCTGGCTGTCGTCTTATAATCACATGTCTAGTTTCTTTTCAGGAGTTCCTGATGTGTTTGTTTTGATCCAGCTCTGAGGTGGTTGTGTTTTGTTCACCTCATTTTAAGCACACTTTTGTACAAGGAATTATCTTATGTAGAGCACCAATAACTGCAAAAAATACAGTCTTTGTTATACAAAAGGAATCTCTTACTCCTTCCTTTCTACTACTTTCTTTTATACAAAAGGAGTTCATGGTATAGATCGCAGGGATAATTCTACCACAGCTTACAAAAACTCTTTAAGAGTTTTGAACTTGAAAATATAGAAAACAGTAGAGGCTGTGAAAATTTACATCATTTACACTTATCAATTGGTTAAAAATATTAAATGTTTAATGAAATGTTTGCCTTTGACAAGTTACCATTTTCAGTTAATAATGTAATGTTAACTTTGGAAAGTAGAATTTTGTCTACAAGGCCATGGAAAATGGAAATGTTAGTATTTATTACTAGCAAAAAATTAACCTTGATACAGCTAGGTACGTGGCATAGTAATCATCATATGATGTTCTAATTTCTTTAATGACAACTTTCAGTTGTTTTTTGTATCTATCAAGAGAATTTCAGGATTAGAGAAGATATTTCATAAACACAATATTTAAAAACGTTGAAACATGTCTCCTGAAGTTGTTTTTTTCTCTACATCCAGCAGTTTAAAGATATTTAAATTTTTTCAAGTTATTGGAAGTGTTTTTTGTACATTTTATCAGGATGAGTGAGTTGAATTTCTTATCTTTTTAGAGGATGAGGAAGATGGGAACAGACTTTCAAGGCTTGAATATTATTAAATGACATTTGTTTTGCAAAGCCCTAGTTGGTTTTCTGCTTTCTGTATGTGGTAGGGGCATTACATGATATGCTTTTAAAACTAAAACAATGTGATCTTGTATTGGTTAGAAATGCTTACATGATGTATTAATTGAAGAATAAGATACATAAAAAAATAGTTGACAAATTCCCTGGTCATAACTGTATTTCCTAATACTAAAAATGTATCATAATAAAGAAAAAAATGGAAATTAATTTCACTTAATATATATAAACTAGCTCTCATGTACTTGGTGTTATATCTTGATTAAAAATAAAACACTCTCAACTTCACGCAAACATTTGTCTAGGGGGAAACAAACTGAATTTAGGAAACTGAACATATTTAAATCTGACAAAGGGTCAGCTATAGATTCTCCTTAGGAGTAAAACTGTGTCCCAAGAAAATCAGCATAGGATGTGTAAATGAAGCAGGAGTCTTAGAAAATTATTTAAGGTTGTATCAGTAAACCCTAGTCTTGCAGTTTCATAAAAACTCATTAATTTATGTCCATTTCTTCCTCAAGTGCAAAAGACAGAATAATGAAATTTTCTTCATGTAAGCAGAATTGGAGATATTACAGAAATCAGTCAAACATTGATTCTTTCAAGACTAAACCTCACATTAAATGAAATTTCACAAGTTACTCTGTTGAAAATAATTCTATGAATTAATTACAAAAATGCCAACATTGAAGTGCATTCAAACAAAGGCCAATAATAATTTAACCACGGAGTTTTGATTTATATACAGTTCAGTCATATCAGTTTGTGCAAGTTGATATAAAAGCATGCCAGAAAAATACATGATATTTTGAAGCTTTTGAGCTTCCATTAAACTGCCTTTAAAAAACCCCATTATCTTCCCTATAGTTTCCACCTAAGAACTGTAGTCTCCCTAACTGTCTAAGATAATATCAACACATGTCAATCTTGGTTTTTAATTCTTTACCACTAATTTTATGTCTAGAAACATAATTTCAATATACCTAAACTTGCACTTTTTTGTACCTTTTTTTTCTATAACTTTCCTTGCCCTGTAGTCAGCATTTTTTAGTTGCTTTCACTTTCATGTAAACCCAGTGTCCAAGAAGAGGAGCAATTCCTTGGCTGCTGCTGACTACAGTCACTTCTGTCCTTTCTAACTGATGCACACAAAGTAGAAACATTAGGAGAGGAACACAGTGAACTCCCAGTACCCAGCCCAGATCCGGGTAACGGGGAGGAGGTGAGCAGAAGCACTCCTCGGCTGTCGCCCCATATTTGCTTTTGCAGTGTTACTTACATCCTACAAAATACTTCACCTTAACACCCCCTGTGATAAATGGTTATTTTGCCCTTCCAAATTGTTTCATAATAGAAATTCAACAGACGTCAGTGCTTTTGTGAGATTAAACTATGTTTTTTTCAGTGTTCATGACAGCCCAGTCAGGATTTTACATAACTATTACTGAGTTTAACAAGCACATTTTACTGCCTTCTAATAGCAAAATGGTAAAAGATTAATTACAGGATGAATGGAAGGCCGTGAGACAGAGTGATAGCAGGACTGACACAGGAGAATGGTTTTGGGTCAACCCGCTATAGATTTCAGATATTAAGCCAAGTTGAGTCTAAAACATTTATCTCTTCTATCACTCCACATATACACATATATGATAATGTAGAAGGATTATTGCATACAGTCACATGACATTTTAAAAATTTGATGGCTATTACAAAAATCCTTGGATTGCACTCAGCGTCCAGAACAGAAAAAGAAAAATTATATATGTTTCCTATGTGCAGATATCTAAATGACAGAATATTTCCAAAGAGATTATATGAAAATTTCCAGATATGGTTAATTATGCTATCCATCTTGATTTTCTCTGAAACAATATTTTCCTCAAAGAAAGATGAGAAAAACTTAAACCTGATTATTTTTTGAAAATTTTTTATATGTAGTTTAATATCACACTGAGGTGTGCAAAAATCCAAGCAGTCCATCTAGTGCCTTTCACATCACAATGTACTGTCTGCATAGCGATTTTAAAATGACTAATATATACAATGTATGATAAAATGACCTAAATCTATAAAATTCTGAGAACAGATTGATGCTTTTCTATTCAACACTACACTGGCTGGCTATTGAAAAATATAATGTAAACTAAACACCATCTCCATGGTAATATGTGGGTCAACTGTAATGAATATGAAGCTAATTGCTGTATTTTCATGGATTATAATAAAAATAATGACCTGTAAATCAGGATTTCCCTCGATGGTAATAATAATCTGAGTTAAAGAGCTTCTGGCTAACAACAAACTGCTAGGCACATTTCCCTAGTGAATGACTGCTGCTTAATTAAACTTTATTGAGGGAGCTGCTACATATTTTACCATCTAAAACCAAAACCAAAGCCACAAAAGAAAAAGAAAGCGAACTTACAAAGTGGGGATATATCTGTGTTGACACTTCCTCCTTTAGGATTCATCTTCTGAGCTTGACTTGCAGGAATAGGCTTATATGATTGACCTGTGGCTCTGTACATGGCTTGAACCCAGAGTATTCTATCCTGCTCATCATCACTGGCAAATATCACGGTATCACCTTCTTTAACAGCATTGAAAAACATTCGACCACCCTGAAGACCTGGAGCAGGAAGTAGGAAGGTAATCTTACTAAATACAAGTTACTTCTAGATCACCATTAATGTTTATTACATTATTGGTTTTCCTCTGTGTATGTGTGTGGTGGGGTGGGTGTTAAAACATTTTACAGGTGTTAATGACCTAGAAATATGATAAAATCTAGAGCTATAAGGATCAAATGGTAATACATGGAAGTCACAGGAGAAAATATTTCCAATTTAATACCATATAATATAACATAACATAACATAATATAATATAATACCATTTCCAATTCAATTCCAATTTATTTCTTATTCATCTTCTCTGTGTCATATGTTATTTTGCATTTCTCTAACATATCCTCCTTCCTGGCATCATTTTCTTAGTTGTAACTCCCCGCCAACTTTATCTCTTCTTGAACAGAGGCAACTCCATACCTCTTACCAGTGTTGCTGCTCCTTCTTTGGTCCCTTTTTTTTTATTCCAGTGTTTTGTTCTGAGAGTACATAACCAGAACAGCACACAACACTCAATGTGGCTGCGCTGAGGAATTTTTTATGACAACATTGTTTTGGCTTTCCAAACACCTTCTGAACATTGTTTGTGTTCTCAATTATTCTAAACATTGAGCCAATGTTTCCCAAGATCAGTCTTCAACATCTTAGAAGCCATATTCATAATAAGTCAATAAGTCAAATTCATAACAGTCCACTGTGTAGGTAGAGTAGAACTGTTTTTCTCCACATGATTTCCCTCTGTCATTTTAATACTGACTTGTGCAGATTTTTCTGATATCCTCAAATTTATTTTTGATCACTCTGAGTAATTTGTGTTTGGCAAGCATTGTCATCATTCACCTTCTTTTCTAAATAATTTATGAATATACTTCACAGTACACTGCCACATGACTCCACCATCAAAAATAGAGAGAAAAGGTAAAGACTGACTAGAATTAATAATTATTTCCTTGTATCATATGTGGTCTTACAATGTTTCAGACAACCTTAGTGCAAGTTTACTGTTCATTCTTCTTACAATAAGCTTCTTTCTAAAAGCATGATTTTTCACACCAGAAAATCCTAGTGGAATAATTGCCAAAGAACCTTGGGGTATTTTGCTGCTAGATCAAAACGAGCAAATTGAATCAGCTGTTTTACACAAACATATCATACTTCAAAATCATGAAGAGTACCTGTGTGAGGAGCTGTATAATCCACAGTGTATCCTTCAAGCTGCATCAGTTCCTGAGGCTCAGATTTCTTTTCTCTGTAACTGCACATCGCAAATGTGTATTGGCTAACCTGAATAAGAAAGGACTTCTTAATTCCTGAATTCCATTCCAGAATTGTATAACACATGTACTATGGTCTAAATTAGCTTTCAGTTGTACTGAAGAAATAAACTCCATTTTACAGTGTAAAACTTTGCGTTCTTTCCCCTTCCTGCCATAAACACGTCTCTCTGCAGTTTCCTGAAATACAATGTTTTTTTGGCTGTTGCTTTACGAAAAATCGAAAGGAAGCAAATTAGGTTCTGGTAGCAAAAATACTTGGTACTGTGGTACTGACCAAACTCAGTCTACTGTGTGAGAAAAAAAGTCCCATAATCCAAAAAGCTGGAAAAAAAAGGACTTTTATCTATAAAAGGACTGTTTGTAGAAGGAGTGACACAATTATCATGCAGCTGTAAACATGAAAACATAATCTGGCCAATTCCAGTTAAAGATGGTAAGTACTAGAACCTTCAGTTTGATTTCATAGTCTAATTTCTGCATCATAGTCTAATTTCTGCATCTTTTGCACCTGTGTTCACACCCATCTGCAGGTTGCTTGTCTCACTGGATACGGCACTGTGTAGGCCAAGCAGCTTGCAGCTGGCATGAACAACATCAGTTACTTCTCATCAAGTATAATTATTAAAAAAATAATAAAGAAGGGAATCTGTCACCATGAGGTTTCAGACTCCCTAGACACAATAGAAAGTGACAAGGAGAGCTGAGGAATAAGTGACTGAAGAGATAAAGAAAGGAATATAAAGCTGGGAGAGGAAAAGCAATCACTGAAAGAAAACTGAGGTGTTCCCACCCTTAAATGAAGAGCTGGCAAGACTATAAAAGGTGACCAGAAGAAAGAGCCTGTGAATCTGTGAACACTTGAAACTTAAGGGAACTGAATTTACATGGACCTCTGAAACTCTCATCTCCAAGGACTGGATACCAAGCCAAATGACTTGTTTTGAACTATAATATAATTTCTTAGATCTGTAAAGTTATGCAAGGATCTAAGGATGGGCAAGGAGCTTGTCTGATAGACAATGGACAGTCTTTATCGCAGTTGCTGACTGCTCAGCTAACTGTTACCTAGATTTATTGCTTTGGCTACAACTCCAGGAATGATAATTTTTGAAGTAAAATTTTGACAACTGATTTCAGTTTCATTCATATATTCATCAATGTTGTACCTGTACACCACTCCACCTCAAAGTCTTCAAGTTGAAAGACTTCAACTGCTATTGACAAAAGATTTTTCACTCTCTGTAAAAGATTGATATTTTTGGAAAATAAGGATAGATATAATCTGCATAATGCTCTAAAAATATTTAATTATTTTAAGTATTTGGGGTTTTTTGAAACAGGGTGTATGCAGTGTATGGTGACTGAACATCCTCTGACACAGTGTGTACAAGCAAAAGGAACAAGTGTAATAACTCTCTCTGCAAAATTGCCATTAGGCCTTGAACGCTGAACTGATGTCTCCAGAACCACAGCAGAAGTCTACAGGTGAGAGAAATTAAACATAGGTATTCCAGTTTAATGACTACATTAGTTGTGAAGGCAGTTTTATAGGAGATAAGAATTTGAGACACACTGTCAGTCAACTAAAACTCAGTGTCAGCTTTCCACATCAAATTTAGTACATTCACTTAAGTGGGCTGTACCAAGAAGAGCTAAATATAAATAAACACAAAAAACAGTCTAGCCCATCACTTTCAGAAATTCAGATTTTCAGGCTAGAAGGGACTATTACAGCCAGCCAGCCTGTGCTCCAGCATGACATACAGGACAGAATTTAACCTCATTGTTTGTGCACTGAGCCTATAGTTTTGCTTTCATTTATACTATGT
The DNA here is from genome assembly GCF_047716275.1 of Strix uralensis. Lineage (NCBI taxonomy): Eukaryota > Metazoa > Chordata > Aves > Strigiformes > Strigidae > Strix > Strix uralensis. Next base: position 25,693,125 of record NC_133976.1, on the reverse strand, counting down.
ATTTTAGAAAATTACTGTATTTTGGTTTAAAGACTTTAAGTTATCCCTGAGCTGGTAGGGCAGGGTCTGGCAGCCAGGGCCCAGCCAGGAGCAGGGCAGCCACGGGCACTGGGGCAGCTCCAAACCCAGGCATTGGGCACCTCCCTGGGCACAGGCCAAGGCTGGGCCGGGATGTGGGCCTGCAGGTGAGCCTGGTTCAGCAGTGCCCATTGCTGGGCAGAGCAAGGCTGTGGGGAGATGGGGACCAGCCCTGCCGTGGTGTCACTAGGGCATGGGATGATGGCCCTGGGAGGCTGAAATGGGGTCCTCGGCTGTGGGCAGGGTGGGGAGGCCCTGGAGGGGCTGGGCAAGGACAGTTGGGGCTGGTGGTCCTCTCGGGCCCTGACACAGGGCTCAGCCCCTCTGCCATGTTATCTGCTCTAGGCCCAGAAGAAATATCACCTCTGTTACAACTTGGTATTTCCCTGTTTATATTCCCAAGAACCATATTTTCCCTCATGCACAAACACAGAGGGAGCTGTTGGTTAGTCCCACACCTCTAAATCCTTTGCAGTTAGCACTGTATTTCATGAGAACTCCCTCGTTTTCTTGTAAACTGAATGTACAGATCTAATTTTGATACCTGGCACTACAGTAAAAACATTTTTCAAATTATTCAATTTTGTTAAATGAAATAACCTGGCAAGCACCCACATCACGCACATTTTCATGCAAACAACTCCGTATAACCACGCTGTACAGACAAACTGAGTCATCAAAAAGGAAGCTCACAGAACTAATTGTGGAAATGCATAGGATGCTTGTTTTTTTCAGATTTCTTCAGCCACTATATGTTTTTGAAGATAGGTTTGTGGAAGATTTGAACTATGTGTCTGTTCATTTTTAACCTCACCTCTATAACAAGACAGAGATTATAATGCTGTTGATTTACTTTGTCAAATGTATTTGAAATGCATTCTCTTATTTTAAAGGAACAATTTATTAAAAGATATTCATGTCACATTCAGCCTTACACTTCATCATGTTGTTGAAAATCAGACATTTAAAAGTCTTTCCACCAAAGAAGCAAATAGAAAAAGTCCAGAAAATTTTGTCAGGGAAAAAGAGTCTCAACAAAATAAAGAAATACAGAACTTGCCTCATTTGTTTATACTCACAATCTCTTAAACTCTTTTCCTTATGGTTATTGGTGGCTGCTATCAGTTATTACAGAAAGAACCACCAGAACAATTTGACATTACACTTTTTAATACAGATCTATGCCTGGGTTGAAGTGTATTATTAGAAGTCAAAGAAGCTGTAGGTAGTTTTTCTTTAGAATTCAGCAAATTAGTATCAATGCTTCATGCAATAATGGGTACTCAGAAGTCAGGACTATGTACAACACATTCTCGGACAAAATCAGAATGAAACCACCTTCTTAAATAGTAATTCTTGACAGAATAAAAGGCAATCCTCTTCCTACAACTGCATTTACCTGAATTTCATAATTTTCCAGAGGTTCAAACACCTGACTACCAGCTGTTCTACTTACATTGCAACAAAGTGGAAAACCAACAACCTGTGCATGCATGACAGATAGGGACAGAGATGTGGACATGACTTATGAGCTGTGTCACTAGAGGATGTCCCCATAGGGCAGAAAGAGCCTGTTTTAATGTGCTGGGAGGAATTGTTACTGCAAACCTGGAGGCTGAATCTGTGGTCCCTGCTACAGGGAATCACTGAGCAGCCCTCTTCAGGAGTTCAGCAGCAAGAATTAGCCTGCGTGGTTGGCGTGTTTAAAAAAAAATATACATGAAACAAATGACTGACTTTTCAAACACTAGAACAGATAAAATTAAAATGACAGCAGTGAATCTGCATTCAGATTATTGGAGGAAGATATTATCAGACAGCAAATGAAGTAAAACACAGCATGTACAGCTGAGGCTTTTTACCTAATACGTTATATGTCCCCGTTTCTAGCTTGAAATGAATAACCTTTTAGAGAAGTGACTGGATTGTAAAAGGAAGAAAAGCAAATATAATGAAGAGGTTAAAATTTCCAGACTCTGTAACCTTCCTATAACATTGAGCTGTTCTTTCAGAAACCACTAACAACTTCTAGTATGTGTAGCAATAATGAAGGTGCACATTACTCTCATCACGCGCCTGGAAAATCAACATTATTAATCTAATTTCACATCTGAGTTAAATTTCTAAAGCATGTGTAAGTCACTGATATCCTTTGTCTTAGAACTGAATTTCATGGTCTTAATATTTTACTAACGTAAGCTAAAAGCTAATCTATAGAGAATGACAAGCTAAAAGCTAATCTATAGAGGATGACTCATCAATATGTCAATAATATATCAATACAGCAGACTGATATTCATTACTTAATACTTATTTCACACATATTGACTTCAGTTTATTGAAGGTGTATGTATCATGGCTGAACTATATAAATGAGTCAGAGTTGTCTGGACAGTAAATATTGATTTAACACGGTATTTTTTATATATCCTTATTGTATTGATAGCTGCTTTAAAATGAAATAGATGTCTAAATCCTATCACAGTTGGAAAATTCCTGTAATATTCTCCTCTAGTATTTGAATTTCTGCATAGAATGCAGAAGGTAGTTAAAATTAACTTGGCTAGAATAAACTGGTCTCCCAGATGGCTCCATATCACATGCACATAAAGACTACGCATCTCTTAGGTGCACACTTTAAAACTCAGATGACACCTGTGGCTTAGAGGAAGAGAATAAGGTGTTTCTTTTTGTGAAAGGGGGGATGTAAAGTAGGAGGAGTGTTAAAGGAAAACATGAAGGACAAGGGTGCATCTAGCCTTTCCCCTCCCCCCCCCCCCCCCCGTAACTTTTAAGTTATTTTCCCTTCACATCCATGACTTAACAGCAATCTTATATAGAGATCTTCTCAACCTTTACAAATCTTAATAAAGTCACAAAAAGTCCTCATCTCTTCACAGAGGACCTTGGTAAAATCAGAACCCAAATGAATTCAGTAGACTTTCCATAAGATCCTCTTCAACCTTACAACCATTACTCACTGATTATCAATATGCAAGACAATTTCTATTGAAGCCAGGGAGAACACTGTGTTGACATCAAGCTTACCAAGAATAATATGTAAATACTCTCAGCTTTTAACTTTATTAAAGACCTTGTTCAGGATTTTTCTTTTCATCCTTACAATTTTTAGGAGTAGGAGAAGACCAAGTGACTGTGACTGACAGAGTGGTAGAGAAAGGAATCAGGCTTTCTGTAAGTAGTTTTAGAAACTTTGTTCTTAAAAAAGGCCTCATTAACAGGCTTCATCCATGGTATGATGTTTATTGAGACTCACACTTTAACAGTTTGCTGTCAACAAAACAAAGAAGAATAGTGTTTTCTGATCTGACTCAGAAGAACATCAAATTTGTAACTGCAATCTGAAGGCAAGCACAAACAGAAAATAATGATTTTTCTCAAGACTTACCAAAATCATTCATTTCTCAGTTTTGACCACTCAAAATCTACTTTTTTATTCCTATGCTATTAATCTCACGTTAATGTCACCATTCACTAGCATGTTCTTAGCACTTACAGTTCTAGGTGCAGACAAAAAGTTATGAAATACCAGCTGCACATTTTTGAGGCCAAGAACAATTGCTACACTAGATTTTCTGTAAAAACTACATAATTTTACCCAATTTAATATTGCAAGGAAGAACAAAAAATAGCATTATTCAAAAAATATTTACGAGGAAGTTCTTAATAGTAACTATTGTTGCTTTAATTTTAAAGGCAGGAAATCTTTTTTAAGATAGAATAAATTAAACAGTAAGCGCAATCCACTTTGTGAAATACAACTTTATGTTAAATTGAGTGCTGCTAGAAAGCTGTTAACAGAATGTTTCAAGGTCACAACAATTTAATTCAGAAATATCTGGGTTTCAGTTGAAACATTGCTTAGTGTAGGGACTCATTTATATATATGTAAAACTCAGTCACTTTTCCATTTACTACATATGTGAATTAAAAAAAAACCCCTTGGATGTCTCTATGCTGTAAGAAGCTTGGAGTAGTGCTGCATATGTTGCCTGAAGATACTAATTTACTAATGGTCCTAGAAACCATACATAAGAAAATTGATAGTCTAAGACTACTTTTTAAATGAAATTTCATGGCAGACTACTAACCTGAACAAGAACAAAGTAGCGTTTTTTCCACCGTTTCCAAACCTTCTGTCCTAGAGCGTACAAATATCTGCAAAGGAAATAATAAAGGGAATGTTTTTCCATTAATAAGAAGCATGATATTAGGAGGACCCAATATAAATGAGTATATTCATTTGCTCTACCTACTGAGATGCTTCCTCAGTGTTGTCACGACTAAGAAGTTATTTTGTCTTCTATGTACTCAGACCATAAAAACGCAAAGAGATATTTCTTTTCACTCAAAATAAGACAAGAAGCAGAAACAAAAGTATCTCATGTTTGAGAAGGGTAACCTGCTTATCACTTATATTTCACCAATTGCGTATGAATATATAAAAAAATCTTAAAGTGGAACACTTTTGACTACACAGAAATACTGAATGTTAGAAAAGTTAAACTCCCCAACATATTTTATTCCATTTGGTTTCCATAGATTTGCTAGTGTTTCTCTAGTCTGTGAGAAGTCAGTCTCAGTGTCAGCTTGGGAAATGCTCAAATAACAAAATGCCAGCAGACACAGAAGACTAAATTTTTTTCAAGAGTAAACTAGAATCTAATTTCTCAAACAGAAGCACTTCACTATAAATACTCTTAGATTACAAAAATCTCCTTGTCATCTGGGCAGTTTCAAGCCTTTGAATCGGATGATGTAATCAGAAATATCAACCAGTGAGATGTCAAAACCACAGATACTGATACTGTTTGGTGGTAGAGGAAGCACCATCATTACCCAAGAAGCTGCAGCAAGTTTTATGGCATTATAGTGACACTTTTTTTTTGTCACTGTAGTTATGTTGCACTGTTGTCAACAAAGACAGCAACAAAAACAACAGGAAAAGGATGAGCTGTGGGATTGTAATTAAGAGCCTACAAGTGGTAAGGAACTGCTGCTTAAAACCTGACAGGAGTGCAAAATATTACCTATGGGATATCCCTTTTGGCTGGCCAGCTTCTATCAAGCACATCTAGTACATCTAGGTGGGTCAAACGCAGAGCAAAGATCCAAATTGTTCAGACCAATGAATGCTGGCTTCACAGGGCACTCTCCAGAGGATGGTGGCACATATACTTTGGAGAAGTTATAATAACTAGGATCAGAGATGGTTGGTTGGATGATTGGTAGATGGACAGGTGCCTTTGTGGTAACGGGATAAGGTCGGTTGCCCTCTATTTTCTGATCACTTCTGGGGCTTTGTTGCCTGCTCGTTTTTAACTCAGTCAAAATCAGACCAATGAACCAAGATCTCAAGTTGAACAGGCAAGATACAGGCAAAACCTTTTTTCCACCTGTCCTGGGCATACACTCAAGCACATTCTTTCCCACTTTAGGTATCACAAAGGACAAATTTTTGTCTAACATGAATGTTCATCATAATGCTTATTAACTGTGGTGGTTTGTCAGATTATGTAGTGGCTCCCTCATTACTACGACAATGATATCTTGCACTTTTTCAACTCCTGCGACACTTGTATTGAAGCTCTGCCTTGTTTTTTATTTGTATGAGAGAGAGGACAACTGGCTTTGTGTACATCATTACCACTCGATGTAGCCTTCTTTGAATAGTCCAGATCCTGACACACTCTTTTTAATTTCTTAATTCTGTGATTATTATAAATTGAATAAAAAAAGGAGAGGAGTAAGAGTTATGTCAGAAAGGGTACAAAAAAAGGGTCTACTAGGGTTTATTTGGAAGTTTATAATGTTTTGCAACTAAGGAAGCATTTACCTCACAGAGTGATAGGCGCATATTCCCCCCCAAAATATGAACTGTTTTGCTTTTCATATCTGTTTCAAAAGAACCAGGCATGTTCCCCTAAATTAGAGCATTTACTTTCCCCAAAGCACACCACATTGCTATTGCCCCATTAATCTCTTTACTACTACTATAGGGTGGAGGGGGCATGACTGATGAATTTCACTCAGCTTGGAGAATTAATGACCAGGGGGGAGAAAAGTAAATGGGTCCACAGGTGGTCTTTGGGCACTCTCAGTCCTAAGCCTGCCCTGTTCTTCACAGTGACTGCCACCGCATCCCTCAGAATACTGCGTAGGTTTCTCTGATGTATGTTGGAGGACAACTGCCCCATGGACTGCGAAGACCAACTGAGAATACACACTTCTCAAATGCTACAGTTTAAAGATATCCTGACCATGTTCCCATCCTCTTGTCATGTCTTAAGTGACTTGTAAAGGAGCCATAGATTCTTCTTGCTCGAGAGTAATCCCAGTATCATCATCAGCAAGTAATCCTGGTATAATCAGCAGCAGTGTCTTTATGTTCTAACAGAAACAGGACAGAAAATGAGTAACCCAACCTTATAAGCACCAGGTTTAATCCATTATTTTTCATTGTTAACTGATCCTGGTATAGAAAGATACTTTTAAAATAAGAGATCTTAAAAGAATATTTGCTATCAGAGAAAAGGTTGATTGCTTTTTAAATTATTTTTCATGTAACATATACCACATCTGGTCCTGCAGTGCAGGCAGAACTATCACAAGTTACAGTAAATTCAAAATTATACAATAGGAAAGCATACAAAAATTAAATTAAATAGCAACATACACTTTTTATTCCTCCTATAAATCACTTGCAACTAAGGTGTTAAGTAAGAGCTTCCTTGGGAAGCAAAGAAGTAGAATATTAACTACTTAACTTTAAAATCTGCTGGTTTTAGATAAGACTAGGTAACAAAGAAAACAGCATTCATAACACAAAGCTGGGGTTTAGTACAGAAGTGCAAAGCCTTATGTTACTTGGTTTTACAAATCACTATAAACACACAGTTATAATCTTATGTTATTAATCCCTCTTCCAGTGCCATTTCTAATAGTGACAGGTTTCATCTAATGTAGAAAGTTTCAGCCATTTACAAGGGATATATCCTGTGCTCATCTTAAGCATGAATGCTCCTGAAAGATGAGATTAGCACTCAAGAGTCTAACATTTATATCCAGAAGGAGCAAAACATCCAAGACTCCTAGAATCCTCTTTGAACTTCTCCTTCCCATTTATTTTCTATTGAAAAAAATGGGAAGCAAAGGACCTAAGAATCTTGTTAAATTTGGACAGTATTATCTAGGATTTGTAGAAACTGCAGTTGATGTCTAGAACGAAACAGTCTATAAAAGTCACTTTCCAAAATTAAATGACACTTGGGTTTCACAACTGGAGCAGAGAATTAATAGGTTAACAGATTCAGAAGTGAACTAAGTCCTAGAGCTAAATTGAAGAATGTTTTATTTTTAAGGTGGGGAACAGCATAATTTTTCAGGAATCTCAGGTATATGTCAGTACCACAAATCACAGCAGACCCTCACAGTCACCAACTCACAGAGCTGCAGCCTGCTATTTCTCTACCCATATGTGTATCCGTATTCATCTACAAGCCCCGCTCACTCTCTCCAGCCAAAAAAATGTGCACAAGATGCATAATGATAATTGTTCAGACTATTTTAAACACCCTCAGCAGCAACAAGAAACACACAACAGCCATTCCTTCAAACACTGCACCTTTCTTCAGGTAAAATTTTCTGCGCAATACAAAGAAGCAACTGATATTCAGAAGTAGTCAATTTCATATTTCTAAAAATTAACCACACCATTTGCTACAATTTTTCTCACTCTAATTTGGGTTCCAGAGTTGGGATAATCTAAAATAATTATTGAATTATTACAGTTCAGCCATACAATGAGAAGGAAGATACTGAAATAGTTCCCCTGTATCTGAGCACTGAAATAGTAACTGCTTATTATTAAATAGATTTATTTTGACTTCTCTTTAAGATCATGTTTTGAGAGTGTTTAATGAGTAGACTGACAAGAAGTTAGGAATGGTTGCTGCCTTCTGATGTACATAGAAACAGATATAGACGGCAGACTTTTATTCTGTAAAAATACATTAATAAAATAAGATATATATACATAACATCTATATCTGTATATATGCACATTAGAAAGCATATTTATAGTTACTATGTATATGCTTGTTTGAGTTCTTCAGTCTTTTTATATTATTAACATTATTTCCAGTAACTTAAGACTAACACACCTGCTTTTATACAGCACATAGAAAATAGGACCTTGATCAAACATGTTGAGTCATTAAGTGCTACCCCAATGTAAAGATTTTCTAACACAGTTTTGGAGTAATATGAAAAGGCAACCAAGTGTACAAACCATGCCATAACTTTCCTGAGAGTTTTGCTCTTAAAAACAGTTCTACAATTTTCTTTTCTTCAACATTATTTAATACTGTTTTTCTTTCTCTTCACTCACTCCCAAACTAAAAGGCAAAAATCAGATTTGTATGAAGTCATAGATTTACCTGATTATACCGCACAATGCTTACAATATAGTAGAAAACTCTAATATTTAAGGTTCATTTTCTTGGAAAACAAATAAAACCACAAGAAATTACATTTCCACTACAAACCACAGAAACACTTGGATAAAAATGTTTTATACATCACCCTGTCTCAGTATCATTTTCTCCTCCAGAAATAAAATAAACCAACTGAACAATGATTTTCTTTAAAAAGTCTGAGCATCACTTTATTTTAAATATATAAATGTTGAATATTTTTCAAAGTGCATTTCCTTGTGCTACAAAAATGCAAAACCATATCGCTAAATATTATAGTTCAGTTTCAATTATGTGATGGCATACACAGGAAAGAAGATGGCAGCTTATTTGCTCTAAATCCATGCTGCAAGACTGCAGGGTTCTACTTTTTGATGAAAAAATCAGCACTAATGAATAGCTGAAAAACATAATCGAGTGTGGAATACCGGAGCTATTCACTGCTGGAGAAATGTGAAAGGACTTACTACTTCTACAGAGATCATTTTTAGACTGGCCTTTTTATTCTAAGGAATGAAGCAATCTATCTACATCTTGAATGATAAATTCTCTACTTGTAAAAGGCTTCATTTATCACAAACAATGAAAAAAATACAGAAAGAAAAATCAATACATGTAGCAGTTTAGTCCAGCAAAGGCCTTTCTTAAAGAGAAACCTCAGTCAAGGTTGAAAGAGCAATTAATGCAGTCTCAAAAATCTGGGCCACTCTGATAGAGTTCGGTTAACATGTGGCAGAAGTAATCATCCACTTGTGAAAATGATTTTCAGTTCATTCTCCAACACCTTTCAGACACTCATGATCCCATTTAACTGACAACAATACAGGCTATCTGTGGGCATCATTGCATTCGCTGTGAGAGCCAATGGGGACCAAATGCCCACAGGCACTTTCAGTCATCCCTGCACACTTGCATAAAAGGAATCTTCCTTGCATCGCATTCCTTCTTTTATTTAGCCCCGCAAGATTAAGCCATTTTTTTGTCTTCAGTTGAGGACGAGAGAGAAAACTGATTCAAGACAACAATATGACTTGGGTCATAAGAAACCTAGCTGTAAACATTCTCAGATTCATTTTAGTACTCTTCGTGCTCTTGAGAAAGAGAACTAAATAAGACTTCAACAGATGGAACGAAAAAATCAGCTTAAACTTCTGCTGTAATTATGCCTGCTAAGGATAAAGAAATGTTGAAGAATGTCAAGTAATACAAACATCACAGCCACAGAAAACAGTTCCATTTATTCCAATGAGCAAGATACTCATAATATGAACAGGAAAACATGTGGGGTTTTTTCCCCACTAAACAAATTTCACTTACAGTATAAATGGTTATTGGTGTGACGGAAGATCAGATATCCCTAGATTCTTTAACAGTGATATCTTACTGCACTCCAGAGCGCTTCAACATTTGTGAATATGCATGCCAGTACTTATGAAATCTGTGAAGTAACTGCAACGGCAACTTGAGAATTATTAATCCAATTTATGTCATATCACGAAACCTATTTGGTATGTAAACTGGGAGTGTTTGTCAAGACAGAAAAACATCCTTTAGCCTTGAGAGAATTCAGGCAACAAAAGAATGAAATCCTTCAGATGCACCATAAATGTAGGAAGTGCTCTGTTTCTAATGTATTATCTAATTTTAATGCAAACAGCACAACTGCGAAACAGCTGGTTGCCGAGGAGCAGACATCCACTCTGTGCTTTTTGATGCAGCTTACTTTGGACTGCTCTAGCCTGAACCCACGGACCAAATAGCTACCAGTGGTTGCAACATATATGGGTGCACCCCTGGAGCTCATCTCTTAGTTTAATTTCATCTAAGATGATAATAGTCTGCGAACACAAACTGTTCCGCGATGTGCAACAAAGCACAGTAAGCAAGAACGACTAAGAGATTGTTTTTAAAAGTGAAAATCTGAATTTAAATGCTAATGTTGATGTAGTAGAAAAAGTTTCAATTGCACTGTTCTCCCTTGAGCATCCAATTTGGCTGCGGAAACAGTTCTTTACATTGCCAGACCTTAAATCAACTCAGAAGCATCCTGAGCACCCAGAAGCATCCAGCCTAGACATCTTTCCATTCCACTCGAAGCACATGACACTGCAATTAGAAAAACTGGTGACCCTTTTTCCAGCCAGGCAGTGATATTATTTGTTATCTAGAAAGCCTAAATGGCCGAGAACCTGTTAATATGAAAAATCTACTTCTGTTTCTAGGTCATACGCTGCCACTGATGGAATCAGTCAAAACACCCTGCTCAGTGTCACACTGGTATAAAACAAATCAATGAACTAAGCTGCCAACTGAAGCAAATACAATTCTGGAGTCCCAGTGTTGAAAATAGCCCACTTTTGGGAAGAGTGACAGAGACTAGTAAGAGCAGCGAAATCTTTTAGGAATGATATTTGGCTTTGGTTATCTCTGGCTGGTTATAGATTTCTTTTCACTGTTTAGAAAGCTACTTCTGAATTGATATCACTTTAATTTTGTAAAGAATACAGACCTCAGCAGAGATTTTTTTTTTTTTTTTTTATAATAAAACATATAAGCAGAACAAGATGCATACATTTCCATCCTAAAGACTCTCAGGTCTAAGTATTTTCATAACATTTGTTGTCATCATCCTAGTAGGCATTTTAAAGTCCTTATGAATTAGTATAAAGAGGTATATTTGATCCAGCAAAGGCATGAGGAAATATGTTACAGCTGGTATCCCTGTTTGTGATTTCAAATGAAGCACAGAAATTATGATCATGAATTAGTCTAGTATTTTCCTTCAATTTATTCACACAGAAGATATTTATTCAGAATGTTATAATGTTTTAAAACAATTTTTAAAAATTCTTGACAGCTAGATTTTTTAAAAAAATCCCTAAAATAATCAAAGAAAAACAGTATTTTAAAACATCACCAAAGTTTTGAAACAAATCAGTTTAACAAGTCCTAACTTATCTATCATTATTTTCTTAATAGGAACATTGTTTGACACTTGAGTAGTGCTTTATAAACTTCAGGTAATTACTCCTCACAACATGTCCAGTGAGGGAGGTTAGCATTATTACATTAGCTTCTGTGGGAGAAAAACCAAAGCTGAGAAAAGCAAGAACTGTTCAGAACCTGAGGTCCTACGGCAGCAGAAGAAACATTCAGGAGAGCCTCACACCAGTCCTTATCTTCCAGACACTGGAAACTGCATTTCAGAAGCCTGTAAAGCTGTCCAGCCTTTTTACTCTATATGTCAAAACGTGCAAATTGTGCATGAATAAAAAACAAAAAAAATGTTTCAAAGGGAAACAGCAAATTAAATATGTTTGTCTTTGCAACTCCACTATTCCACTTTCAGTGACCATGTTTCCCCTGTATTTTGTATGGCTCCAGTGTAAACTACTCAGGGCATATTTCATCTTCAGAGCTTTGCAAATTACGCTTTGGAAGGGCCCTTCTGTCTCCATGGGCTATACCAGACTGCTACAGTGCCAAGATTCTAAGCAGGCATTGAAGTTAGTTGCCTGAAAATAGATGAAATGAAGGAGGTTTTCTGTACCTAGGCATCATGAAAAGTAAATGGAAAATGTTTGTTCTTTCAAGTCTGACAAAAAGTACTCATTCTAAAGCACAATTCAGAATAATATATACTAGTTTGCTCTTTTCAGTCAGTGCTATGAGGTAAAGCTTCTGTGGATGCAATGACTGAACTTAGCTGATAATGAACAGAGACTATGTTGACTGTAAAGATTCAAAATCCTTGCCACACTTGGTAGAATAAAATTCTTTTTAGTTGTGCTACTACAGAGCAGTCCAGACTGAAAAGTGCTAGAGTACAAGTTAAGCAACAGTGTAGAATATGCAGTTACCTTCTTGGAATTCAATGCTATCTTTGAAATAGCAGTCTCTCCCAGCGTTGCAAAAATAAAAAGATTTTTATTGGGAACTATGTGATTTTCTTCTGGATTAAAATTTTGGCACTTCATGCTCTCATACATTGGAAAACTGCCTTTTAATCTACCAGACTTCACATAAACATTGGAACCAACGAATACCACTTCTCTTTTGATCAAACATTCAACAGCAGAAAAACACATAATGCTGCCTGTATCAGTAGATGCAGACTGTCTCCATTGCATCTCTAGTAGCTATAAGGAATGTAGAACAGTGCCAGACATTAATTTTCATTCTCACATAGCAACGTAACTATTATGGCTTGTTTCACAGAATCACAGAATCATCTAGGTTGCAAAAAGACCTTGAAGATCATCGACTCCAACCATTAACCTAACATTGACAGTTCCCAACCACACCATATCCCTCAGCGCTATGTCGACCTGACTCTTAAACACCTCCAGGGATGGGGATTCCACCACCTCCCTGGGCAGCCCATTCCAACACCTAATAACCCGTTCTATAAAGAAATACTTCCTAATATCCAGTCTAAACTTTCCCTAGCACAACTTGAGGCCATTACCTCTTGTCCTATTGCTTATTACTTGGTTAAAGAGACTCATCCCCAGCTCTCTGCAACCTCCTTTCAGGTAACTGTAGAGGGCGATGAGGTCTCCCCTCAGCCTCCTCTTCTCCAGACTAAACAACCCCAGTTCCCTCAGCCGCTCCTCGTACGACATGTGCTCCAGACCCTTCACCAGCTTCGCTGCCCTTCTCTGGACATGCTCGAGTAATTCAATGTCCTTTTTGTAGTGAGGGAACCAAAACTGAACACAGGAATCGAGGTGCGGCCTCACCAGTGCCAAGTACAGGGGTGAGATCACTTCCCTGTCCCTGCTGGCCACGCTATTGCTGATACAAGCCAGGATGCCATTGGCCTTCTTGGCCACCTGGGCACACTGCTGGCTCATGTTCAGTCGGCTGTCAATCAACACCCCCAGGTCCCTCTCTGACTGGCAGCTCTCCAGCCACTCCTCCCCAAGCCTGTAGCGCTGCTGGGGGTTGTTGTGGCCAAAGTGCAGCACCTGGCATTTGGCCTTATTGAAGCTCATACAGTTGGCCTTAGCCCATCGCTCCAGCCTGTCCAGATCTCTCTGCAGAGCCTCCCTACCCTCGAGCAGATCAACACTCCCACCCAACTTGGTGTCATCTGCACTGAGGATGCACTCGATCCCCTCGTCTAGATCATCAATAAAGATGTTAAACAGGAGTGGAAATGTTAAACAGGAGTTTCCGTGAACTCAAATGAGTTACATCTCATGGTGTATTTTAGGCATTCCTGGACAGGTTTGTGAAAGAGAAATTCCATTGCACTGAATGTTAGTACACGCAAAGAAACGTACCTGGCTCAGAAAGTCCTTGTTCTGCAGACAGGTGGAGTCTGAAAAAGTACTGAGACTACTCTTATAAACTTTCCCAGTCATCTGCTGCTGGCCACAGCTGGAGACAAGATACTGGGTTAGATGAACATTTGGTCCAAGAAAAGAAGGCGAATCTAATGTTCTGACAGTCTGCCTTGGAAAACCTACCAGTGCAGAACGACAACTGTAGGTGATCCTTTCATCAAGAGTCAAAGTCAAAAAAGTACTTTTATACTCCTGCCTGCCTTTTGATGACAACACAGGAGTAAGAACAAGGAAGAAAGCTTTCATATGACCCAGTCAATCAGTTCTCTTAAAATACCCATTTTAAGAAACTTCCCCATACAGAATACATGTTGAATTTTAAAGATGCCAAAGAAACAAAAAGACCTCTGATTCCATGTCACTTCAGCTCTTTAGAAGAAACTTTATCTTTGAAAGAAGGTAGAATTGGCCACCCAAAAGCATATTAAGGCCTGTATCTTGTTCCCAACAGGATGCAGAGGGAAGCAGGTACTGGATGGAAGCATGCAGTTATACATCCCCAGAATTTTCTCCTATACTCACGCTATTACTGGCTCTAGGAGTTTCTTCATCTAGAAATGGTATCTCTGTATTTGCTTGTTAATGGATTTGTGTTTCAATGAATTTCCATAATGGTTTTCTCAACCCTTTTAAGACTTTCAAAATCTACACCTAGTAGCACAGTTCCACATCTCAACTACCTGTGCCTAGAAGCAGCTCTTTTAGTTCGCTCTAAAATTCCCCCTGCTAGTATTATTTAGTGATTGTCTTGTGGCACTGGAAGAGACTGCTTCCAGTGTACAATAATTTCATTAGAATTGTTAAAATGATTGGATGTTTACTTTTGGAAATGCCACACAGAAACAAACAATCTAAAACTGAATTCCACAGGAGCTATTGTAGGAAACAAGAGAAGCATCACTGAGAAATATATTCCCTTTAAGAAACTTACTTTAGTATCCCTTCATAGAATTCGGGATTTTTAAAATGGATTAAGATAATTAGGAACAAAATAAAAATCCTAAAGAAATGTTAATAAGCTATGAATATCTTGAAAATGGTTTTGTTTTGGGTGGTTACACGCACACAAAAAGAAAGTGATACACAAGAAAGATATAAGCTTATAACAACATCCTGGATTTGCTCTTTGTCAAAAGTTCTTTAACATAACAAATACATAGAAAATAATAACATGCAAATGCACTGTCCCTGCACGAGTGTTATTAAACTGGAGCTGATTCACATTTGGAGCTGTAGAAGTAGGACTTCAGGAATACAGAATTTACCACCTGTGGGGGAGAATCAGAGCCATCTACTGGGGTCAGCCCATTTCTGCTGCACAGGATTGCTCTGACAAGCAACTGTCTCCCCAGAATATTAACACTAAAGTGATATTCAACAGTAAAACTGCTGTTACATAAAAATAAAATAAAATTCATAAAATCAAAGAGAATATATAAGTTGTAACACTGATGAATTGGATATGAGGGGAGGTTTGAGTGGTTTCTCCTCACTTGTTTTAGAAATACTTTTTTAAAAATAGCATTTTTTTGTATGTTACACAAAGGGTAAAATGCCTTCTTTCAGTGTTTTGGTGATCAATTTAAGTGGAACAAAAAGTATAATTAATCTTTTTAGTATCACTCATTGATTATTGTTCAAATCTGAGATTGAGATTTTTCAATCTCTTATAGAACTTTATATATATTTAGACATACATATATAAAAAGACAGATTTCCTGCTATAACTCAGTCAAGAGTTAGAGAGCAGAGTAGTTCCAGTGTCCCTTAAACCTACTGGAATAGCTACCTCCACTCTCCAAATATTTGATTTACCAAAATACTATACCAGAGTTTATTGGAATTTGCAGAGCTCTAAATTTCAAACTAGTCGTTAATAACTCCCACATTAAATATTGTAAAACCTTCTTCTAAAATTGTATATATACATAGAAAAAAAATCACTTTTATAGCTACTAAGAAGCTACACTTGGAAACTTCTAAAATTAACATGCAATTGCTTTATATGTATTGGTGATGAAAATATGCACCCTTCTCAATTCTAAAAGCTTTCACAAAACAATATAAAAATTCAAAAGTGAGACTTATTAGCTGCATTATAATCATCTTCCCATCTTCTCCCTTAATTTAACCATGCTGCCCTCCTGTGGATGTCAGGGTATATATAATGCAATAGCTCAGTCCATGAAAATCTAGTTCAAAGAGCACCTGTTTGTGACTGACTTGATGAGGAAAGAAAATGCCACTGTGAACCACAAAAAGTGGTTAAATTAAATTTCAGGGCAAGGACTGTGAAACTTATATTTGAAATAGTTTTAAAATGAATATTTTAAATAAGTAGAATGTCTTATTATTCCACAAATCATGTATATATTGGAGCATAGAGTCATACATATTAATAATACATTTATTCTCAAATTAGGGGGAGAACATTCATTGCATAATGACGAGTTACTTCATCCACTGAAGTGCCAACAGAGTTGAACACATATATTACAAAGATCATCCAACAACTCAAAAAGCATGGAAACCATTTGCAAAAGTATTTGGTAAACTGTACAAGTGCCAATTGGTGAAACTGTAATTTTTCTTCCTGGTACTCAGATACCAAATACATCTTGAGGAATTACTGAGACAAAAATGTTATGTCTTTAAAGAAAAAATATGAAAAATGGTTTGGAGTAGAAAAATCTAAAATTAAGGAGAGGTATAATCAATTATTCAAAGACATTATCTCATGCAGAAAAATATCTTTTTTGATCAATTACATTTCCATAACTTCTCTGTTCTAAGAAGGTCTGTTAAGATTTAACTGGAAATTAATTTATTATGCACTAAAATGTTTATAGAATTTGAGCTCATCTATGCTCTGTTAGAGTTGTCAGATTTGTTAAATCAGTGGTTTAAAACAGATCAGTACGGAACAGATACCAAACCCTCTATAGCACAATAGCTGGAGTAACACAATGCTACTGTTTCTCTTTTAGACTGAATTTGTAAATGCTGACAAATTATGCTTAAATTCTTAATGATAAAAAATGCTTAAAAGAATGCTTAAAAATACACTTCTCTTTCCAAAAAAAGACTAAAATTTCTAAAAGCTACTAGAGTGATACTTTCTGATTCTAAAATATAATGTTAGGAAGTAAACACTTTTTCTTTAGAATCTTTTTTGTCTTTAACTCAGAAATAAAAAAATGAAATGCTAAATTTTAAATCAAGACACTCCCTGCCAAAATATTTTATGTATTATTGAAAAGCCTGTGAAATAAATAAAAAGTCTCAAGAAAGAGAAAAACCGTAAGAAATTGTTTTGGACAAGACAAGACACTTAGTCTAGTCACATGGTATTTTGTGCCAATTAACGAAGTTGCTAACGTGCCATATCAATAAAAAACAATTGACCTAAGTAGTCAGGCTAATTAAATGAAATAAAATAATTAAATGCTTCTCAATATATAATAAAAAATTATGGCTGAAAGTGTTCCATAATGTTGTCTTTTTGTTTTCCTATTATCTGCTTTTCTGCCATGTTTTAATCAGTGTATCTAAATGCATGAAAGATAGATAGTGTCCAGATGTTAATGTGTTGGTGGCAGGAATCAGGTGTTCAATTAAAATGTATTGAGTGTGCA
Organism: Strix uralensis; assembly: GCF_047716275.1. Classification (NCBI taxonomy): domain Eukaryota; kingdom Metazoa; phylum Chordata; class Aves; order Strigiformes; family Strigidae; genus Strix; species Strix uralensis. The sequence continues at coordinate 25,675,566 of NC_133976.1, read as the reverse complement.
AGAAAAAAACTAAAGCTGTCCATTAAGTAGAATACATACAGCTCAATTAAAAATGAATGTAGTATTTGTGATTAAATTGAACACTCATATGCTATAATGGCAATAAAATTTTACATGACATGATTGCTTTGTTAACTTAATCTTAATCATATAATTCTAATCTAAGGATCAGAGTTACTTTCTGTTTGAAAATGGATCCGTTGCTTCTCAATATACAAAATAATGGGAAAGCTGCATTTACACAAAATGCTAGTTCCTCTCCTCTGATGCTTTTTTTTTTTTCCCATAGGTAGTGAATGAAAGAAAAGCAACGGTAACTTTTTTAGAGATCCTAGCCTAGCACATGTTCTCAGTTACTGGCAATATATGCTATATTTAATACCAGCCCCAGTTGTGTTGCTTGCATAGCAACTCCAATTTTGATTGAATGAATTCATTACTCAGAATGTGCTTCTAAATGGCTTGACTGAAAGATCCTTAAAATGACATCCCATGCCCATGTAATGTGCTATTGGTTCCCAGCCTACTACCCTTAACCTAAAAGGAATCATTCTGTAGTCTAAGTCTTCAGACCCTTGCTTCAGACTTCAGCTTGCCCTTCAAAGACTTACAACCAGATGAAAAAGTCTAGAGTCACAGACATTGTTTTAGAAAAGAGACTGGCTGTCAGGTGTCCAGCTGTGAGGGGAGCACATCCTGAGGTAGCCTTCGCTAGGACAGCACTACTACAGAGTGAGACAAGTTTCTTATTCTCTTCTACTTGGCCAACGGCATGGTGCATTCCACTTAAAACTTTGAACTTAAAATGATTTCAGAATTTAAATCAGTGGTCAAAATCACAAATGCAGGAACACATGATAAAAATAGTAACTTCTAAGTCACTGATTTACTGAGCAAGTGTTACTAGTTTTGTATTTGGGATTGTGTTCACTTCTCTCACAAGAAACATACAGCTTTTCATGTTTGGAATAAACTCTGAAGGAAAGCAGATGGCAGTTTTGGGTTGGCAATCTTCTAACGTTATCAGAGAAGCAATCCATGTAGTAAAGCAAGGGAAGCTGGTCTGACCCAAATGGAAACTTAGCAGCAGAACTCAAACCTACACCTACCAGAACACTTCTCCTGGCAATTTGTCCCTGGTTTACTTCATACAAGCAGCATGAAAGATAATCTTAGAGGTCTTTTCTGTCTCTTGCTCCAAAGACAAACCATGCATAGGATTTAACATATATGCATTTTTCATTTACCTGCTCTCTTTTATCATTTATGCATAAAGTGAAAAAAATATCTCACATATTATGAAAAGACAAAGCAATACTACATTGCTGAACAGACACAAAGTTAATTTAGGATGGGATTAAATTAAAACAGGTTTGTGACAGTAAGCATGCTAAAAAGATTATTTGTAGTGCAGGGTGAACTCCATTACAGTTTTTATTTATATAAAAAGACAGAGCGAGCTAATCATGCAGAACTCTGTATGAAAGCACCACTACACCGGTGACATTGCAGAAACCACCAGCCTACCAAGGTGATGCCATCACGTTGCTTATTTGGGGATGTAAGATGTACTTGAGGACCCTGACAAAATGGTGCAGTATGGTACACAGTTGTGTTGACATTTAACAGGATGTGGACTATTTAAAGGGAGCCGGCTGTGATGAATATACTATTAGGGAAAACAACATTATTGCAGGGCCAGGGGACTCTGTTACTATGTCAAAATTAAACACAATACTGTAATAATTGAAATTATACTACTGTGGAGAAAAAAAACACTAAATCACATTTATAAAAAGTTACCTCTGCCTTTGCACCCAGTATTGTGTTAAAATTATTTCTGCCCATACAGAATAGTGTATTATGAATTGAAATCCACCCTCAGACACAGTATAGCACAACTGACCTTACAGTATCTAACCAAGCCAGTATTCTGGCACATAGAGAGGATTAGATTGGTTACATACTATTAGTATTTAAAACGAATTTTGCTGTCTTAAGTGCCTTTAATTTTTTTAAGGGTCTATATCCCAAAAGACAAAAATTAGGTGAATTTTCCTTTCCTACAAGTAACAGATGGACAGTGCAAGTGACAGAAGGACACAACAGGCAGGTGGCATGCCCCCATCCTTGCAGTTAATAGTACTGGCACTCTCTGTATAGAAACAATGTCAGGCTATGCCAGACCATATGCAATATCAATGTATGTCAGGGAGAAATAACTCTTTCTTAAATTCTGTGTCACAGATTAGTGAAAGGTACCAAGAAACAAGTCAGACCACCTGACAACAATTTCATATCACACATATCATGCATCTTTCACCTGAATGATATGTGTGCTATGCTGATTTGTAGTAGAATAAAGCAATATAAACAATATCTAAAACAATTCTTTCAATGATGTTAGGTTCTGCAGTCTGAGAAAATATGAAGATTGCTTAGGCGATTATGGGAACTATGTGGCTATGGGAACTCTGTAACAATAGCATAAAGAAATTTAAACTAAAGAAGTCAACCTGAACATTCCAGTCAGACCAGAATCTCCTCCATTAGAGTACAGATCTACTGGGAAGTTCCCACTGCTCTGAACTTACTAATGAACTTACTAATAGTGCAAATTTTAGAATACCTCTGATATAATAACCATTTTTTAACTGTTCATCATTTATTGTAGTAAAAATAGGCAGCCTACTCTATGCTCTTATTTTAGTAAGACAAATGATGCATAGGAAAAAAAATGACCTGCCTATATTTCACTTCATGTACATGTAGTAATTAAACTGCTCAGATCATGATCTTCCATGTGAGGACTTAATAAGACACATATTTGGCTACAACATAACAACTTTTACTTTTTTAATACTACCTTCAATCCAAATAGCACTGAATGGTCAACTCATCTATTCTTATCGTGTATAAGAAAAACACTTATATGTAAATTAAACTGAAACCAACGTTATTACTTAACGGTTTAGAACAAAAGCCAGTTGCAAATCACACTAAAGTTTAGATTTTCTCAATTCCTCACCTATAATTTAATGAACTTAAGGTCTATTTTCAGTTAAATATTAGTTCATTATTTGGTCTTCTAAGTTACCACCAGCTTTCTTATTTTTAATGAAAATATAGAAAAATTCCTTTTTACACATTAATAGCTTTCTGAAGTTGTGATTTGAGCATTTTCAAAAACAGGTAGGACTGTTTAGATTTTATTCTTTATATTTTAAAAAAAAATTCAATAAAGCAAACATTTACATGCATAAATGTAAGGTTTCACAGGGGCATGCATTTATTGTGTTTTCAGGATTGAACCTCTGCTTGAACCCTTAGACATGGGCATCACTAGAAGCCATTACCCAGTTTTGCTCAACTACTTTTAGGTACTTAAATGAAGTACCAAAATAAAAAAAGGATGCATCTACATTAGTAACTTAGTCTGAATAAGGAATGTGCTTTTGAAGATAATCCATTGCCCACCCCCAGTTGCAGCACTTGGTTCACATTGCAGAACTGATTCAGAGCATGTGAACTAGACTCCTCTTGCATGAAATGAAATCAGATGTGGTGCTCAGCTACTGCATCTCACATATTCCGACCACTAAAAGTCAGTCAGTTCAGGACAAGACCAGACAGAGACTGAACTAAAACCACAGAAAGTCTTATAAGGTAATTATCAGGTCCTCAGCAACCAGTCACTTCACAGATCTGTTTTGGGCATACTTCACACTTGGCTTCCTTTGTAGTCAAGGAGGTAGATGCCAAAGCACAGCTCAGGTCTTCCAGATTTCCATCTCTTTGAGTTGGGTAGCATAATTTTGGTAGCCATCAGTGCCTAAAAATACTTCATAGGTGCCTCAGTTAGACAAGTCCAGGTTACTGTTCTTTGCACCATTCATCCTTTAAGTCTTCTCTCTCCATGGTAGAATCATCACATGCGTTCTGCCATCTGGGTATAGGGCTTAATCTCATCCCACTGCTACAAGTAGCTGTTGCTAAAACGTAATCAGTCAACCAGTCCCTCTCACGCAGTGATGCTGCTTTCAAATTTCACTCCAGTAGCTATGAATTAGGCTTCAGACACATAAACTATGATGACAAGTCCACAGTGATGTGCAGCACAGCTCATCGCCATCTTTACGGTCTCAAAGTGACCTCTTCTCTAACGTGATAAACTGAAAATTACTGCCAAAGTTTTTTTCACTTCTTTTTTTCTCACACATGCACACAAACACCAGGAAGTTTAGATGGGAAGAGATTTACAGTTGAGAATTGCTGACAGAAATTTGACAGCATAGACTAGAAAAGTCTACCTAGCTGTTCTGTGGGTCACTGAGATGCTCAGTCATAGGTTCTGAGATCTCACATGATAAGAAGAAAAAATTGGCATTTATGTCTGAATGTAAGGCACATTAAGTTAAACAGTAAGAGATAATCCATGCCAAAAGAATAAGAGTTTAGGACCCAGTGAGACTGTGACACAAGTGCATTAAAGAATGCTGAGGAGGGGACAAGGTACAAAAACCTGTACGCAGGAAATGGACCGCTGCCAACAGGACCAGCTCACTCCAATTGATTATTTTGTGAGGCTGAATAAGGATTTTAGCAAAGATGAACCAAAGCAGGATTTGACACACAGGCAGTATTGATTGGGGGATTCTCCATACCTAATCAATTATGTATACTCAATTCTAGTGAAGGTAGGAAGATATTGAACAAGTATTGTTAAAGTTGTGACCTAAAGACAATACATATACCACTGAACTTGTATCATTTTGCTCATCACAGAGCTGAAGAAAACCCATCTTAACATTTTCAAAAGCATGTAGCTTTTTCAGTGAGATATAAGAAAAAGGAACACTCTATATGAACAGTTTTAATGATTTTTTAAATGTGAGAGTAGATTTAAATATAAATTTATGTATCTATATTTTTATATAAAAATGATTTAAATAAATTACATATTCATGAGAATAGATTCTTAAATCTATTCTCAATTCTTTTACTTTATGTTTTAAAAAGTTTTGAGTAAAAACAAAAAAAATTTTTTTTAAGAAAATAATTATATTTTAAGATTTCTGACTAATAATCTTCTTTAACCCATAGATCTTTTTCATTTAAAGTCTGTTGTGGTTAAGCTAAGTAAGTTTGGATCTAAATTTATATCTCAGCTTTTACAAATATTTCAGATTAATTACTATGGAATGAATGAAGAATGACACCTTAATTAATAAGGCTTCTCTTGGCAATTAGGATTCTCTTGGCTTCTCTTAGCAATTAAAGTGGCAGTGGCATATCATTAAGGTCTTCAAGATTCCTCTGCCTCCACAGAAGCAATTACTGTGGGAAGCACTGAAAATCAGGCTCATAGCTATAATCTGTTCTCTAAGGATCTAGCAGCAGGATAAACACTTGTTTCTTCCTTCCATAGTAATTTTGCATTAACCCATCATCATTACCCAATCAATCATTAATGTAATTTTAATGTGTCATTTTTCATGAAGTGCAATTTTCGTTTGTAAAAAGTAACATTATAGTCAATTGTAAAATTGTATAATATTAAAATAATTTAAATGAAGACAGTTAACACATTAGCACTTTTCTCCATGGCAAAATGCTAGCATTTATTTAGTACAATGAAATACTCGTGTTTAGCACAATTTAAACTAGCATAACAAAAAATACTGCTATGAGACACCTTGGAATAATAATAAGTAAGGCATCCATACATCACTAAAAGTGAATTAGAAATTAAGACATTCTATCATGCTGCTTATAACGTACACAGGAGATCTTTACCTTAGTATATACAAGTGCATGTTGCCTTATGAATGTAAAAATGAGGATAGGTTTGTCAGAATCTAGCAAGAAATACAAGATAACTGTAGCTACATGAATGACACTTTTGACCCTCTGACTAATCAAAAGATATACACCATTGTTATTGGACCCCAATTTAAAAATGTTTATTAATTATGGGCCAAAATTTGATCAATATTTCTGCTGAACTGTAAAGCCACTGGTTTATTTTTAAAATTTTGTGTTAGTTTCTTAGTAGTGTCAGTTCTTGAAACACTTGGGTTTACTCTCCGCTGCGCTGAGTCTTGTCTTGCCAAAATGGATACTCAGGGTCTTGGATGTTTGGAGTCAGCAACTGTCTGAGAGTTACTGCTGAAAAGAAAGATAATCTCCTCTTCCTAAGTTTTAATAAAAAGTTCATACAGTTTCAAAAGAATCATGATAACTTCATGCAGCAGGAAGATAGTTACGTTACAGATGAGCAATGCCAGTCTTTTCTGGTTGAAGGTATTCAGCAATGACTACATTTCATGAAGTATTCTTAAGTTTGTAGCCAGGATAATTTTCATTTTAGTTTCTGACATATCCTTCTGCAGGATCATTCACTGAGTAGAGAAAATATGCTCTACACATATAAACATGTGGTGCTGGATGTTAGATGACATTTTGGCATACCTTGATGTAAAGAGCAGACATTCCTGAATATGCAGTGGTATTTGCTGTGCTGTATACTCCTGTTGCTGCTCACATTTTTTACTGAAATCCTTTTTCTCTTCAACAGTCAACTGTGACTGAAATTCAAACAAAGCCTATTTCATCAGCTACACATCTTCTGTAAGTGGTGTTCAGTAAAGCACTGGCATTAATAGTGATTGCTCCAGCACTGCAGAGCTACCTACAACTACTACATTTTTCTTCATCAGTCCTGAGATTTTGGATTATCATGCTAGCTCTAGGTTGAATATGGACTGGAAGATGAAGCTTTGCAGCTCATAACTCTTCTGTCTTCAAAGCCAATGAAACTTAACTGAAACTGATACTTCTTTATGCCTTCCTATCAGAGACTACAATGAGATCTTTTGTCCAGTGTCTCAAAGGTTCTCTGTATATGGCAAGCAATATGAGGTCACATTGTCCGTGCTTTGAGTCTGAGCACGACCAACTCTAATTCAAAAGTGTTGCGACCATGTTGGCGACCCTAACAGTTCCGCAGTGCAGGTGCTGGCATCACATTGTCAGTTTTTGGTCAGAGTGGAGAGTTGGCCAAGTATACTCTCTCCCTCTCTCTCTGCTGCCAAGTCCCATGGCCTTCTCAAATGATCACATTTGAAATACTTTGTTAGATCAAAAAGAAACCTCTAACTCACTTTTGCTTCATAAAGTTTACTTGAGAATTCCCTTTAGATATCTCTGCTTTTGTTCATCTTCCATATTACTGACATCCCCATTAGCTTATAAGGAACTCTTTGGAAAAAGAGTTCATCTACACGAGTAGATGAGAATGAGGTTCTTAGGACAACTTGGGCACTAATTTTGAGGCCAGCTACACTCAGCAAACATTGTCCCATTTGCCAGCAGTAGGAGAAACAAGAAAAGCTGAGCATACTATAAATTCATGGCTAGAGGGAGTGACTAAGTTTTATTTAGATGCAGCTGACTTGAATACGCACTTGATTCCTGTCATGGGATCCTCATCCCACAGTGTTTTAACATGTTATAACAAGATTTCACAAGGTAACAACTGAGGCAGCCCCAGGAAACGGGAGCATTTTTGTTTATGTGGTTAGTGAACCAAGACTCAGGTGAAGACTGAGGCTTTTGTTCACGGTAGGCACCCTTTACCCACACATGAAGAATGGGTGGCAGAGGATTATCTGTTCATCAATGGCACAAAGGTGGTTCAATAACCTCCCATTTGTATATGGATTGCAGGTCATCTCAAAACATTGGAAAACCTGATGTTGCAAACGGCAGTGGGCAATCTCTGTCAGGTATCTGTAGAAAGATTTACCTCTTAAATGTATTTGAGACTGATTAGGACTAATTATAAAAGAAACTGTAATAGAAATTATAAAAAGCATTGATATGCTCCACCCATAATTCTTGTAACTCTATTGTTCTCATGACATGGTAAGAAACAACACTACAGATGTTAAAAATACAAATCAAGTGTGTCTGATAACAAACTGAACAATCTATATGTGTCAAGGACTTCACAAACCCTAAACTACCACCAGTGCAAACAAAAAATCCTCACAGGAATTAATCGAAGTAACATTTATTTCATATAAAATATATATTTAATTTCATTCATCTTCTTAAGAGTATATACACGGACAATATTTTATCTATAAAGATCAATATTTATAGCTAGTAAGAAAACCAAGAAATATCAGTAGAAGTGAAGGTATTTCTCTGAATGGCATGGTTATCTGTAGCAAAATCATCTTACTATCTATCAAAGTAGCCCGAGTTTCATTTAAAATAAAAGATGACTTAGCTTTTTAAAAATCACTGAGACAGCTATGCACAGTTTATCTCTGACCTGAACTTAGATTTGAGAAACTGAATTAGGCAGAAAAAAAAAAGTTTGCCTTACCAACTCCAGTGTATCTTTCCTTTTTTTTTTTTTTTTTTTTCTATAGCCAATGTCTTAGCATTGATAAACAATCCTGTCAAGGTATTCCTCCCTACCTAGTGGCTTTTGAGAGAACTTGGACAACTCTGACATATCCTAAATTTTGAAACTTTGGGCTGCTGTAGTGAGGCCATATGACTTAATGGTCAGAAAAGGCTTCCAAACTATCTGATGTTATGTAAAGTTTGCAAAATTCAAACAAACTCAACAGTTCCTTCCATTTGACTTTGATTATGCTTCCCAGTCTTGATGTTTACAAACTGAAAAATAAGCTTTCTACTAAAGGACAAAGAACCTTGCTCTTTGAAAGCGTCAGCTGAAGTTGGTGCTGCTACCCTTTTTTAAGCTGGAAGAAAAAGTGCAATAGCAACAAACAGAAAGCTAGATGGTGCTAATATACTGACTTTATGGTTTCAACTAGATGTGCTACGCACAAACTTGGAAGGACAAATGATGTAAACAGATACAGAAGAGTTTACATATGTAGATGAATAAATGCTATAGTTAGATAAATACCTGTGTATCTTAATATTTGGTTGAAGCAATTACACTGTGTTGATAACAAACGAAAAAGAGGAACTGGAATCAGTCAGGTAGCCCCTCTCCCTTTTGTAAGAGAAAAATGTGTCTCCACTAATGAGAAAAGTATTTTCAGTAACTGTTGAAAAGTAATTTAGAAAGTTATTGGTTTTATCTAATGGAAAATAATACTAATTGAAGAAGTCTATGGTGCATATTATCATATCATAAAAAGTATTAGGAAGCAATTTGACATTTTAGCTTAGCTGAAATTTGGTTTCTTTTTCATCTTTTGTGTTGGTATAACAAATTACTTAGTTATTCTGACATATCTATGTGTTTTGGCTCAGAGAAAGGTCTGAAACTGGTTTTAAATTCAGTATATGCAACACAAAGGCCTATCTGTGACAGAGATTATGTGCACTTGCTAAGAGAAGTGTGATTATATTCCTAACATTTTACTTCATCTGTAGAAGTAACCCAGAATTGAAATAGAGTCATTTCAGTGTCACCACCTTGCACATTTCTCTGAAATGACGATACTGGGAGCACATCTCATCTTCAAATCAGCCTTCAGATTACAGATCTTGAAGCTACAACACCAATTCTGCTTTTCCTCCTGCCCTTCTTTGCCGAGTGACCATGGACAAGCAGCACATAAGAGATGGCACCACCACTGTTCTGGCTAACTTCAGTGTTGCTGTGGCTCTTCTTAGTTGACTTATGAGCTCACTAGTAGCCATGATACGGTTTATCCTGGTGACAGTCACACACTACAACCCTACCCACTGAGAAGCCAGCAGGCCCCAGTGCTATCCTCAGCTCGGTCACTGAATTGCCTGTGACCTTGGGCGCTCTTTGCTCATTCCTGTACTTCATTTCACTCATCTGTAAAACACAGATAATTATACTCGCCTTCCTCTCCAATGAACTTTTAATCAATGGGTTTCAAGTGTCATAAAAATAAGAGGGGAAAATTACTTATCCTCTAAATCTGCATCTTGAAAGACTGCTAACTAGTGCATTCGTCTCACAAATTTCCTTTAGCTCTAAAATTACAGCAGCAGGAGGAGAAATGTGATACTTCAGTCACATACAGCAACCAGTAGCTATATTTATTGTTTATAAATGCTTTCCTAAGAACATTTCAGTCACTTCCAAGTGCACAAGAGAAAAAATTTTAAAAGGTTAGCAAATTCATGGTGATTTTCACCTTCTGAAAATACAATATAATAATAATAAAAAAGAAGTTGTGAGAGAAAAATGATTTCACAGATTCCTGACAATTTCAGAGAGTACAAGTTCGAAAAAGTCGCCCAAACAATTGCTTTACAAATGAGAGACAGGGAGAAAATCTGGGTATGTACATACTGAAGTGCTTGTAGAATGTATATTCCAAATACAAAAGTTTAAGAAATTAAAGGGATAACATTTCTGTATGCAACATGTCATAGCAGAAAGCAGAAGAGAACTTAAAAGAATGAATTTTGCCTTCCAAATCTTGGAAAAATTTCTGGACAAGAACTATGCTGAAATGTTTTACTTTGGAAGTCAAACCCAAAGTTTGTATTGCAAAGTAGTATTGCAATACTACTTTGCAATATTATTCTGTTCAGGCTGTTCAATTTGTAAGAATTTCATTTCATGTTATTATTTATTTTCTTTTTTTTCAGTATGACTATTAAGCATTACTAATCCTTTTAAAGCAAGTTATTTGAAAAAATCTCAGTATTCCTTTTTTGTTTCTAGATTGGAAGGAATAGAATAATACTCTTTAGTAACCACTAGGCTATGCTAACAGACAACTTAACTGACACAGAACCTACTTTTAAAAATAATGCATGCTTTAAATGCACAGGGATGTGCAAAGGCACATTAGGAAAAAAAACACCCATTAGAAAAGGTATTTACAGTAACCCACATATCTTGAGTGGATTAACCTGTCCTGCTTGGGTTTTCAACCCTAATTTAACTATGAGTTAAGGAGAGCCAAGTGAGCCTTCCTGAAGCCAACAGTACCTCCCTAATGCTGCTATTCTAACTCAACAGAAATAAACAGGGTTTTAGCATTTTGTATAGGAAGCTTTTAGGTTAAATTTTGCTATTTCCTCTGATGATTTGTTTTAGGTTCAAGACTGCAAGAGAAGAAATTAAAAGAAATGTTAAAAAACCATCCTTTTGTATGGATGTTGGCTTTACTACCTTAATAAAGAAGATTAAAAAAATATGTTGTACATGCTCTGCATTTTAGACAAGGAAAGGGTTACCACATTCTGTAAGAAGATGATAAATAGATTACAAATTATGAGAAAGGAATGTGAAGTATCATGAATTGCCAATAATCAGAACTGTTCTACAAATCCCCATTAATAAGTGTCATTACTCAGAATTTCTAGATGTGCATGCTTCCCCTTGTAATCTATTGACAGGATTTAGATGGAAGATGATGGTTATATATCCTTTGGGATGTTGCATACTTTGAGAGCCTTTCATGCAAGAATAAAAACATTTATCTAAAATAATAGGATTATGTTTACTGCAAGATGTATATGAATATCCCTTATTTTTTAAGCATATAACAGAATGCATATAAAAAAATCATGGACTGTTTCCTTGATCAAGTGTTTTTTTAAAAATCACATTAGTGGAGTAACACTAGATTAGCTGTATGAATGTGTCAACATAAACACTAGTGTAAAAGTAATGTGGTTAGCAAAGCTACCTCTTTTTTGCAGAGGTACAGATGAACTGCAATTGAGATTCATAGCAGTGTTGAGTCATAAGGATTTTTATTTCTTGCTCTTAGAAAGGTTACAATTTATAATTTAAAAAATCACAAGTTTATAATTTTATTTGAAATATAATTATTAGTTATGACTGTGGAAACCCAAAGAGGGAACATGATCTGAAGGTGCTGCAGTCCAGAATACTATTTGTGAATTAAAAATCTCAGTTTAAGTACAAGACAGTATAATTTGTAAAACTGAATATTCTTGAAGCATAAATGCGAGACAGGTTTTGAAGTCCTTCAGCATATCCCCTGTGCCAATAAGTAAAGTCAGTTTTAAATAGGAGAAACTTTTCTGAAGGAGTAAAACTTTAAACTCACAAATAGCTTGGGCCTGTGGGTTTGCTGACCCTGCAGAAACTGAAATATTTGAACGTAGCTCCCACATCTGAAAAAAAGTCTCTTATTACCATTATTCTTTTAAAAACCATGATACAGCATTAATCTAATAAAACCCCTTTGTCTGCAATTGGCTGTGGGGTAAAATTTTGATTTAAATTTGAATAAATGTTGAGATTCTCAGCTGAAAGGCATTATCAGATTGCCTTTTTCTCCTGTGAGACAAATATGAATCTTCTATGTTAGCTTGTTAATTCAGATCAACACAGAAAATGTAAGTTGTCTAATTCAAAGATGGGGCAAAGATAAAGCATGAGATGTTTCTGAAAAATAAACTGAAGAATTAGAAATTCCAGCAGCAAGGATGATCACATTCTTTCATCCTTTTATTTCCCACCTCTTTGTGTATTCTATGACACTGTGCTTAAATATCTGACCACATGCCAAAGATAATAAAATAAAATAAAATAAAATAAAATAAAATAAAATAAAATAAAATAAAATAAAATAAAATAAAATAAAACCTCGCAGCCCTGTTCACTATTCAGGATAGCAGCAGCTACCTTCCAACTCTTCAACACTTTATTTTCTCCTATGGCCTGTTTCATTGCATGATATGCTTTACACTGCTTTACAGAGAGAATTGAGTTATCTGCTTTCCTACCTTGTGGAGGTTCACCAGGGAGCTGCAGAGCCTGTCTCCTCAACAGCACTGCCTGGCAGAGCATGAGCCTCTGGCCACGTGTTAAAGAAGTGACCATACCCCACTTCCCCCAGCTCATGAGGTGTGCAGAAACCTTTCCTACCAGTTGCTTCCCAAGATTTATCTTCAAATATCTATGACACTGGGAGTTGATATTATTTTCACTTCATAACAGGAGAACTAAAGTACTAAAAACTTCAGGCTTCAGATATTAAGACAAAGATCTAATTTTTAGGATATTTGAACTCTAACAGCACAATGTATATTTACAGCTCCGTTTCCACTGATTTCAGCTAGTAGCTGTGAGTGTGGGGCACCTCTATGAAATCAGATTCCAGTTTATCAAACGGGGCACAGAAAGCAAATAACATACCACCAGTTACTATAGGTGGAAATGTTTCAGTCTCTTACAGGCAAGTCTTTCTGTGTAGCACAAACAGGGATAAAAGCCAGTTCTTCCAGGCATCCCTCAACTACCTTAACTGCAAAATACTCCTTTGCCTTCCAGTAAGACTGTCCATCATCCACTGTGTGTTTCCAGCCTCTTCACAACTGAGGATTTATCTGCTAACACAGTATCAGTTCAAAACCAGAATAGCTTTAATGTGTGTGTTGAAGCAGGTGGGAATCCCTCTTGAAAAAAACAGAAAATTACTATTTAATACTTATACTCACCCAGGAAGTCAAGAGAAGGCTGCAGAGACTGCCTGGATGATGGCTTTTCATAACATTAACGGTTCCTGACTGTACACATTAGTAATTCCTCTAGCAGGTGGTTTTTTCCCTCCAAATAAACACCCTCTTATTTCCTCTCACTGAAACTCCAGTGCCATCATACAGTATTTCATCAATCTTTTCAATGGTTATTGGAGGAATTATTAACCTTTTATTTCATTTAACATATATTTATGGTGGAGGAGTCCATACAGCCCTCCCTCAGTGCCCTAGCTTTTCTAGACAAATGTGTAGGTAATAATCATTATAGCTAATGGTTATAAAGAAAGGGAAACAATGACTGACCTACAACATTTTTGGTGGGAAGAACAGTATTTGCCCGGACAATAGTGACAGCAGAGACCCTGAAGTAAAATGAAGTACCAAACAACTGTGATAGGAGATTAGGATTCAAAATCGATGTGAGGAAGTAACCAGCAGCAGCAGATTAAAGGGATAATAATTGAATTAAATTATTGAAAGTAATATTGAAAGTAAGTGTTTAAGGGTTGTTTAGATGAGATGCTGGGGGATATGGTGTAGGGGAGAACTTTGTAGAGTAGGGCTGATGGTTGGACTTGATGATCCCAAGGGTCTTTTCCAACCTGAATGATTCTATGATTCTATGATTTGATTGGGCAATCCATTTAATGCTCAGGCAAGAAGACTAGTGCCATAAACCATTATGGAAAAGCAAACTGGGGTGTTAAGAAGACCCTCTGAAGACCTCAGAAGAACAGCTCCCAGCCAAGAAAGCCTCTGGGGAAATCCAGGAGCATGATGGGAGGAACCACTGGAGCTTTGTCCTTGTTGCTGGACCCAGGTCAAAATGAGTTGCATGTTATACTGTAATTGGCGTTGCAGACAGCATGACTCCAATGTTGTCAGTGACCTGATCAAAAACGGGGACTTCTCCCAGTCACCTGTTGGGATGCACATGGGATGTACATGGGAGCACAACATCCCTGATGTTGATGTAGTGTGGAGTATGCAACCGAACCAGGTCACATGCAGGTTATATGTGTCTGTTGTGTATTCCTCATTACTGGTGTTCAAATCATCCCATCCCCATGGCTGCCTTTTGACAAACCACTGAAAGACGCAGGCAGCACCGTGCCACTCCTGCAGCATTCACTACTTCAACTGGCTGAATACCTTCCAGGAGCAGGAGGCTGAAACCATGCTAGTGGACTGAATCTAGACAAGGATGTGCCAAATTACCAAACCATTTCAGAGCTGTTTGGCCAGTGCAAATGAAAGGGGCAGGGGGTGGGGACCGACAGGAGAGCACCATGCTTTAGTACAGACAAGCACTCTCCTCTCCACTCCAACTTACTCATGTCAGTCTGGTCTTCCTGCTCTCACGTTATCCCATTTCCCTTATTCATTTCACTGCAGCCTTGCTTCTGTTCTCTCATCTCAGTCCCAGTCTCCAAGCACAGTAGCTCCAGTTCCCCAGTTGGCTTCACAACTGTTTTCCCTCTCTTTCCTCGCAGCTGCCGGTCACCAGCCACAGTTCTCCAGACAGCAAGCCTTATTGTTACAGTCCTGAACATTTGTGTCTAAGTGTCCCAAAACCAAAGTGAGGGATGAGGTTGATACCTGGGAAATTTCAGCCCAACCAATTACAGCTTTACCAAAACTTAAATTGTATTTTTTTTTAAAAAAGTATTGAATATAGGAAATTTTGGCAATTGCTGATTGCTGTGTGTATATAATGAGCAGAATATTAACAGGAAGATTAATATTAATTAAAAAGATTAGAAATCGAAAATAATTCTAAATAGTATGGCCACTACATTAATTCTACATTAACATGTTGAACAGTCCTCTTTTTTTGAAATGTACTTCTACTTAATTCAGAAGTTAAAAGGATGAGAAACAGCCCTGGTAATTGCATTGTAACTGCAGATACAGCCTTGCTTACTGTCAGCAGCACTACCTGTTTTTGCAATTGGGATGAGGAATAGCAGTGGCAGTTGGGTAGGGGAGCTGTCTTTATGAATAATCTATCCCATATTGTTTCAGCGTTACGACAGAAAAAACATCCTTAAACTGGTATTCGCACATAAATTCCTTTCAGGAGAAATACCATACAGTGGACAGAGAAAGAAAAGGGGAGACTATCTTGCAAGTACTCTCCCATTCAGGTATATAATTAATCCTATTTTAAGGGAAAAAATATTCCTGAGTACTCCAAACCTTATGTATAAAATGAGGATACAACACAATGCCATAGAATAGGAACTGTAGTACACATTTATAATGTTTTACAAACCTTATATTTTTAGCTACCTATGCTTAAACACAGACACAATGAGGAAAAATAATAAATACAGACAGCCAGAAAATGGACACTTACCCACAGTGCTTCATATGAGGTGGTTTATCCATTCTCACCGCCAGTTTAATTTTCAAGTCACTGTCCTGGCTGTTTTTGGGGACTATCATTTTATGCAGATCAGGTGACTTTGGGCTATTGGATGTTGGATACAATACTACCTGCAAGACATAAAATAAAAAATTCAACAAGTTGATACAAAAAAAAAAATACCTAGTTTTTAACAGACACTTCTAAGCAATGAAGATTCTTGTTGCATCGCCTCCAATCTGAAAGATGACTAAAAAAGGTTTCATAAATCTACTAAGCCAGTTGACTCAATCTTATTGTAATAGATTAATTTTCAGAATAAACTAATTAATTTTCTTACAAATGGGAATTTTCATTCTAGGAGTTAATAAAATTTCCTCCTCTGTCAGTTCATTCTGAATTAACAGTTTTAAACAAAAAAAGGAACAGTTGACTCTTGAGAATGGTCATGTACAATTAAACTTTTACATTACTCAGTGCTCTGCTGGAAACTGTCTATTGAAACAACTTGCTGTAGCATTATGCAACAGATTGCCCCTCCAGCAGTGACATTGCTTGAGTGAAGAAAAACAAAATATGCTCTTTCTTATCAACTCCATTTTTTGATCATTAGCATTAATAAAAGCCAATAACAGTAAAAATTGCAGAAATTGGAGATTAATTCCAAGGCATCTTTGCTGCAAATGGAGTATAATAAACGTAAGATACTATGTCCAGTTCATACGTGGTAAGACACAAACTATTTGTTTAATCTACAGTGGCTGACATATTAAAAAAAACCCCAAACCACTGAATTTTAAATATTTAGTTTTTAAAACATTTATATAAATTTCTTGATAGTTTTACTAGCTAACCATTAATTTTAGATTATTATTAGTCACAAGCTGTTAAATATTTATTTATTTACCATCTAGAAAGTTTATCTATTTATAGTCAGTACAATTAAATATTTTACTTCATTAAATCCTTACCCACAGCCACATATTTAGCAGTTAAATGCTGCTGAAACATAATTTCCTTTCATTCTTATTATAAGCACTTCTTTTTAAATTAAATTATTCTAAACATGCTATTTAGTAGACTTTCATAACATTCAGTGAGTTCCTAATTACCATTATCACAAAGCAGTATTTCAAAAGTAACAACACTCTACAAAGCAGTGTTCTTCACATCTTTTATTTCTTGAAAACTAAAATTAATCATAACATTAACCATCACATTAATTTCTTATACATATTCCTTGTGCCTTGCGTCATATATATTAAACACAATATATTCTCCTCTGAGTTATTAGGAAAAGTTAAATCAAGGATTTGAGTAAGAATCTCCAAGCAAGCATAAATCTAACAGATATTATTAAGCCAAAAATATTACAATAGTGTCACTCAGATCTAATCATCTGAAAGATGACGTAAACTGAAGGCCTTCAGCTTCTCATCTCAATATTTTGCAGAAATGTGTTCCTGCATCCCGTTAATATCAGGAGCTCTAGTGAAGCACAGAAATATGATGCATCACCCCTAATCAAGTGTGCAACCTTTATAATAGCAGCAGGAGAAATAATTTGTCAGAACTATTGAGTACGTTCAGTACCTTTCAAAGAGATAGGAAAAGAAAAAGTATATTCCGGTTTTAATAAATCAGGAGGCTACTTCTTTTTTTTCCTTTTTGCAAATGCATAGCAAACACTATTTACAACAGAGCCTATTCCTTCATTCCGAAGAAACGAGTTACTTTTCATTTTGAGTAAAAGCCATCCCTTAAAAAACTTTTAAAAGCATTATGAGTATGACAACCTTTGAGTTCTGAAGCAACAGAAATGATTTTTAGTTTGTTTATCTTTTAAAATGCAAGATTATATAAACAGAATTATTACTCATTGTTTGCATTTAATCACTTGGCATTCACATAGAACTGTAGGTGATGTTACGAAGTTTTCTTTTTCTACAGGCTGCAGTTCCTATTGTCCTGTAACAGCTTATTATGGCTCATGCATCTCAAGAAACATCTTCCTCCTGTCAACTTCTTGAGTTTTTAGAATACTGATGAAAATATAAGCAGACAAGTGTATAATTAATTCATAACTTCAGTACTGACAATTCCTCTTCTGAATTTTTAAAGAAGTATTTTGGAGCTTCGTTTTCAAACCTCTCACAAGGAATAAGTATCTGGCAGAATATTTAAATATACACTGTGTTGTGTTTGCATTACACTTCATCATGCCTTCCAGCTTTAAACAATGACAGCTAAAAGAACTTTGTCATCAAACTTTTTATCATTACACACAAACATACACGCACACAAAGCATTTGACAGGCACTGATTATCTTCACAATAACCTTCATACTAATATTGCCCTTAAGCGCCAGCTAACCATCGTGTACCATATCATCAGGTGACACAAACTGTAAGCTCCCAGGAAATCACTGAAACCAAAACACTAGGCAAATGTTCCTTGATAGGAAAAGTAAAAAGTTGCTGAAATTTGTATTAAAGGCATCCTCTCCACTATGGCACACTGCAAGGCAATGTCATCGCTGTTGTCCATGGAGAAACTTTCTAGGCTATTCTGTCTCAGATTTCTTTTCAGCACTGCTTAAGGGCTTTTAATCTTCTAGTTGCTGTTCTATAACCTACTTTAAAAAATAAAATGCTATCAACTCATATGTCTTCTCTGGGGGATATAAAACTCACCTACAGGATACTCTTTCACTGTGCCAAAAACTTCTAAATGTTTCATAAAATTCCTAATATATCATATATTCCTGAATTAAATTTATTTCATCTTATTTTATTGTTCTTATACCTGTGAATATCACCATAGTAGAATTTTCAGCAGCAGCACAGAGAACTATGAGCTGTTAGTGTAGGACCATGTTTACAATAAGTAACTGACAGATAATCTGCATTAAAAAGTATAATGAACTATTGATGACCAGAATGTTACACACCAAACATAGCTGCTGTGCATTGCATTGCTTCAGCTGATTTAAGGCAAATTAATAGTAACAAAACAGTAGGGGTTGCGGTAATTCAGTAAATTCAATCATCTCATGATCACTAAAAATACTTGACCATGTGGTCCTATTATATCTAGTATTACACTTTCTCAGACCACACTGTAACTGAAAAAGGGGCAAGTTCACTTTATGCCTCTCTTCATTGGGATGTAAAATAAACACAGAAATCTTAAATATTATAGAGCAACACATTTATGGATTTGTGCAAGGTGATGATCTCAAAACACTGTTTCTTAATTGTGAATGACAAAATGTTTCTCTCCTGGACTTAAAACATGACAGAGTGAAAGATATGAAGCTAATATCACTTAATGACTTAACTAACCATCATTTATTGTAACGCAGTTGTGTATTTAAGTTCCCAGCTGGATCACAATAGAAGTTATTTGAAGTACACCTGAGCCAAACAGTCAGTCCAGCCAAGCAACTATTAACTCTCTTCTATCTTTGGCTCATTGATCATATCTTCTTTTAAAAGTATGAAAGAAAACTTGAGTTGTCCAAAATTCTCTGAAAGCTCGAACAAACCAAACTTGGGACACTCGCTTTCTCACAGCTGATAACCAAGCAGAAGGTTCAGAGTTAAAAGCGCTGTGCAGAAATATCTCCTATCCATATTCCCAAGTTTAGATAAAGCTCTGAAGCTAACCATCCCTGTCTGCAGTTGTCCTGTTGTCAAAAGAAAATGCAGCTTTCAAAAAGGACCAATGAAGCTAAGAGGCAGACAGACCGGCACACTGTAAGGACACTTAAGAAAAATCAAGAGTCAAGATAATCTCTACTTTTTCCCCCATCCCTCACTTGTGGCTGAGTTCAGTTTCAGTCAACCTGTGTCCCCATACCCTGGCTGCTCCCCCTCCATATCCCATACTTCCACCCCAAAACATGATATACATCAATTGTTGAACCCAAGTGCTGGAGTCACCCACTCTTTTGACCCAAGTATTTGAGATGAGATAGGTTTTACTAGTTGCGGTGGTCTAAGACACATTTTGGGCACCAGACCTTGGTAATCATGGTAATTCTGAGCAGACTATGATCAGTTTTGGCTCACTATCACAAGCAAAAAAGATGAAAGTGAAGAAGATCTGCAGCTGCTCCTTAATGCTCTGGCTGAGAGGCAGATGACACTTAACATGCTATTACAGAAAATCCTTACATCACCTTCAGTACAGCTCACACCACACAATCTTAGAGAAAACAGAGATGCAGCCCATCAACAGTCTCTTCTTCATAACAAAGCCTGGGCCATCTTCAAAAAGCAGACCAAACCCTTAACCTGTCCCCATTACAAGGGAAGTGCCCGATGCCTGGGGCTGCCCTGGTGTCCTCCATCCTGCCCTGCTCCCTGCACCCCAGGGAGCTCCTGCTGCTTCTGGCACTCAGCTTTCCCTTTCTTCAAACTGCATGGTCCCCAACAGGAAAGCCAGAAGATTTTATGAGACAAAAGAAGTCCCCATGCCTGATGTGCTCTTCCAGAGCACAAATGCTGCTACAAATGATTGCTTTCCGCCATTGACCACACCCACATTTTCTTAAGGTCTGGCTAAGTTACAAGCAATTGAGAACTGAATCTTAAGTCACATGGCTTTAATCATAAGCAGCATTGCCAGCTCTGTTCAGAATAAACAATACACTTGTGGTCATACAAGAAACCCCACGATGAACTGAAGAAACCAAGTTCTCTAACTCCCATGCTCTACCAGAGACACTTTTAATTCAATTTGTGATTATTTAAAACTATCAAAAATAGCGAGTGCCTGACACATAAGATCATATGCTTCCTCAACACATTTGTTGAAGTTTTCATCACGCAACAGGACTAATTCATTCTAGGGAAGGCTTTTTCTTTCATGCTTTAAAATGTAATGATTTGAAAAGATGCCAGTGCAAGTAGAGAGGACAGGCCAATTTTATGTTATGAAATAAACACCCATTATTATTTGGCACGTGCACATTTATGCTGCTGGTCCTTGTCTGAGCAAAGATCATAGGAAAATTTCCTAGTTAAATATACTCT
Source organism: Strix uralensis (assembly GCF_047716275.1). NCBI lineage: Eukaryota > Metazoa > Chordata > Aves > Strigiformes > Strigidae > Strix > Strix uralensis. Next base: position 25,654,658 of record NC_133976.1, on the reverse strand, counting down.
GTTTTAGTGATTTAAAAATAGCATTATAGACCAAAAATTATTGAAGCTGGTTTGGTATAGGAAATGGATGACAGTGCAGAGATCCTTTGATGTTATGTTGTTTGTGTAACTCTGGCCCCAGCCTTACTTAGGGGACACTTATCAGTTTTTTACAGAAATGTCTACTGACTCCTCTCAAGTTACCTTCTCCCCTAGCTTGAAAGTCTGAAGCTGTTCTGAGTTATGCCAACCCCTTACCCAAAGACAAGTTTATGTCAGAAAGCCAGAAGCTGCTGTCAGTGTGACAAGAAGGGAAGTCCTCTCAAATGCCCCAGCAGCAGCCTGCCAAGCACTGCACTGCACTCGTGTCCTCTGAGCGTTAAGTCATGATGTGCTGCTGCCAGGAGGATAAAGCAAAAGAGGCTCAAGGGAAGGGACAAGATTTGAGGCAGAAATGGGAAAAGGAGATGGCTCTCTCGAAAGTAAGTCCCTTAGAAAAGTTCTCACCTAGGGAATACCTAAACAAAGGGTTAATTTGAGCTTGATCACCAAGGGAGTTTATGAGTATTTTACACAAGCTCGATCATCTCACCTATTGAGTGATCTCTTGCTTTTCAGCTATGATTATACTACAGCTGAAACACTGAGACAAGGCTTCAGGTAACAGGTGGTTAAAAATAAACAAAAACCAAACAGAAAACCTGAACAGGTGCATGGTGAGAGAGCTATCTAAAATAGTGTTGTTAACAAAGAACCGAAAGACACTGCAATTTATGCAATCAATGGGACCTCTGCTGATGCTGCCAGCTGAGCACTTACCTTAATAGATCTTATAATTTCTAAAAGTTGTCTTTAAGTCCTTCCCAAAGAGTCTCTCTCCCAAATCTAAGAGAGAGCATTCCTGAATGAAAAATATCTCAAGAATTTCTGATGAGAGGCATTCTCAGAGAAGCTACTGAGAAAACCCCTGTTAGCATGGAAACAATAACACTCAGCCAGACATAGCAGGGTGCTGACAGGCAGACTGCTCAGGGAGCAAGAGAAAAAGGGGAAGTGGAAGTAATCTCTTACCATTTTCCAAACTAAAAAAAAGACAGAAAAACTGAGACTTGCGAAACCTCAGTCATTTCAAAATGTGATGAGGAAACACATTCCCCAGGATGGCAGGCTTCAAATTAACATAGTCACAGTATGAAATTGTCTCTGCTCAGGAGCTCTTCAAACGCAGCACAGAAGATAAACAACATGCCCAGTGCAGTCGGCATTCGGAAAGCAGGCAATCATGCGAGTACGGGTACCTAGTCAGTACAGCTATTTTATAATGTCTTTAAATCAAACTCAGAGTAACAGCACCAAAGAAAAAAAACATAACTGCACAGCTAATTATTGCTGGCTGCAGCTGACTCTGACAAGCAGGTTTTGAGACAATAGTTCTCTTTTAATTGAATAGTCAGAGTGACAAGGCTGAAATATTCTTATATTCAAAAAGTATCAGCAATCAAACACCACCTGCTGTTCTCACATTGTATTCGCATGTGTGCTAAGCAAGCACAATGGCTGTCACTTTGAATTACTAGGTTTAAACGTCTTCTTACACAAAGTACTGAACAAGGAAAAGTGATGTCAGATCCCTGAGTTTCAGAAACCACCAGGCTGATTTTTTGGAAGTATTTACTCCAAACTCTGAAGGCTTCTTCACGCTTCCTCAGTTGTTGCATGTACTAATGCAAACATCAATTCTGCGCACACAGAAGTTATTTAAGTGGCCAGATCAGTGTCAGTCACGTAAAAACTGTGCCATGCATTTCAATGATATTTCAATAAAGTTCTTAACATTTGCTCATTAGCTTCAAAGACGCAGCCTGCCTCACTTTCTAGAAGTTAAATTCAGTAGTTCACTGTATGCGGAGGTCCGCACAGACATAGACAGCGACTCCAGAGGCTCAGGTTCTGCAGAACCAAAATCCAAGTAACATCCTTTCCTCTTCTGCACAGCACATGTCTCCATTTTTTCCTTCAGTGGAAAACTGAGTTTGTCCAACTGTCCTCCAGTTTTTGTATAACAGAGAATGAAGGTTTAGGTTTGTTTTTTGTTTAAAGATACTTAAAGTGGTCAGCAGGGAGCCAGAAGAATATCCCCCCAGCAAGCAAAATCTTCTCTTGGCATTCATGACTGGATTTATTTTGGGTTTTTTAGAGGAAGAGAGCAATGTCAGACAAGTGACACAGTAAGTACTACTCCCTGTCAAGCACATCTTAAATGCCTTGAAGGGAGAAGATGGTAAGTACAAACAACAACCCTTCAGTTGCTCAGTGCTCACCTGGTGACTTCTTCAGCAGAGCTTGAGCAGCCCCCAGCCTCTGCTTCCCAAGAGGGAGTACATAAAGCTGTAAGTATGGTCTGCTCTCTCTACTGAAAGCATGAGCCTGCATCTCTTCTGCTCCACCATGAGCTTGTTACTTCCGAAAATCAGCAGTGTCTCCTCCTGAAACTGAGGAGCTGTAGTGCCGCCATACTGAGATCTGTGCCTACATCTTAAGTTCCTAAGTGTGAGAGACTGCCATGCGCTGATGGGGTCAATGGAAACGCCTTCTCCTCTGCAGCTCTGGGGAAACCTTTGCTGGCTCCATATTTCACACCTTAGATATGTCTTCATAAAAAGCCAATCCCTTGGTGGCAAAAGAAACCCTTTGGTATGTGATGGAAGTTAAAAATTCAAATCATGTAGTTTGATGTCGCCTTCTATTTCTAGTTATAGATTAAACAGAACAAAACCTTTACAATAACTCAGGGTATGAGAAATGCAAACTTCAATAATGTAGAAAAGTGGTATCAGGTGATTTGAAGAAAGTACTTGACAGATGAGAATTAATGTCCACAGCAAGCCTGCCTCACAAGGGGCAGGTTTGAGTTGAATTTTTAAGTACAGAAAAAATTCCAGCAGAAGGATCTTCAAGCCTTTTCAGAGCATAATAAACCTAGCTGAATCAGTTGCACTCCTGCAAGTCACTGACCAGCCATAAAGTTGCCAAACTTTATTAGAATTAAACTTATCCAGTGGGATCCTGCATCTTTTCAAAGGCTACCTGAATTTAAATCTCTCAAACCTGAAAACAAAGACACTGACAACAAAATGAGCCTTTGAAAACTAAAACATATACCACGAATGTACACAGAACCTTAAAATTATTTCGTAAAAGTTCTGTCAAATATTCTCCTGATCTTCCCTGAAGCTAGCAATCACCACTCTCAAATACTCTGGTTAAACCAGAGAGGTAAGTTGGCAGACTCCCTCTTCTCCTGAGTTGAGTGCCTACCACCACCAGCTGGAAGGCGTCTGTCAGCAGCCCCGCGTATTGCCAGACCTGGGAGGTGCAGGAGGACAGACGCTCAAACAGCCTGATGCACAGCCAACACGCCCTTCTTCATGTTCTTTTCCACTGCTAAGGACCACGTGCTGTACATAAAGTCATTGTGGGAGTTCATCCTTTACTGACTTACCTTTTACAGAAGGTATTTCTTGGACAAGGATGGGGGCTGGACATTTCTGGTAAATCAGGAATGGATTATAAAATGTAAAATCAGTATCCAAACATCTCTCAGGTACTTCTGTTTTCTATGCCCAATCTCAGCACAAGCTTTAATGCAAGGGGAAAAAAGGTGATGGCCTTTGCCCTTTGTGACAAGGGGAGGAAAAACCCAGCATAAAGTGATAATTTTAGGAGCCTAACTCTGGTACAAACTGTCAAATCTCAGAGCATCTGATAAAAGCATGCAGACTCTCTGATGAAGAGTAACAGGAGAATAAGAATCAGCAACAGAAACAGAAGATTCCTCTTCCCTCCCTCACCTTTTTATATCTTGCTTTGTCTCTGGGAAAGCTGGGTCAGACTCCATCCAACAACAGGGCAGTGAGCTCAGCCCTAGCCCATCTCAATTGCCTGTTTTCTCTCTCTCTCTCCTCACCACTCCCAACCAAGAAAGGAAAGTTATTACCTTCTTTAAACTGGTTTGACCAGCTGACAAATACAGATTGGGAAGGGAGAGGAGGCAGGGAAAAACCACAAATCAAACTATCTGGGTTAGTTAAAGTGAAAGCTATATTCAGTATTTTACATTTGAAATATTTCTGTTCTTTAAAATAATTTAAAAATAAATTTTAAATCTTTTTAACATCCTGTCCTAGAAACTCAGACAAGCTGCAGACCAAGCCCTATACCTGAACTTTGGCTATTCAAGGTTACAGAGCAAGAGGATTCTGTTAACACCTGTGATTCTTAGCCCCTTTATTCTGTTGATGTTTCTTTTCTCCTCTGACTCCTTGGCAATGACTATACTGGCTACCACTCACAATGACCACATAGTCCCCTCTCCACTGCCCTGCATCTCTGCATTTTTCCTTCTTTGAAAGGACTGAGTAAGCAGGGACAGAGAATAAACTTCTCAGTGTTTAATAGCACTATGCAGTACCTGTAAGTCCACCCTTTCAGTGACTCTTTTCGTTGTTTTGAATCCAGATATGCTGTCTCCAGTCTGCTCAGCTGTACCTCTGTAGCTCCTCTGTATCTGCCACGATGCCTGCCTGGCTCCTGCCAGGGTGTTACCCCTACTGGAAACCTTCCCCATGCAGACCTCACCTTCACCTCAGCCATCCTTGACCAAGTGACCTTGGAAGCCTCTTAGAATGACATGAGAGGAGGCAAGAAGTAATACTGGGCATACAGTCTTGACCTTAGCAAGTGACCCAATGTGTGGGAGAATCTGTCTTTGTGCAGCCACCTGCACTTGGAGGACACAAAGTGGGGAAAAGCCCTGCTCTTCCCAAGAAGCTGTCCTTGCTTGAATGAAAAATAGCCATGACTGAATGCAGAACTGAGCATTAAAACGTGAGCTCTCCTCCATGCAGTACATGTCAGAGTGGAGAATTTCAACAGCAGATGCAGGGGTGAGATTTGCAGACCCTCTCTGCCTGAGTCACACTACCGTCATCTTTCTATGACACACTATACTCTCTAGCCCCTGGTTTTGGCCTAAGAAGGATAAATGATCCTGTCAAGACAAGGGAAATGTAAAAAGGGAAGGGAAGCTCATACAGTACAAGATTGAGAACTCTTATTTTAGTCTGACATATTATCTCCATCACTCCTTCCCCTGCCATTCTTCCACACTTAAGTCCTTCCTTCCCTTTCCCCAATCGTTTGTATATTTATTACATGCCAAGTCTTCTCTCTTTCCTTGTCACTCCTAATTTGAATAGCTACAAGCATTGGTAGGTCACCTAGGAATTAAAAAAAGTTTTAAACAAGACAAAGAGAACCATCATGGATCCCTGATGCAAGTTTCTGAAAGGTAATCCAAGTCAACACATCATGTTTTGAACACTGGGAAAAGTTACCCTTAAAAAAAAAAGCAGTTTGGTACAGCTGCAGCAGGGCAGGTGCTGTACTGAATACCTTATACCATTTTATGGCATATTTTATAAATACCCACATTTCTACGCATCATTTCTCATATATTTCTTGTTTCTACATATAATACTCACTCTTCCCAGCTCTTTATCTTCAAGTGCCAGCACCCCGGTGCTTTCTGTAAAGAGTTTTACTTTGACAACAGGCCGAGGGTGAGTAGTGGTGAAATCCCCTTGAGTTCCCCATCTGCAATAAATAAAAGAACAGAATTTAACTGGCGCAAAGGACAGGCCTGAGAGTGATAGGACTGTAATCTTTTGTATAGAATATTTATCAATGCACTCCTAGAACTTAATTTCCAAACTTTTGGGGGGAGAGGGCAGGAAAGAGAGGGGATGTACATTTTTGAGCATCCAAGATTAAATATGTACATGGGAAAATTGGCTTTTCTCTGTGATAAGACAAATCAGGGTTTTTCTGTATGATTTTTGTCATAAAAAACTCAACCATAAATTTGTTAATGGCGAAACCCAAAGAACCGAAATTATATCCTCATAGGGAAAAACAGAACCAAACAAGACAGCAAAAAAAGAAAGAGAGCTTTTTTCTACTAAATATATTATGTGCACTGTCTTGTGTATACAAGTCAAATTAATTTAGCAAAGAATCATGTCTCAATTCTAAAAAAATATATTTATATGTTTAACTTAACCAAACTATGCAGCAAGAGACTTAACCAGAGAAAACCTTATGTTTTATGAGATGTTACAACTTAGTATAAGCACGTAGGAAATATGTAAACACAAATGCAAAAAATGGAAAAAACCCGCTATTTATCAGAGTGATTATAGCTCTGCAAGGTAATTACCACCACAAGTCTTCATCCTTTTAGAGAAGCTAAATTATGCAGACAAACTTCTAGTCGTTAATCTCTTATCTCAGTTAAGACACTTGGTTTGTCAGCATTTACCCCATCTCTGTGTGCCAGTGGTTCAAAAAAAGAAAAGTAATATGAATTAGATTGCAACTTCCTCTGACAAGCTATTCCATTTTCCTAAACAATTGCATGGTACTCATTGCATTGGTGATACTGATTCTGATTGTGCTACTAGGCACAAACAAAATGCAAAAAGTAGGTGCAGCTCCAGTTTCTCTTCATTTTTTCCAGTACTTGAGATATTATGATTAGCAGAAACCAAAGAAATAAATAAAATAGGTGACCTTAAGTGCATGCTCTATAAAAGGGTGTATTACACAAGCTGAAATCTTAAGAGGGCCTCATTTACAAAAAGCACTATTTTCATTTTGCATTCAAGAATAATTTAGATGGATTCTCCATTGCTGGAAAATGAACAAACAGTAGTAATCCTCCAGCAAAGGGATCTAATAGGTGAAAAATCCTTCAACTAACATGAGCTGCAGACTTCAAGATGAAGTCTAGAAAGTAATAAGCAACCAAACCCAAAAAGTTTTAGGAAAGCGGTGGTTTTGTATAAACCAGTCCTACAGGTGACTGCACACATGCCAGACTACAAAAGTGAGGTTCACTAAAAATTAATGGAATCTTAAGTTACATTTTGTCTTCTTTGCTTTGTCTATATTAGATAGATGCTCCCTCTGTGACTGTGGTGGACACAGCCTTAGCCTCAGCCACAGCGGTAACTGAAACAGGGACTCTGACAAGAAATTACCCTCCTGAGAGGGAGAAAATGCACAGTCGCAGGACAATACAATGCCTAGCACTGCTGCTCTTCCCAGCAGCAGTCCCAGGGGTAGGTTTTGTCACAATACAGAAATGAGATTCCAAGCTGAAAGCATCTGCATAAAAGTTGAGATAGTCGCATCTTTAGTCTCGCCCCCCAGATCCCACTATTCAGGAAGAATGCTGCCTTGCAATCACAAACACAATCTAAGCACTTCGTTAGCTGAACTCTTTCTCTCTCCAGCACCAGGATATTTGTCCCTGAGCTTCCAGAAGCCTTGAACTGTGCACATTGCAATGGGTAGGACCACCCAAATAATCAAGAGAAACTCCTATTGAAATAACAAAACAAAACAAAAGCCTCTCTACAAAGATCTAGTGCCAGCATTACCTCACAGACAGAAGAAAAGAAATCAGAAGAGGTCACGCTGACTAAAGGGAAGAGAAGAGACCCAGCCTGTTCAATGAAGAGAACACCACTGGCAGTGGCTCAGCTTCTGCATGCTGAGCAGCAGGTACGTGCTACAGCATGTGCTGGGGTCTGGGCACCCCAGCATCTGGCTCCAGGACCTCCCCAGAAAGTGGTACAGATCTCTCTGGAGACACATACTGAGGCTCCATTTCTTCAGGTGACAGCAGGGAGAGATGGAGCACATGCAAGCCTTGCCCAGGGAGTCTGGCAGAGTTTGCTTCTTCTCTAATTTAGATGCACAATGAGAAACTGACATGGATGGGACTAACACTGGGTCATCCACCTGTTGTTGACACTAATGTTGCACTGGAAACCATCTTTAACATCAGATCTGATCACTATCCTTGACTGACATCTTTCTCCTACTCTTTTTCCATCTGCAGCAGTAAGTGAAAATCCTGGGCTGAAAAGCAACAGTCTGAATCTATTCCTAAAGCTCAGTGTTCATGGTGGGAACATTCCACACATTGATCATCACAGTCCTTGCTGACCAGGACTTCTGCTAACTCTCATAGCCTCTTAAGACCATGTCTTTGGAAGTGAATTATCTGGTAGAGCAGATGGTCACAGACTTTACTGCCTAGACTTTAACATCATTCCTCATGAAAGAGCACGTGAGGAATTGTGTTTTGTTAGAAAAGGCAAATCCATGACTGTATTCTTTAGCATTACACTTACTTGCAGGCATCTGATATTCCTCCCAGTTGCCAATATCACAGCAAATGACACAAGGCTCACAGCTCATCTTCCTTATTATTTATTGTGGATTACTAGAGCACAAGCCCTGTTTCTTTGGAGCTTTGTGTTTTTGCAGATGTATCCTTCCTCCTACCATTTGAAATCAGAAGTTGGGAGAAAGCAGCCAAAATAGAAGCAGTATCATGTTCTTCCAAGAATGAACCTGGGTATGAGAGACCCGATAATCCAGACAGAAATTGAGTTTATCTATATGCTGTACATTTAAAAGCACATTATTATTTTATTATGCATGTTATTAATGCATCAGGCATTAACTGAAGGGGAAGTTAGAAATTACAGTGTAACCAAAATGTGTAATATCAAACACCCAGCTACAGGTGAACCCATACAAACTGCTGTTAATAACAATTTGCAATTTGCATTTTTCTGTTTTGTCAGTACAAAATGAAATGTAGTAATAAGAATGGCCGTACTGTCTGCATTTTGCACTGTCAACACCCACTAATAAACTTTTGTCTTGTTAAAAATAAAATTCTGAACTGTAGACTGTGTCATGAATATAACAAGATACCGGGCACTCAACATTTATCAAGGGTGATCCAAAACAAAGGATAGACTGAGCAAAGCATGCAGGTGTACATAAGTTAGCCTATTTTGAATTAAACTTTACTGTTCTGAAATCAAATTAGATTGGTGCTCAAGTTCTAACAGCTTTCAACTTCATTTTTTTGGTGGCTATTTATTTTATGACACCTGGTTGGACTCCATTCAACAAATTAATTATTTGTTTGTTCTTCCTGTTTATGAATAATACTTCATTTTAACCAAATTCCATTGAAATGGATATCACACTTTCAGCTTCTGTATCTGAGAGGATAAAAAGAGATATCAGATTTTCAGTGTACAGATTGTTTAAAATTACCTATAATGTAATTGCAAACAATAACTTTGGAGAAGCTGCTGTCCCATCATCGTCTGTGACTAAGAATTGTGTAAGTAAATTGCATCAATCCTCTATGTAATGCCAAGATAAATATACCCTTCCTAGCCAAGAAATGTGAATTTACCAAATCACTTATTATTTCCGCTGTAAAATTCTGTAAACTTTCTCCACACTTTTGGCTATTTATTTTCTAACTATCTGTCTGTTCAAGGAGCTGTTAAGTTTAATGGTGAAAAATCGGTTAAGAGGATACCTAATAATTCATGGAATCAATACCCAAACAGTAATTATCATGATGCAAATCTTGAATGCCATTACTGTAATTTCTTATTTCAATTTATAGATTTCATGTGCTAATATAATTATATATACTTAGTTTCTCAAAAAAATAACATTTTTCTTCTAAAACACATTTGTCTTCTGTCAAATGCATTTATTAATATCTATTGAAATGCTAATATTTCCTGTTCTCACATCTGCTTAATCTCATTGGAGTGGCTGTAGTGGAACACCTCCTTTAAATTTAAAAGCTAAGCTGCTAGGTATAGGCCAGACAAATCTGTATTTTTCTTTTAAGGTTGGGGTTGCACCCTAATATTTTTCTGGAGAAAATACAGTCCTTCTCAGAAATGTCTTTCTGATCCACAGATTAAAAGTCAACCACCATACAAAGGATTGTTTGTATTATTTGTAAGACTGAATAACTTTTCAGTTGTTTAATTGAACAACTTTTTGACTGTTTTTAAATAAGAACTATCAATGTGGCCTCCAGAATGTGAGCACTGAATAAAGTTACTTTTCTTTATATTTTAACTTTCAACAAAAATAACAGTGAAATATTTTCTGCAAGAAAATAAATCCTACAGCTGAAATTCATACAGGGGAGCAGGTGAACCTGTAGGTTGTAACTTGGTTTTCTATGAAAACAGAAGGAAATTGTATGTACCATCTTGATCTGAGTCAAAGTATGTTGCAGATAATTTATTTCAAGCTTGCTCTGCCATGGAGATTCTGAACTGTGGAAGGAAGAGTGCAAAGGAAGAACAAGCAAATTAATTCACCTAATTTCTGAAATTTCTATTTACAAAAAGTATATATTTAGTAATTCTTAACATAATAGAAAAACGTAATGCTTTATATTTCTAATAGCATATGTTTTAACTACCAAGTTTATGTAAGCAATGGAAACAGCAAATCAGCCACTTCCACACATCTGGAGGAGCTGTTGATTTATGAGTATCTGTTCAATGATTTTTGCTAATGTGAACAATTTTGGTGCTGAATGAGTCTAGATGGGAAGCGCAAAATTTTTGTCAAAACAAGTGTGGATCTCATGCATTATTCATATTAAGTTAAAAAATTCCCATTATTGTCTGTTGGTTGGTTGTTTTTTTTTTTTTTTTAATCTTGCTGGAAAAGTAGTCAAAAGTAACAGTAATTTCAGTGCTAAATGTTGCAGTGTTCTCACTGTGCTGCCAGCTGCAGCCCGTGTAGTGTACTTGAGACCTCTAAAAACACCAACTTTAAGTCTAAAAAATACCCCAATCCTGCCTCTCCAGGCTCTCATTTTGCCACATCATTTTCCTTTGTATACATAATTTTTCTGCTTTCACCTACTCATTCTCTTTACTATAGAAACTACAGTGATTTGATGTTTGATCATCTTCAACCATAAGCCCCAGTCCTTTCACCATATATACACTGCTGTCAGGGGTACGTGGGCTGATACTGTAACTAGTGACAGAGTCCTTTGCCAAAGTTGATTTCCCTTCACTGCAAAAGTACCCACTACCAGCAAGGAGGCGGATGCTTATTTCAGACAAAGATTTATCACTGTTTCACAGAACCCCCTCTAAGCAAATTTGTTTTTCTACTTCATTTTGGAATACAATTTCATATACTGGAAATAGCAGCATATTTCTCTCTCAGGTTTTCTACACTAATCATGGTCTCTGTTGGTCAAAACTTTTCATTATGAGTTCTTAAGTCTCCAGTATTACATGGGAGTGAATGTTATAAAATGTATTATTCTAAGGAAATATCTAGAAATTTTATTTTAGCCCTATTTATTGGAACATTTCCTTTCTGACAAAGTATCAAGTCTACAGAATTTTGCACCATCAGGAATTGATTTTCCTCAGCCAATTAGGAAATATTCTCCTTTCTGAAACCAATACCAGAGTGTATTGGTCTCCTTGGTGCTTCCTTTTGCATCGTTCTAGGTTTGATGCTTGGTTTGAATCTACTGCATAAATCTAACTCAACAGGTTTCTTAATTCTTCATTAAATCACCTTGTCAGGTCTTCTGAAAGAGTTTTCTTATTTCCTATCCATACAGGGATGCGCTACAGAGCTAGGATGAGCAGCAAGACCCACCAAAATCAGTTTGTTAGGCGTCCGACTGCTCCACAGGACTAAAAGATTTACCAGAGCTTCATCTTTGCACATCTCAGAGCCAGACTGGAAATACAATGTTCAGGTCTCCGTAACATCTCCATGTCTTAACTATTTCACACGAATCTATACCAACTTTGTTGTTTCTACTTGGTTTAGAAACATACTTTATAGAAAAATAGGTATCTATCATCTTCAGGTTAGAAATCATGCAGTGCAAGTCATGAGATGAAAGGCCAGGAAACAAAAAGACAGATGAGACAGCACCTCCCTGACACATCTGACTACACTGATACTTTAATCTAGTTCAAAACACCTTAAATCCAGGTCTGACAAAAATTCTGTTGTTAGTGAAGTAGTGTGTGAATGTGGAATTTATGAAGTATTGCGTATTACTAACTACAACTGCATATATACAGACAGAGAGAGAAAAAATGTGAGAGAGCAAGCGAGCCGTTGTACCAGCAGTGCAAGTCATCCCACAGTGATCTGACAATAAATCTTTAATTTAACAAGGAGGCTCCATTCAGCCAAACAAAAATAGAGTTTAATCCATACTTATCTGATTCTGGCTTTTTTACTGAGACTCCCAAAGAGAGTATTAGTTGCTACTAATTGCTGCTAGTTCTTCTTCACTAATAATTGGACAAATACAGTAAACATTTCCTTTTCTCTTATGAGCACAGAAATACCCATCCATTTGGCAATGACTGACACCAGGATGCTACGCTAAAAATCATAGCCTTAATACTAACAGCTGTCTCATACAACCCAAAGGCATGTTTATTTTCTGTCTTTTACATGCCTTACAAAATAATGTGAACATTCCAGCTTCTCCCTTTGATGAAAGTTCTTGAAAAAGGATGTTGAAATGTTACTGCACAACCAACAGTAGTTTATTATGCAGCATGAAAGATTTAATACAGTAATGATTACTCCTTATACGCAACATTACAACCATTATTTTTTCATATATATATATATTTATGTATGTATTCTCCATTACATCAGTGGGATCTGGAATTCATATTTGAAATCACAAGGGAAAGGGTTTGTATGTTTGTATCTTTCTATAATGCTTATAATGTGGTTTAGGTCACAAATATTTTTCTTGGGAAAAAAAACCCCAAATTTTCTTATTTTGATGGAAGTACAAGGAGCATATTTTCCTCCATCAGAGCAAGCACATCAAACTGCAGCTGAAAGGCAATGCATAAAGTTCTAAACAAATCATAATGCAGAAGCACAGACAAGTCCCATGCTCAGGTAAACTAAACTGCGAGCTTGGCCAATTATCTTGGCCTTTCATCACTAACCTCATCTAATCTTTTATGTGCCTTGACTCTGTTGTTCCCAGTTGTGTTACTGCGATTCCACTATTTTATGCAGAAATCCTGCTGAGAACCACAGATCCGTTGTTTTACAATCCCTACTACAGAAACACTGATACTTTGCATAAATACTTTCAGGGCTGTCAGCTAGTGAAGGAGCATTACAATAGTAATGGTTTTAACCTTGAGTTTCCCATCAAAATCTTCCTAAAACTACAAAATATAGATATGAGAAAGACAATTTGTTCTACAGAGATGGATGACAGTAGGAAGTAGTACAGAAAAAAGGGAAATTCTGGTATAAGGATGGAAAGCCAGACAACTGCCTTTAAGTGTCACCTTTGCTTCCACCTAAGCAGAGTCTACACTACTGTCCCTTACTTTTTCTTTTTTTCCTTTTACCATTTCTCATTTATTTCCATCTATATGGGAACTTTTGACTCAGCACACTAGCAGTTTGAAATGCAGACTAACAAGCCATCTCTTCAGCACTCCCCTTACAGAAAAGTTGGTGTTTAGCACCTGTAGCTGCAAATACTAAGTAGCCCGGTGTTCAATTTCTGAATGCACTGTCAAGTCACTAGTATAGTCACTCAGAAAGAGTGAATGCCTTTTTTTTTCTCCCTGTAGATTCAGGCTTTTAGGGTGGTTGTTACAAAACATTGGCAACCCCTTCTTGGAACACTGCTCTGAAGAAGTGAAAGCTCCGAATTGGACGCTTACTTCGGCAACAGCAAGGATTCAGTGTCTTATGGATATGCTATATTGTAAAGTCCCTTTACACAACTAGGCTAATATGAAAGGAAGAACAAAATAATCTAGTCATATGGTTTTGCTTTTGGTAAAAATAGTAACTGTTTTAAGTAAAGGAATTAACAGAGCTCACTCAAAATTACTAACCATTTATCACAGAGATAACAATGGCCTAGACACATCCATGTATTTCTTTTTTAACATAAACCATTATTAATATCTGAAAAAAAATTACTTGTAAATAAAGACAAAATTGTGAATAGCTTTTCTTTAAAATAAAAAAGTGTCTAATACAAACCAGAAAGGAAAACCAGAAGAAGGTTTCAACACATAATAAGAAACTGAGTAAAACCACTCATTTAGGCTTTCTACACTGAAAATGATGAAAGTGCACTCTAACACTACAGAATGCTATTTTGACAAGTATCGTCATCACAAACATAAAACAGTATGAATAAATTATTACTTAGTCTTGCTTTCCCATCTCATTTCCAATACAGGCAACCAAGACAAGTCAGGGTGAAGATTTTCAAGGGTGTAACAAAACTGACACACTGCCAGGTGTTGGGAACCATTGCTACGTATTGTGTGAAGAATTCATGAGAGGCATTAACTCCTATTTCCCACCGAGTTTAAAACCAGCTAGGGGCTGGTGATGGACACAAAGGCAAGACATGGTCATTTATGCTCTTGAAATTTCTATATGCATATTTACTTCACTTTTGCCTTGAAAAATATAATTATTTCAACATTGTTAAAAGTTGCAAATCCTATTTATTTCATGTTATTTAGTATTTGTGTGACACTTTAAACCTTCAAAATGTTGTACAAATGTTGATAAACTGACAGTACTTTGATGAAGCACATAGATGTTGTCATCTCAGTCTGAAGATATGGGAAAACAAATCACAAAACAGACTGACCTATCTAGGCCTGCACAGTCTACCAGGGAAGACCCAGGAATCAAATAAGAAAATTTCAGTATTCCATCTGGCCTCATACTGCTTCTCTTTTATTCTGAAAGCCTTTCTTACTCCTCTTTCTGACTCCTACTGTTCTTATCAGCTGTCCACATTATTCTGCCTTTGTTTCTGCTGTCCTCCTACTCAGTTTGCTGATATTGCTTTCAAGCAGGCACATTAACCTGAAGACTCATTCCTTATACGCTACGTAGTTATTAAGAAATTTCAAGATCTATAATTTTTTTTTCTTCATCTGTTCAGTGGACTATTCTGTATTCTAAAAGTACTGGTCCTCTTGACACCTCTGAGGATCAATGCACATACTAACAGAGAGAGAGCGAAGAAGAGTCTGCCCATGGTGGGTGAAAAACAGTTTTCTGAGTGTCATGAGCATTTGAGATGTACACAGTATTCTTAGCCTGAATACGACTCAAAAGCAAAAATTTTTAAACCCTTTTCCTCAACCTTTCTCTTCACCCAAAAGAACAAACCAAGACTAAATAAAACCATAAAATTTGTTCCAATTCAAGCACTAGTCAAACATTTAGCAATTATTTTGAATGTACCTGTATTATATTGCTTACAACAAATATAAGCAAATGTTTGAAAGGTCCGTTCAAACCAAGATACAAGAACAATATATTGTGAAAATGTAAAATGGGACATTCAGATCATATCAAAATTTAAAAGGAATCCAAAGGAATTGTTTCCATTTCAACTATTGCCACTAAACAATAATTAAAATTTCTAAAGATGAGGCAGGTGCAGATCACTTTGAATGACAAATTTCAAATCCACTCTACCAGACTATTCCAGAGGAGACTGGAGGTAAAATTTGAGGTAATCCTTCCCAACCCCATCCTTTTTTTGACAGGCCACCATCCCTCTACGTGACAGTTTACAGGCTGCCTTTGCCTTCATTTTGACCCAGCCACAGACCAGGTAGCTATGTTAGTATGAGGCTTAGCCTGATCCAAAACATTTTTCCTCTAAGCAAGATTTAATTGGCTTTGGCTCAACACCACGCCATTCATAGTCAAATGCCTTCTGGCTTGAAGCTGGATCACACACCTATAGATGCTTTAGTGCAGCTTTACAGAACGCTTATGTCTGTCTGCAAAATATTAGTCACATTTGCTGTGGATCAGGTGGGATTAGGTGGGAATGAGAATGGGAACAGATATATCATGTACAGCGTGTAAGCACATAAGCAGTTATCTCCAAGCCCTGATTGTTATAGTGAAAGGGATTAACAGTGGGACATGCATCTTCAAGCCCCAAGGTTTCCAAAATGCACTATGAAATAAAACGGTATCAGTCTTGCAAGAGACATGTAATGTCATTATACATTTTAAAAGAAGACAGTCACCTCAAAACAGCTATTCTTTCCCGCAGTGACACTAGATGAGGAGGGTTAACATCCCGACTCTGAAGAGAACCTATTAGTCATAAAGCCCCCATTCGACCGGCTTTCTGCCTGGGGTCTAAGTGCTGCAGCAGAGGCAGTGCACCAAAGCCGCGGTCTTCAGAAGTGCAAACATCACACCTGGGCAGAAATCTTGGTTGCTTTCAGTCAATCATTAGCATGCTGAGCACCAGGATTTAGGCAGAACAATCAAAAAGATTACGGTGAAGGAAATTAAAAAAAAAGATATAACCTCATGGCAGAAGGATTATGTTTATTGCTAACTATCCAAATAGAGTAGAGATTACAACCAACATTCATTATCACTTTTCTCCTCTCATCCCAATTTCTTCTATGCCGCACTTATCTTGATCTGACAAGTGAATATTCCCTTCTAACACTGGTGGTTTTCACAAGTCCCTTAGGTACACAGACTTACAAGAGACTATTCTGGCAGTTAATCATAGAATCACCATAAAATTTAGGCTGGAAGAAACCTCTGGAGGTCATCTAGTTCAAACCCTACTCAGAGCAAGACCAGGTAAAATCAGGTTGCTCAGTTTATTATCCGGTTGAGTTTCAAATTTCTTTTAACATTAAGAACCTGTATGTAATTCATATTTCTCTGCAGTAAGAGAGGTGAAAAATCTCTTAGACAATATAAAATAGTAAACAATGACAGAACATAGCACAGAAGTTTACTTATTTTAGAAATCCCATATCTTTTTCCTGTGGATATCATATTGCTCTTTGTATTTGAACTGATTAGGTATTATTTCCTTTCTTTGAGGAAGGAAATAATTGATCAGGCATCAAGAATAACTGAATAAAATTTTCATGTAAATTTTCAGCTGAATCCATATTCTTTTTGTGAAGCTCCTCCATCATTAGTCCAGAACACAGGCTGGGATAAATGTATATTTTTTTCTTCTCCATCTTTTCCTTTGCAGAACCAAGAAAATGAGATAATTTTCTACTGGCAATTTCTTTTTTCCTCTTCACAGCTGGATACTAGACTGACATATATGGTATTTGCTCATAGCATCCAATTTTTTGAAAGGTAATTTCTTCCACCTTATTTTGTGAATTGCTCCAATCATGACAATCCAAAAAAGAGAGACTTACGAAAGAAGAAAGTCACCTTCATATGACAAGATGAAAACCATGATGGAATTTTTCTTTTAAAGATATAAAGGTGAATCTTTGAACAAGTTATAATAATCATTAATCAACTCAATCAAACCTAGTTTATGAAAGCAGATACACTTTGATTCCTGTCATGATCCTTACTCCACTGGCTTTCCTAAAATTCCAAAATACTTATTAAAGGATGACACTCATCTTCACCAAGTTTTCAACACTGTCCACAAAAACATAATTATGTCTCTCGGACTTTAGCCTTTGAAATGTTCTTACTAATAATACACAGAGGTTCTTTAACATACAACCTCACTTTTGTAAATGGTACATAAAATGTATTTATGTTTTAAAGAAAGTAAGTCTGGATGCCAAAGTAGGCTCAACAATTCTACTTTGTTATCCTCCGTAAGATCAGTCCTGGATTTCACAGCACTTACGTGTTAATAAAAAACTTCCAGAGATAATAGTTAAAAGAACAGGTGAAATCCATCAAGTAAAAGACTCTGTTCAAGAAGCTAAATCCTAAGAGAATTTATCCTCAGTAGATACAATAGGAAGTGTATGAACAACAAGTTAAGCACAGTTAGATCAGGCACTATGAAACTGCAATCTCATTATCCCTCTGTAAAAAAATCTCATGTGCAAATATACTCATTTCAACAAACAAGCATGCAGACAAACAGCAGAAAAAAACCCCCACACCTTAAGGAGAGCTGTTGGCTTGCCCGCCACAGACTAGTTTGATTACTGCCTATCTGATCAGCAAACAATTCTGTTTCCGTCCCTCTTTTCTTTCAATGTTTAGTCTCTATTTTTATACTTAAGACTCAAATCAGTATGAGGCAGGGACAACTTTTTCATTCTACTTTTCCTCCTGTGCAAGAACAATAACATGGATTCCTACACATGTAAACAATATAAGGAATGATTACTGAAAACTAACAGTATAATTAAAGCATTACTGACCAAAATTAATCTCACTTATGCAGGTGTATCAGACACAGAGCAGTAGCAGATGGGAAAAAAAAAAAAAAAAGAGTAGGTGAGCCTTCTCTTTCCTTACATACTGTACACCTGTGTCATACAACCATCACCTAACTTGTGGTTGCAGGTATGATCATCTCTTTATTTCTCTTAATCAAAATAAGAAAGTTGCAGATGATGAAGACGTGATGAAGAAATAAAACTAGCTGATGCTTGAAACATGATTTTCACAGTTTATCAGTGTTGTCTATCCTTTTTCCCTTCAGAAATGTCATCTTAGGTTATATCCTCAAACATTCTATTTAAAAAGTATTTTTTTCATGAGCGACCATGTCATTTAAGGAAATTCTAAATTTTAGAAATTAAGCCTTTTTTTTTTTTTACTTAAACTGTTCTAGATTTTTTTTTCTAAGTAATTTTTAATTATGTATCCACCAGTTCTTATACTTCAAACTCTTTACAGAATTAACGATAGTAGAATATTGCATAAAAATAACATGAGCAGCATTTACTTCATTTGTGCAGTCTTGACCAAGGTTCTCTCCCTCCTCTGGTCAGGTATTTAATCACGCATTCTTCACATACTTCAAATATATAATAGCCCTTTTTATAAGGCTTTTATACTGGCTGCAAAATATGATCATCTTATTTGTCTTGTTTACATAAAGAATATCCTGGCTCCATTAAAATTTTCTCATCATGCAAGATATGATCTTTCTCTATTGCATAAATATGTGACAACAGAATGTCACTTGTAGTGCTAGAAGATAGCATATTCCCATCTTTTATCCTTAGGCATGACTATACATACCCAAAAGATGACACTTTAAAGAAACCACATTATTTAATATTCTGAATGAATAAAAATCAATGATAAGAAAACATGTGGACACCAAGCTCAAGACATGAGACTAAAAAGTAAGCCAAACAGTAACATTTGAAAAATGAAATTAGCACTGGATTTTTCCAGATGACCCCCTGTGTCGCCACAGCAACAAAGTTATGCAAAGCTTCATACAACTGAAGGGGTCCTCTGAAGGCTCTGCTTACTGATCTCTGGCAGAAAAGGTCACAGGCTATGTTGGAGGGATTTTCAGCAGAGCTAAAAGGCAGGAAACAGTTGGAAGGAATGAAGACATATTTCACAGGCAGTAATAAAAATTTTATAGGGTTTGCATGTGAAGCTGTGTAACTGATCTGTTTGTAGAACTGTCTAAGACTTAAGCTCAGTCAAACTATATTGTTCTATAGCATCTGCGTTTTAGAATAACCATTAGCTACTCAGCAACATGCATATAAACAGTGCTTTATTTAGCTTGTTAAAGAAGAAAATGAAGCACTCAATATAAGCTCACAAAATTATTATTCAAAGAGAGAGAAAGTGGACAGGGGTTAAAAGCTAAGAAACCAGAAAACATGTCTTACTGATAAAAACTGTGCTTTCCTCTCTGGGACTCTAATTAGGTGTCTCCCCTTTAAGAAAGAACATTGTTACTAATTCCCTTATTACTTTTATGGTAGCATTCAGGGATTCAGAGGAATAGTTAAAAATATATTCATAAAAATAATTGAGAAAATATTCAGCATTTTGGAACAGTGAATAAATCCTGAATTAAGTCTCTGCTCAACTCATGCTTCCATTAATCTCCGCTCTAAGGCCACAATGGCTTGCACTCCATTTTGAAGCATTCGTCTGAGTATCTCGTTTTCTCCTTTTCACTGTCAAAGCTTTTGAAACTTCTGACTGAGTAGTAGCATCGCACTGCATACACTGATGTTTTGCAGATGAAAAAAATAGGCATAAATAATTCTTTATACTGCTTCTTTTCACAAATGTAGCTACCAGTTCAAAACGATAAACCAACTACAGAAAATGTGTCTGACAAGCACATGATTTGGAGCTCTTGCCAGCAGTCTCCCACAGCAGGCTGGTGGTAAATCATTCACTTTTCATCACTGTCTCATTCTATGCTTAGTACGAGAGCTTTGCTATCCTCTTCCAGCTGCATGTCCTGTATAAAATCTGAAGTTATGTTCTCATTTATCTGGGATTTGTCAGTGTAAATATCTTGCTGCTAGTGATTTGAAGAGTTGAGCTGAACTACAGCTCTCGATTATTTTTTTTTTTTTAATGAACTTTGTGTTTTCTCCTCCAGCCTTACTGATTAGTTTCCTTCATATCAGAATGACAGTGCCAAAAATTATCCCAGTAAGGAGCCAGCTCCAGCAGCAGGCAAAGTAGGCAGTAGCCTAGGGCAGCTGACAGCTTGTTTTTTCTGTATCAGAAAAGAGATGGATTGGTGTGCTTGCCCAGCTAGTTACTGGCCTCTACTTACATGACTTTGCCTATTGCTGCCGAAGGACTGAGAGGGAAAGGAGGCATCTCTCTTCCCAGTAGTAGTACCATTACTAACATCAACAGAGGCAGAAAGTCACTTCTGTTTTCACCTCTTCCCATACCTCCTCTTTGCAGGAGAACATCCAACCCTTCACTCAGTGACTGATCCTCCCCATCATCCCAGCAGGTCCCTATCAGAGAATACTGATGAATGCTGGAAGAAGCAGCGGGGAAGAGGAGGCAGATGACTGTGTGGGAAAAGGGATGTGTTGGTCATAAAAGTAAGAAAGGTCTTAGAAGGACTGGATACAAGTTGGGATAGGAGAGAGAAAAAGAGAGACACCTTAAGTCTTCTGAAACTTGGGGACTCCTCCCTGCCTATAACAGTATTTCCTAGGCTCTCTTCCAGCAGTGTAATTTTCTGATTAAACTCTGCCAAGCTCTCTTAGTTCCCTCTGCCACCGACCAAAACAAAAAGCAATATTGATACTGTCAAGAAAACCTGATTTGGCTCTAACAGAAAAATTAAACTGTGGAATAAAGGACATCCCATTCCACAGGCAGCTTCCTCCATCCTTTTTACTGTTTCCCCACAATTTGCTGATTTCATGCTTGTCTAATTTAATATTCTGCTCTGTTGCCTCAAACTACTTATAAACTACATGTCTCTATATGCTCATAATCATACTGTATGCTAATGTCTCATAATTACTCCTGACAGAAATGGAAAACAGTACAAATCAGAAGAGCACAAGAACTACATA
Source organism: Strix uralensis (assembly GCF_047716275.1). NCBI lineage: Eukaryota > Metazoa > Chordata > Aves > Strigiformes > Strigidae > Strix > Strix uralensis. Next base: position 25,633,383 of record NC_133976.1, on the reverse strand, counting down.
GATTTTAGAGCTCTATCAGCTGCCCCCCTTCAAGTTATACGGTTTTGTAGAACAGCGGGTCAACAGCACTGGTAACTCCCATTCCTGTCCTCCCACTGTATGGTTCAGGGCATCTCCCAATCTTCCTAAAGATGCATAATTTTTTCCATACAAATCCATATGCATTTGGTTCATACATCACTTATATGGAATAGCCTGTAACCTGTCTTTCTCCCGTATTCAATCAATTCATATCTATTGAGCCTGAAATCTTCTAAATCAGTTTACAAGCTCAGAGCAGGTCCTAACATTATCCCTTTTCCTAGAAGTACTTCAGTTGTTCTCCTATTGACTCCATTTATTCTGGAACCTCCTTTTCACAAAGTTTCTACTTTGACAGGTAGGAAAATCAATTGATCTGTAATTAACTTTTACCAGATGTATCTATACACAATGTATATTACAACTGTTACCTTAACCTGCAGCTCTCAATATGTAATAAGTAAACCATGAACTAACCATGAACCAAGCCTGCCATATTTTGTTCACCATATCTGGAAATAGCTAGAGAGAAACAAACCCCTTAGTATCTACAGACTGTTTTCTGGAAGGAGAGTAACTGTGCCAAAGAATCAAGTATTTGTGTATTCTATGTGATTTAGGGAGATTTGAAGACCCACACCAATGACGTGAGAGGTTAATCAAGCATTTAAAACAGAAGCTAACAAGTTCAAGGGTGAGGAAAAAGAGAGACACACCATCAGAAGAAATGTGAACCTTGACTGTGACAGTAGGCAAAAGTTGGCTGGCACTCGTTACAAGGAACAGTATGACAGCAGCTCTGAGTCTGAAGACAAAACACAGCTTGGAGATGTGCCCTCCATGAGAAAGCCTTGTGCCTCTCATGGGACCCCGAGCCACCAGAACTCCCCAACAGGTCCACAAATGAGAAGGGGATGTTGCATACCCACTTATGACCTTGCCTCAGTGCGTATATCTGTGTGTCTTTTGTGCTACTGTTGCTTTTAGAAGTTCCTCACATAGTACATGCAAATGATAAGACTGAGCATTCCTATGCCCTGGAGAAGGAACACAGCCAGGAACTGTGACAAGTGAATTTTACATCTCATCCCACATACTTGGAGTTCTGCAAAGCTGTTTGAGTACGTTACTGGAGTAGGTTGCTGGTTTATTTGCCAAGGAAATTTGCTGCAAGTAGGAGAAAGTCCACCAAATGAGATCTCCTCCTCCTCCGAACCCCAGAAAAAGCAGATAAAACTGTCTATAATTTTGCCTAACAGAACTCTGTATTTGTGCTCTGAAAGGAATAGAAACTACGATCCCAACTGTTGAAGGTGTTTTCTCAGATACTGTAACAACTGCAATTTCTAAATTGTCTTTCACAAGGCACACTATGGTGCCAGTAAAACCCCAACACACTGTCTGGAAAGTTATCTACAAAAGATTCCAAATGACATTTTAACAGAGAGAAAAGTGTCTGAAATCAGTGTGTAGGTCAAACAAATCAACCAAAAAACACACTTAATTTTCTTCCCCTCTGCCTCTCTGACTGGTTCAACTACAGATGGCATGATGTTATCCCCCTCCAAGTTAGTTTGCTGACTGCCTCCCTCAAAAATTAATTGAAAGAAGTGGATCCTATAATTTAAAATGAAATAGGCTCAGCAGGTGAGTAAGCTTTGTCAAGACTGATTACTGAGTATTGATTTTCCACCAATTGTACAAGTTACACTCCACAAGGCCACCTGCACATTAACCTAGAATACATAAAACCACCTCAGGCTAACATCTTACAAGAGGTTTGTATTTTCAGAGAATGCAGTCTCTAGCTCTTTACCTCACACATACATTCAATGGCATTCATTTGGACAGCATTCAGACTTTGTATTTAATTCACCATTAATAACTATTATCTGTATTTTCATTTTTCAGAAAGAATTTAAGGTAACTATCCAGGAAAAAACTTCATATAACATAGCGCCAACTTAATTGTAAAAACTGTAAAGATGGTCAGTTAGGTACTCCCATAATATGAAGGAAAGAGATGCTGGATGTAGCAACAGCAGAGTGGCTTACTGTGGCCTGGAAGCTTCTGCTTGGTCCGTCTGAAGCTTCTCGCCCCCTTCTACTTCCATGGTGCAGTAGACAATTCGATTGGGAGCGACTGACTTTAAACCTTGTACTTCCATTATAACAATCTGAGAAGAAGCAAGCAAATAGTTTACCCTTCATAAAACATTACATAGCACAGCTATTGCGGTACTAAGTTCCATGCAGGTAAAAAAAAGAAGAAAAATCCCCAAACCCCACTTACTCAAATCTTCACAGACAGAGAAGAGTTTTAATTTTGCCTTCTTTTTCTACTTTCAACAATATATAGTAGGAATTGAAATTTTTGCTCTGTTTCTACTTGGACCATGATCAAAAATTCATGCCAATCATAATTTAAATGCTAGAAGTTGAATTTGAGATTAATGTCTAAATATAATTCTAAATCTTAATACATGAGGAAATGTATCTTTTAAGCAGTCATCTAAACAACTATTTATAGAGTGAATAGGTTACTAAGTCAAACTTTAAACAAGACAAGAAAGTACACTGATGACATCTTGAAAGGTTAATTGTGGTACTGTGACACTGGAGGTTGTAACCCTTGAATCTCTGAAGTGATTTAGTGGTCTGCTGAGCACGAAGCAGGTCAGAGCATTGCTATAAGCTGCTGTAATTTCTTCCCCCCTCTACCTACCTCTTCTCCTTCTCCCAGCTCAGTCCTTGCAGTCAGGTTCAGTGTGTATATGGGGATGGGGGGGAGGAGAAAGGGAAAAAGCCACCTCTACCAGCTGTGCCCTGAGAAATTTCCTCACCAGCGAAATTCTGAGCTTGGCAGATCCCATAGCTCTAAACTACTCAGTTATAGCTCAGAAGAGCCAAATGCAGCCCTACTTCAAATGCTCTCTGCCTTTTATAAACTTTACAGTTTGTCACAGTGTGAAATTACTGGAATTTTTACACTTCAGATGTTTCTAGTTCAGAGATTTGAGAAGAAAGTCAGGTTTCCCTGCTTACTTTGGAAAAGCTACTTTCCTTTCCAGCCCCATTTAGGCCTATGAGAAGAAACTGGGAAAAATGTAGTCCATTTAATCAGCAGAGAAGCTGTCCTCAACTGAACTATACACAAAAACCAGTATTTGTTTGATTGTTTTAAAGGTGAAAAAAACAATTACTACTTTCAGTCTCATCAGAGGCAACTGGTTTCTTAGGTCAGCAAGCAACTACTAAAATATTTTGCCATTAAACTGTTTGCATATTTTCCAATTAGTTTTAATTGAAGTATGTTAAGCCAGACTTCACCCCTAGCTGTAAAATCCTTTGTACTTTAAAACTCCCAGATTCTTAGCAATACTTAGATGTCTTGTAAAATTGCTAGTTTCGCAACATTAGTGAGATGACAGTCATTGATCATTTAGAAAATTTTTACATCACTCATAAATGATCAACACTGCCTATTACACTTTATAAATAGTAACAGCAATTCAGGGAGAATGAGGTAATCACCTCTCTTTTCCATCTTTTCTGGTCCAGGAATTCACATATTTATCAAACTGATCAACAATCACTGAGAAACTGCACTAGAGATCCTTCTAGCCAATACTGCCTATACGGTCTTTCCACATGCCAAATGTATGTCTTTGATCAATGTAGACTCATATTTATTAATTTTTATGTTGATACTTCTTTTCCTTGAGCTTCCAATTTAATTGCACAGTACATTTGTCTTTGGTAGCAATTCTGGATTCCAGCAATAGAAAAAAGTTGCATTTCATTAGGAAGGAAGGTGTCACTAGCTCATTTACTAGCTCATTAGCTGATAAACAGCTTCCTAAATACTGGTTGTCTATTTCTGAAACTGTCCAACAGCTGAAGAACATAAGTGATTAAGTCTTCTTCTACTACTTTGATATTTTATTTATTTATTTTACAAACTTCTCCAAAAAGGCTATTTGAGGCAACATCCAACTTCCAAAAACAGTCACTGTTGCTTGCAGTGATGCGCAGGGGTGTCTCTCTCTCTCAGGGGTGCAGACGCAGCACACATGATGGAGATGCACAGGAGTTATAAAAATACTTTATCATTTCATATACTTCAGTACTAAGACCTGCACTCCAGTTTTAGAGGCTTGATGAACTAATACTTCTCGGTGTAAGAAATGATGTATCTTACTACTCTATGAAAGTTGATGTTGGGCTTTTACCTTATTAGCTAGTGATAAAATTGCATACAGTGGGATAAGTAACTTCTCTGTTATACGAAGGATTTAAACTTTATCTGTCCAGTTTTGTCTTTTTTTAAATTCTATGTGTATATTGGTGACATAGGAAAGAAAAATTGATCTGAATTTTCAACATTACATGAAAAAAGCAGATATTCGTTTCATTTGAGGAAAAACATTGTTTAAAAGATAAACACTTTTTGTTTGTTTTAAACCATTTAGCAATTGAAATATTTATTTTATAACATTATCCATTGTTTTAAATAAACTAAAGCCACTTCAAGTGCATAGCACAAGTGTGGCACCTTGTGACCAACAAATACACTATACACACTCTGGAGATGTTTTGATTCTATTACTATTGAAACAGAGATCAGCATTTCCTTGATATGCACGTTTGCAGAATTGAACCTGAGCTATGACGCTGTCATCAGATATGTTTAAGTAACTAACTCTATTTGTGGTTTCCTCTTGAAGTCAGTTGATGTCTATATGGATTAGGACCGGATCCCTATAGACAAGACTTCCTGCATAATCTCAGTAAACACGAGCTAGTTTCTTGAGGAAAATGAAGAAATTTATAAAAGTCTGTTATGACCACCAGTAAAAGAAATATTTTTTTTATTTATTCTCTAAATGCTTTCAATGAGAAAACATAACTGTTTGTAAAATTCTGTGATTAAGTTCCTGATGACAACAGTGTTTAATTATTACATTCAAAAATATACTTAAGTATAATGTACTGCAATTCATTTAAAGTTATATTTGTGTGGGAGATTCAACTGCCCACACTGCTGCGGGCCCAAAGGCAACTACTGCTGCAAGGGAAAAATGCATCATATAGCTGTATTCTAACTCATAATTATCAAAGAGACAAAGAATAATTTACTTCTTCACCATAAAATTTTAAAATTACCAAGGAAGGACTAATAATAAAAAAGTATCAAGACATAGATATCCTAGTAATTCAAACTGTCAACAAGTTTTCTGCGAAATATGTGATTACCTCTAATGTGAAGGAGAGGACCACATCAGACTTCGACAGTTGAACCTCATTTTCATCTCCTATGTCCAAGAACGCAGAGTTCTGTGATCGCTTTAACTTCTGCAGTTTAAATTCCGGCCCACCTTTAGACACTGGAAGACTTTCCAAATTTGCCATCAGCAAATTCACCGAAGACCGCAACTCTTCTATGTACATGTTCTCCATTTCTCTTGTTACGAATTTTGGGAATTTTCTTTCCTTCAAAGGTATATTTTAAAAGTTAGGGAGTAAAAAAAAATCATCCCACATTATACATCATATTAACTTGTTGATTTTCTCTCAGTCAAGAGATATTTAATTAAAAAAAAGTCTTAAATCCAGTGTCTATGTATTTTTATATCTTCAAAACAGTAATGGGAAGGCTAATCCCACCCCATAAATACAGCTAATTTTGACAAGAAGAAATGTAATTTGAATTGAGAATTCCATCATATTCCTCAATTATACTAGATAAAAAATCTCTTTGAAAAAGTCAAAAAAATAAAGTAAGGGGCACATATAAAAATGGAAACATTTGCCGCCCCCAAATCATTTAACCATAAACCCAGGTTGAATATGTACACATTAGATATTTCTAATACATGTGTTTTAAGCACATCAATTGAGAATATACCTTTAGTGTTGCCTTCAAATATTTTATAAATTGACAAAATGAACTGTCCACTAATAATTTTGTTACTTCATCCATTTCTCATGTTACTAAAAATAAGTCAATCACATTTATGCTTCTAACATAAAGCTGTTAAACTACAACCATCCTATCACTGTTTATTTCTATTTAATAATAGGTCATTCACTTTGAAAGTAATGCTGAATTATTACACAGAGAATTACAGAGAGAATTTAAAAATCACTTTATCCTCTGTAGGAGTTAGATACAGTGTAATAGTGTTTAAATAGTGTTTAAACTGAGTGGAGTTCCTTAGGAGTCAGTACTGGGACCAGCACTATTTAACATCTTTGTTGGTGACACAGACAGTGGGATTGAGTGCACCCTCAGCAAGTTATCAACAACACCAAGCTGTGTGGTGCGGTTGACATGCTGGAGGGAAGGGATGTGCCATCCAGAGGGACCTTGACAGGCTTGAGAGGTGGGGCTGTGCAAACCTCATGAAGTTCAACAAGGCCAAGTGCAAGGTCCTGCACATGGGTTGGAGCAATCTCAAGCACAAATACAGGCTGGGTGATGAGTGGATTGAGAGCAGCGCTGCAGAGAAGGACTTGGAGGTATTAGTGGATGAAAATCTGACTATGAGCCAGCAACGTGTGCTCACAGCCCAGAAAGCCAACCGTATCCTGGGCTGCATCAAGAGAAGTGTGGCCAGCAGGTCGACTGAGGTGATTCTTTCCCTCTACTCCACTCTCATGAGACCCCACCTCCAGTACTGTGTTCAGCTCTGGGGGCCCCAGAAAGGACATGGACCTGTAGGAGTGAGTCCAGAGAAGGAACACAAAGACGATCAAGGGGCTGGAGCACCTTCCTTATGAGGACAGGCTGAGAGAGTTGGGGTTGTTCAGGCCGGAGAAGAGAAGGCTCCAGGGACACCTTACAGTGGCTCTCTAGTACTTAAAGGGGGCCTACAGGAAAGATGGGGAGACACTCTATCAGGGATTGTAGTAACAGGACAAGGGGTAATGGTTTTGAACTGAAAGAGGGTAGATTTAGATTAGATAAAAGGAAGAAATTCTTTACTGTGAGGGTGGTGAGGCACTGGAACAGGTTGCTCAGAGAAGCTGTGGCTGCCCCCTCCCTGGAAGTGTTTAAGACCAGGTTGGACGGGGCTTTGAGCAACCTGGTCTAGTGGAAGGTGGCAGGGAGGTTGGAACTAGGTGTTTGTTAAGGTCCCTTCCAACCCAAACCATTCTATGATTCTATGATAATCCTGTTCACTGAAATAAAATGCAAGCTATAGGAGAGAAAAATAGGCTTGGCTTCTAAAATTTACAAAAGGAACTTATAAATCTACCCAATCATCACTAATTTGACTTGCAAAACTGACTCATAGTTTGTTACTTGCAATACTAATATAACCATTATGAATTTAGTCCTGATCTATAAATGTAAACTATATTATATATACTTAAAAAGTATATCACGTGCAACCTGTAGCAAGACATAAACATTATCATTATACCCTAAGCACAGCATAATGCACTTGTGTATATAAAAGATGATTTATTTTAGTTCCAAAATACATAATCCCAAATGTGCAAATAATATACTCAGTTTCACCACTGGACTTGCTGATGAAGGAAATGTAGGATCACAGAGCATATGACTTTCCAAAAAGAACTTTTGCTTTCTCCCTACCCCCGTTGACACAGATACTCTAGAGCAGAAAGAAATGCATCTGCCAGACTGTTTTCAAATGATCTTCTGCCTAATTTTAGAATTAGAAAGTGGAAACACACACTATGTATCGTCCCACTCAGTCTCACATGAAGATACGTTTTTGGGTATATGAAAGCAACCACTCACCCTTGCCATTTGTTCTGCCAATTGTAGTCGTCCATCTAGTTCACGTCTGATCTGGGCTGCTTGCTCATCTCCGTTATCCAACTTGGATAGAAAACAAAAATAAAGTTAACTGTGAAAAGCATGCACTGTATTTTAACTTTATAGAAAGTAATGTAGATAAAAAGAAAATAGAAATGAATTGCACCCTTTTGGTCCTAAAATCAGTGAAACACTAAGCAAATACATGGCTTTGAGTGTTACCAAGATGAAAGGAATGTAAATGGGCACCAGTTACTCAAGGCAGTCAGGGTCTCTGAAGGGTAGCTGGCATTCCCTTGAGTTTTTAATACTCAGGCTAAACAGAAGCATTATTTCTTTATGAAAACAGTAGCTGAAAACATTTCTTCATGAAGCAGAAAACTGGACTGACAGACAGGCTCAGAAAATGATTGCAAGGAAATCCGCTCTTTGGTGCCATGAGTTCCTGCATAGGAATATATAGGTACAGGGAAAGAAAAGTGTGTGGCTACGCCTTCTAAGTATGGTATTATTTCACTCACGTAGCTCTTTTCCCCAAATACTGGCCAACTGCTCACATCAAGGCATATCCAGTTTTTGAGACTCCAATATTTCCATACCTAGGAAACAGTCATGACTAAATGTCTGACTTCCATCAGGGAAGTAAAGGGGAACAACACATCTCTTCACCTCAACAGAACAGCTGGGTCTCCACAGGAGGGAGACTCCCCAACTCATTTTTCACCGCTTACTTTGTAAGGGGGGTGTGTGTGTAGGTGAAGTGGGGCTTCACCTCAATCCACTGAACTGCACAGCTGGTTAAGAGGAAGAGAGTGATGCATCTGGAAAAGATCAGGCACAACTTGCCTTCTTACCTGAATAAATGCCAAACAAGGACAAAGATAGGAGTCCCAGTGGAGGGCGCTCTCTGTTCTTAGGGCTAACCACAGGCATGATGCGACACACTGATAGTGCATTTAGTATGCGGCTAAGGTTTAAGGATACCTGAATTGCTCTTCACTAAAAATCCTTTAAGTTGATTAGGAATGTAAACTGGCAAAAATTGGTTCTCTAATTAAATGAGATCTTCAGCTAAAGAACGCACAGTTAGTTTGGTAAATGATTCATTACATTAAACTAAGGTTTTTAAGTAAGACTGCATCAGGCCAAATACACCATCTCCTTTTCAATGCTCCTCAGCTAAATCCATTAGATCTTACCAAACCAAGGTACTCATGAAAATTAGACAACTTTTTTCTCCCAAAATCCAACTTTAAAAAAGGAATAATTAAAAATACACTATCCAGTGCTTATGGGTCAATTACAGCATTATGCTTAATGCAAATCTGACCACATTTAGCAACAGGATGAGAAGTTTTCCACTGCTGGTATCAAAGCGATGACAGAACATACAGTCTGTCACCTGTGCAATCTGGTGTCTCACAAGTTCCTTGCAGGAAGTGATCCAGACTACCAGAAAGCAAGAGAACAAAACCTGATGGTGTCCCCAAAAGAGGCTCAAGTCTAAACAAGAGAATAGAAGATGGATCATATTCTAGACTGGAAGGGTCCTCCCACTACATGTCTTCGTAAATCTGCTCCTAGTTTGACCGTGAGAATAAATGGCAAGAGTGTTCTCGATGAAAGCAAATAATTTAGGTTTTCCTAATACAATTACAGTATTTAAAAAAAATTCCCAAATTTGTATTCTTCCATTTCTTATCAGAGTGAGAGACTGCTTATTGAACTTGTCACCAAAAATATTTTTAACTTCTGTTTTCCTTTGTATTATAACTACATAATTTTTGCAATTATTTATGTTTAATCAGTACAAAAGTCAGTCTAATCTGAAAAACATTTTTTTTTTCCTTTTTGGGCTCAGAGAAGGTCAACATGATTTTAATAATATATCCCATGACAGGCAATTGCTTGAAAAATATCTGCTTGAAGGTAATTCTGATGACTGAATTTTGATTTCTGCAAAAAGGAAGGTGTGGGAGAGCAGAACAAAGCTAAAACTTTTTTCTGTGTCAAGGCACAATTTAAACTACTGCCTCTATTATTAACTCATTTGAAGAGGCAAAAGCTCTTCTTTAAATGCTGATATTTAGTTATTTTTCCATTTAAAAAACACATGAAATGATCACTTAAGTTAATGAATGTGTAACCTCGTTTTGTAAATTTTAGCATTTTTTTCCTTAACTATGCATTGCTTCCCACTATCTGTTTGTACTTGAGTACTTAAAAATGTGCTGATTTCCCTACTTACTTATTTTTAAACTTCAGTCTTCTTCCTGAAAACTTAATACATTTTAATGGCTTTGCCAATGTATGTATGTAATGATGTTTTGTAAGGTATGAAAAGAAACTGAAGAGGTGAAACACCAAAGAACACTGCTTTACTTATAGAAAAGAACCAACATAAGAATGATTGGTAGGTCATTCACAGCTGTCCTAATAAGAAGCAAAGTTGCTGATATTAGTATTTTTGCAGTATGCAAAATGAAGTGACAATAAGAAAAATAGTAACTTTGATATCACATTCCATCCAAGGTCATTCTACTTGTTTTTATTCTAAATTCAACAAAATGCATGAGAAACAACTTTGCAAGCAAAGCAGTCAATGATTATGAATCTGTAATCAATCATACTTTATGTATCTACTGAATCTGAAGTGATAACAACAGTAAGACTGAGTAGATTCTGAAAATGCAGGTGGTATTTGGAATTTGTGAGTTGTGCCCACTTCTTTTACATAGGGAAGACACTTGATACAACCCACCATATGGGTGGGAAGCTGTGACAAGGGTTAACATTAAGTGTACCCTGTTCCTTAATTTCTTATTTGTGGATCAAACTCGTACTGAAGACATCTATGGAATACACAGTTATGACAACCATTGCAGTAATTTTCAAACTGTTAAATGAAAACTAGAAAAGCATATGACACTGTGCACAGAAAGTAATATAAATGTAACATTGCAAAATAGCAACTCAGATTCTTCTCAGCATTGCAACTGAAATTTGGTTTAAAAAAAATCACTAACTGGTCATTACTTCCCACTGTTAAACATGAAGGCATGCTTTTTAAAAAAAGTTATAGCCTTAGAGATTATTTTAGAAGAGGCTACATATAAATTCCATGTAATAAAAGCTTTTCAGTGTTCTGCAGTGGTAGTATAGCTATTTACTGACTGCACCAACACTAGAGATGATCCTCAGGTCACTTAAACCTCACATAACCAATTAGTATTTTAGCAGCAGGGGACCTCACTACAGAAGACTCTACAGACACCAGAAACCTGTGTTCAGTATAAAATACATTAGAAGTCCTGACCAAACAAACCAATGTTTCCCCTAAATGCCACATATCTGGCTCCAAAAACTAGTAAAACCTAGGGAAAGACACTGGCTCCCCTTTTGAGGGCTAGTTAATTCCGTAGGAAAATTCCCAACAGAGTTCTTTTTGCAAAGATGATTATTTGGATTTTAAAAGCTTCTTCAGAAATATCAGTTGTTATGAATGACTACACTCTGGTGAATAAGAAGCTACCTTTTATTATAAAAAAAAAAGAGTGGTAGCTCATCATCTTTTTTTTTTTTTTTTCACTGCGGTGTTATATAAAATCATCTTTCTAAAATAAACCTGCCACCGCTAGACATCAAGCTATTCATTTAAAAATGTTTTTATTCATTAATGCTTGAAGTTGCCTTTATTTTTTCTCACTCTGAAAAGGGCAATCATTTTTATTACAAACTTCTTTATTAGTAGAGATGGAGTGTAAATGTCCTCAATATGCAAGTTGCCCAACAATTCTTATTAGAGGATGTTTTCAGTTGCTTATATAAGTGTCAACTTCTAAAAGACAGACTGAAGTTTTCTACTCCAAATTTCTGCTTTAACAATTTCAACCAAAACACTCCACTGCTTCTGAAGAGGCCAGGGAAGACAACTCAGTGCTTTATCCATAATAAGAAAAATGGTGACCATCTTGTCAAAGAGCTCTAGCACCATCTTGCTTTGAAGTAAGGATCTGAAATTTAACAGGGCCCCATCTGTGAAAATCAGCTCAACTCTGGACAAGTTATGAATCTTTAAAAAACAAACTTTACAGCAGTCAGGCTACAAACAGCCACTAGCAGAGGCTAAATTAGATTCAGCATTCAGACTCATCTTCAGGTCCCGTTGCTCTCTATCTTGAATATGCATGGGGTCTATGCTCCTCAGATTATTTGCTCATTTAAGAAAGACTGTAAGCTTATCTGAGTTAAAAATCACTATTTGGATCAACAGCACAATATCTTGCTCGATAAACTGTTGTTTAATTTGTGTGCCTAAACAGCACAAACCAGAAATACATATGAATGAATTAACATTTACATATTTTAACAGGTTAGAAAAGACTGCGTACTTTGTGATTCCTATTTAAATAATATTTTTAAAAACATACTTCAAAGGCTGTAACATATCTGTGCATTTTGGTGCACTGGCAAAAAATCTGCTTAATTTGCAACAGCAACTTAACGTAAAAAAGGTACTAATGCTGCCAAGAGGTACTGCACTAAAGCCCATGGAACTCATTTGAATTCCTTTACATGCAAAGTCAGATATCCTACGCCAAGAAACAAGACCAATTTGAGTATGGATGAGTTACTGACCTGCTGCAAGTTATTCTTCTTTACGTTCAGAAGTGCTCAAAATAACTAATAGCTCCTCCCAGTGACTATTTTATTAATGTTTGGTTAGCCTCCTTGCAGCTTCCTAATTCACAGTACCATCAATGTGAAATTACCTACCCATAGTGATAAAAATTTATCTACATCTAATGACTAAATTGACAGTATACATATCTTAAGACTTGCTCTTCTTTCTACAACACAAAATCCAAAGTCTTTTCACTCTGTGGGACAGTAATGGTAATTTTTTTTTTATAGCCACTTTTTGCCAACATAATCAAGTCTGGGCCCCACTGAGCTGACAGGTTATTTGTAGATGCCCACATGAGGTAACTTGCAGGGTTCATCCCTGACTACTGTCTGACAGCCAAGGCAAAACCTGTCAACATACACCAAATGGAATAAAGGGCTTGGATTTAAAGTGTTGTGATAATATAATGCTGAAAAAAAATTGATTTCTGGTATTAACTAATGGCATCCAGCAGCAAGACTGGAAGAGAAAGCAAAGGCCAGAGAAGTCCTAGTGCTCATTTTTTGCTGTCAGTCAAGTAAGCAGCAAGCAGGCAGTGAGTATAGCAGATGCAAATACTGGCGTTTTTCAGACCCTTGTCCTTGCTACTCTTATCTCTGACTCTAAAAAAAGTTTTGCTTCAGACAGACCTGCTGCCTCTAAGACCTGCAGGATTTGTTCCCATTCTTATCTTTACACAGGCAGAGTTGCTCTAAAGGAACAGACTGGGAAAGAGATTAAAGTTGTCTGCAGCGCTAAGGAGCCGCCGTGCGCTGAACACAAACAGCCTGTGGAGATTCCTGAAGTTTCCCAAGCTTGTGAACCAAGATTAGCAGCTATGGATGTACAAGTAGAAGGATCAACAACTTCCAAGTCAGGCCAAAAACAGAGCGCCCAACTCCAGTCTACAACAGCAGACACTTTTGTATATGAATTCAACAGGACTTAACTTCTGAAGATCAAAATCATGACAGGAGTAAATTGCTTCCACTTCCTATAGGAGGGAAAAAACAGATTTGATTAAAGGGCAGGATGTGTGAAGCAGCTTTCTGAATGGCTTCTACTGGACCTTTTCACAAACCTTCTGCCTCCTGTTTCACAGTAAGAAAGACACAGCTGTAAAAGGAAAGAAAATATAGTCACTCCCCTATTTCAGAGGAGGCTCTGACGTTTAGCTTCAGTTTTAAAATCTTTTATCTTCCTTGTGTATAGATTATACAGAGGATTAATTCAGATTCATAAAACAGATTTAAAAAATGGTATTTAAAAACTGTCTCATGTTCTCTGCGCCCTGGAAAGTCCCTCTCATATATCATTCAAGTGGATATGCTGATGGCTGACCCTGCCTGTGTGATGGTGAAATCCTGTGGATTTCCCACAGAACTCTGGTAAAGACAAACTTTAAAAACTCTGTTCCTAAATCTTCCTCTTCCCAACTCACTCCTTTTCCCAGATAACATGCTCAAACAACAACAAATTGATAGTTTTGGCAAATAAACTCAGAGATGTGTTTTAGAATATGTGCAACACAGAATCAAAGTGAAACATAAGAGGAAGGATGTCAGAGAGAAAATACCTGTTAAAATAAATGGGGGAAAGAGCACCTAATTTTAAAATTATTTCTCTTGTGGAATACCAGTATACATATTTTCAGCCAATTCTAAGTCAAAAGACAAACTCAGCAACCACTAAAAGCATTTCTTCTTTCAACTTGTCTGTAGTAAGGAGACTTCTAAAAGCTAACAGGCCCAAAGCCCCTATGAGATGTTCAAACAACTTTTCACAACGCACCACCAGGCCGCACAGCCTTTTCTTATCAATTTTTCTCTAGTAGAGCACAAGATTGCCTTTCAGACAATGGACAAAGCTGATCATTCAGTTTTCCTGTAACATAATGCCAGCAAAAAGCTCAAACATCAGTTTGAATTAATTTGTTTTAATACAAATCCTTACTGACTACAATAATTTTTTTTCTCAATTTTTCTTTGGGGGAAGCAGCAGTTTTACAGTAATATAAATATTGAAACTAGGATGGAGGGGGTATAGATGAACAAAGCATATCACCTTCTCTGTAGCCAATATGGTTAACAACAAGTAATAATGCAGATAAAGAGCAAGGCCAATCAACAGTCAAATACTCTACAGTGGGTTCAGTTGGATAAAAAAATTAAAATCCATTCAAATCAGTGCTTTCAAAAGCTGTGCCTGAGTACCTTCAATAAGTCTGTGAGATAAAACACCTTGCTCAGAATTTTCTTACAAGCTCTATACAACGCCAGAAGCTAAAAAAATTCATGCACAATATCATATGGTGAGAGGTTTTGGTCTCTGAAATATTTTTATAAAGTTCTGGACCTGCTTATGTGATTTCAATGTTCATTTATGTATGTATGACTGATTAAGGTGGCAGAAGATATAATTTATACTAATTGTACTCATTAATTATAGTGATTATATATTGATTTAATTATTGATAAAAAATAGTTATCATAAAAATATTAAAACTGAAACAAAATCTGAAGTCGAGATTACATTAATTAATTCAATGGAAGAAAAACATTTCCACGTTCTCAGAAACAAAATTGAAAACTATACAATTTTAAAATCTTGGACTATTTTTTAATCAATCGCTGGATGGACACTTTGGAAGTCTCCAAAATAATCAGAGCTGAGACTCTGATGTGGCATTTCCTTACATTCAAGAAAACACATGAAGCGCGGTTTTGAGAGTTTCAGCACGAGCTGAAAAGTTGTCTCTTGCAATTAGATTTCAGTTTATTCCGGGACTACCAATACCAAAAACCCCAATGAGACTTGAAAATAAACAGGCGAGGAAGTACATAAAGTATTCAAGCTGATCACAATATATGTAATGGGAATAGTTAAAAATTTGTACTAAGTCCACTCCACTCTAAACTTAACATAAAGTACATGTCCATAGGTCAAATTTTCACTGTATGTGGCCAACTCTGTAACTGGTAAGACATTTGAAGAACTAAATACACATCGTGTATGAATGAGAAAATCTCCAGCAAGAAACAGTTTCTTTTACACTGCTATGTACAATGCAACTTGATTCAATGACTGTTTCCCTAACAATCATCTTTCATATTTGACTGCTATTAACCTTTTAGAGAAACTGTAACAAGTTAAAAGCCTTTTATTAACAGCTAACTCAATTAAACTCGCTAGACAATCTTAGCCAAAATGGTATGTCCCAAATGGCAGAGAAAACAATTTTTAAAAACAGCTTCAAAGGATTCTTGAAATGCAACATATATCTTCTATTTAATATTATCTTTACTGAAGAAAAATGAAAAAGAAATTAATGGTTCAAAATTTGTCCTAGCCCGAATTAAAATAAGTCTTCAATATTTTATTGCATATTTTCATCTGCTGACTCGACCTGACATTTTGTGAACAGGACACTTGGAAAAGTAACGCAAATGTCTTTGCACAATAAAGGATGAGTTTTTTGTTTGTCTATTTGGATTTGAACGGACTCTTTTTACCTACATGAGCTGAGCAGAGAGTAGGGCTTCCTAATTTTCACTAATTTATACGCATGGACTTTTTCACCACACAGTCATACCATTACTCTGATCAACTGCCCGAATGAAACATTTTTTTTCATTTTATTTTATATCATTGAACTGAAATGAAAATTGGTGTTCTGCTAACCTAAATTCCAAGAGCTAAGAGATCTGTTTCTCTTGGCCAAACCTTGACATGTGGTATGTAAATAAATAAACAAAATTCAATAATGCACACAAATCACCATTTTGCCTAGGTATTTGGATGATAACCTTTGAAGAAAATCTACTAAGGCCTCATATTTACAGAGGAAATCACTCTCTCAGTAGTGAGTTTGTTACTACTTTTTCCTCTGACTTAATGCAAAAATAAAAGTTGAAGCTTTATTTGGTTCACAGAGGCTGCCAATTGTGCAATGTGGGGTTTTAGTGAAAAACATACACTGAGCTAGATACACATATTTAAAATATTTATTTATGCACAACAGTCTGTTTATGCATCAAGGAGAGAAAAATCAGACAGCAGGTACTTAGTTAATGATTTGTCTTTAGATAGCATTTCTTGCATTGTATTTTCATTATAGCAGTTCTCTGTAAATATTACAGACTCTTTACATAGCCTTGGAATCATTATACTACTTGGACCTTACTACCAGCAGATTTTGAAAGGGAAAAACCCAATAAAATTAAAAAAGAAAGCTCCAATCCTTTGCATGATTCTTGCTTGTTTGTTGTCAAATTGGTTCATATCCCAACAGCACTTATTCTGATGCATACTTAAAAGGAATACAGCTGTTGCTTTCATGAGCACTACATTCATGCACTTTCCACTAGGTAAACCATCAAGATTTAAATAATAAAACTAAAAGCAATTAAATTAGTTTATCCTATTTGTAACTATATTGCATTTATAAATTGTTTAAAAAAAGGTCCAAGAAGAACCTATTTAAGTTCAATGCAAGTCAAGAGCCTTGGCTTTCCCAGGTAAATAATGGGTAGAGATGCAATAAAGCCTGCATAAAAAAAAAAAGAGAGATTATTTGTTTTAAAGCTTAAAAGCATTTACAGACAATTGAAAGAAACTGAGGCTAGGAAACTGATAGAACATCTAGTTTACAGAAGCCATTCCACTTCTATAAATGAGTTCTATAAGAAGAATTTAAAAAAGGAATTATAAATCGTGCTTTATTCTAAATTGCTTACTTTACAAACTACTTTTTTTTTTTTTTGGCATTTTGACCAATCTCATAAAATTATGCTATTCTTCAAATAATTAAATATGTAATTATACATAGGTATAACTCCTGTCTCATCTCCCAAATTCTAAAGGAAATACCTTCCTATTTTCTCTCTGGATTATACAATCATCTTACATGCAACAGACATAAAAAACACCCTGTTAGATCAGACAAAAAGTCCATACATCCCAGAATTGTGGGTGTAACAGTGACAGCAAAGGAGGTTATTCAGGTAAAATGCTGAAGCCTTGTTGTTCTCCAAAGTGCATTACTCTAATGATAGCCTGAGGAAGCGTGAGGGATGTTCTAAGGAACATCCAGGCCTAGTCCTATTAGCATCAGTTTATGGACCTGTTCTCCAGGAACTTGTCCAAACCTTTTTGAACCTCCTGCTGCTGTCTGCCCTCATCGCTTCCCATGAAAAAATGTTCTTGAAGTTCTCCAGAGGCCAGATAAGGAAGCATTGCAACCATTTTAATTCTCCTACAACGTCCTTGAGTGTCTCAGTTTCTAGTGGTGTGGCATTTGGTGAGTGAAGGTACACATTCACCTTGGCCACTACCTTCACAACTTTGGAAACCTCCACCATACTCCTCCCCATCAACCTTCTCACCTCCAGACTGAAGAGCTTCAGCCCTTTCAGTCTCTCCTTGAAAGGCAGCTGTTTCATGATTTTCAGTGCCACCCTCTAGTCCTCACTGACCAACCCTATATCCCTGAGATGGGGAGACCAAAGCTGCACACAATATTCAGCGTATGGGCATAAGAAGGTTATATACAGCAGGAAAACGATGCCACTGTTGCACACAGAACTAATGATTTCATCACAGGGAACCCAAAGTGTCTTCCTCAAGCTGTAATTGCCCATGCTCAGTTCAGCATCCTGTGGGCATGTGCTTGTTTATTTCTCCTCTAATGTATTACTTTACATTTAGCTACATTAGAGCTTATCTGTCACGCTTTTGCCCATGCAGTTTTGTGAGGTCCTTCTGGAATTCCCTGCAACTAGCACAATATTAGAGTACACCAAACAGTTTAGTATCATCTGTAAACTCTGAGATTTCCCTTCCACTGCCTTCTCCAGGACATTCATGAAGATGTTGAATAAAGATGGAACACTTCTCCTAAATAGAGCGAATCAGGTAGAAACCACCCTTAAACTCTCTAGGAACCAATCAAAAGGAAAAAAAAAAGAAGAAACTTCCCCCCAAACCCCATCTAAAATATCAAGATTGCACCATAAAAATACCACCATCAGGACTTGCATCATTTACTGCAGAACCTGTCATTCAGAAAAAAGTGTCAAGACAAGTCAGCCCACTGACTGTTTAAGAGCAGCACTGTTTTTAAATCAACAAGTATTAACATTAAACTCCATAATTAGATGTGATTAGAATCACATTAGGATCCACATTAGTGGCTCAGTAGTGGATTATAGAAGAGAAAAAATATCTTAGCATAGGTCAAAAGTGTCACTACAAGCAACAGAATTTTTTGTCTCTTGCTCTCTTGGCATTTGTGATGATTGCACAGATCAATAGGCAAAACCCAGGTTTGCCCTTCTTACTGGTTGAGACTACAATATTCGACCAGCTCTCCTGGACAGGATGAAAACCTGAGAAAAGCATGTTGTGCTGAGACAGAAGGAAGGAGAATATTGGCAGGTTCTTAGTATTTACAGACATGCTCACTCTAAAGAATATGTGTCACAGATAAATCAAGGACGTGGATGCAAAGGATCATTTTTTTATTAACAGGAATGAAAAAATTAAGATCTGTTATATGTCATACTGCAAATCTATTTTATCTAACTGTATCTTGGTTTTCACATCCACATATTGGTGTTCAGGGATGCTGTCAAGACAGACTCTACACACTCATCACAGTGCTGTCTTCCACACTGTAAAAGTCACTCCTCAGTTGCCAACTATGAAAATGCTTTCCACCCCAACTTTGCCACCAAAAATTATGACTTTCCACACAAAAAAAAAAAGTTTAACTTTTATTTATTTTCTACTCGAGCCTTTATCTTGTTATCTGTATGGGTGTTCTAGGCACAGCTAGAGAGTGCAAAAAGCTTCAGAGCTATGCAGAGAGCCTATTTTACCATCCAAATAAAGTATCTTTTAAGTCAGAAATGTAGGGTCCCTAGGAATCAATGGAGAGACAGAGAAGCCTCCAGAGAGTTATTAAAAGCACTTAAGCAGTTATCTACATGACTACCATAAATACTGTGGAGGTCCCAACTGGTAATCTCTGGTGAGTATGATGATCAAAGAAATGGGCGTTCTTGTTCTCCCTCTCACCTTCCCCCGGACCCTGCTGAAATAGATATTGGCTGTCTCATTCAATGCAAGTTGCCTTCAGGTTCTGTCTAGGGAACACCCTCCCACATCCACCCTAATCAGGAAGTGATGGGCCTTAAATGAGCTATGATTCATGTCCTGATCCTCCTTAGAAAAAGTCTTCCACTCTCCTCCTCTCCCACCCCCTGCACAGAGATTACCATATCCAAGACAATCCAAAGATTAGCATGCAAACATTGTTGGTATGTAACTATTTATGTCCTAGATGGGCTCAGAGCATTTTTTATTTTCCTGAAGTTATCCTTGCTTCAGAAGGAAATCCCCTCTCCTTTTGCTTACCCTCCTCACTCTCCAAAAATATCACAGAGAATGTTTTCTTGCTTTATTCATCACTGATTAGATTTTCTTTGGAGTGTTGAAACCGAAGAGAATATATGCAATTAGGGCAATAAATGTTAATGAGCATTGCATTAAGTAAGCAAAAGCACCTTGAATGTCATGCCAATATTTTTTCCCAAATAATTACATGTAGCTGACTTAACTAGATAGAAAACTTAAAATTCAGGCTGACAACTCATAATGGAAGGACTGATTTATCACAGATTTTCCAAAAACTATATACGAAGTTGCTTTCAAAATGCACCATAAAAAAACCAACAGACCAAAACACTCAGCCACGTATAAACAGTTCTTATTTCAAATAGGCAAAATGTTCCTATTTAGTTGAAAGTCTGTATCTGTATTTAAACAAATACAATATCTGATCATATCAGTAATTAACAAAAACCCAGCTAGTAATTTCTTCAAGAAAAACTATTTAAGAAAATCAGTGGATAGAAAGAAATATTGGTCAAGTTTTTTGTAAATATGATGTGGAGAAGCTAGAAGATGACAGAAATAGAATCCCATTTTCTCCCTTTCTGTTCAATTCTGTAGCATCAGCTGATACTATTCTGTATTGCTACCTTTTTCTAGAAGTCAGTGGTATTAGTGATGTGTACATATCTATCCCTGAAAATAAAAATCCCAAATAGTTGAGTAAGGACTAAAAATTAGATTTAATCCAGAGGTTAATGTATAAGAAGGCAAACTTCATCTACAATTTGTGTTGCACCATTAAAAACTGACTTCCATATCTATGAAGGTTCTAATGTTTTGAGTGAGGTCCAAAAGAAAACAGATTATAGATCTTCAGTCTATATTCTGTTTATTTAATGATGAGGAAAAAACACCTTAACAAGGAAGATGAAAAAATATTGCTTAAGAGCATGTAGCTAGTATACCCTTAACAGGGGGAGCTTTTTTTTTTGGTGATGCAAGAAAAGAGCCAACATCTGTTTTCCATTACAATCAGCTGTTATTCTTCTGAAAAAGTAATGTAATTAGAAATTTCCCATAAACAACTTCACTGGTAAAATAAAGCTTAGAAAATAGGTCCAAGAACAAACACCTCATACATCAGTTATCCCAAAAGAAGGACCAACTCTATTTAGCCCAGCCTAGAAACATATTTCTCCAACTTACTTGAAAATACCCTAGTGACATAGACTCCATATTGTCTCTAAGCTAACTCTAGGTAAAAGCTAGTCCAGTATTTAAGAAGCTTCATACACAATTCAACTGACCAGGAAGGAAGGGTCTACTTAGTAGTACTCTCTAGTACTTGGCTAGATCCCAACTGACAAGGCTTTGATACCTAGCAAAAATATGAACAGTAGTATTTAGGTGGTTGCATCAAGACTGCGTATCACTATCAGCTCCTCCTATCAAAACTCTCATCATTTTTTATCTAAGTGCAAGACACAGCGCTTTAGAAATGTTGGTTAGATAGGCAATTCTGCGGTTATCAAGTCCAGCCTCCCACTTGACAACAGCAGATGAGTCAGCTGTGGCTGTATCAAGCCAAGTTCTGAAAACCTCCAAGATGGAGAATCCGCAAGTTCTCTGGCTGACCTGTTCCCTTTGCTCTGCTACCTTCATACTTAAGTTTTCCTCCAATGATCATTCTGAATATCCTAAGTCACAGCTTGTGACAGTTAACTCCTGTTATACTATCTTCTACTACACAGTAATAGTGCCATCATCTTTGCCTTTGAAACTTCCCCCCAAGTTGCTCGCAGTAGGCTATTAGACCATCCATTAGACTCCTCTTTGCCAGGCTACACAAGTCTATCTTCCTCACCACTGCCAGGCAGAGAAGAACAACTCCTTGTCTCTTACCTATGCTGCTTTTAACGTAGCACAGCATTATCTTATCTATAATGAAAGGATATTGTTGGCTTTTACTCAACCTGGCATCCATCCTGCAAACCGCTCCCCACCTCCTGCTCCTTTTCAGCACAGCTGTGACTCAACCACTTGGTTCCTAATCCAGAATCATGCCCAGGGTTACCTTGCGCAAGCTGCAAAACCTTCCACTTCTCCTTGATGAACTCCATGGGCTTTCTGTTAGCTTAATGCTCAAGATCACCCTTAACGCTTCAGCATGCCAGCTGAACCACCCTTCCCTTCAGTTTTGTACTGTCCACAAATTTGCTAAAGATAGACTTTGTCTCATCATCCAAGCTGTCAATAAAAACACTGAACTCTGGAGTACTCTGTTCCCAGCTGCCAACCAGGCTTTTAAACCACTGCCTACGGCCCTTTCAGCATTGTGACCTAGTCAATTTTCAAGCCCTCTAACAGTCAACTTGTCCAGACCATACTTCAACTTACAAACGTGAATGGGTTGAAAGTCCTACCGAAGTCAAGGTACATTACCATTAACTGTTCTCCTTATTCACATAGTCATTTCATGAAAGATAGCAGTGAGGTTGGTCAGGCATGATTTGCTCTTGGTATCCCTGTTAACTAACAGTGACTACCTTTACATATGTGAAAATGGATTGCAAGAGGTTGTGGCTCCAGTCTTTCGAAGGACTAAGGCAAAGCCTATAATTCTCAAACTTTCTGTACAACAGGATGGCTTGTTCCTGAGCTCTTAGTATGTTTTCTTAAGAAATCAGTGAACTATTGGGTTCCTTTTCCCCACATTGCAGTTTCTTAAGGGTCTCTGCATAGCAATTCTTTAAATTAGGAGTAACTTCACAGCTTACCTTCTCAGCCTTCCTCCAACTCCTAACTGTCTGCTGGTGATTTCTGCAGCCCAGCTGCTACCTGTGGTCACATTCACCCCCAACTCTTCCCTATTTGTGAGCAGCAGGTCAAACAGCACTAATCCCAACTGCTCCTTTTCTATTTGTGTTCAGAAACTGTTACCAACAGAGTCTAGAAACTTCCTCAACTGCTTGCACAATGCCATGTTAACCTCCCAGCAGATTGGTGGCAGGTGTCTGAAATCCACCATGAGGATCAATGCCTGACACTAGGAGACTTCTTTTAATTGTTAATAGCCTTATCCTCTTGGTCAGGTGGTCTGTAACTGACCCCCATCACAACATAACAATACTACTTTCCCTGCTGATCTTAACCCAGAGACTGGACTTCTTTGTTGTCCAAATGGTGTAGACACTATTATGTAGGCATTAGTGTAGACACACTTACGAACATTCTTCTTTCTGAGAGGAAACATTATCATCTTCCTTGTAGCCTTCTACCATCCATATCTTCTCCACATGCATTGCTTTCTCATTTAACCCTGAGATTAGCTCCCTATCTTCTAACAAACCTAGTTTAAAATCCTCTGTGTTAGGTTAGCAATCCTGTCCATGAACATGTCCGTGCTTTCTTGTCAGGTTCATTCTATCACTTCTTACTAGTTCTTCTCAAAACAAGATGCCACAACCAAAGGTCAAAGCCTCACTGATTACATCAATTGTACAGGTTGGATGTGTCACCTTGGGCCACCTTTGCTCTCAGAGTCTTACAGTCACCTTTGATCTCCTCGGGGTCACATGACTGGTGCTCACACAGACAAGCAGCAAAGGGCACCAGCTGGAAGGCTAGATAAGCCTCAGGAATCTCTCTGCAACATCACAGATCCACACTAGAAGCAAGTAAAAAGGTCTGGCCAGCAGCTGGGTGCCTTTGTTCTGGACAGGGTGGAGTCACCAAACTCTTAACACTTGTTGCTTCATCTTTTTGCTGGTCCCAGTCCCATGATCTGAGGTGTCCAACATGCATTTTTCCCACAACAGGACTCACTCATCCTCCTCTGCCACCAGGGTCCTGAACCAGTTTTCTAGATGAACAATTGCAGCGAGATAGGGAGTCATTCTCCTGCTGATAGAAGTTAAAATCTTCCAGCTTCCATCCTCCTGGGAACATGGGCATGGGAGGAAACTACTAACATCAGACAAGTGGGAAAACACCAGTTACAGAAAGTCTGCTATCCATCTGTAAAACGTAATAGTTGCTCCAGTATGGTAAAACTGAAATACGGGTTGGATTAAGTTTCCCGAAGGAGGGATAGGTGTTTCAGGCAAGATCCTGCTGTCTCCAGTCTCCTGAGGAAAGACAGTACAGGGAGAAGACTGTGCCAGATTGATTGGAGCATGATTTTACAGTGCTTCTAGGAATAAAACAAAGATACTCCAGAAATTGTGTGTACCTTTGGAGGCTCTCTCAGACGTGGCTCAGTATTATATTCCCTCATTTATGGGCAGCCCTAGTGTTCCCACATTAGAAAAGCTTGGCACTGCACGACCAGTTAGGAAAACAGTTTATTTGGAGGTGATGGAAGGACTTTTCCATTACTTCATTTGCAAAGGCTATTTCTTCTGCCATAGCCCCAGAGCGCTTACCATAAAACAGATCCTTTCAACAGCAGCTAGAAGTCAACATTTCTACTAAATATGTGGTCTCAATATTATTTCAGATTTTTCCTGTTTATAGCTAAAATGCATGGAAGTCAATTAATTTGTTATCTCAAGGAACAGATTCCCATAGAGGACACAAAGTACACATGAATCCTATTTTTACTCTCCTCTAACTCTTCTCCTTCCCAGTAGCCTGTAAAGTTTTAGACTGAGGGTTGCAATTATTTTTTCTTCTTTCTACTCATGTTACTGACCAAAAAAGTCTTACTTCAGTTGGCCTGAGAATTTTTCATGCCTGTAGCAGAAAACTAAAATGAAGATAATCCACCTACCTATAGAAGACCTACAGAGAAACAGGCACTTTCTTGTAAACATGTCAGAAGTTTGAAATTATGAACATCTAATCACGAAGCAGACAGCCTCAGTACTGACACCAGACTCAATCTAGATGATATGAACAACTACCTTTGAGTCTTGTAATATAAAATACGGGAATAAATGACAGGCCAAGGAGCATCTCCCTGCATGACAGCTCTTCTGTTGAGAATCAATCCTCTTTTAGGGTGAGAGGGTGTCTGGGGTGGACAGCTTGGAAGATTAGAGGTTGAGAGATTAGATCCTAGAGATTAGGACAGCCTCAGCAGAAAAGACAGCTGAAAAGGTGACCTGAGAGTTCTCTCATTTTTAGGACAGCCACAAAAACACCTCCCTAGAGGATAAAAAATAAACACACAAATTATAGCCTATTCAGGGAGCTGCAGATCCCTCAGCCATTTTACATACACAATTACTCTTGCATAGGACAGTCTATCCTCTATTATGGCTGTGCTTTGATATTTCTGTTTAAAATATGTATCTACCATATATATTAGCTGGCTCATTTCCAAATTTACCTACATCTTTCCCTCTGGAGTGACTGGAGTGCAGGAACCCGTATGAACCTTGTCCAGGCAGCCAGTTGCAAAGAAACTTCCTATCAAGAAGGGATGGCTAAGAGGGTTCTCCCTTCAAAATTACAAAAATGGGCGGAAAAAAAGCAGCTAAGTTTCAGAACTAAACATTCAGTATCAGTGAGTGAGAGGGATATGGAAACATAGGCTCATTCTTTTACTGTGGCGTTTTTAGCTGCTTCTGCTGGCTTCACACTGGCTGCTGAAGACACCTCGGGACGAAAAACCCTGCAGAGGAACAAACCTAAATAATACAGAATACTACCATGTCTTAAGCAGAACAGGTGACAAATTCATGCTACAGGTCATTAAGTTATTTAGCTTGCTCATAAGCATTCAAATGCACATATAGGCTAGTAATCAGACACATCAATAAACTTAACCATCACTCCGGAAATGTGGCTCTAAAAATTATTTGTTTTCTATTTATTTACCTGAAGACACAGAATCTCTCCTTAAAAACAAAACTTTAAAAAATTAATACAACAGCCTTTGGGAGAAAAGATTTATTTTTATTGCTCAATACCAAAGTAGAGGAACTTTATCCTCAGCTGGTAATATTAAACATGATGAGTCAAATGCACCGGCGATGTTAATGTAAATGCAAGTTAAATGCTGGATATATCTGGCTTCGAGTGTTGAGAAGCTTAATTCCATTGGATCTGGAACTCAAGATAATGTCAAAACAGCATTAATTACCTCATGAAGGTTCCAAAAGAATATTTTAGGGCAAGAAACACAGGGAAAGGTAAAAAATAGAAGCAGCTTAAAAGGATCTGCTTTAACAAAGCCAAACCCAACTTCCTTATTTTTTTATGCTACTATGCCCATTCTGCTGCTGTTTTCCTGCACTCACTGAATGCCAAAGACAGTCTTAGAAAACAAAGCAGCTTGAAAGAAAGATCTGCAGCCAAAATCCCAATGCTGATGATTTCAATCCTCAGAGGAGGCACAAGACAGGCTAGGGGTAATTCTCAGCTTCTCCCTGCTGATTCTCAGTCAAGCCTGGCTTACCTCTTGTGTCAAGAAAGGTGATATACAGGAGAAAAGGCCTCGAAGGATGCTGACTTAGAAAAACCAAGTAAATTCACTAGTCCATAAGTGCTGGTAGTCTCTCAGGCTACTAGAGACCATACATGTCCAACTCCTTCACACAGATGCAAACAAAACACAAGAACAGATGCCACAATATGCACAGAATGCTCTATAATAGAAACACCCACATGTAAATTTTGTCTTAAAAGTGATTAAAAGTGAAAAGCTATCCCTCAATGTTTTTCCTTAACACTTATACTGAACAAGTAAACTTTTGAACATATTCATGGTTTTCAGATGTCCCACTCAAGTCTTCCTTTTAAATGTAGATGCCAAAGCCAATTTTTCTCACCCAATAGCTGACTGTAAGAAGGATACTGCAATACCTCAAGCACTGAAAATGCATTACTCTTGCCAACACATTTCTCTCTGGTATTTTCTCAGTATTCCTTCAACTACAAAGAAAAATATTTTGAAGTACTTCTCCATTATGTAACTTGCAAGGCTTTTAAACATTGTTCACAGTCAGATATTTAAACATGCTAAAAAAGTAACTTGCTTCTCTGAGGATGCTTTAATATTCTTTCCATCATTCTTCTATCATTAGATTAAATAAGAACAAATCAACATCTTTTAGGGCAGTCAGAGACTTTTTTTTCCAAAGTAAACTCTGCTATTACAGAAAAAACACTTGTTTACAGGAGCTAAAACTCGCCCCACCCCGCCGCCCCCCATTTACATACCGTCAGTGTGTGTTAACAGACCTGAATCACTTGGGGGTTCCAAGACTTCCTTTTTCATCGGAAGTCATGTTATTAAGCTGAAACTCCAAACTGGCCTGACATACATTGTTCAGCTTAGCTCTGGATTTCTCATGCTCTTATTACAGAAGTAATCTTAGGAGAAATATTTGAGGTTGTAGCACTATTTTCAAAAGCACTGAAACTTTTGTTTTGAGCAAGATCTCTCCAGACCTCTTGAACAAATGAAGCACCTCAGCAAAAAAAAAATTTAAAAAGGTAACTGTTAAAATAACTTCATATTAAATGCCTACGTGCATGTAATCAAGAGTGACATCTCATTAAGAAAAGACAACATCTAAAATCCTGTGAGAAATGACAACTTATTTCTCCATTGAAATATTTGGTTTGAATTATTCTGCCCTCTCATGAACAGACAGCAGCAGATCTTTTTTCCCCTTGAAAACAGGGAAAAATCAATCAGAAAGCAGATTCTGTTATGATGAGGAGGGCATGGGAAAAGATATGTTCTTGTATTTACAGGTACTAGAAATCAATAGTGTTTATGTGTGAACAGGCCTGAAGTGTGAACATTTGAACACTTCTGTTATCAGAGGCATGAAACACTTTTCAGGTTGACAGACATATATGACAGTTTTAAAGCACTGACCTGTTCTGTAAGGAAGCATACTGTATTGCATGTGTGCAGAAACTTTCCAGACTCACATTTATCATATAAAAATGTAGTCAGCACCTGAATACTAGCTATAACTTTATAGCCTCCCACAGTCACATAAAATTACTGCTTGTCTTCTCCCAAGAGATCACCCATACCATTGCAGTCCCTTCTGCCCCCAGAGAGCCCAGACAGCTTCTCCCCTCACTCCTGCCCTACCTGCTGTCTACTCTGCAAACTCTACAAAATTGCCTTTTATCTAGAGAGCAAATAAACCCTGCCCCATGCTGGGGGCATGCATTGGCTACCCAGCAGTAACCTCTTACCAGGTGAGGCCTGAAGGCAGCAAATCTTCTGTATAAAGCAGGTGATCAGCACGAGGTTGTTTGGTTGGTTGGGGTTTTTTTTAAAAAAAACCCAGGAGAGTAGGAATATCTTGGGCCAGGTAAAAGCACATTTTCAGCCCAGAGGGATGTTTAAGACATCAGTGGATGTCTTATCTAACACCTGATGGTACCCTGAAAATATAGCAATGGACCTTGCCAACATTTTTCAGAGGTTACTTTGTTGTATCAGGTATAATTTATCATGAAATAAGTAATGCCAGTCATTGGTGACCATCGGAAAGATACTGGCTCAGCTGAAGCCATGGTCACATTATAACATCTCACAGAGCCAGCATTTTTTCTTTTGACTAAAAAGACTCACATATATATACACTGCATAACAGTATGCTTTCTATAACATACAGCCCAAACCACTTTTTTTTTTTCCTGTGCCTTGCCTCAACTTAAAGAATTAATGAATCTGCTTAAGTTTTGGACTACATACTAAGTGGAATCTTAACACTTGTTTATTTCTGGAAGATTGTCAACTCTACATTGAAACTTTCTGTACAAAGATATCATTATCTTTTGTGCTTCATAAAGTTGCATTTGTCCCTATAATTTATATAGGGTATGAAAGTTTCTAAGAAAAATATCCAGAAGTATGGGAAATTCTGTGATCCGTGAGATAACTGCACTACTTTTCATGATTTTACTGAGGAAAGGATCAGAACTACAAACATTTAAAAGTCATGAAGGCCTTGCTGCAAATTAAACTGCCCTTAATTTGACTTATTTCCAAGACTGCATAAATTAACTGGACTTCAGTGAAGTGCTGGGCGAAAGAGTCCACTTGTATTGAGCACCATAAGCAGACTTCAGTTTAGGAGAAATTCTTGACAGAAAATATTCTCATAATTAAAAATACAAAAATTTATTATGGAAGATACAACATAGTTCATCATTCTCAATATTAGACACTTATACAAAGAGTTACATCTTGTAAAAGCTAAAGATAGCAAAGGATGTAAACCAGACACAATACAAGGCTTTTAAACAGAAAATTATATCTTGCAGCAAAGTACTATCTAAAGCTATTTCCAGAGGAATTAGTTTGTGGTTGATTCCCAAAAAGTTGACAGTAGAAGACTTAGCAATTAATTCTTCTTAAAAACTGTTACATTATTCTCAAAATTATTTATTACCTGTCAGAGAAGAGAATATGACTTGCAAGAACTCTTTTCATTATGAAAACCAGTGTTGTTCTCTCCTCTCTGCACCCAAGACAAGGGCTTTAGATCAGCCAAAAAAGTCAACCTTATAAAGGTACTTTCAAAATAAAATAAACTCTCTGTGGAGTTATGATTTACCTGGTACAGAAATTCTGGTACTGGTGAAGTGGTGTAATAATAGTGCATGACCACACATCAGTCTGAGTCTGACTTTCAGTTTGACTTTCTGCGTCAAAGTTATCCTCTACATCAGTGAATAATTAAAAAAAAAAAAAAAAAAAAAAAGACTGTATCATGTTTGATCTCTACAAATCAAAGAAACCATAACAACTCATTGCAGCCAGGCATCTCAAAATCAAGTCAAGGAGCTCATTAAGTTCCAGCTAACTGGCAATTTCTTTATCATAAAACACATCTCAAGACAACACAATGTAAATAAAAATCAGGTGAAAGTGGTAACACTTACAAAATTGAACCTTTTAATCACAAAGAGATATAGGTGGTTGGCAGCAGTTGCTGGCCTTGCTCTAAATTGTAAAGTTGAAAACGAGTTCATAGAAGTCTTCAACGTCCTAATGTGAACGTTCTGCTAATGTTCACTACCTAAGGACAAGCTTGGGCATTTAGTGTATGTTAAAAGATTGTGACAAAAAGTTATTCAATGAAAAATGCATAAAATTCTCAAAGCTATGCGGACTGTGTTTGACAACGTCAGAGAGCTGCTCTATTACTATTTACTTTATTTTTGATTAAGTTCTTGCGCTGATTGACTGAACTGTTTCTCACTGCTATCACACAAAGGATGGAGAGTGGCAACCTGTGTGGAACCAGCGTAACCCACACCCCAGCAGAATTGTCTGATTAAGAATTGAAGGGAATGCTCCATTTAGAACAGGCTGGGGAGCAAAAGCTGATGAAAACCAATAAAAAGTTTCTAAATGCAGAGAAGGTCACAAGGAGGATACTGGCAGACAGTACCTCCTACTGTTACAAATAGCATCCTTGTCTGCTCAGCAGTCCTGTAGGTGCAGCGTAATTTACTCTTATCATCGACATTGTAAGACATTTTTCTGTTTCCTATTTCCGGAGGGCTGGAAGGAACAAAAAAACAGGGGGAAAGAAAAATACAGAGTTTTCTGCACAAAATATAACTGTATGATTTGCTGTTAAGGGCAGCTGTTTCTCCGAGCTGCAAAATACACAGAATTTCATATATCTGATCCTCTGCTAGAAGCAGAGGCTAGAAGCCAATTCGTCAAAACCTCTATCAAAAATACAATTTTAACATCTGTTTGGGCTTTCACTTATCTCACTGCTCCCAGACACTATTGATTATCATTATCTGCAAGTCTCTAGTATTCTAAACATCAGCAGCAAAGGGAAATGAAAGTGAGCATTTTCATACAAAGACAGATAGAGGCTTCTAGGGCAGAATGAAAACTGCTGGTGCTGACTGAAATCTGACTCTAACTTAATCTCATCTTCTAGAAATACATTGTCAATAGAAAGGAATAAGATACAGCCTAAACTAAAATATTTATTAAAACTATAATGAAAAATAAGGAATTTCACCAAGGGAGAAAAGGCATTACATTATCAGAGACTGGTTGCTGTCTGCAATACACTTCCTAGGAGGGCTATGTTGTTGTCGGTTTCTTTGCAACAGGCTTCTTCTCATACCTTTGCTGTATTATGTGGTTGACTGGACCACAGGAACAGGATATGAAATATATGGTTGGTAGAAGCTCTGTTGGAGAACATAATTAAAGTTTTTGCTTTAGCACAGTAATCTCATCCTTGCCGTGGAAAACTATAATCTTCAGAAAACTAGAACCTCAAATAAGAAGGGTATAGGCTTGAAGCCTTTCCCTCTCCATTCTTCCCAGCTTGAAATACGTACGTGATTCTATATCTGTTCCCAAAGAAGTAGGCCTCCCTTTCTTCCCCTCCTCCAATACCTATACAAATCCAGGGTAAACAATGTGTATTTTGGAGACCTGCACAGGAGATTTTACAACCTTCAGTGCTCAAAACCAGGAAGAGCAAGAGAAGTCTTCTCTTAATGTCATTCAGTCATCTTTGCACACATCAGGATGACCAATCAGTCTTTATCCCTTCCTACCTAACACAAGATTATTTCCTCTTTAATTTGCAATTCAAAAATAGAAAAGAAGATCATCCCGTGCTCAAAATTCTACCGTTGGTAGAAGACAAAAACGAGTCACTGCCATGTTTCAGACTCTCCATAGGTTATGGACCAAGAACAGACAGAAAATTGTTGCTATTTTCCAAGTAGTTTTGTTCCATCAACATTCCTACAATTAAGAACCAAAGTAAAGAAGTCTTCAAGTATACAGATACAAGAACCTAGTGGACTGTATCATCAGAACCACTTCTAGACTAAGGGAACAATTTTTTTGTTTAATTGTTCAAAGCTCTACAGTCACGTTTGTTTGTGTTCCTCTAGCACAACACAGACTAACAGCAGATTTTGACCATTCACAGTGACATATAAAGTAAGATTTAGCAATCATCAGACACCAGAGGAGGGAGGAATCCATACAGAGTTTCTACTGTAAATAGCGGGTTATCTATTCTGGGGAAAAAAATTGTTAATTTTTCATGTTTTCAGATATTGGAACAGCTTGCCCAGAGAGTTTGAGCAGTCCATCTCCATTCTTGGAAATTTTAAGACCTGATTGGTTAAAGCCCTCAGTAACCTGGTCTGTCCTTACAGTTGACCCTGGTTTGAGCAGGAGGTTGAACTGAATGATCTCCTGAGGTCTCTTCCAAACTGAATTATCCCATGCCTCTATGTTCTATTGTACGAAAAACCCAAATAAGCAGGATTATCCCCCAAGATTTCAGTGCTTCATCTTGTTACCAACCTGCATATCCCAGAGGTTAGCTTCATGACTTACATGTATGTGAATTAAGAGACAAAAGGAGAAGGATGGGGCAAACAGGAAAAAAAGAAGGAATATTTTCTATCTCTTTCCATTCAAAACACTGCTAATTCAGAAGTCTCCTTCCACCCTGTTGGTAAAGAGCTCACAGTAAAAACAGAAAGCCCTCAAAATTTGATGCAGAATATTATAATATTTTCATTACGAAGTTGGATTTACGACCCTGAGAATCATTAGACACAACAGATGTTTCAGTCATAGAAGAGTTACATGATTTCATGCCACACTAATACACAAATGAAGTAGGCAACAATGTCCAAGAATCCTCATTTGTTCCCATATTAAGATGGCGCATAACTACAAGCCAACCTTCAGCATAATATATGAAAAGCAGATTAGCTGTAGTCTGGCGTACTATTTTATAGACAGAATAGCTATGGGAGCTCAGTTTAAATGCTACATCCATGCTGGCTGGTTGCAAGACTTTCATAAATACCTCGCTTTTTTCAGCTTTCTCCTCCCTAAATAACTGCTAATTTATAGTTGCATCACTATGAAAACTGGCCAGATAAAATATTTTTACATACCATTTACACTACTGATTAGTGATAGATTATACATATAAATCCAAATACAACTACTGAATAGACTGGTTGTCTTGGTCTCAGTAATTTATGGGGAACATCACTGTTATCCAACAAAGCAACGAAGTAAAAACATGAAAATCAGCTTCGTAGATAGCGTTTGAAATGAAGCACATTGAGTTCTAATGTACCAACCTTCCAGACACTCAATGGCAAAGAACATCCTGAATCCAATCACCTGCCACCTATCTATTTATGGCAGCAAATTTCTTTTAAAGATGTACACACATACACACAAATGTATGCATATACATATGTAACTTATATGAGGGTATGCAGGTATATAGACCATAGAACATTCTGCAGAAACACCCAAATCACTGGAGCTGTGACACTGTAAAAGGACTTAGGACATAGATCCCTGTAGTCTGGCATACCCTTTTTCCAAGTGCTCTCCAGTGATCAGATGATGCAAAGATTCCTTTCTGAGGGGTCTCATCTCCTTGGACTGTGGAGATGTACTTAAAAATAAAGGCTTCTACACACAGGGAGGAAGCACTTGACCTGTTGGCAGGTGGGAGATATTTTGGACATAACAGAACCGAGTGACACCAATACTTACTTGGCAGGCATTATAAATCAACTGATGTTCCAATTTTTTGATCCCTAGAATCTGCTGAAACATTTCATAAAGCTGTTCCTTGCTCAGAATCAGCTCCGATACAGCACTTAAGGCCATTCTATTCGGCTGTTTGCAAAAGTCCTCTTCTCCCTTGTAAATGGCATCGTATTTGGCTAGCCAAGAACTTAACACTGTCTCTTTGCTTAATCCATCAATTTCTGGCAAACTTCGGACTCTCTTTTCTATGTTTTTCTTAAAAACATCTCTGAAGTCATTTGCAGAACATCCTCCACTGTGGACCATTCTTGCAACTCGGTCACTCTTGAGAAATACCTTTTAAAATAAAAGAAGAGGAAAAAAAAGAAACAGAAAAAGTTAGGCATGGACACAAACACAAAACAATCCCTTATAAATAGATTACAAGCTAGTATTTTGCTTCTGTGTAAGATGGATTTATAAGAAAGAATTACACAGGTCAAGTTTGCTATATTTGCTATAGAGAAACAAGTGACCACATTGAAAAAGTAAGTTTCTGCATTGAATAAGTACTTAAACTAAGTAGCTTTTATGCACAAATTTACAATAGCTAAGCTAGAATGAAGTTTGAATTAACAGCAGCTAATTTGAAACTTACCTACGAGACTTAATTAATCTTTTCTCCGTGAAAAGCACAGAAGTCTAAAGTTACTTGCAAGTAACTCATGGATAAACTACACTGTCTCAAATGATCTTTAAGCCAGCCAATAATCTCACAGAAGATGAGACAGAAATCCGGGGAAAAAAAAAAAAATAGAGAAATACTACAATCAATATTAACACTAGAGAGAAGAAAAAGTCAGAGATACAGGAACTGATTCTACTACTGTAGATACAATAGTGGAGACACAATACGGGATTCTGTGTAAAAAACCAACACAAAAACCCTCTCCCAAGTACACATACTCTTAAGATACAACAAGGCAAATTACAACAACAAACCAATTAAATCAGCATCAGCATTCTGCAAGAACTTTTCAGTGTTCAAGGATGGTTGCATCCATTTCTTCTAACACAGGAGTTGGCAAGGTTGATCCTTCCAGCCACTGCGTGTGGCCAGCTCACTTCTAGTAGCAAGTCTCATGAAACTGTTCCTATACAATATGCAACCAACAAAAAGATGACCACTGCAGCATGACCAGCTGTGTAAACAACAGATGTGTGCCTTGGATAAGGGATAAACTGCATCATGCCGTTGAACAGGTAACTCAGGGAGAACCACCTGGCTTCCTGCAGCAGAGGGAGATGGGTTGAGGCCCTCCACCCTGCAAGGCTTGGCAGCTCAGGGACTGCTTGGGTGCCAACCAAGCACAGCTGAAATTCAAAGAACAGATGTGATACCATGTAGTCTAAACAGATTTCCTATCCATCACCTTTCTGACTTTTCTTTGCTCTCTCCAATCAGATGCTATGAAGTGAAAGATGAATTAACTACGCATTTTCAGATAGTCATTTTAGTCACCAAGAGCTATGAAAACACAATGAATGGAGATGATAGCACAGTAGAGCTCTGACTCCATATGCTATCGCATGTTGGAAGACAGTACACCTAACAACCAACCTAAAATACTACTGTCCTTCATTTGGAAAATACAAAACAGAGAGTAGGAGAGGAGCTAAAAAGCTGAGCAGAGAGGAGTACACAGGTGGAAACAGATAAAGAAAAACATACTCTAAAAGTTCCAGTGCTTGTTGATGCATCCCTGTAGTGTATTTTAAAATGCAGTTACTTACAAAATATATCTTTCAACAGATATCCTAACTGACATTGTACAGAAGGCTGCAGATTAAGCCTAAAACTACTTGCCCAAACAGATTACTCAAAAAACCCATCATCAATATCTGCTAATCACATTTTATGCTCTAATTGTACCATGATGGATTTCCCTTTTTGGAGACATAAGTATTTAAGGTTAAATTCTTATCTGTAACGGGACCTGACACGGTTACTGTCAATTAATGCCGATATTAATTTCCTCAAAATGGTACACAAATATTGAATCTCATTTCCAAACAAATAATTATCAGAAATTCCACTCAGCAATAAAACTTATCAACACAAACAGGTACAAGGATATTAAGCCTTTCCTTGTTTTAATGGTCTGCAATTATGATTCATTCATTCCTCCAACAGCTTCACTAGAAAGCAAATAGAAAAGAAAGTATTTTTAAAACGATAACTTCAAGCTAACTTCAGCTACTTTGTACCATTCATAAACAACATCAAACCTTCCATCACGTTAGTTTGCATACCCAATGAGAGAAAGCAGATGCCGAAGGGTGAAATAAAGAATATTTATAGGCTCTTCCCACCCAAAATCTCATGTTTATCCAAGATTACACAACCCTATGTATTGCTAATATAACTGGATCAGTCTAACAAACAAAAAAAAAGTCTGCAAAATACACACTGTAAGATCATCAGAATTCACCTTTCATTACCTTCTTTCAGTTACATTATTCAAAACCATTAAACCAGAATGGAGGGACTGAAAAGCTGCTAGTGCTTCCCTTGACTTATGAACCACAGTACTGAAAATTTGTTTCTGATTTTGAAGTTGATTTTCTAGGAGACTGCAGGAAAAATCTGCTCCATTTTTTCAACACTTACCTGTGGGAAAGGGAGCACTATTCTAACACTTGGTGCCTGCAACACTGACAAAATAATGGCGTGTTCATGCTGGGCAAAACAACAGGTATGTGCAAATACAAAATACAATTTGCATGTATCCCTGACCTTAAAATGTTCCCTTCTGAAGTGTTTCAGGTCACAAACTGTATTTTTATTAAATTATTCCAAGATAATTCTTTTGCAAAAGATACAGTGGATATTAAAGGAAATTACTCAAAATATAAACCCAAGGTGTGAATAACAGACTACAGAAAGTACATGGTTGGCTCTGAAAAAGAATTCATTATACCTAAAGCTCTTACTGTATCACTCCTTTTTGAGCAGCAATTTACCCAAATTTTTCCTGAGGGGAAAAAATGTAAAATCATCTTTAAAATGAACTACTTGTATTTGAGATAATTAAAAATAAATAATAACATTTGAACTGAAAGACTCCATTTTCAAGACTTTGTTTGCAACAGAAAACCATAAGAGAAGGAAAATGCAGTTAGGAGTGTACCATATGTGCCTCAAATTTGACACAGTAAGATGCATTAAAAAGCTATTAAATGTCTCATTATTCCTGTTCCTGAAAGACATATGGTACACTTCATGTTAAATGCAAAATCCTTTGCTTCAGTTATATTTCTAGAGATTCGTCTCCTCAGTTTCAAAGCCTTTCTGAGCCATTTTATGGCTGCTTTTTAAAAAAAAAAAAAATCTAAATATTAGTTTAGGGGAATTGCTACTGTATAGAGAATGGTATGCCACCAATTTCATGTCAATGAAGTTACTGTTTCCATCATTGTTCCAGTAGCCCATCTGCCTGTGGGTCCAGTCTAGGGATACATACATGCTTCACAACACTGGTGGTACTCTGTTGGCAGCATTCAGTTTTAAAATGAAATATATAAGCTTCTGTAGTAGTCTTAATGTAGTTTGCCACTTCTTCTTCAATGTGGATTAGATGCGCAGCCCAATCATCCCCATTATGGAAAATATTTGTGTTGATATCTATCTTTAAAGCAAAATACTAAGTAAGTGCATTCACTAAATTGTTGGCTCTTCTTCCCTTTATTCTTGTATCTGAAATGTCTGATCATTAGACTAATTAAATAATCATTCAAGACCCTACAATGTTAAAATGTTATCTCAAGTCTCTCAGCACTAGGGGGGAAACTGGAGAGAAACAAATATTAGAGGTTTGAATGTAAAATATAAAATACCAGAAAAAGATATAGTGGGGACAAAGAAATCTATTTCTACTGGGAACTAGATTTGGGAGATAAGCCATAATCGTTTGGAAATCCTCGTATTATTTAGAAATAATTGGACAAGAGTCAAAGTTTTTAATGACGTATTTCCTGTTTCTACCAATGTTTTCTGGACTTCCTCAAAATTCCTGGAATAACACACTTTGTCAGTCAGCATTTGAATTTTTAGTATCATTATTGGTTCCTTGAATCTAGGTCAACATCAACTCTTCATGTTACCCACTGCTAATAAACTATCAAACACCAAAAAGAAACGCCCTATTAACACATACAGTACATTCAGGAAGAAATAGATAGTTAAAAGACAGATTTTGATGGGCCCAATATACCCCCTTTGAGGAACTTGTTCAATTCACATTATTTAGAGCCCTTCTAAATATTCTTGGACTGAGCCATACCTACAGCCTTTGATAGATAAAGTTCTCCTCATATCATAACCATACAAAGATGATCAGGTAAGGAATTAAAAAAAAAAAAAATCCTTAATTTCTTCTTCCCTTATAATCACAGTAACAATTATAATTTGCATTGATCTACTGAAGAATGGTTTAAATTCACTTTTTTCCAATCATTATACATTTGCAATTTCATATGTTACAAATGCTAGTAAAAAGATTAATTCAAAGGAGTCTTTAGCACTAGATAGTTACAAAATACATAAATAAAATACAAAGGTGCATTTCTGTTTAAGAAAGATGAAAAAGATGAAAAATCATCATTTAGCAGTACCTACAACTTGAGAAGATATTGGAAATATTAAACACAGAACTGTTTTTTCATCTTCTAGCACATACCCCTTAAATAACATTTCTATTTATTGAACATCATACCAAATTTAACTAACTAAATATGCAGGCAACACAAACATGACAAATTGTCCACTGTGAAGCCTAGAAGAAAACATAAGCAATATGCAAAAGAGTTTGCATAAACTCAACTGTAGATAACCTTTGCCTTTTATTTGTAAACAAATGAAATATGTGGTCTATTAGGCCATGCATTACAAACTTTTACATGTGTTTTCTTTCATTTGAAGGACACATACTGATGGATTCTATTAAGGTCACCTTTTTAGCCAGTTTGGAAGAAAAAACCCCAACACAGTAATTATAAATATCTATAATGTTTCTACCAGTTTGTTTCAGTGGTGTTATTAATAAAAAATAACATTTTGTAATTCTGCAACACATATCAGTAAAGCACGACCTTACAGCTACTTGCTTGTATATCAGTTCTAGCAGAGCCTGACTCAGCTCTAGGCACAGCACCAACTGGCAACACACTAAACTCGCACTGACCAAATTATTTTACAAGCTCTTTTATTCTCTGGCAGCAAACTTTGCAAAAGGGTTTGATAAAGAGAAAATTTATGATCTAAGCCCCTCCACTTTTTAAATAAAGGACTGCAAAAACAAACAACAAAAAAGTGCTCTAAACAGTACATTATCCCAAAAGGGAAAAAATATATACACCAGGATATTTAACCAAAATCTCACTTTCATATTAACATTCTCTTCCAAAGTAAACCACAGGAAGTACCCCTCCCCTCCATTATTTTTAATTGCAAAAATGTTGTGGTTACAGTAAAAAGCTCTTGCAGAACACCACTCACACGTGTGGTATATGCAGTGCTACACAATAAAAATCCTTGGTTTTGTAGGTAATAAGTTATAATGGAACACTTTTTTCAACATAAAACTGTCTTCTTATTAACCATGTGAAAATTGAAATTTTAGTTTCAGGGAATGTGTGTGCATATATGTGTATTATATATATTAAAAAGCGTATGTGTCTATGTAATGCATGTGTGTATACACACACAGAGAAATGCACTGCAGTGAGTCATGTTCCTCCATCACCCATTTTGGAGACAAACTGAATTCAGCTATGACTTATTGCTGCTTATGTTTTGAGTAGAAGTTCTGTGTGGTAACATAGGATTTTGTTTAAGCAAAACTTGTTTGCTCTTTTGAAGTTCAAAAGGGTACCGAGAAGGGCAGAAGGACCATAAGAATCATTTCACAGTCTCTGAAAAGGAAACTCCTTACTCATCTGGCCTCTGTACTCCTTCTAGTAGTGCAACTGCACTGACATTCTCAACTTCATTAAGCAAAGTAGCACTGGGAACTTCATTTGCCACAAGAGCAGCTAGAGATTTGTCTTCATTTTTGACAGTCACTGCTGTTCTTCTTGTTTTGAGGAGATCACATTTACACTCTAGACACGTCCTGCGTCTTAACAGCCAGGGCTCAATGGAAAAGATGGCTGCAGCTCAAAATGCACACTACGTCTCTGGGACAGTAACCTTCTAGACATACTAGACATCATCTGAGTCAGCTTCCTTATCACCTTTCTTTACAACACATAGTTCAAGCTGACTAATAGCTTTTTTCACTTCTGTTAAATTCTGTCATTACTGAATCCAAGCTCTTGGTATCCTAAATATCACAGCACAGTAGTAGGTGGAATAGAACACCACAGCTTTTATATACAGAGAGGGCCTCTAAATAATGGTTCACCCAGGAGTTGTGGTAGATTCCTACTTCAGTTACCTTGATTAGTTGTATGCCATTCTGAATTAAGCATAAAATGTCCTTGTCTTCCAGACTATCAACAACAGCTGTAACAGTTCCCTCTGCACTGGTGTAGACAATAGGAAATGCTTCATTACCCCCACTTGGATACTTGTAAGTGCTCCAATTGATGCTGCACACTTTATTTGGCTTGTGTAAGTACACTATCTCCTCCTAATTAGGACTATCCAGGTCTCTGCTTCTGTTGGCCTCCTGAAGCTTGCTGCAACCACTGCAGTCTGGTCATTTGGGTAGCACCACTGATCCAGACACATTCTTTAATGGTGAAGCTCTTCCAAAGACTACACTGGGTGCTGACTCCCACATGGTCCTCTTCACCTGAAACAAAATGCTTAGGCAAGCAATTCCTGATGCATGGATGGGATTGTGATCAAAGCCGACAGGGCACCATCAAGGCTGCAAAGCATAACCACTGGGAGTATCTGGCCTCTCTTCTCCAAGCCCCAGTCACATCCTGTTCATGAAGAAATACACCTTTAGGGCATTCTTCCCAGTTGGAGCTGCAGCTTGTCACAGAGGCTCAGTCTGCTTAGAGTTGTGTTGCTTCACTGTATTACTGCCACCAGTGATGGCATTACTGCTCTTTAGCTGGTGGGATTCTCCTTGGACAGGTGGGATACACTTCCCACTCCTGTGTTTTGTGATGCTGCCATGTCAATCTCCTGTGCTTTTGTGTCAATCTCCTGTGATTTTGGTGAAGGTGAGGACAGACCCATGGTCCTCAAGATAACAGCTGCCCCAATTTCATCTTCCTGCCATTGTTACATTGTTACTTATTATACAATACTTTAATCCTACATTCATTGACTATCAATGCCCCCACATAAACCTTTAAACTTTAATCTCTCTCAGGAAAAAAAAAGAGAAAATTTTACTGTAAGGCATGTAAGGAAAGTTCTGCCTCTGACATCATACATGCCACCTTTCAAGTGTTTCCAGAGCTTTCAAACTGTATTCCACACATAAATTATATGTCTATTGCTATGTGAGGGCCAGACACTGTCTCTCCTACACCAGCTCACAAAGACAAAGTTATCCAGATCTCCAATATATTTATTCATGCCAATGTACTGCAACTGACATTTGGGGCATCCTTAAAACACACTAACATTAAAACTGAACTTTTCCATATAACTAAGAAAAAAGGTTGTCAGATAAGTCTTACAGATATTTCTCTTTGGAGATTTTTTTTTTTTTCAGGAGAACCCTATCAACCAGACACAGACATACAACCACAGAGCATTTTGTCCTTAAGGAATCATGCTTGTATTAAGGGATATTTATTTTTTTTTTACTTTCAGCTTGCTTGAAACAAAGCTAGAACTGTATTAAGATTAATGGCAACTATGTCTTATTAGAAATTGTCAATTAAAATTTAAAAATATAAATGAATAGAAGTACCTCTTTGATAAATACTGAACAAGGGCAAAAAGGACTTTGACAAAAGTCCAAGGAATACTCAAGTTTGTGAATGCTTTTCAGGTTTCTGATGTACTTTTCTGATGTGTTCTCCACTCAAGCTCCTGGTGTGCTTCTTACAGTTATCAGAACTCTTGAGTTTATGACACACACAACAAATTTTTAAAAATGGCCAGCAATTTTCAGGGCTAAACTGAGCTCTAAAATTTCTGCAAAACACTATAATTCTCTTTCTAGGAACTAAAAGGAATTGAAATAAGTTCTTACTTAAAAAATTGATGTGACATGCATCATCATGCTGTACTACAAGCATTACTTTATGCAAAACAAAGCATAGGACATTTGATGTGTGATATTAAATAGCACCTTTGCTGCTACTGAACTAGCTCCTCAAAGCCTCTCATACAACAGCTCATTAGCAACTTTCATGCCATTCAACAGCTCTCACCCACTTCTTAAGGTCCTTTCTGTTCCACAGGAATAAAAATATTCCCCATTTCAGTCATTAATGTGAGCAATGTTCTCTGGGACCAGCACACACAGCCCTCGGTAGTTCTAACAAACTCTGAAACCACACAATGCATCACATCGAGAATCGGGACTAGTTTGATGAATGTGCAGAAAAATTCTGACAGTTTGGAGAACAACTTCCACAACTACTTATTTTAGGAACAAAGGCTTATGCCTAGTAGGTATTAACATATATTATAACCAACAGTGTTTGCTGCTATACCCTGGAGCTGCAGAAAAAACCCACTGTTTCAGATATGACGTTCTCACTACACTTATGAGAGAGTCTGGCAAGAAATAAAAAATACTCCAAAAATTACAAAGTTGATGTTGAGATTAGGTTTAGTCTGATCAACTAATCAGACTACAAGAACAAGATCATTTTCAGCCAAAAATCAATAGGTTATGCAGTAGCTTCGTACATCTAATAGTATATATTAATTATTTTTATGCTAGTTGAATAAAATTACTGCATTAGCCATTGAAACAGCATTTACATTCTAAGAGACTAACAGTTACCAGTGCATTTTAATAACTACTTTTAATAACTATCATCTGCTGAACATGAGTGGAAATTGAGCTACTTACCGAAATTTGCTCATTATTTTGAAATCAGAAGTATTTTTTATGTTAAAAAAAATATATATATATATAAGAGTGGCTTGCAGGTCTTCCTCCCTCATTCCTTTTCACCCCCTAGAAATATCCTCCAGGCACTATTTTGATTTTTTTTTCAGTGAAATTATGAGTTAAAGAGCCATTTTTCTTTATTTGTGTAAGTCTTCAGAACAGAATCCTTACCTTCAGGTAAAAGCAAAACATACTCAAATTTTAAGAGATCACACTAATAAACTCATTTCTCTATTTAAGTATTCCTGTCATGATTTTGTTAATCACATGTTTCTTCTCCTAAAAGTATACTACACACTACAGTTTTTTCTAATTCAGGGGAAAAAATGCTTAAATAACAAAAATCTTCAATTTTGGTTAACAGCAAGTTTGTTTTTAAAACCTCCTTAAAACATCACATTACATTAAGGTGAGAAAAAGAAATAAAATTTAAAGTAATAAACCATCATTGTCTGAGGAGACATAATATTAATTTAATATTTTTCCTCTTTGTTTTTAAATATGTCTATTATCCTTCTGGAGTATATTAAGCTATGATTTCTTCTTATCAAGAGTAATGGTTCAGAAACCATCACAAGTTAATGTTTTCTTTGACCCTTTGGGGCAATATCATAACTGCACATTGGACATTTCCCACAGCTTTGCAACCAGCTGTCTGTAAAAAAACTCACCAAAACCCAAACTCTTGAGTATTAAAATGTGTGCTACTTCTCTAGGCTTATATGCTTGTAAGCATAATACACAACACTCTGCACTGGGATTCGTTTCTTTGCCTCCTTTTTCAAATTGGCCCAAGCAATTGCCCACAGTCTTCCCAAATTTCTGTTCCTGATGTACTCATGTACTGCAATGTTCGTGCCCTGGGCACAAGAACAAACAGAGCTATAGTGACAATCACCATAAAAAATCCACAAAACTATTTCACCCAGAAGCATTGTTTTCTCCTGGATTCATTTATTAAAGTTATCCAGATGCCCTTTTAGAACAAGCATATTTATCCTCCTTTCAAGGCTGACAACAGCAACAATAGTTTTTGCACCCTGGTGAGATATAGGAAGTTATATCCTGTTGCCTGTATGAGCATAGTTGTGGATTACTTTAGCAATAGCTCTACTTGCCACAGGCACGGCTATCTTCCCTTTAGAAGTAGAGTCTGCCTTTCTGCCAAGCCCCAGAATTCACTGGCTGGCTGAAGTATGTTGAGGGACTTTGTGCACTGTTGTATCGGTCCTCAGGTGGTATGAGCACTGTGGAGGAGTTATTCTCCAAATATCACCTGGATGTACAACTCCAAGGTGATCCAACTTCCCTCCCGAGTGACTTTGCTCACACAGGTAATGAATGTTCGATCGGTGTGGGCTGATCCACAGCAACATATTCATTCAGCACTGACAGCCAGAAAGAGACGAATCCTCTTCCCCAAAGATAAGACTCAATTACCTTCACGCTAGACCCTGCATGAGGGTAATTACAAGCAAGCAATTACAAAAATGACTTCTCGTCTTCCAGCTGTCTATGTGAGGGAGAAATTAGCTGATAAACAGGTAAAAGGATACCACAAATAGATCTGCATATTTCAAAATGTTGTAATGCCTGGTTTGTTGAAACATAAGAAACAGCCTGCTGTTAAAAGAAGTCTCAGACTGCACAGAGTGGATCTAGAATAAATCATTAAGTTCAATAGTTCCAAAACAGAAGAACAGAAATGGTACTCCAGCTGTCAGCCTGCCCAGGGGCAGATGCTAATTACCATCATAGCAAGAAAAACCTAAACTCCATGCTAGACATGATGTTTTCAACATCTATCTTTTTAATGTATTGAGCGATACAGACCATAAGCACAAGTAAAAGTATTTTATACTGATTTTGTACTGAACAA
Organism: Strix uralensis; assembly: GCF_047716275.1. Classification (NCBI taxonomy): domain Eukaryota; kingdom Metazoa; phylum Chordata; class Aves; order Strigiformes; family Strigidae; genus Strix; species Strix uralensis. The sequence continues at coordinate 25,589,046 of NC_133976.1, read as the reverse complement.
CACACAACCCCAACGGGAGAGAGAATAGTTTTATGCTTTGAAGCACACATCTGTTTGCCTGCAAGTTAAATGCAGGGGTTGTCTTGCTACCAAGCCAGACCAGTTACCAACAACCTATTCTTATCCTATTTTCCCAGTTCATTCAAGACTTTGCAATTAAAGAAGACATGAAACTACTTCAGCACAGAGATACAAAGCAGAGGTCTTCCTTGACCATGTATGGAACTTCCTCCTCCACTGTGTAAGGCTGCAACATGCTCACTGTCCTTGGTTATATCCATCAACACCTACTTGGCAAAGAATTCATTTTCAAAGCCACTTTTTGCCAAAGTGCATTTTCTCAGTCAGTACAGTGAAATTCAGCAAGCATTAGGAGCTCATCAACACATTTCTTCCAGTTTCTTCCCTCTTTACAAAAGAGCTGAAAACTTGCTCAGTATGCTGATCTTGCCCTACCAGAACTCCTCCCTTTGGAGACCAATGGAAAGCTCCAGGTGGCGAGAATTTTAGAGGGTCTATTTTAGCTACCATAAGACAGAAAAAGGCTGTGAAGTTGAATGTGTATCACAGCATGCCTTGGAGATATCGCTGAAAAAAGACTTACTCTCACTGCACTATTGATTCCATTCATTTTCCAGCAAACAAATTCCAGAAGGAAGGTGTCTGACCCTAACTATGAGGGAAGAAAAGTGAAGGACAACAAAAGCAGCTAGAAATAATAAAGCAGAAAGAAGAAAGAGGAAACTGAAAACTAAAAGAAATAGACTTCAAAAAGGAAACATATATACACAAAAATACTAAGTCGCAAACACCGTCATGCCAAAAGTATTAGAAAAAACATTTACTTAGCATACTTATTTATTTAACAATCACAGATGATGATTAGTTTATGCATAACTACCTCCTTTCGTACCTGCAAACTTGAGAAAAACACACAGCTGTTCAAAATCAATAGCCCACATTTCCATTTGCCTTGCTGAGGAACTCCTCAATTTGCTGACTTTTTGGAGTTTATTTAGTGCTGTACAAAATACAACAAACCCCAGCACTTTATCTCTTATGATAGCGTTTATCTCTTAGGATACAATCTTTCTAAATACAAAATCCAATTTCTTGCATTAACTTTGAGAAAAAGTGAAGTAAACAGGCAAATATAATAAGGAAGGGAAAACAGTCTTCAGTTCACTGAATCTTCCACTCGTTTTTATTCCACTTGGCCGAAAAGTGGAAGTTATGTAGGTGACAGTTTTCATCATTGGTATTGCACTAGGCTCATTTTGTCAGAGATGAAAAGAATTGGCTATTTCATTTCCCTATTACCATTAATGTTCTCCTGCATTAACCATTTTCACCTAAGTATGGATTAATAGCTTTGAGTTTGAATGAACGTACTACTAGATCTCTGTTTTTAAACATAATACCAGGTAGCCTATAGTCAGACTAGCTCTGCTGAGATCCTTTTGGTGCCTATTCTCCACCACCACCCTAAATACTTTCATTTAAAATGAAAAGGACACTGTTTCAGAATAATTCTTTTTTACTCATCAAGATCACTTTTTCATTTCCAATTTATATATTCTGCCAGTGCAGATGAATGCTCAAAAAGCACATGAGCAAAGAGAAATTGGGCTGAAACCATCTGAAACATGACCACATAACATTATTTATTTTCTGTCTCTGCTTTAGCAACTGAAAAAGTGTCAGCAAACTGACAATTTAAGCAATTAACCTGCCACTTTCTTCCTCTGTAGTATTTAGTTTTGGTGGTTTATTTTTTGGTGGGGTGGAAGGGGTGCTTTTGGCTGGGGAGAAAGCATAAAGCATTGAGTTCACTCTGTGTTCTAAGGAAACTGGGAAAAAAATCACAAATACTGCAAAACTTGGATAGTCCCTAGAAAACAGAGACAAGAGTAGACCCTCTTAAGCCTTGCAAGCCTTACTGATGACAACTTATCTTTCAATATAGCATCTTTGTCCTACTGTGATCCCCAGGATTTAAGGAAGCAATACATACATGGGAAACGCAGCCCCTTTCCTTGGCATCCCATGAAGGATGACATCATTTTAATAGTATTTTTGAGAATTAGATGCAGCATGCAGAAGTGGCAGAGAGAAAGATCACTGAGAAAGAACCACAGCTGCGTACTTTCCATCCCAAAACCAAAAAATAAGGCTGTCTGTACCTGTTGTCTACTGTATGACCCAACAGCTGCTAGGATAATCCAACACAACTGTTTAAAAAATAATCCCATCATTACTAAAACGATGGAAGTAAGAACAAATAGGCTGCACAGGAGAAAAGAAGGTAAGACAAGTATGTATGGAGACAAGTAAATAAAGAACAAACACAAACCAGAAGATTAAAGGAGTAAAACCCCATCTAGTTCATAATTTATCAATGTCTAAACTCTCAGCAAAGAGAAAAATGCGAAGTCTTAGTATTGTATCTCCATCTGTATTTATGCATTAAGAGAAAGGAACCATTCAGAGAAGAATAAGGACAAACAGTCCTACAATCCATGTTTAGCTATGCAACTCACCCATTTTAGACCCCTCTCCACATGCTGGGAAAGGGCATATTCATGGGGAGGAAAACTCAAGAGCACTAAAGCAGGCTCTATTCTGAAGCACTCCCTGGAGGAACCTCTCTCTCCACAGTGAGGACAGAGAAGCTCACAGATTCACTGTCCAGACTGTTTTACAAAGCATCTCAAGGCAAGTGGTGTGAATACTTTCCAGAAGTTTCTAAACCGGCCAAACAGAAGACTTCAAATTATTTTGGGAGAAAAAGGATGGCACAACACAGTCAAGTTTAAGTGCAAGCTGATGTGACAGATAATACTTGCTTTGTGATGACAACATATTTGGTGGTATAGAAATTGCCTCCTTGCCCTCCCCAAAAGACAATCTGTACTTCAAAGTGTTTCTGTTTTAAGAGGAAGACATGAATAATGAACTATGAGTGCAAATGCAGGCAGGGACAATGCATCATGAAAATGAGAGTGCTTGGGGAATTGTTTATTTTGTTTTTACAGTTAAAAGGCATTATTATTTGTCTGGACATTTCTCTTACAGCAATACCATCTCATCACTCATTATAATATATAACATTTCTATTCTGGAAAGTGGTACAAAGGTTATACAGAGATGGCAGACACCAAGCCACTGGCATGTAGGATTTAGCTGTTAACTGCAGTCTTATAAATATTTTTACTCCAATACAACTTTATCTTAAAAAGTCAGCCTTTATCATAAACACATTCTCTTTTCTCCCCCATTATAACGTATAATCTTTGTGTGTCAAAAAACAACAATACATTTTCCTTGATTAATTTTTCACAAGAGTGATCAATTCATGGTGTTGGTAGAAAAGTTATAATACACATAAAAGTTTCAAAACGCATTCTGAATCTTAAATCCTTCTTTAGATTTAATAATCACCCAGCCGGCTACACTTCAGACAGCAACGCTTCAATGGGAAGATTAATGAACATTTGGTCTGCAGTTTAATCCCTCCAGATTTTAGCATGCAAAGTGCAAAGTTTTATAAATTAGACTATTTTTATGCATTCCAATCATGTGTCAAGGTCCAAATAGCTTTAATGGCAACTTTGAGGCTTCTTAGTCATAGTTTCCTCTCTTTTTAGAGTACTTAAGGTTTTGAAAATACTAATTCACTCCACTACAGTATTCTCTAGACCATTTTGAAGATTACTTTTCAATATATCATCTCAAGTCAGAAACACCTTCAATTTCTTATTTTTTTATTTTATACAATCATCAGTTATTTTGCCTTGCTAGCAATATATCCTATAGCAAGGATTTAACTGAGCAAAGAATTTAAGACTCAAAAATGAACAGTATCTTCCCTACAGACTTCCCCACGCTCCCACTGCCCCTGACCTCTGTGGTACCCATACTGTTGAGATATTGCATAAAGTCAAAAGGATGCTACAGTTGAGGTAAGGAAATCTGCACCCAGGTTGGGGCAAACAGGGGAGACGCTGTCTGTGAGGCTTTGTTCTCCTCCCTGAGCATTTCCACACTGATGCCTTCCCTTTTCTCTGCTTCTGGAGGGAGATGATGATAATAGCAGAACAACCTATGAAACTTCATTTGCAGTTAATGGGGCAGTCTGAAATGATTACAGTCAGAGGAACCTCTTTCTTAGAAATAACTTTGGTTGCTTACCAAGGGACAAAACCTAGTTGTCAAACCAGTGTATTTCAAGATCCTGCAGACAGTTTTGTTGGACAATTACACATAGCAGCAGCAGGGAAAAAAAAAAAATCTTCACAGAGCTCTTATAATTGAGCCTCTCCCCCAGCCCCTGCAAAAACGTCAAAGCCCAGAACCTTTTCACTTCACAGTTCCCAGCAGTGGAGAGAACTGGGGGTGGAAAAAGAAAGGAAAACCACCACCACCATGATGTTGAAAAGTTTTCCTTTTCCAGTTTGCTCCTAGACCGGTTTCAAATTCACAGTAAGACGACTTCATCTCTTTTATCCAATTATGGGCACAGGTTTCAATAAACTAGAAAGATACAGGAAGGTATGCTTATTTTTTAGCTTTTTCTTTTAAATGCCAGGAGTAACTATACAGATATTCCAAAATATTTTCAAACTAAGCCAGTCAAGAGCTTTGGCAAGAAATGCAAACGGTCTACAAGTCAAATGTAATAAGCAAATAAACATTACCCTCCTGCTGGAAAAACAGTGCTACTTATGCCACGATAAGGCTTAAGTTATTTGGTTATTGTGACTAGCCTCTTAGTCAACATACTAATGCACTTTTAATGTGCAGACAGAACAGCACGCATCTCTTGTCACCTCTAAGGTTAAACACTGCCAAGCCAAAGTCTGATCACAAATTCTTCTCATTTTAGTTTTCGTATTGTTATTCCACTCAATTTCTAGTCATAATTCCACTAATGCATAAAATTTTTCATTTTTATTACAGCTGCTTCTAGACTATTCTGAAAATATATTTCCTACTTGTCTAAGAAACAGACTTGCACTGATCTAAGTAGTTTTTATAAAAAAGGTAACTCAATTCTGTGTCAGGCTATTTGGAAACATTTGCACTATTCGTCTGCCAACTTCTGAAACACATTACTCATACCAAGAGCCTTCTGTCATCTTCTAACACAGATTTTCTAATTTGATGGTCCGAAAAGCCCAGAATAATCCCTCAAGGTTTTTTATATTAATCATAAATTTTATGACAGCCAGAAACAATCTCCTTATCATGGCCACTTCTACAAATGATTGTACCTTCCAAGGCGCTTATATTACAAACAGATAAACTTACTGTGGAATTTGCATGCATACCTTGATCATTATTTAAATAAGGAAAAAAATCAGTAACAAAGCAGTAAGCCATATATTTAGATTTTATATTGTTGGTGTTGTTACAGAATTAATGCTTCCACTCAGTGAAACAATTCAGATTATCTCATCCTTACACTAAGAATTGAGCCCATAAATCATGAAACAGGCAAAAGGCTAGTGAATTTGAACAGGTAAAGGATAAAAATTAAGAGAAGGAACAAAACAGTAACAGGAGGCAGCCTATTAGAAGATAAGTCTAATAGTTGCTGCAGTCACAAAGTTGACACCTAGCTGCCCAACAAGAGAAAAAAGTGAACTCTCGATATCATCAAGTCAAGGAGGAAAGAGTTTTTACAAGATTGTTAGATACTAACTACAAAGCCTGGCACATTGGAATAAGGCTGTGTAGCAGCACTGCCACGTCCCAGAGCACATGCTAGTGGAGCAGCCACAACTAGGAAGATGCATGCATCTACAACAATGCATGCAAGCTACAGCAAATACAAGAAAGCTGCCTTGGCATTACCTGGATGCCCTCATTCTCCTCTCTCGGTGCATCCAATCGGTTTTGGCAGTTACTACTTCACACACTGACAGAGCCAAGTTCGACTTCTTTAACTTCCAAAATAATATTTTGGCAGGGTGCATTTCAAATCTGTCTGCATTAAATTATACCAAAAATCTTGGAGCTTCTGGGCACAGAGCAAGATGTGGTATCGCTCTTGTAATCGGGAAGCAATTAAAACTGCAATGTCATCAAGTAGGAGACTGGCAGTGAAATGATCATAGAGGCAGCTCATAAACACATTGTCAAAAGGGATGAAAACTTCACTGTCACTCTCAGCCTTTGATCTTTTGAGATGCAAAGAACAACTGACACCAAAATAAAACAACATCCAGCTGAGCAGCCACTGCTAGGTTTGAACAAACCCTAAAGTAAAACTTCAGCAAAGGAAGTTACATTTTAATGTCAGCAACAGAAACAGATTTATACTTAAGTTTGGTCGCATCTTGGCTTTCATTTGAATAAAGATTCATGATAGTTCTCCAGCACTTCTTTCCTGTACTTAATTGAAAGCAAGATGCTACTTTTGTAACTATGCCATTTGAGATAAGACTCTATATCAACTTTGTCCCACCTTCAGTTTAAATTGAGCACATCAGAAAATATCAAACCTTCCAAATTGTAAAGCTATGTTTTATACAGAAATTCGAAATTGTAATCTAGCAGAAGGAAACTTTGAATACCAAGAACTCAGATCCACTGGATAATCCTGATAAAACAGTCCTTGAACTCAAAACTTAAATCTTCTGTCCAGCAGCCCTTTAAGGTGGATCCCTTTTCCTAGGGTTTTGTTTTATAGTCTAGAAACTTTCAATGGCTTCCTGGTCCCCAGGAAAGTAATTTTCCTCTTTATTGCCTGTTAGGCTGGGTCTGCTCCCTGCTGGAAAATCCCTAGAAGATCTTCCATCCAGGAAGATGGAGCCTCCCCCTAATCAGAGGTGTCCCCTGATCCAGTGTGCAGCAGCCACTGAAACGCAGCCCAGTCCCTTTCTCTTGTCTGCCCAGACACGCTTAGAAGTAACCACTAAACTGAACAAAGGCATGAAACGAGATGAATCCTCCACACCACTGTTTTCTTCATCAAAAACGCTGTTTGTGAACAGTGCCCATTTATGAACATTGTGCCCATCAAGTTACCGGTAAGCAAGTCAAAACATGAGGAAAAAAAAAGTGGTTTTGTTACATATTGTCAAATATTGCATGGTTCCAGCCCAGAAGTATCTTAGTTTACTGTAATTTGCTAGAATGTTCTAGATATTATGCCTTTATTCATTATGCTTCATCTAGTGGTTTTTTGTTTGTTTTTAATTTTAGAGTAAACCTGAGGCCAGGCTTCCATCCTGCAGTATTATTCAGAGAAGAAACTGAAGGATTGGAGAGACCTTCACAATAATCCATTATACTGAACAGACTTTAGTCTAAATGCTATATAAGCAATATGAATTTCTGATTCCAACACAGCCGTTGAGAAAAAAATCAATGTCATCAATCTAAAACCCAATGGAACTGAGTTACTGACTTTTTCATCTTTTTAGATGACATCTTCTGGTATTTCAATTGGGATCAGAGGACAGTAATTAAGTTTTTCTCATTTTATCTAGTTGGGAACTCTGGGAACATAGCAGAAAAAAAGTCACATGTTCTAATCTGCGCAAATAGGAGTAGGAAAGAACTGTAATATAGATATGTACCCCAAGCACACAGAGGTGGCTTCTCTCCTGAGTTTTTCTTTTTCATTCCTGCAGGTGTTTAATTGGGTTCACTTCACTTTGTGTCTGTAAGAATCACAAGCTACACAGTACATGGAACACATAATATTAAAGCTTTCACATGTCCGAACAGAGTCATGATTATCCGTATCTGAAAGTGAGAAAGTGTGCATGGGGAGGGACGTTTCCCTTTCACTATAAAAAGAAATTTGCTATCTCTTGAGTGGACAAGGTTTTAGGGCTTCTGATACAGAAAGCTGTAAAGAGGTGAAGAAGCACTAGAATTGTCCAATTATTTTCCAAAATAATGTTAAACTAAGAGTTCTTTTAGTAATCAAGTCTGAATTATTGTATGTATGTACATGAACAGAGTCTTTGTCACCTAAATAATGACATCTAACAAGGCTCCTTGGGACCAGTGCTGTTTAATATCTTTGTTGGTGACAGGGACAGTGGGATTGAGTGCACCCTCAGCAAGTTATCAACAACACCAAGCTGTGTGGTGCGGTCGACACGCTGGAGCGAAGGGATGTGCCATCCAGAGGGAAGGGATGTGCCATCCAGAGGGACCTGGACAGGCTTGAGAGGTGGGCCTGTGCAGACCTCATGAAGTTCAACAAGGCCAAGTGCAAGGTCCTGCACATGGGTTGGAGCAATCTCAAGCACAAATACAGGCTGGGAGATAAGTGGATTGAGAGCAGCCCTGCAGAGAAGGACTTGGGGGTGTTATTGAATGGAAAACTGAACATGGGCTAGCAATGAGCGCTCATAGCCCAGAAAGCCAACTGTATCCTGGGCTACATCAAGAGAAGTGTGGCCAGAAGGTCAAGGGAGGTGATTCTGCCCCTCTACTCCACTCTTGTGCACCTCCCCTATGAGGACAGGCTGAGAGAGTTGGGGTTGTTCAGCCTGGAGAAGAGAAGGCTCCAGGGACACCTTATAACGGCCTTCCAGTACTTAAAGGGGACTTACAGGAAAGATAGGGAGGGACTCTTTATCAGGGAGTGTAGTGATAGGACAAAGGGTAACAGATTTAAACTGAAAGAGGGTAGATTTAGATTAGATATTAGGAAGGAATTCTTCACTGTGAGGGTGGTGACAGACTGGAACAGGTTGTCCAGAGAGGCTGTGGATGCCCCCTCCTGGAAGTGTTCAAGGCCAGGTTGGATGGGCCTTTGAGCAAACTGGTCTAGTGGAAGGTGTCCCTGCCCATGGCAGGGGGGTTGGAACTAAATGAGTAAGGAATCTTACGCAGTTACCATGTGTTAAGTCTGATAACTCAAGGGAAACCTAGCTTATATTTAACTGATATATCAAAGGAGGTAGCTTTCAGTCTTAAAGGCTCCAATCAACCATCTCTTACAGAATTCTACCCAAAGAGCCAAAGAGTTAATTACTGTCATTAATTACTGTCATATTAATTTTTTCTTGTGTTAACAAGAAAAATAGCTAAAATCTGTGTCTGTTTTCATTAGACTAAACCTGATTTAATAGGAGTTACAGGTAGTATTTACAGAAGATGCTGAGGAACACCTTTGGCATTTTAATTTATAGCTTTTTTTTCTTTTATGAACTATATAAAGTACTAAATCAAAGGCAGAGAACATGCACCTTTGCCTTGGTAACTATGGCTGCTTTTTTTTTTTTCCCCCACCTTCAACAAATACTTATCAATCTCCTAGGCTTCATGTATTTTCAGTTATACTGATTGTTACTGGTTCCAGCTGTTTTACTCTCATTCATAGTTTAATTGCAGTCTTTCCTTCCTCCTGGATATGGTTGCTTTCATCCACCATATTTGCAATCATGGTTTGAGGGTAATCAGCTTTTATGAAACAGCTCCTAGTCTTCCACATCCATTTTCCCACTCCCAAACAGTGAATCTTATCAGTTTCTTAAGCTTAAGGAAGTTAGTGATTCTGCTGCACTTCAGGAACTGCAAGAGTAGTTGCATTTACTCCAGCAACCTTGCTGAAGAGTCTTATCATTGCAAACTGTATATATACACATAAATATATACACATGATGTCCTTTCCTATGGCTTTTTTAATTCTGCTACAACCTTTTCTGGAGATCAAACAAATATAGCAGTAGACAGCAACTAAAGTCGTACAGAATAATTATGGTTTTGTTTTCTTTCTTGAGTAGTCTTCCCTCTGCCGAGTTAACACTTGCTCTTTACAGATCATAGTTTGCTTCCTGCCATCTGAAAATACGCTGCACCTTCCTGAAGATGTCTGTCCCCTTCCCTTGACTACAGGGAGCATTTGCATGACTACTCACTTGAATTTTATGGCTGAATTTACTGGAAATTACTTTCAGCTTTTAATTTACATGCTCTGCTTAACTGACATTTGTTTAGATTGTTCTTTATTATTTAGTAACTGTTTTTTACAGATGTTTTTCCTGTTTTTTCTAAGATATGATGCTATGATTTCATTTACAAACAATGTATTATCCCAAAGTGATTGCTTTCTCCTACAGTTTACTTTTACAAATCTGGTACAATCTTTTTCTAATTTTAGGTACCAGCAACCTAGTTCTTTTCTGGCTTAGGTGATGCCCATCTTTTTCATACAGCTCTCTGACTGCCGAAACTTTTGCTAGTTCTTATCAAACCTCCTCCTCTTCACAATGTTTTCCTCAAGAACATACTGAAATGCTCCCAGCACAAGGCACGGGGCCAGCTAAACAGGCAGGACAAGCTTCAGAATGCTGCTATGGAAATTCTACTCTTTAATCCTATTTTTATATGACCCAAAAGAGTTCCTTCACTTTAGAAGTCTATCCTGTATGAAAAAGCATTGCAAGAAGCCATAAGAGGGCTGATGGTATTTTACAACCAGCTACATGAAATCTCCAAAGCCATGTAACTATAAATTTTCCATTATAACTTTTCCCCTCCTTGAAACAGAAATTAAAAAACAAGCTTCTCCCATTCTCAAACTTAAATCAATGACCTGCATGAGATGCCTTCTCTTTTTTGCGAAGCTTAATTTTGCTGAATTTCTAATCTTTCAGATTGTTGCTTCCATTATTGCTCTGACAAAAAATATCCAGAGCCCCAAGACATGTATAATTCGAACTAATTCTTAACATAAGCACTACCTTTTTCTGGTTTTGGGGTGCTTGAGATGGATTTGTTGTGGGCAGGGCTGCTAGCTTTTTACATCTTCTCCTTGAGGCTGGATATGTCCTTTCATTCCCTACCCTTGGTTGCCCTGTTTGTTAATCAGTACAATACAGTGGATGCTGCCCTGGCCAGAGTTTCTTTTCCAGAAGTGTGTCTCAGGATGCTGTTAGCAGACAGAAGGGCGCTGCAGAGCAGCACTGGGTGCCTCGTGCATGGCAGAGGTCTCGGACCAGCTACGAAACTCAGCCTGTCCAGCAGCATCTCTTGAGGTCAGCACTCTGCCCGTTGTGGCTCCAAGCAGGTGAGCAGCGCAGCTGTCTAACATGGCACGGAGATCCAGGAGAGGGACGACAGGAGCCAGAACGCGCAAGAAGATTTATTGTTGCTCTGGTTGCGGCTAGAGCAGGTAAGCAGCATGCTGCAGAAGCACAGCCACTGTTTAAATGAGTAGCAACACCAACAAACCCAGATTAAAGTTATTCCTGAGGGCTCCTGACAGACCACTCCATCTACCTTTCTGAAGAATAATTTTTTGATGTGGCTGAAGTTTCCCTGTTACCCAAATGCTGCAACAATACTTCTCATCTGCTGCACTGAGTTTATTTTCCCAAACCTAGCTTTCAGCTTTCTGAATGAGCTCTCAATTAGTTATGTAAATCTGAAGAAACAAACATTCAGCTCTGCTTATGGCAACCTCTTGCTTCTTGCCATTTAAATTCACTAGCCCTCTGTTGCAGAGTATGCATTTGATTATCAATCCCATCCCTCACAGAAGGGAAGGCAGCACCAGCAGTTTCTGTGTGAAACATGAACTTTATGCTAGAACTGTAAATAACTGCACATAAAATTCCCACAGAGTTTCGGTCTGTTATTCCCCCTTCAACTGAACAGATGAGCACTGGAAAAAGCCGTTCTAAATCCTGCTTTTTAAAGCACCGTGTCTGGCTATTATTCAGGAACTCAAAATATTTTAAACCAACCTCCATGTAAGGAAGAAGGTGGGTTTCTGAGCCTTGCACATGATGTCTTGAATCTTGGCACACATCTTCTAACGAATTGAGAGGGATTTCTAGTTTAAACAGCCCTGTCAATCCAGATGCAAGCACCAGAACCTCAGCATTTATCCAAAATGTAGCCTGATATGCTGTTGTAGTCCAGAATAAATAAATTTTTGTAGACTGTAGTTGGATAAGTCCCTTGATGGAGCTCTATTAATTAGCTAAATGTGTGCTGAATTTCAAATTTAAATGGCCTCCCGTGTCATTGTTCTTCATGAATGCATTTTATTTCACTCCTGGGCCATGCTCAGGGAATCTGCCTGACCCATGGTCCAGCTGACAGGTAGAAGCTGGATCACTTGGGATCACATAGCTACATGTAAATTACCTCAAGCGCTCCAACAACATTTTTATAGAAATCTTTAAAAGTGTGACTGTGGCTTTTTCAGACCTCCATTTTAAAGCATCTATACATTCCACACCCACTTTACCTTCTTTCACCATAACGCTAACTCAGTTACTGAACAAAGTAAGAAAAAAAACCCCAATCCCCCAAAACTACAGTAAGTTATTTTGCACTTATTCCAAATATCTAAAGTGCAATGGGCTTCTCTCTCCAGTAGATTTCAAGCAGAATAACAACTGTTTCAGGATCACTCATTTGCACATTTTAGAAATACGTTTTAAATGTGAAAAAATAAATGTTTTAAAGAATCAACAAATACTGAGCTAAATACTTTCATTAGTTCAAATATTCTTAATATAAATATTATTCTATGGCTACATTGGTATCCAAACAGAAGAATGTCAGACACTGAAGTCCTGAGCATTTTCTCAAAGCAATGACATTTGAGCATGCAGCAGGTGGCTGAGACCTTTCTGCCACCTGATCTGTGTAGAGAAGGTGATAAAAAAAAGAAGCAATGCTTCTTTAGCATGAGTATCAAGAGTCATGCTTTTTTGTGCTGAAGGTAACAAATTAAATTCCATCTTGCAGGCTCTCAGTAGGCTGGCTATAACATTATTTTGACAGGATAAGTAGACAGGGTTTTTTTCCAAATCATCAGCTCCTTTGTTATACCCTGTTCCGCGGAAAGGGAAAGTCATCTTTACTGAAAGCTGTTAACATGTTCTCACTGCTGTTTAACCATAACCTTTTCTAACAATTTCACAGCTTCAACTTAACATTCATTAACATCTATTCTAACTTAGGCTAAGGGGCAAATCAAGCCCATCTCCAAAAATTAAGTTTGCAGACTGTTTTATAAGTTATCTTTTCTATATTGTTAACCTCTGTGTATTTTAAGAGCTTTCATTAAAAAAGGCTTTATTTCCCCCCTAAACTAATATTAAGGACTTCTCATTACTGCTTAAACTGAATCATAGAATGGTTTGGGCTGGAAGGGACCTTAAAGATCATCCAGTTCCAACCCACCTGCCATGGGCAGGGACACCTTCCACTAGACCAGGTTGCTCAAAACCCCGTCCAACCTGGCCTTGAACACTTTCAGGGAGGGGGCATCCACAACCTCTCTGGGCAACGTGTTCCAGTCTGTCACCACCCTCACAGTGAAGAATTTCTTCCTAATATCTGATATAAATCTACCCTCTTTCAGTTTAAAACTGTTACCCTTTGTCCTATCACTACACTCCCTGATAAAGAGTCCCTCCCCATCTTTCCTGTAGCCCCCTTTAAGTACTGGAAGGCTGCTATACGGTCTCCCCGGAGCCTTCTCTTCTCCAGGCTGAACAACGCCAACTCTCTCAGCCTGTCCTAAGGGAGGTGCTCCAGCCCCCTGATCATCTTTGTGAGCAGAGGAGAGAGGGAGAATCACCTCCCTTGACCTGCTGGCCATACTCCTCTTGATGCAGCTCAGGATACAGTTTGGCTTTCTGGGCTGTGAGCACACATTGCTGGGTCATAGTGAGATTTTCATCCACTAACACCCCCAAGTCCTTCTCTGCAGGGCTGCTCTCAATCCACTCATCTCCCAGCCTGTATTTGTGCTTGAGCTTGCTCCAACCCATGTGCAGGACCTTGCACTTGGCCTTGTTGAACTTCATGAGGTCTGCACAGGCCCACCTCTCAAACCTGTCCAGGTCCCTCTGGATGGCACATCCCTTCCCTCCAGCGTGTTGACCACACCACACAGCTTGGTATCGTCAGTGAACTTGCTGAGGGTGCACTCAATCCCACTGTCCCTGTCACCAACAAAGATGTTAAACAGCACTGGTCCCAACACCGACCCCTGAGGAACACCACTTGTCACTGGTCTCCACTTGGACATTAAGCTGTTGACCCCAACTCTTTGAGTGCAACTATCCAGCCAATTCCTTATCCACTGAGTGGTCCATCCATCAAATCCATGTGTCTCCAATTTAGAGACAAGGATGTCATGCAGGACAGTGCCAAATGCTTTGCGCAAGTCCAGACAGATGACGTCAGTTGCTCTCCCCTTATCCACCAGAACTGCAACCCCATCGTAGAAGGCCACCAGATTTGACAGGCATGATTTGCCCTTAGTGAAGCCATGTTGGCTGTCACCAACCCCCTCCTTATTTTCCATTTGTCCTAGCATAGTTTCTAGGAGAATCTGCTCCATGATCTTGCCAGGCACAGAGGTGAGACTGACTGGCCTGTAGTTCTCCAGGTCTTCCTTTTTTCCATTCCTAAAAATGGGGGTTATATTTCCCCTTTTCCAGTCAGTGGGAACTTCACCGGTCTGCCACTGACTTCTCAAATATGATGGATAGTGGCCTAGCCACTTCAGCCGCCAGTTCCATCAGGACCCACAGATGCATCTCATGAGGTCCCATGGACTTGTGCACCTTCAAGTTCTTTAAATGGTCTTGAACTTGATCTCCTCCTACAGTGGACGGTTCTTCTTTCTCCCAGTCCCTGTGTTTGCCTTCTGCAACTTGGGTGGTGTGGCTGGAGCACTTGCCAGTGAAGACTGAAAAAAAAAAGTTGTTGAGTACCTCAATCTTCTCCATATCCTGGGAAACCAGGTCACCTGTTTCCTTCTGGAGAGGGCATACACTTTTCTTAGCCTTCCTTTTATCACTGACATACCTACAAAAGCTTTTCTTGTTGCCCTTGACATCCCTGGCCACAATTTTCAGTTTACACAAGCTCCTGTTTTGCGGACTCCCCTGCCACCAGTATTCATTATCATTATACTTTTTCAAAGGATCAAGTCTGGGCTCGTACACAAAGACAGGGTTCATGTACTACTTCTAAAAGAAATGTCTCATTCCTTGACACCTGAAGTTATTCCAGTCCCTGTAGCACATGTTATTTACCTACACATTTTTTCAGACCTTCAGGACCACTTACTCAACTTCTTAACTGTTGAATATGAACATGTTTCGGAAGCAGCATTTGCCTTCTGTCTCACTTGAGAAAAAGACAGACATACATTTCCTTCGAGTAGAAGTGATCGAGTTTAAAGAAAGAATTATTGTGAAGCCTACAGCCATTGTGAATCTTCATATTTTAAAAGTCAGGAAAAATGACTATGCATATTCAGAACAAGAGCCATAAAACACTGCTGAGACTGAAGACACCCATGGTGATCAATCTGATTCTTAAGTGATATACACAATTTATTCTTCTCAGAGTTAACAGTAGAACCAAACTCTGCATTTCACAACCACAGAGTTAAAACATCTTCCCCTCAACTACTTGGAAATTTCTCTGTGACTCCTATTCAAAGAGGCCTTATCTTTTTTCCACAGGCTGTCTTAGAATAGTTATGACAACTCATACATCAGTTTTTCCTCTTTCTGACATTTTTTGGTAACAGAAGTCTGACCCCTGCATCATCAGCCTGTCTTGTAATGCTGGCAGACAATTCAGTCTCCTCTTCACAGACCTACAGAATGCAGTTAGATACAGGCTGCACATGTTGGGTCATGATGATCAGACTGGCACTTTGGAAGGATAGTAGCCCACTTGCAGTTCTCAGACGCATCTTCGTGATATTTCCAAGGAAACAAAAGCTGCATACTCATTCTGGGTTCATCCTCAAATTGCAGGACAGTTATCCTTTCTTAATGCCAGAAACAAGGCATCCTTCCAGGAGAGAGCAGTACTTTTCAAGCAGACCCTGGGTTGACATTTCAGCTCTTGTTTCAGAGATATCTACAAAAAAGACTTCACCATCCATACACATCTGGGCTAATGGCCAATACCACAAGTCCTGTGTGTTCAACTTGTTCAACACTGGTGTAGAACTATGCTACACTCAGATTAGTATAATGATGACATCAGGAGCTCTTCTGCAGTTGGAATAATCTTTTAGGTTCAGGTGAGAGGTGATTCCCAACAGTGGTACTGCACTGAGGACACAGCTGAGGGGAAAGGGAGTTGCAGCAGATTTTGGTATTCACTCAGATGATACATGCAAATGATGAGCTTTCCTGTACCTTATCTGAGGCATCACATGCCAACAGAATGTGTTGTTAGGAAATGACAAAGGTGTAGTTTTAGCCATGCAGCTCTGCGCATTTGAAAATCCTTCAGACAAAAAGATTTGATGGTGTAGCTGTCATATGAAGGAAAAAAAAATGGCAAAAAAAACCCCATTGCAGTGCCAACTGAGCTGCAGAGTAAGCTAAACATGACTAAGATGAAGATATAGGGCTGCTGGTATAGTTAACTCTGCATGTCACACCCAGAGTACAAAAGGAATGTATTTCTCTTTAGGTACAGACACTTGTCTCAAGTTCATCTTTAATTTCAATGGAAATTTTCATGGAAATGTGAACATAAAAATAGGAAAGCAGGCAATCCTTTTTGACCCTTCTCTGAAGTGGAGGGAAAATGCCGTTAAAAGTGATTCACATGCTCAAAGAAGAACCCAAGTAGGGAGGAAGGACACTCTTTACCTTTTCCTTCTTCATCAGTTCTTCAGGAGCAGAGATCGACTTTCTGAAGCAGTACTCACTGTTACTTGGATCAGAAAAGTGGTAAATCTCTTTCATGCTGAAAGATGAAAGATTTAGCTTACTTTCCAGTGAGCCTTTCACAGAATCATTCAGGTTGGAAAAGACCCTTGGGATCATCAAGTCCAGCCATCAGCCCTACTCTACAGAGTTCTCCCCTACACCATATCCCCCAACATCTCATCCAAATGACCCTTAAACACATCCAGGGATGGTGACTCCACCACCTCCCTGGGCAGCCTATTCCACTGTCTGACCACTCTTTCTGTGAAAATTTTTTCCTAATGTCCAGTCTAAACCTCCTCTGTTGTAGTTTAAAGCCATTCCCTCTTGTTCTATCGCTAATTACCTGTGAGAAGAGACTAGCACCAACCTCTCTACAATGTCCTTTCAGGTAGTTGTAGAGAGTGATGAGGTCTCCCCTCAGCCTTCTATTCCTCAAACTAAACAGTCCCACCTCCTTCAATCGCTCCTCATAGGATTTATTCTCCAGGCCCTTCACCAGCTTCATTGCCCTTTATGGATGTGCTTAGTAGTCCAATAGGGAAACAGAGCTAAAAGCATCACAGTCTGCACAGCCATGGTGGAGCTGTGGGTTTCAGCGCACTGAGACACACGCTCACTCTTATTTCCCTCTGAGTCCCTTGCCAGGAGCAAGACACAGAAGACCCATCAACATAACGCATGCAGAGAAACAGAGGGAGTTAAATGGAAAGCATCACTTTTTTGTTCCCTTGTTTAATTTTCTCAATTGTTTTTGCTGCATGTCTGAAGCACAGTCAGAAGGCTGAGAGTTGGAATAAGGCAACAGGGATCATTTACAATTAATCACCAATTACTGCTGCAAGTCTCAGATGAGAATCTGTATTTCAAAAGAACTTTCTTCTCCAACTACACAGATTACATCAGTTACTGGGGCCCCAAGGACGAGCCTAATCAGTCTTTTAACAATTGAACATTTGTATAGTTGTTAGGACATGAGAAGAAAAAAGGTTGTATTTTAAGATCATTGCTGTAAGTCCATCATTCCCTTCCACCATAAGCTGAGAAGAAATGGATGGATAGCAAGTAAAACGAGCTCCATTATAGTAAGGAAAAGGAAATTAATTGATTCCGAAGCTAAGACAACAGGGCTTCTAAAACTTTACCCATATCCCTCCTTCCTATCCCCAAAAACAAACTTCTGAGAAACCCAAGACATAAGAAAAGGAAACATTTCAACAACTGATGCAAGTCTCGCTTTCCAGACACAGAAGACTTCCTGCACAGAATATGAACACAGTAATAACAAGCTCTTCCTGTTGTTGAAAGACAAAATTGCCGGACTGGTTAATTGCCTTATGCTGTTACCAGTGATGGAAAGCTGGACATGTGGAGGATGTCCCTGAGCCCTGATGACTGGAATTGGAGAGAACACTCATGGAAATCAATGCACAGGCCTCCCCTGCCCCAGTATTTTTCATCAGACATCTCCCTCGACTTTGATCTGACACAATATTGCTGCTTGAATATTATTAAATTTGGGAAACTTCTAACGGTCCATTGCCCTTTCTTAAAATCACATTTTGTAAAAGATTTGGCTGTGCGCTTTTTTCATAGTTTTCTGCAAAGTTTTATTGAACTACTAAAAGCTCAAAAGCCAAATAAAAGTTTAACTTGCTTCCTATTACAAAAGGTTAGACTTTAAAATTACTGAATTACTTCCTAATTAATGGCAAAAATAAAGGATATTTTTTAATTTGCAGATTTATGTCAAGTATGAAACTGCTGCACTAATGCCCTGGAGGAAAGTGCAGAGAGATCACATGAGAAAGTAAAGCCAAAGGGGTTTGATGTGAGCATTTTGATACTACTGATCACATTGCACGTGCCACAGTCCATTATGACAGTGCAAGAAAAACAGTACAGAACTAGACTGTAGCTTTGCTTTGTTTCATTTTGCTTCCATCTAATTTAACTACTTACAGAGGTAATATGCTTGAAAGCATTAAAAACTAAGGGACAGTACTAGGATATCGACTCTTGTAATTTGTCCACGGATTTCTAACACAGCATTCTAAACTGTCCGGACATAAACAAACCAAGAGAGAGGAGCTATGAAAGACCAAATGAACAAACTGTAATTCCATATATAAACTGACAAATGTTAGTGTTCAAAGGAAGATTATAGAAGACTCACAAGTGAACAGACTCAAAACTGGGAGATAAGTATGCATTTGTAGCTAATTTTATGCTCATCAGGAAGAAAGGTCTGAGAAAATGTTTCATTTCATTGAAAATAAAATCTGATCTCTGATTAAAGTACTTCTTACTCTTAGACTTGGAAGGCTCTGCTGCAGTAGTATCTGCATGTGATGAGCAGAGTAACATATTATTCATGGTGCATATTTATCACAGTGAAACTGCAGAGATACAAACGCATACAAACAAAGGATGCCTGCTGCTCTCAAAGGAAAAACCTTTCCTAGTTTTAGGAAAGGTATACTAAGAACAGAAAACTTAAATCTAACAAAAACATCACAGTTTCACCCCCAGGGGATTATTTATTTTCTCATGCTGGGCTGTGAACCAGCATGCTGACATTCTGAACAGAGGGAAAACACTGAAAGGCATGCAATGCTTCCAAGTCCCAAGCACCCAGTTGCAGCTTTCTAGCTGGGAAGTGCTGGCCTAATAGCACGCCACAGGTGAGCATCTCAACATTTATTTTGCCATTGCTGCTGAAAAGATCAAGAAACAGAAAGAAGATGTCCAGAGAAATCGTATGCACATCTAGGACTATATGAATCTATAAATACAGATGTAGAACTTCATCTTTTGACTATTTCATTTCAGAAGGGAAAAAAACTAGACTCATCTTGCCAGTCACTGGCAACTGTGGAAGTGGGCATGCTGTGTGGGACTCGGCTCTGAACGCTGGTGTATATCTCCATGACAAAGTGCTGGCAAGCAGGCAGACAGAAGCTAGTTCTGCACTAGTTAACTGAGGTACGGCAGACACAGTAGCTCTGTGTACAGTCGCCCTACACACCCGCTCAAAACACCTGCAGATGGAGTTCCAAGGTCCATGGTATTTCCTATCCTGGTACAGTCGCTTGTGAATCCTCCTGCCTTCACATCAGCCTTAAAATTCATATCCCTGCTGATCACTCGCTTCTGTAAGGACCATCACCTAGCTCTGTAAGAGGAATTACAAAAGTAAACCAAAGCAGTACAAGGTATCAGAACCACACCAGAATCTGAGGCTTTGTCTGGAACCCTAATTTAGATATAAGAATAAAAGGTCCAAAGAGGGACCATAATATATGCCTGATACCAAATTATTTACTACAGATTAAGTATATGTAATTTGCTCAGCATTTTTGTTTTGCTAAGGAGGCACAAGACATACCCATTTATACACAGAGTAATACAATGAAAGAAAAATTGTACAATTTACATTTAAAAAACAGCAAGCTAAGCAACAAACTTAAGTTAATAAGAAAAACTGAACTAGGAAATTAGGGGAAATGGTTTGATGGCAAGGCCAAGTGGAAAGAAGAACAGTTTTCTTAATGAGGTAGTTACTGTTCACTGGCAGTGTTCAAAGCAGGCATTTACTAACTGGAACAGACTGGGTAATCTATTTCTCTTAGTATGCTCCATTTAAGATAATGTTGTTTCTTGCTGAGAATCTTGGGTGGATAGCAACTTTATACCTGGATTTAACTTTGAAGAAACCTCTTTCTTGCCCTGTGAGGAGTAAAACCTTTTTAAGGCAACATGAAATAGAAAAAGGCATCTCTATGGCACCATAAAACTTCAGAAAATAAAAGCTTGAGAAGAATCTCCTTTTCCAACTGGCTTTTCAGCAATACCCTACGGTGGGAAATATAGATAAATCAAAACCTGAAAACAATCACTAAGAAAATACTTACATCATCATTGTCTGTGTTCTGCCTTCACAGTTCTCAGGATATAAGAATTTGTTGTCATCTTTTGAAATGAGTAATAGAACAGAAATGAAATAGGGTGGAGAGAGATCAGTGAGAATTTAAAACCTCACTTCTCATTTACTGACTTCTGGATTTCAGCCATGCATTTGCTGACCTTTTTTATCCCTTACTGCCACGTTCTTTCTAGCTTGGTTTACTCAGAGATTATCAATTCACCATTAAGAAAAAAATGCCACTTTTCCAAGACATTACTTTAAAGTTTAAAAGATTTTGACAAGTCACACATCTCTAAGGATTTGACAGGTAAAGCTTTCTATCACAAAAATAAAACGGTAAGAGAGGTTCAATCAAAATATGCAAACAGAAGTTATTTATCCCACCATCTAGAAATCTAAGAGTAAATGAAATAATATCCAGAGTAAATACTAGTCCTAGAATTTCAATCTAATGGTACATGAAAATAGGAGGTTTTCTCCTTTACTGTTTGTTTGCTTGGTGGCTTGGGTTGGGGGTTTCTGTTTGGTTGGTTGGTTGTTTTGTTTTTAAGATCAGGAAATCCTTTAGCTATTAGTTGCTTGAAATTTAGTAAAATGATTAATTAGAAAAATATATCAATTTTCTACAGTGGATCTCTAATCAAAACTTAAAGTCTGAAGAAACTACGTGAGAAAATTCCAGTGCCTACAGAGTCAGGAGAGAGAGACACTGGTTGGACTAACTGTGGCTCAGAGTCCATAGGCACCTTTTGGAAATTTTCACTTGTATTCAGATACTTCAAATGTACTATTAATGTGAAACTATGTGCCTCCCTCTGGTCACGGAGAAAGATAGCAAGTGAGAGATTGGTCTGAATATCTATCTGACTGCTGAAAGGAGAAAAAAAAAAAGTGTCCAGCTGCTCCCCATTAGTTTGGAGAGTCCCTGAGATACTGCTGACTGGAATATACAGACATCACAATATAAAGGTACAAAGGAAAGTTGTCTGGCATTAACATAACTCCTTTAATGAAGCATTTTGCAATATTATTTCCAATTCTAAAGGGTCTTAAGGTTAGCTCTGTGCTGAGATCTGGAAAAGGCAGTGAGAAGGATAACTTAAAAAGATCAAGAGTTGTTATCCTTTCATCATCTAGTGAAAGAAAAATCCTTCCAAGTACTGATTTCCAAATTAAAAAAGAGAATGAAATTTTATTATCTCCTGCAAGATTTCTGCAGCACTGATGTTAAACTGTCATGTTTCTTATTAGTAGCAGGCTAGCTGAAAAAGACCCCACTGTTTTCAGTTGTCCACAATACAGCATCAACAAAAATGCATATAGTTCATGTCTCAGTGCAACATACTGTTAACTGTGCAAAACCAATATCCAGAAGAGTTTTGTTTTCCTTTGAGACCGAGGAAAACAGCACTAGGATTAGGAGAAAAATAATTAAGCAATGCAGAGCAAATTCACTGTTGTGTAATGATTTGAGCCATTCCCGGTTTTCTAACTGTTTTTTTCAGATTAACAGACATTCAGAATTTACCTAATAAACAAGTAAATAATGTCACGTAAGGCTTACTACAGTAGAGACATACCTCACTACCCAACATTAATTACTTCTGCAGTGCAGTGTCAGATCTACAAGGCATCCTTATTTGCCTGTAACAACAGTGGTCACAAAATGAACAAAAAAGGATACCATTACTGGGAATTTTTTTTCATCTAAATTCAATAAGCCATTTCTTTCTCTCTTCCTATCAGCACACACCACTTGCAAAGCTAAGGATTGGTACAATTAATGCACTAAACTATCCATCAACTACCTACCTCATTTAGAAGTTTGAAACTTCTGTGGAGAGAAAAGGGAAAGCGCTTCCCCTACTATTTAGAAAGCTGTAGAGAGTAGATCTGGATCATACAAAAGGAATAGACTTTTATGGTAAGGGTGGTAAGGCACTGGAACAGGTTGCCCAGAGAAGTTGTGGATGCCCCATCACTCTAAGTGTTCAAAGTCAGGTTGGATGGGGCTTTGAGCAACCTGATCGTGTGAAAGGTGTCCCTGACCATGGTAGGCAGGTTGGACTAGATGATCTTTAAGGTCCCTTCCAATCCAAATCATTCTATGATTCTACAACATGCTCTTTCTTATTGTTGATTTTTGGTTGTTTTCTATTTTTAGTTCACTTTTTTTCTTAAAACCCTCCCACTAGCCAGGCAGTGCCTATCCATTAGCTAGTTTTGTACATGAATCTCCTGCCTCATCAATTTTCACTATTGGCCACACCTCAGTTCTTTCCTATTGCCTGACTGTGGCAGACCACAATTTAATTTGCCAAGGACTACAACACCTGAATTTAAGTAGAAATTAAGTTAAATATGATGTCTGTATCACAGGCAAAGTGGTACAGTCAAACTAAGTCCAATTTTAAATTCTGAAAACCCTTCACAGTGCTAACTGCTACAGATCCTGCATTTAACATTCAGATTTAAGTAGTATACAATAATTATGGCATAGAACCACATATTTAAAATAAAGCAGCAAGAAAAACGAGAAAAACAACAGTTTTTCTTCACAATGCTTTAAGAAGAGAGTTGAAAACCTGAGAACTTGCAATCATTACAATATTGAAAAAATTTTCACAGTATTTCAAATAGTCTTTACAGTTCTTTGCACCCATTTTACTCATATCTGAGTCTGCATAAATTCAAGACTAAAGAATTAGTACTGTGAGTTTAGCCCAATGGATATACTCACCTATTAAAGGTATGTACATTAAAAGGTGGTGAATGAACCTCTTAGGGCTCTACACAAGGGCATTTTCCAACCTCCATGAAAAAACATGCAAGAATTGATGAATGAAAGATTATCTATTATTTTACTGAGAACTTCTTTAAAAAATGGGTTGAAATATGCAAATAAAGACTTTATTTCATAAGTCACTTTCTCAATTTTACACTTAGCAGTGTGTCCAATATAATTACTCATAATAAATTGCCATATGATTGAATTTTTCTCTTTATCCAAAAAGCATCACCAACATCTGATTCTGCTGATTAGAATCTGGCTTAATGTCTGTAATGGAATTTTCCAAACAAAAAAATCCTGTGTCAGTTCTGAGAGAATGATTACAGAAAGAGAACCATAAACATTTCCATATCTTCTCTAAAACTAGGATGGAAGAGGAAATAATTCCTCAAGACAATCTTAATTATATGTATACAAAAATGAATCATGATAAATTTCAGTAAGACTTTCAGTGTGGTGGGATGCTAGGGGGAGATTATGCAGAATATGAAAATAACCATTTCTGCAGAATTAAAGAAGAGTTTATGCAACTCTTCCTATGAATTGTTTTCCTATCAGATCTTTAAGATAAATCAAAACCAATGCCAGAATATTAACAGAAAGCCTTAAAAACCACAGCAGCATTAGAAAAGACATAATGTTGGAGGATAAGACCACAAAATTGACCAGTGTAAACCTTCCCACATAGTTCTGACACAGGAGCATGACTCTATTACAACACAGTGAAATCAATGCTGAAATTCGTATTTATTTAATAAATTACTCTTTCAGCAAATCTTTCTAGAAGAGTAAATGGAAGACTGAGCCATAACAAGTTCCTAAATCCTTGGAACTTACTCTTAGATTCTTAAGAGGACAAATTCAGAACAAACCCAGTAATTATAGACAGATTTAGTGACTCAAAACACCTGCAACTAGTGATAAAGGATTTATGTCACATGCCCAAAACAAACCTTCTCTTTTACATTCAAAGAGTTTGGTGTCAAAAATCAACTACAGTGATGAGAATACCCTGGCTTTGCAAGCAATATTGTAGTAAGTCTTAAACCATGACTACTGCATAGAATTAAAGGCAAATTAATAATTGTCAGAGTAAAATAATTACTGTGCAGACCATGTATTTGTTTCCTTCCATGTCAGATAAAATTGAACTGTAGCTCAGCAACTAAAGTATAAGGAAATTAACACTGAAGCTTATGAAATGCTCTACGACAGAAACAAGCAAGATGTCCATAATTCAAACTACTAACAAATATCACCAAACAGGAGATGTGATGAACCACATGTGGAAGACAGAGATGAGAGCATCAGAGTACAGCATCAATAGAACACACAAAGAAGTAATAAATATTAGTATTTTCAACAAATGGGTAACAAAGCAAATGAAAAAGGCACAAGTGACACATATAAGTGATGATATAAGAATACATGGTAAGATGCATAACATTTTATTAAAATGCATTGAAGAGGAGCAGTAGCTTGCACTAAGTCTACAGCTGCATTCCACCACTGCAGAGTTCATCAAACCTAATATTGCATACTGGTGACTATCTACTACAACCCTAAAAAGAAATTAAAAATGACTAGTAAATGCTGACTCAAACTGCACAACTGGAAAAGGTTGTGGAAGTCTGGAAAGAAATCTCTGGAAAGAATGGAAGATTCAATTGGCAGGGGCGGGATAAACAAAAAAAGAACCGAACTACAGCTGCTAGATGAGCTCACCATGTATTAACGCTGGATGAAGATTTGACTAGCGCATGGTGTCATTATAGTCTTGACAGAGTTGACAAGATCTTTGGAGTCTTCTGTTTGAAACTGGACAGCTAAAACATTTGTACAGTTCAAAGTGGTGAATGGCTGAAAATAGCTGGAAAATTTGCGTCTTCCGTTTTATAGGGCTATCTTAGATTATTATGCAGAGCCTTTCATTGCAACAGCAGATATGCTGAAAACATAGTTCTTGATGTGTCAAAAAAAAATCTCATTAATATGAGACACAAAGAATCTTAACAGGACAGTTACTGTTTAGGCATTTACTTTAAAATCATTTTTATTCACTATCACATCCTTTCCTAAGAGCAGGCTACTTCCTCTAACACATCAAGCTTCTTACACAGCTTGCTGAAAGAACCATAAACATTATGTACTTTTCAATTCCACACCACGTTCAGCATCTTGAGATATTCCACTCCTCTGAAACCTACTGCTGGGCAGCTAACTAGCTCAGCCTTGCCCTGCACTATCTTCCAAACTGTCCTTCCTCCCAGTTTTAACTTCTTCATCAGTTATACAGAAGAAAGGACTACTTTATAACAACTTTTGTACTGTTCTGGCACCCCCTGCGTAGTATCTTGTGAATGTTCATATTCTCTTGTTACACCTGCAAGCCACGCCCATCCTTTCACAAGTATTTTTATGAGATTTCCTTCATTTCAATTGACATGGTACTGATCAGACCATGATTTGGAGAAACGTGAACTGAGTTCTCACATCTCTGTACAACAGGTAAAACATTTGTCCATCCCGTCTCTTCTTTTTTTTGTGCAACATAATTTAATGTATATAAAACCAAGCTAGGAAATAAGTCACATCATCTTCTCCATGAAGAAAAGTTTCATTCACTAGCAAAGAATAGCTGACAGAGAAAAATTACAAATAATATATAAAAAATAAAGCTAAAATATTTGGAAAAAAAGATGTGGTAGAGTGAAATATGGAGGAAGACCCTTCAAAAGAAATACAAGAAATACATACAGCCCTTATGATTCATTGAGCAAGTCTGAAGTTAGATGAGACAAAACGAATTAGTACTACCATTTGCTAAGAGTAAGAAATAAATTCTCTAGCCGTATGCTGTTGATGTTACAAAAAGGACAGTGAACTGTCCTCTTAGTATGAAATGGGACCTGTCAGTCAAGTAAAACCACATCTAAAGATCTGCAGTGGTGGTCATCGGCACTGAACATGCCTGGGACGTCACAGCAAAACTTGAAAGCTGGCCCAGCTGCATTGAAAGCTTCTCTTCTTTGGGAAGGGAACATGTGGTTCCTCTCCAAAACAACTCTGCACAGTAACTAAAAGTCAGAAGACATATTTCTCAAGATGATAACTTACGACTGTGAAGCGTTGATTAAAGAGGTAACTTAAGACATATGGAGATAAAGATAGCAGTGCCTAGTTGGATCAAACACTGCCAGAAAGTTTTTTAGCACCAGGGGTTTTTCATTTTGTCTTTTCATTTTTTTTTCCTCCTTCCTCAAAATGGGTGGATATTTTCCAGTTCAATTTATCTCTTTTGCTCAGACAGTGAATTTCAACTTTTAAAATGACAAAGCTGGAGTAGGAGGAAGCTGTTTCTAGAAGGTTCCTTTCCTTGTATTTGCATTAAAAGAAATCCTATAAACTTTTTAAACAATACAGAAAACAAAGCACATAACTTACCTCATAATAACTTCGCACAGCATTGCAAAATGCTTCATCTGCAACGATTTGTGTCTCCCCATTCAAAAAGGCCTGGAAACGATCCTTCAGTATCTGCAGCTGCTGCTTATTGAGCTATGCAAGAAAAAAAGGAGAGGGAAGAGATCAATAATAAATGCAGTCAGTCTTAAGGTAAAAATATGCAGCACTATACACACTTGGAAGCTGTGTACAGGGAAGAAGAGGCAGAGGCTCCCTGGCCACCAGGGTCCCTAGTGCATGGCAGCTCTTCAAAGTCCCACCTGGGCAAGTCAGGTTGCTGCAGCAAGTCATGCATGCACTCAGTGTGCAACTAAACCTCTACTCTTTCCCTTGTGTCCTCAGGATGCTACAGGTAAGTCTGCATGGATACTTCTGAGCAATATTTTATATGCATATGCTGAATAAAATGGCTGACCTTCCCATGGCAGCAGCACCAGCTAATAAAACTTAGCTCTTAGCTCCAGTCTTCAAATATTTCAATTTTTTTTCAGCCTTCAAATAAGTGAAAAACAACTGACATGCCTCATTTTTTTTGGAGTAATCTAGGTGCTGCCGTTGGCATGTTTTAACAAGCATGCTTACTGTGAAGAAAATGGATGAAACGTGCTCCCTGTGAAGAAAATGGACTTTTAGCCACTGATGTTATACCACTGTGAATGACATTAAACAGCTAATCTCGGGGAACAGCAGCCACAAGGCTCCAAGACTGACACCAAATTACATTTGGTGGACTTCATATCAAAGTTGAGTGCATTTTGAAAACAGACTCCCAGTAGAGAACATTACATGATTAAATCTCAAAATCAACCCATTTTTATCAAAGTTTAATGTTACAGGAAAAAGCAAATCTGAAAGCTCTCCAGGGATCTAGACACAGGCCTTTTGTCAAGGTTCCTATCAACTCTTGAAATATTTAGTAAGATATTTCTCCTTATCAAATCTGTGAGAAGTTAGAATACAACATCAAAGGAGACTGCCACTAACATACCAAAGCAACAGTTAAAAATAGTTGTTTTGCTTTCCCAGAACTTAAACATTCATGTAAAGCCTTTATTCCAGTGAGTATTCCTGAACTTTAACATTTAAAAATCCAAACACAAATGATTGCAATTTCTTTTCATCCTTCCTGTATTTTGCTTAGTTAAAAATAAATGAATAAATAAATGTATAACCAGAAATTGAAAATATTTTTCCAGAGAACAGAAAGCTATATTTGTAATGGCTAACCTGCAACAAGTAACATTACCCCGATTGCATGATTGTTTCTTACAGAAGAACTTTTTGGCATCTACAGTAAGTATGGTGACCTTAGGCTTTCAGGTCTCTAGTGTTGACACTCTGAAGTCATTTAAGCTACAATACTCTTAGAAGATTAGCAAAATTACTCCTATTCCTGATAATATGCCTACCTTGGACAATCTCTACTTCAGATCAAGGGAGGATTTTCATCCTACATAATGTTTGTCAAGTCATGTGCTTCCACGAAACATGCAGCAATTTACTGCAAAACTCTCCCAAATTGTATGTAAGCCTGAAAGCTGTTCTATTTTCACAGGAAACAATACTATAGATGCCATCTAAATACCTGATGTGAGAAATCTTCTGAAAAATTGTAAAGTGTAGGCAGTAGCAATGCAAAGTCAAAGAACTATGCCTTTGAAAAAATCCAAGCTAGTTAAAAATATATAATAATTCTGTTCCTCATCTTAACGATGAGGAACAATTAGCAACACAGAACAAGCCCCAAGAAATCCCTACAGAAGAAAAGGCCTCCCACTAAGGCAAGCAACAACAGAGGTTGCTATTACTTGGAAAAATTTCCTGCCTCCTGCAGCAGTCCAACACTGACACATTGCCACTAACACGTTGACCACTGATAGTTAAAAATCAGTGGGAGAGAAGTATTTGTGTTATGTCTGCACATACTCCAAAACTGGCATCTATCCACCTGCCTGCCAGACAACCGTTTCTTGCACAGTATCTGCACCACAAAGGTTAGCTGTTTCTAACAGAAATCAAACTTTATTCCCAGATACGCAGGACAGGTCTTTCTTTTTATTCAATTCCCCTTATTCTTCTCTCATTTTCTAAAGATATTGGACAAGTTGAGATATCGAAAAGTACAAATAATTAAGGATTGTTTGAGCTTGTTTTCAGCAGACACTTGTTCTCACAGGGGACTTAAAGAGCTGAGCGCTCCCACAGACTGTGCACCACTGCTGAGCAAGCTCCTTCATCCCGTGGAATATTCACAGCTCTGCCACAAGAACATGCGGGCTTCCTTCCAAGGCAATTATGGAAATGTGTTTTCATGCTTGCAGACTTTATTCTTTAGGTGATTTGCTTGTCTATTACCCACATATCAAACAAAAACATTATGAATAAGGCAATGAAATATAAATTTAATTCTGTCTTCCTCATTTCTAACCATCATAGTTCAGCAAACTGAAATGCCTTTAAAATATTTATATATGGCTTTCATATTCACTACTTCAGTTAATAAGTAATTCTAAGGGTTCAGTGGCATTTTAGGACTACTATACATTTCTTATATTACTTATGTTTTAGTGTGAAATCTGGATGCATACAGGAATAAAGTTCTGCAAAACTAAATAATAATAATAGTTCCAATGGAAAATATTAAAAGCTACACCTTGCACTAAGGATGATCTGAAGTCTATTTTACAGGTCCTAAGTACTGTCACATATAGAGACACAGTTGTGTTAACTGTCAAGATAGAGAACAATTTATAGTAGTCTGCTGTAGCATACAGTTCTTCTGGGCTTTTTATTTGTCAGAATATTGAGTGTACAGAGAATTCTCAATTATCTTTCTTTTTATGTTTGTCATTTTTAATGGTTTCATTAACACTCTTCAGTTTGCAGCCAAGTGCCTTTAAAAATGAAACAAAACAAACCAGTAAAAGTAGTAGCTTAGAAATGCAGAGAAAAGGGGAAGTCTATTTGCATAGTATGTCCTAATAGCAAATGGAGAGAAACAGGCATCTGTAAAGGACATTATCTCTTGGACACTGCCAAACAGCTTAACCTATCCAAGTCTGGGCTACCTTTGAAGTTGTCGACCTTGGTTAACAAGGAACAAAAGATAAGAACATCATGCATAATCAGCATCCCAAGTGAAATCCTTAAAATTAAGGGCAACAAGCCTAGCCAGATTCCCTCTGGCAAGTCAAGTTCACATAAAGGAGCTCAAAATCCATCTGCAGTAGCACTACCTTTCCACTGCATGTGTCCTTTCCTTTGTGCAAGACCTGTACATGTTAGACCTTTGCTTTCATTCCCTCGCTACTTCTTTACATTTTTACTGTCAGCACCTGTATCAGCATTTTAATTCTAACAAAGAACCATGAACAGCAAAATTAAAATAAAACTTGACATTACTACATGCACCCCCAAATGTAAACTGAACTCTGAATACCACGTGAAGTGTACAGCAAAGTCTCACTGATTGTGATGCTTTCCAGCAACCTGCTTCAGTTTTGTATTGCTTTTTTGGATTTTACATTCTCAGTGGTATGCAACCTGTTGTTGCACCTGTGTGATACTTCATAAATAACTACTGCTGCTTCATGGGAGAATGTATAACTAAATTCCAGTGACTCAGAATATCAGGTTTGATTGCATTCTGTGGAATGACTGAAGATAAGCTAAGACAACTTTAAGGGAAAACAAGATTAACTGCCCTCAAATTTGCGTTTTCTTTATTACAGCCATGCAACACAAAAATTTGTCTTCCTCTCCATCCCTGTGCCTTTCTCAAAAGGTAACATTTATTTTTTACTTTACATTTGCTGACCTTAGTGGACTATCAAAGAATGAAAACATATATTTAAGATAGAATAAATTTCTCAAACAGCTATTTAATTAAAAATAACTTTTTTTCAACTTGCAGCAGCAATTTAACTTTTCATAATTTACAGATTAATACAAAGGTATCAAAAGAGCCTCAAGCACTTAACTATTAAAAAAATTCTCACCTTGCATTTAACATTTCAAAGAAGTCTTATATATGCCAATATATTCCTCTTTGAGCACTAATTTAAAGATTTGCTTTTTCCCTTCTAAAGTGAAACTTGGGTATGAAGACCTAGATGCATGTCTGTTAGCTCCACTCATACCTTTCAACAATTTCAATAAATGGATTTTACTCAGAGTTTAAATTCTTATATTTATAAGAAGTTGCATTTCAAACAGATCTCGCAGTTTAGGGAGTTGTTCCAATGTCACAGATTAAATAATAAACTCCAGCATTTTGAAGGAAAAATGAAGCATGTATGGATTTCTAACAGCAATACTGTTTATGTTCTCTTCAAAAGAAAGAAGGAAAAAATAAAACCCTAGCTTCACAGAGTTTTGATACTAGAATTAGAGCATTTTCGTCTGCTTCTCACTGCCTAAGTACACAGAGCAGCTCACTAGTGCCCTAACACATGCAGCCGACAGCAGCTGGCAAAGACAAAACTCACAGCAAAACTGTCCTCTACAAAACCTTGGCCTTTAAAACTCAAAAGGTTAAAATATGGCCTCTGTGTTGGCCACAACCAGCCTCTCCCGCCTTGCCCCAGACCAGCGCGGAGCCTGGCTTGCACACAGTCTGCAGCTGACCTTACTCCGCACAAGTGCAGCCAGCCACAGAGCTGGTACTGGAGGAATAACATTCTGAACCATTGCCACCTTGTGGCAATTTTAGAAAGAGCAAAGAAATAATCACAGGTTGCATCTTCACACTCGGAGCTGCGATCTGTGCGAGTAAGCCTCTGACCTTAACACAAGCAACCACCGTACTGTGAAATTACCCTTTCTCAGACCATGTGGGTATTTTAGGAAAATAGCAGGAGGTGACGACTGACGGCAATTACAGCTAGAGCTAGATAAAATACTTGTTATGCAGACTACCAAAAGAAAGGGGTAGGGAGGAGCCAACCAAAGAGCCACTCCCCAAATTCTCAGCTGCAATCTAGAGGATCTGTAGCACCAAACATGACTTAAGTCCCTGAACGCTTCCTAAAAACAAGTAGCATTGTTATTTCAAAACTATGCCATTTTGTCCAATGCCTTCCACAGCAGCAGCTGCTTTTGGACAACTTTACTTTTTTTCAAAAAGTAAAGTTGTCCAAAAAACTATACTTTTTGAGAGCAGAGTGGAAAAAGAAAAAAACCCCATGAGTGTTCCCTTAAATAGCTGTCTCTTTTCCATTTCAGTCAGGAGATAAATTTGCAGCTCCTCTAATACAGAAATGATGGTACAAACAAATCCTTTTTCCATGCAGCTTCTCAGACACTTCTTTGAACATAACTTTGTTTCTGGTCCTGCCAGGCTCTTTGTCAAGGGGGGAGAAAAAAAAAAAAAAAAAAAAAAAAAGAGTAGAAATTATGCCAAGGACTAACCTTCTGATGTCATGAACTGAGTTTCGCTATAGGATGATTCATACCACTTGCCTACACACCTTCAGCCAGACCCAAACCTGGATGATGTAACAGGTCAATGCATTTACAGTGATGCTCAATTTAACACACCACTTCCAGGATGGTAAAAATTCAACTACCAATAACTTCCTAGCAATTCACACAGACATATGTTCAAGGCCCTACACACTTAACTGGTCCACATGCACGTCAAACCAAGTTTTCAACCTAAGCTCCACATGTTTACAAAAGGAGCTTTATGTGCTTTACATGTTTTTGTTGGTTTTTTTTTTCAGATATTGTTTTGCATGATTTCACTCTGCCTTGGAAGGTAGCTGGTTAAGTGTCAGTCTAACTGCCATCTCCCTTGTCTCCCCACCTTCCCAAATCCTCCAACCACAGTAGCATACTCAAGGATGTTGACCTCAGTGACTCCCTCACTGCACCTCCTCTGTAGGGTCTCCCAACTCAGCTCTGCAGGGGGGTACCGGTCAACCCATCACAACAGGCTTTCCTCTTCACAAATAAGCCTTAGAAATGGCAGAACAGCATCTGACAACACTTGAAACAACTCTCACTGTACTGTCAAGCCAGACTGAACAGCCACCCAAGTCTTCATCCCAGAACAAACCTGAAGTAACCTCAGCTTCCCATCACCACCAGTGGTGGTGGGGAGGGCTTTATCCACAGACCTGGACTCTGGAAAGCCACCCAGCATGGAGTCTTAGGCTGAACCCATCATTAACCTCTCCTTCCAGAGAAACAAAACACCTGTGCCACATCATTGGCTGTTAATGAGCTTCATCTCACATCAGCAACAGAATAAGCCTGCAAAGCAAGTAGCCAGTTATAAACAGAGATTCTGACTCCATTTCCCCTCCTCCTCCTGCACCTTGCTTGCTCTCTTCCAGTATCTGCCTACACAAAAATATTAGCTGTGTTCAGAGCAGAGACAGAGAGTGTTCATTTTTAGTGAAGTGAGAGATTTTCTACTGAGGAAGAAGACTAAATAAATACTATTAGAGAATCTCAGCACTAAGACAGGGGTGATAGCTGTGGTTGCTGTGCTGAATTATGCAGGTCTTCATTGTGTCCTATAATAATGGTCCTATAAAGCATGTGGGTGGCACACACTATATGCTGTCCTTTACTATTCATTGCATAAACTGGTTTGATTTTCTAAATAATGGATAAATATTTTGCTGTCACTTAGCAACCTTAGCGGTTCTTTTGTTTTCTTAAAGCTGAAGTTATTCCAAGTAAAACATTATCTGTAAGGATTCTGTTTGCTGTTACTCAGCGCAGACTACACTGTGTACATACTTGTCATGTAACAATTCAGTGCCTCATAGAATCTAATAATAGATTTCCAAAATCAGCTAATACTTTTACCAAACAAATTTGTCATTCTTTATAGTCAAACAAGCACAACATGGCATTTACCTTTTGTTGGTCTGCCACTCGTTTAAAAACCAGAAAAACTACCAATAATGTACTGGTCATTCAATTCCACCTACAGGGTATTTAAGTTAGAAATATTTTCTGTATCATTAAGTCTGAAACTTTAAATATTTTCATTGTCCAGAGCAATGTATTCAAGATTCTGACAGGATTGTAAAACATTTCACAAGGAACAGGGTTTGGGGGTTCAATTTCCTCAGGGAGTAGAGGGGAGGGCACAAAAATCACGGGCAGTGTGCAAAGGCAAAGTCAAAGTCTGATTTATGTGAAGGAATTCAAGTGTACCACACTGACTGCCAAAATACAGAACTGAAGACAGCTTCTAAAAAGGTCAGATTGGCCACCTGAGAGGAAAAGAAAAATAAGTGTTTTGATAATGAGGGGGAACAAATATCTGGGGGGACATGGAATCAGACTTTCCTAATTTTTGGACAGAAGAATGAAAAGATACAAACAAATCCAGAAAAATTTAACTACATAGAAGTTCCTCATGGTAATGGTAGATTTCTTCGTTGTTGAAAAAAATTGTCAACCTTTTACAGACTATGACACCCTAGGTAAGAAAGCATGTGCTATGTCTTTGCCCTAAATATCACACCCCAATAAAAGCTATTTCCTCTGAGACGAGGTTGTCAGTGCTGTTGCAATCACTTTCTTTGTACTTACTCCTACTATCTGAGATTTGCTGTAGAATTTAGCTGACAATCATCAGCTAGATTTAGATTATTGTATTTGTTTCTTCTGTGAGGCAGGCTTCGCTGATCTCCTCTGAGTCTTGAGTGGCTGCATAGACATGCTACAGCTGGGTGAGCTATGCTTTGCTGTCCCTTGTGCCACCACTGTTTGGGGACATCTCCCATGCAGAGTACACACTGGCAGTCTGGCTTTACTTCCCTGAGGTTGTCAGAGCCACAAGAAGACCAGTCATGCCCGAAAGCTACACAAACAAAGCCTCCAGCCAAGAAAGCTGATGATGACTAGTGTAGGTGACCATGAAAATTAATGCCTAGCAGAGATGCACAGTGACCCTGAGCATGGTGGGAACCTCAGCTGCCAGTGCCTTTCCAGAAACAAAAACCGAGGGAAGTTTTAGAGGTAACTGCTGCTAACATGTAGATAGATGTACAGCTCTGACTCATGGTATACGTCAGCAGTTCAAACTGTGCTGGACTGAATGGATTTGCATCACTTCTTACAGCACAGCACCTGTCTTCCTCCTCTGCATCTACATCATCTTTTCCACCCCATATCAACTTTGCACCCCCATAACTATTTGTCAGAAGAACTATTTACTCCAAGAAACCATCATTCTCATTTTGCAAAGCTTCTCCACATATAAATTAAGCTATCAGAAACAGCTTTTTCATACCTCAAAAGTGTTGAACTGAAGAGCTTTGTTTGCCAACAACATTACACCAGGATATTTTGCCAGCAAAGATCTCTAAGTGTAGCTGAGGATGCTACAGCAGAGCTGCTTGAACTAACGGAAGCATCAGCAAAATAATGTTCCTCCAACCTGCTCTCATCTTTCCAAGGTTGACATTCATGTTCCATTTCAGCCCACTTTCTAAGGAGACACTGTAATCATACAACCTTTCCTTGGTTGTGCAAATGTCAGCTTTTTCCTCATACACATAACTTCTGCATGCATTTCTCAGTTTCTATCAGTTCTGAGAAAAAAAAAAAAATGTGTGGAGGTTTCACAGACAACAAGATTTTCCCTTCTCCGAAAAATGGAATTAAAAAGAAACCCAAATTATTCTTAGTGATGGAAATGCAAGCAAAACTAGAAGACTGTAATTTCTGTTTGGCACCTGGCAAATACAAGTCACATGCCCACCACACTCTGGCAAACATGTTTCAGGACTAGTTTGGCTTAAATTCAAAGAATAGAAAGGATAACAATAAAAGTTGGGATAAAATCCAGAACAAAATATCCATTTTATTTTGGGTTCTAATACTGTTTAAAAAAATATTTAACCAAACTAGGTATTTTTACAAAATATTTTCCACAAAAGAATATCTAGTTTCATTAATAAGGAGCATGGTGTTCATACTCCATCTACCTTCTCTGTTAGGCCTGTGAAACTGAGAAATTTAGGATGGATGGGACCTCTAGAATTCATCTAGTCAAACCTACTTCTCAAAGCAAGGCTAAGCTCTAAAGATACATCACGTTGTTCTGGACCTTGTCCAGACAAGCTTTGCGTATCTCCAAGGATGAAGATACTGCACATTCTCTATGTAACCTGCTCCAATGCTTTTTCTGAAGCTCCTGCCTGGCCCCCTAATATCTAGTCAGAAATTCCATATTTTGGCTTTGTGACTATTCCTTCCTCTTCTTTTCTTGTGTACCCCTAAAAAGAGTCTGTCTCCATCTTCTCTATAGCCTTGTCCCCCTTAACAACTAGACAACAGTCAACCTCTTAATCATCTCCAGACTAAACCAACCCAGACTTCTCCACCTCCCCTCATGTATCAGGTCTTCCACTTCTCTAAGCATCTGAGGGGACCCTGATGAACTTCTTCCAGTTTGTTGATACCATTCTTCTACTTGGGGACCCAAAAATGGACTGAATATTCTAGATGTGGCCACACCAGTGTTAAGCAGATGGGAAAATAAACATACTTCCCTTGACCTGCTAGCTGCCCTCCTGCTAATGCAGCTGAACATGCAGCCAG
The DNA here is from genome assembly GCF_047716275.1 of Strix uralensis. Lineage (NCBI taxonomy): Eukaryota > Metazoa > Chordata > Aves > Strigiformes > Strigidae > Strix > Strix uralensis. The sequence goes on along the minus strand of NC_133976.1, from coordinate 25,552,607 downwards.
CCTTCATTCCCCCAACTCACATTCTAGTTGCTCTCCATCAGGATTCCCAGGTCCTTTGCTGCAGAAGACCTAGGCACTCAGTCCCTTGCCTGTAAAGATATGCGGGGCTCTGGCTTAAAAGTGTGACTTGCCTTTTCTCTGTCCTGATTGTCTGGAGATTTTTGTTGACTCATTTGTCCAGGAATTCAGGAGGCCCCTGAGCAGAAGGCCCCGGACCTTCTGCTACCACGTGCTCCTCTCAATTTGGTGTCATCTGAGGATGTGCCGAGGCTTCATTCTGTTCTATTTTCCAAGCCAATCTATAGAATTATTTAGGTTGGAAAAGACCATTAAGACCACTGAGACCTACACTTTATTATACTTTTACATGAACATATTTTTGTCAACCCACGCATACCCTCCCCCAGTTCGTCATCCCAACAGAAACATGAAAATACCACTTCTTTATGGAGATTGGAAAGATAAATTGACAATACATAAACTGCAGCACAAATGGTTATTTTCAACTAAAGTTTTCTGGCTTCCCTAGAACTGGATAGGAGGTCCACATCACTGAATCACTCTTCAGGTTAAGTGCAATAAACTCAGGTTTAAAAACTATCTCATTAATTACATGCCTTCAACTCCAACTAACAAATTAATGTCATGAAAATTTAACAAGATTAGTGGATAACAGATATGTGTCAACACCTTGCCAAAGTACATCGTAGGTACCAAAAATTGTCTTGGGAGACTACACAAGTTTATGGAAGAGAAATCTACTGCAGATTATATGCACAGAAATGCTACATACTAAATATAACTCCCCACTCCCCCTCATCTGGTATAGGAAATTCCTGAGATTAATAATTATGGGAATTACCACATACATTGCTTCATTTTCAATCTCTGCCTAGGCATCTGATTAAGGCCACTGTTAGTGTAGTTGGCTAGATGAACTGTTTTTTCAATCCAATTAACAAACAGAAGAACCTAAAGAAACAGAGGTAAAGCCTGGCCTGTAAAGTCATTAACAGTTACGTTGTCACATCATACAGACACACATACTTTACACATGACCACACACAACCCAATTTAGCTATGGTATGTTAGAACTAGGATGCTCAAAGAGCCATAATATTAAGCACCACAGAAGAAACAAAAAAATACTGTGCTAACCCAAATGACCTTCAGTTTTGGCTGGCAAGGACATCACTGCTGCAAAAGAGACTGCAGCTCTGAATAAGCTATCCAGGTATCACCTCATCTTGTACACTTATTTTTGTCATATACTCTCCTACCTTGGAAACCTGTAGCGGGAGAAACTTCCACTTTGAAATCCTTCCCCAGCCTCTCAAGGTGAGCCTTCAAACATTTCCATCTCCTACTTTTCAATGAGCCTCAGGAATCCATTTATCACAAACAACATCTAGACACTATCTGAACAATAAATACAAGCACCTGCATAGCCATCACAATAAACATCCTCTGTGACAGACACATCCAAATCCCTGAATACATTTATTTCTCAGGACATAACATGATTTTGAACCAGCACAGCAGATCATCTCATGAAAACCACAGAGATGAAACTAAGCAACTACACATGGCAACCAACTCACACAAACATTTCCTTAACAGCAAAGAGAGCACTTCTCATGAAAGTGCACCAGTCTCTGACCTCCCAGCTCCATCTCTCAGAGTTATTTCTGACATCTAATTTTCATAATCTTAGAGGATTGAAGTACTCATAAACCCAAGAAAGTTTAGTTTTGTGTTGCATTATAAAATTCTACCAGAGAAATATCCAATAAGTAGGTAAAAGCTTTACCATGTCCCCCCCAACACCCATGTGCACTTTACATAACTATTGTCTAACACATTCTGATTGACTACCGTAACATAGTTCAGTGAAGAACAAACATCCCCATCTAGCAGTTTACTCCAAAATTTTATGCTCCTGTCTCAGAATTTGAATATCTCACCTGCCTAAAAGTCCCTCCCCTTTTCCCCACTTCCCCAATCATGCAGGCTGGTCTCACAGAAACCACTCATTTTCCACCACAAATCTTGTTCTCCTTACATCCAAGAGCCATGATCACTATATCATTATTCAATATCAGGAGTCTAATACACTCAAATGGAAGTTCTTAATAAACCACTAGGTTTTGCTCATCAAGATATGTAGGAGATTCTCCATCATTTGAAGGCTTGAGTACAAAGGAACATCTCCCTGAACCAAGTGTTCTAGCAGAAGGAAAGGATTTGAAAAAAGAAACAACAGGGCACATTTTTACATGCACATAATCAGGAAGTCAGACTAGATCATCACAGTCCTTCTGGTCAGTTTGCAGAAAGTTCTCAGGGCTTAATTTACGCAGCTGAAACTACCAAGTAAGCAATACACATTTTATAATGACATCTGATTGCAGCTTTAAGCAGTACTCCACTTAGTTTCAAATTCTCAAACATAAAAATAAAGCCTTCCAGAAAAGATGCAGAGGTAACATATGATCCTTGAGCATATTACAATCAAACATGTTTTGTCAGATGTCTATATACACCGGACTCAATCTTTTCTATACCAAAATACATAGACATACTATCCAAATTTACACACTTCGTCATACTGACCCACGTATCTGCAATGCAATATCAAGCATTCCACAAGCTCATTTCAGTTATACATATATAAACTATACATGACTATGATGTCCTCTTTTGTCAAAGCGTTGTTTTAATGTGTGAGTTTACACACAGTACTCAAACATCTGTTGACATCTTTTTTCCACAGCATATTTATTAACAGGTAAAGTAAATTTATCAAATAATGCAAATCCACTCACCTTTCTGGAAGAATGAGCTTGTCTCAGAACTGTATGCTATAACATTAAAATGTAGAAGGAAAATACAGTATATAAATCTAAATGCACAGTTTTCACATTCTAAATAAATCTGTGAGACTTCACACATTTCTTGAGAGGCCCAAGAGATTGGTATACTAATTCTATCCAAAGTTATATTTCCCTGGGCAATCTTTATATAACTAAGAGCCACAAGAAAACACTTGATTAAAATTCCCTTAAAAGGATAAGTACTCAAAAAAATCTCCCTAGAATATCACAAATAAATGGCTGTCCATTCTGGTTTAAAGGTTCCAAGCAATGGGATCCTCATAATCATTAAACTAGGAAATTGTAACAGTAGCTAAGAGATTTTATTGTCAGACTTTTCCTGAGAGTGATTCAGAACTTTCTCTTTTTTTGCTGCATTTTAATCCTATTTCTAGTGCTGCCTTTTGCTACGCCAAGTGATTTCCTCTGCTTGGTACATATTCATACCATCCAAGCCTTTCAGAATTTAGTTTTGTTTATGAGCATCTTTTTCCCATCTCATCATTGTTTCTGTGCCTTTTTTTTTTTTTTTTTCCTGGAGGGAAGAAGCAGCTGCATACGTTAAAAAGAAAACATTCGTGTTCTTTTTCTTTCATAATCAAGGCTTTGGATTCTGTTTCCTTTTTTTCTTAATTAAATATTTCCCTCTTCTTAAACATTTGAAATGAAGTCACAGTATTTGCTATCACACCACCTACTAAATATCATCCACAAATTTCATTCCTAAGTATTAATTCAGTCTTCCCTTGTGAGAATACTATATAAAGCAACACAACATGGATGCTCCTTGGTTCTCACTAAGTCCTTCTGTGACCTGATGCGCACAATTCAGGCCACCACAATTCCCGTAACTGCTGAGCTATAATTTGGTCTCCAGCACGTATGTCCTTGCACAACAGAGTGGACAGTATTAGCATGTTACATTTTTGAGGAAAATACCTGGTTTTGCCACCTCTGCCATACAATGTGCAGGCTGAGTCGGAGATCAGCCCCTTCTTGACAAAGAGCTGTGGTGGAGAAGGGCAGCAGGGACGACCCTCTTACCTTGGGAGCCACTTGCCCCTGGCCGCTGTGGTACTTGTCAGCACCCTGTCTCCTGCATCCCTGGATCCTCAGCCCAATCCTCACCCACTGATATGACTCCCTGGCTTGGCCTTGGACCTGTCTCATCACCACGGCTTTCCCAGGGGACCACCAGATGGAAGCTGACCCTGAACACTGCCTCCAGACATGATTCTGACTCTGGCTCCCCCGCTGGCATCCCAGCTTGCCTACCCTTAAGGGCTGGCCTGCTCCTAGTGCTCCCCAGTGTCCCCTTCATTTCCCCCCATGGCCCTCAAAATTATCTCCTTCCTAGCAATAACCCGGGGCCTCCACATCTGTTCTCCCCTCTTTCCTTACGCCTGCCTCCAGTTTTGGTGACCACAGAGCTTTAAGTATGCTGTTCCCCACGTCACCTCTCCTCCTTCTCTTCTGTCAGGCATGCTCTCAGCAGAAAGGCAGAACACCACTCTGAAAAACAACTACCCCTCACCCTAATGAATAAAAATGTACCTTTAACATTTGGATCTACATTACTCAAAACACAAGCAGAAACTACACCATTTACAGTATCTCCCTGTAGATCTACATCCACCGCTACATAAAGTGTATAAGCTATTCACTGATGTTATCAGAATAGCTTTCATCAAGATTTTCAATAATTTCTTTCCAAACATAACCCATGCTGTATCTCTGTCTTCCCCATTTTTGTACTGTTTTCAAAATTGTGCAGTCTTTCAGCTTTCATAAATCAATTTTCTCCTTATATATCCTCTTCCTCACAGATGCTTCAGAGATTTCACCTCTGGATTCACCTCAGCTCACATGCACAAGTAGATCTCATTCAACAGGCTCATCTAAGCAGATGACCTACAGTTCTCTGTTTCTTCCCTCACCTCAGGTTTCACTTAGCAAAACGGACTGGTGTTACATTGTCATTATGGTATCTCTCCCATGATGCCCAGGTGTCAACCTGGGACCTGTACAGCCCTCCTTAGAGGCTCCCAACGTTGTCCACACTGGGTCCCCTTTCCTTCCTTTCCTCACCACACATGGATGGATACTGCAGTTCTCGACAAGGACTACAAATCTAAAGCAGCTTCAGCCCAGACCTCCTTCCAGGCAGAATTTTTGCTTCCCCCTAAATAATCTCTGTGATCCAGCTTTTCCTACATTCAACACAAGCTACTTACACTTGAGTTATTATTTCAAATTCTACCTGATGAGCACAGAACCACTGTCTTCCAAAGATGTGATTATTCACCACTGCAAATACCTGCTTCTTTCTTTTGCCATGAAAAGAAGGTAGACAGTTCAGATACAATTCAGTCGTATCACCAATTTTACACTGATGCATTTTTCTAAATCAATTAATAGAGAAACTTTGGGGTTTAGGTCCTAATATTCTTGCCTTAGGATACTTATTAAGTTTTCAAAACAGTTTAATGAAGAAATTCATGTCATTTACAGCTGTATTCCAGTAACTCATTTCCCATACAGCCCTTTTGTGCAAACAACAGGGACCACCAGACATATTGCAATGCACAATACAAAGCACTGAGAGAAATTTAGTTCTGTGAAAATAGAGCATAGACCTGAGAGAGGTCTGGCCTTAACCTTATCACTTATCCTACTTAAAAATAAGGAGGAATAAAGTCATAGCAAAATTCTGCTTTCCCACAAGAAATAGTACTGCAAGAAATCACCTTTCAATTGAAATTTCAACTTAAAGAAAAAATAATCCAATATCCAATTATAAAAAAAAAACCTCATCTCCAATTATAAGAGGTTAGATTTATGTAAAATTTCAGTATCACCAAAACAGACTTAGAGAAAACAAAAAAAAAAACCAAACCCAAAAGATAAGTTTAATTAAGGTGTTCACTCTGCAATAATGTTAGCACTAATTTAAAAAGTTATTAAGCTGCACTTATTTCCATAGAAAGTTATTGGCAAAATGTATTTCCTTTATTGCAGTCTTCGATGCCTTGAGGGAACAGAGTTAAATGGCTGAGTCAGTCAGTAAAACAGCAAACCAATTCTGTTACATCACGTTCTCCTCCACGCTCTGAATACTAAGCAGGACAGAATATTAAAAACAAAAGCTGAATGTCTGCCAGTTGAAACATGACTCTGTACCATGCCTGATGTATTGATAACTTCCTCTGTCTTCAATGAGTAAACCAAATGAATCACAACAAACAATGAGGCTGTATGGTATAATACTACAGGTTTGTTTACTCCGTACATGTACATTCAACTCAACAATAAAGGTAGTTACTAAAATTCATTCCCCCGGAAAGAAATTTTTTCTTAATTTGCAATATAACAAAGAGGATCCACAAGTAATGTTACCTCCAAGGTCTTCATTCTTACTCTGCACAGCATACAGCAAGTATGCTTTATTTCCCTCCTCTTTTTGTACAGCCTCCATATATCAAATAATGAAGAACAAAGGCCTTGATACATTCTCCAATGTAACAATCCAAATAATCTGGTTATGCAAAAAATTACTTCAAATACAAATACTTTCATTACAAAGACATGTCAATCTGAAGATTTACCTATAATTAACTTTTTTAAAATATGTTCTTTTTTATACTCATGGTAGCATTCACGAGTCTTTGTCAGAACAGCCCATACCTGTGAAACCTCAGTATTCCTTTCTTGTATTAACACTCTACACTTCCCCACTAGGAAGTGAAAGCACAGTACACCTGCAGGAATGAGGCTGGAAAGAGGAGTGACAGAAAACTTGACAGTCTTATGTTACTGATCTAGACTGCACTAATTCCCAGGGCACACTGTGGAATCAGGTTTGGTAAAACACAACAAAAGACCAGCAGGGAAAGGCAACAGCATCAGATGCAAGCTGGGTGGAGCAAGGACAGACAGTACAAGATTCAAGTCAGAGAGTCAAGTCTTAGACATGTTCAGCAGGTTGTTACTTATCAAAGCATTTGGATAGAAGAAAAAGACTGTCCTTTGACTTGATAAAGTAACTCAAATATGGAAATCATTTTATAGCAACAATACTCTGCTGACCCTCAGCTCAACCCAGGAATGAGCCAACAAGTGATCATGTTCATTTCCTCTTCTCTAAAGTTTGCTAGAGATTAAATCACTTAAACCAGTGCCAGGGTTTCTTCTGGAACGACAGAACACAGCAATAGGTGAATTCCATTTTTACCACCTCCAAATTTTAACTCATACAAGATATTTCTTCTTCCAGAGGACAGTACAGCACCTAATAACTTTTTCAGATAAATGTATTACCAAAGTCTAGAACTTGGTAATATATAAATATCCCCAATTAGCTTGTCACAGATTGTTCATTAAGATTTGAAAGGGAACTGGAATGACACAGTATTTTGGGGTATGTGCATTTGTTAAACTCAGTGCAGAGGAAAAAAATGAGTCAGATCAAGATTAAATAAATACTGTAGAAGTCTTACATTTCTGATTAGGAACTAGCTAAAGAAAATAGACAAGGGAAAGTACCACACAGTTACAGGAAGTCTAGTTGTAAGAAATATTATTAGACTTCAACAACCATTTATTTAGAAAACAGTCTAGAAAAATTATATTATAAACACAGTTTGATAACTGCTTGGATTTTATTTACTCAGTAAACAACTTTGAAACAACTGGTTTTAAAACTTGGTCTGAGGTTATGAAGCAGAGGATGGAGTCTGTCAACCACCTTTTGCACTTGATGAAATTCCTTCACTACTGACATCCTAATGCAAGACAATAAAACTTAATCACGTATTGTGCTTAGTTTCTGCTTACACTAGAACAACTTACTTTATAACGTTAAGGAATAGAGGGGAAAAAAGTCATACACAAATGAAATTTGTTAGCCGTGAGCAAAGAACAGAAGAGAAGTCTGAAGTATATCAGATTCACCAGGGTTTCTGGCACTGAAACTAGGCAGCTGCAAGGCAAGGACAGGGCTTGATACAATCCAAGCACCAAGGGACAACGTCCTGTGCCAGATTTTCACAGACAAGTACAAAAACGAAGAAAAGAGGGAGCAAAGAGCTGTAAGAACCCTAACTGAGTACAACAGCAGAGACTAGCCCTCAGAGTAACAAGGGCTGCAGATAAGTGAGCAGAGATGTGGGCTCCGACTTGAGTTATTCCTGAATGTTCATTAAAAATCTACTGGGAACGCTTTCACTTCAGCCCACTGAAATTCATTCCCAAATTTATGAAGTGTAGAAATGGAACCAGTGAACTCTTCTCAATTTACCTTTACTTCCACACTGACAAGTATTTGCAGTATAATGTGTTTGATTAACATACTACAAGTTATAGTTCCAAGAGTCATTTCACTCCCTTAAATTGCTACCATCCTAACATATATAAAAATTAGGTATCCAGGCAATCTAGGAAGAGAAGAAAGAAACTAGACATCATACAGCTCTTTGAAGATACACAGGCACTACTGCCAATACCAGAAAAAATGTTTTAGGTTTAAACTAAAAATTACATCTTTGCTTTTCATCTAGTTAAAAATCTCAAAACCCCTGGAGAACATAAAATCTGCCAAGTTTAGGATGATGGGTGGGGGTTGTTTTGCTGTGGGTTCTTTTTCCTATTAGTCAGTGGGGCTGTTCCAGGCAACATGGGAAACACATCGCCTAACAGGAGTTGTATCCTCTACATCTAGGATGCCCCTTTTCAAAATCAGTTACATCAAAATACCTTATTCTAGATACCACAAAGGAGAAAATTAAAAAGCTACCATTCCTCTCTTCCCAAAGTCCAAACATTTGAGCACAAATTTTACAATGTGCATATAATAAACTGAAAAGGGTTTTCCATATGCGTTTTATTGCCTTAATCTTCTACAAATCTTTCTATTTTTTCCACCCTCACAAGGAGCAAAGTTTTCCTAAACAAATGGGTAAAAAAGGAATGAAGTAACAGTGTTAACCGTTTTCTGTCCAGTTAAGAGAGTAGAGAGAGATAATGAAAACAAGCAAGCACAGACATACCAAAATTGCCTAGTTGACTATCAACAGCTAAAACTACTGGTTAAATTAAACACTGGAAAAAGTTTTCACAGAATGACAGAACCATCTAGGTTGGAAAAGACCATGAAGATCATCTAGTCCAACCATTAACCTAACACTGACCATTCTCAACTACACCATATCCCTCAGCGCTATCTCTACCCGATCTTAAACACCTCCAGGGATGGGGACTCCAACACCTCGCTGGGCAGCACATTCCAACACCTAACAACCTGTTCTGTAAAGAAATGCTTCCTAATATCCAGTCTAAACCTTCCCTGGTGCAACTTGAGGCCATTCCCTCTGGTCCTATCACTTGTTACTTCGTTAAAGAGACTCATCCCCAGCTCTCTGCAACCTCCTTTCAGGTAGTTGTAGAGGGCTATGAGGTCTCCCCTCAGCCTCCTCTTCTCCAGACTAAACAACCCCAGTTCCCTCAGCCGCTCCTCCTACGACATGTGCTCCAGACCCTTCACCAGCTTCGCTGCCCTTCTCTGGACACACTCGAGTAATTCAATGTCCTTTTTGTAGTGAGGGGCCCAAAACTGAACACAGTAATCGAGGTGCGGCCTCACCAGTGCCAAGTACAGGGGTAAGATCACTTCCCTGTCCCTGCTGGCCACGCTATTGCTGATACAAGCCAGGATGCCATTGGCCTTCTTGGCCACCTGGGCACACTGCTGGCTCATGTTCAGCTGGCTGTCAATCAACACCCCCAGGTCCCTCTCTGACTGGCAGCTCTCCAGCCACTCCTCCCCAAGCCTGTAGCGCTGCTGGGGGTTGTTGTGGCCCAAGTGCAGCACCCGGCATTTGGCCTTATTGAAACTCATCCAGTTGGCCTCAGCCCATCGCTCCAGCCTGTCCAGATCTCTCTGCAGAGCCTCCCTACCCTCGAGCAGATCAACACTCCCACCCAACTTGGTGTCATCTGCAAACTTACTGAGGGTGCACTCGATCCCCTCGTCTAGATCATCAATAAAGCTGTTAAACAGGAGTGGCCCCAAAACCAAGCCCTGGGGGACACCACTCGTGACTGGCCACCAACTGGATTTAACTCCATTCACCACAACCATCCAGACAGTTTTTTACCCAGCAAAGCGTGTGCCCATCCAAGCCGCGAGCAGCCAGTTTCGCCAGGAGAATGCTGTGGGAAATGGTGTCAAAGGCCTTAGTAAAGTCAAGGTAAACAACATCCACAGCCTTTCCCTCATCCAATAAGCAGGTCGCCCTGTTGTAAAAGGAGATCAGGTTTGTCAAGCAGGACCTGCCTTTCATAAACCCATGCTGACTGGGCCTGATCATCTGGTTGTCCCACATGTGTTGTGTGATGGTACTCAGGGTGATCTGCTCCATCAGTTTCCCAGGCACCGAAGTCAAGCTGACAGGCCTGTAATTTCCCAGACCATCCTTCTGACCCTTCTTATATATGGGCATCACATTGGCCAATTTCCAATCTGTCGGGACCTCCCCAGTCATCCAGGACTGCTGGTAAATGATGAAAAGCGGCTTGGCAAGCACCCCACCCAGTTCCTTCAGCACCCTTGGGTGTATCCCATCCAGTCCCATAGACTGTGTATATCTATGTGATGCAGTAGGTCACTGACTATCTCCTCCTGGATTGTGCGGGGGGGTCGTTCTCCCAGTCTCTGTCTTCTGGCTGAGGAGGCTGGATTCCCTCAATACAACTAGTCTTTTTATTAAAGACTGAGGCAAAGAAGGCATTAAGCACCTCAGCCTTTTCCTCATCACTTGTTACCATGTTTCCTCCTGCATCTAGCAGGGGATGAAGGCTCTCCCTGGTCTTTCTTTTGCTGTTGACATACTTATAGAAACATTTCTTCTTGTCCTTGATTGCTGAAGCCAGATTAATTTCCAGCTGGGCTTTAGACCTCCTGATTTTCTACCTGCATAGCCTCACAGCATCTTTGTAATCACTGTGAGTGGCAAGCCCCTTCTTCCAAAGGCCATAAACTCTCCTTTTCTCACTGAGTTGCAGCCAAAGCGGTCTTCTTTGCCGCCGGCTTTTCTTACAGCACCTGGGGACAGCCTGCTCCTGTGCCATTAAGATTTTCTTCTTAAAGAGTGCCCAGCCTTCCTAGACCCCTATACCCTTCAGGACCATCTCTCAAGGGATCCTGTCAAGCAGGTGTCCAAACAAGACAAAGTCAGCCCTTTGGAAGTCCAGCATGGCAGTTCTGCTGCCCCCTCTCCTGGCCTCTCTATGAATAAATGTATCGGGTCTGGCTGAGCCAGAATTGGTTTTCCCCTGTAGCAGCCCTCATGGTGCTGTGTTTTATGCTGGGAGCTGGCAGGGTGTTGATAGCACACTGGTGGTGTGGCTACTGCTGAGTAGTGCTTACACAGCACCAAGGCTCTTTCTGACATTTCCCCCCCACAGTGGGACGGGGTGGGCAAGATCTTGGGAGGGGACACAACCAGGACAGCTGACCCGAACTGACCAAAGGGATATTCCATACCATATGACGTCTGCTCAGTATAAAGCTGGGAGAAAGGAGGAAGGGGGTGGGGTCACCCTTGGTCCTCCGAGGCAACCACTACGCGTATTGGAGCCCTGCTTCCTGAGAAGGCCCGACATCGCCTGTTCATGGGAAGTAGAGAATAAATCTGTTTTCTTTTTTTTGCTTCCGCGCGCGGACCTTTGCTTCGCTTTGCTTATATTAAAACTGCTGTTGTTTTACCCACAAGGGTTGTTTTGTTTTCCTATCTTATTTTCTTTCCCTTCTTTGCCCTATTGAGAAAAAAAGGGGAAAGGGGGGGAAAGTGATAGAGCGACTTGGTGGGTACCTGGCATTTAGCCAAGGTCAAACCACCACAATAAAGAACTCTTATTTCATGATCGCTGTGCCCTAGTTGGCCTCCAACTGCCACATCATCCACCAGTCCTTCTCTGTTCACAAAGAGGAGATCCAGCAGGGCACCTTCTCTGGTCAGTTCACTCACCAGCTGTGTCAGGAAGTTATCTCCCACACATTCCAGGAATCTCCAGGACTGGTCCTGCTCTGCTGTGTTGTATTCCCAGCAGATGTCTGGGAAGTTAAAGTCTCCCACAAGAACAAGGGCAAGTGATCATGAGATTTTGCCTAAATACCTACAGAACATTTCATCCACCTCTCTCTCCTGGGTGGGTGGCCTATAGTAGACTCCCACTGCGACATCTGCCCTGTTGGCCTTCCCCCTGATTCTAACACAGACACTCCACCCTGTCTTCACTACACTTGTACTCAAAGCAATCATAACAGTCCCTAACATACAGTGCCACCCTACCACCTCTGCTTCCTTGTCTGTCTCTTCTAAAGAGCTTGCAGCCATTAATTGGCACACTCCAGTCATGGGAGACATCCCACCATGTTTCTGTGATAGCCACTACATCATTATTTTCCTGTTTCATCAAGGCTTCAAGCTCCTCCTGTTTGTTACCCACACTGTGTGCGTTGGTATACATGCACTTCAGATGGGCTGATGTCCCCAGCACCTTTTTGCATTTAGAGGTCCTAAGTCTGGCCTGAACTTTCACAGGTGTTACCTGTGATCCATCAATATCCCTTGCATCTTTGTTGTGCTGCATGTCTCCACCCCCTGCCTCCACTGAGATGGCAGGGTGAGAGTCATCGCTGGCACAACAGCCCACAAACTCTGGTAATCTACACTGCGGCTTATGTCTGGAAGTTCCAGTTTTGTCCCCTTCCCCCTTCAAATCTAGTTTAAAGCTCTCTCAATGAGCCCCGCTAACTCTTGCCCCAAGATCCTTTTTCCCCCTCTGGGACAGGTGCATCCCATTTTGCCGCCAACACTCTAAGTAAAAATTTAAGCCTTCAAGGGCTTACTATGAATCACAAATGAACCCATTAATTATCTAACTCAGCTCTTCCAGAGGTATAGCTTTTGCTCAAGTCTCTATTCCTTAAGAATATTTTTAAAAAGAAGTCCCAAAACACATGTAGTTTCCCATATGGTTACAATTACCTGAAGTCAAGAAAATAGGCTATATTTCAAGGAAATATACAGTAACTAGGCTAAATTATAACAACTGTATTTAACTGATTAATACACTAGAAAGCAGGCAGAGATTAACCGGGGGGTATGCTGACATTATCAAAAGTCAACTCTGTCATCATGAGTATTTCTCACAGTACAGGATTATTTCCAATGTCATATACAGTACCAGTGGTACCTTTGCAACTCCAGCTGTGACAAGTGCCCTTATGTTCCAGTGCACAGGCATGTGGCATTGCTACAGTGCAGCTTCTTCTCTGTTTTGACAATCATGCTCAGTTCATGGTTCTAAATTATGTCACAAAATAAGCTTGCCCCATCCCTCCCTAACTGGTATACCTAAGCATACTTCCTTCTAGGATTTTCCCAACACTCGCGTATTTTTGGGCAATGTCACCAATGCTCAGCATGCCCCACGCTTTTGAGACACATCTGTTTTCTTGTCCGTGTCTGAATACACCATACAGTTGGTACGCATATGCCCAAATAAATCAATCCAAAATTTATTGGAAGCATCAAGCATATTGTACAAGGACACACCATTTGTGTATTGCTCATGCACAGAAACTGGGTAACTTACCTTGCAAACATCTTTGCATTCTTTAAAGGTTCCTGATATCTGAACCATGCTGATAATAGCAGAAAACATGGATGTCACATTCAAGGTACCACAGATAGAAGATCCTGTGCTAAGGCCCTTAAAAGTGCATATATTGATTCTACAATCTCATCTTTCCTGCCTGTACCAGCAACTGAATTCCTGATATAGTGTTTCTCTATGTAAAGTAGTTTAACAAGATTTTCAAAACTCTAAGAGTCACAGTATATTGGAATTATGGGTGCCAGTACAAGGTTTTTAGCTTACAGATTGCAGTCATCCTCCAGAACTATGCCTTACAAATAGTTGAAATTCAGAGTTAATTATGCTGAAATCCAAACTTAAGACTAAAAGCAAAAAATACGACTGAGGCAATCAAACACAGCTAGTTATTCCTGCAGCATTGCTCAGAATAAAAAACACAAAACATGATGAATCTCTTGTTTCTATTAGAGTCAGATCAAACTCACGAGGGAGCAAATGTCAAAGCACGTCTGAAAGCACCAGTTAAGCAAAGCCCACAGCAGAACAAGATAATGGCTCCATACATGTCCTAACTGTGTTTCTAAGAGTTACTAATCCACTTCTACTTTACCACAGCGATTTTTTTTTCTCCTAAAGAAATATTTTAGAAGTAATGTCCTGACTGACAAATCATAGCCTTTACTGTATGAATGGGGAAAGTAGCTGTGGAGACTTACTATTTCTTGTGGAAGAAGTTACATCTGGGGGACAGGGGGGGTACACTGGTTCAGAAGAGTCGAGTGCTTAGTCTAGTTACTCAGAAGTATGACTTACCTGGATTGCTAAATATGGAGTCTTCAGGTTTCAGTGACTCTAGAATATTCCTATTTATTTTATTCATTTTATTAATGCACTTTGTTTATTTTATACAAGATGAATTACACTCAAAGTGCAAAGGATTTGAAGGAAAGACTCCCTAATGATCTAGATAGGTCTGAAGACCCAACCTTACATTAGGCTTCTCCATCACTAGACATGATGGCAAATAGCATTAAATTCTTACTTATTTTTGAAGAACTTACATTTCATGTTTTGCCTCTGTGGGCCAGATAAACAGGTGAATATATTTTCTTCTAGTACTTTTGAGCATCTGTTTGCCTAAAAATCTTCATGTGGACTCTTTTGTTAACAACAGAGCATGGTTTAGTTGATGTTGTGTATACACATCTGAAATTTATCATCCTGACCAGAGAAACAGTATGTTCACAACTACAGATTACATTTAGTCATACATCTGCAGCACAGTTAGCATATGTCAACTATGGTAAGAAATGTCTGCCAAGATTCTCCATATACAGATTCAGATTTTTTTCTGGTTCATCAATATGTAATTCCTTATCACCTTCTCCACTTACTCTGCAAGAAAATGTGGGAAGGAGGACAGCGAGTTCTTGACTGGTACAGTTCAAGTGAGTTTTAACTCAGAGGCTGAGTACGACAGGAAAGCAGACAAGCTTCTCATGGAGCAACTGGATCTTTCAAATGGGTTGAAAAAGGTATTAAAAGAGTACTGATTAGAATCTTCTAGTTCCCTTAAAACAACTTTCCACCCTAAAATGATCTTTCCCACCCCTCCTGGTCCCTACTGGACTTCTGCCTTACGCTATTTGTCTTTAGTCCATTTCACCACACTCTCATTTTCTCCCTGACTTCAAAGGCCAAAGGTCCATCCATCTTGAACGAGGCTTTCCAGCATCCATGACTACAGAAAAGTAGATGCCAACTATTTCAACACTGGTAGAATCTACCCTTGAAAGAGGAGAAAGAAAGGGTTTCCTCATACAAGCCCAGCCAGGTCTCTACCAGCACACAGGACTGTAATTTCAACAGAAGAACAAAGCAAGTAATATTAGGAGGATTGCAACAATATGGAGAGCAGGAAAAGCCCTCATGCAAAATGGTATGTTTTTGTGCTTTAAAACACAGACTCCAATATTTATGTCTCATCAGCGAGATGGCACTGTGTCCAGAAGATGACGAACTGCAGTACTGGCTTCTGCTACCAGAAGAAAACAAGTGGCAGAGGCAGAACTACTTGCTTCTGAAAGGCTCTCTGATCTCAGCAATGGAGTGAGTACAAAATCTCCAATTCCTAACGAACTTATAGAAAGGAGGAATGGCAAAAAGTAGATGCATTAGCAAGGCACTACAGCTACTCCCCAGTTGAGAGCTGCCTATTCGTTACCACCACTTACACACCAACATTGACCCAAATGCAACAATTTGAGTATCAATGAGGAAAAAAAATCTCAAAGTTCAAGGGCTTGCTAAACTTTGGCTTGAAGAGAAAATATACAGAAATAGGCATGATTATTTGAAAATTGCATACACTGAGTTTTAATTTGGTGTGTTGTTTTTGTTAAAGGGTTTTGTGTTAAGGTTTTTTTTTCCCTTGATCTCCTGTTTTTCTCTTCAGCATCTGATATTTTTCACTGAAGAAAAAAAAAACCACTTCACTAGATCAAGTGATTGAATCTTTTTATGATTTTTGGCCAAAACTGTCTCCAATAAAGCTACATTACACCTATTTTAAACATTCTCAGTTTGGAGGAAAGAACTGATGCCCATTAGCCGGGTTGCAAGCTGTCAGGATTCCAGTATTGCTTTTAGCTCTTTGCATAAAATAACACATCCAATTTCTCTCTCATTTCACTATTTTAAAATATTTGCTACTCCTACAAATAAGTAAAGAAGAAGCTGGTAATGATCTGTAATTTTCACTGCCTAACATTCTGTCCTTTTAGATAAGATGCATGCAGTATCCCATAGAAACTATGAATCTCAACATTTGCAGCGAATCCTCTAAATTAAACCAAGGTCCTAGACTTCAGACTTATTTTGTGGCTGCCCTGAAGCTTTGTTTAGATTCAGCAGCTATATACATCTGAAAGTCTCCTGGCTTCCCATGTAGAAACTAAAAAATTGCATATCAAGATGTTTGACCATACAGAGGACCAAGCACAGTCAATATATTAATAGCAGCACTGTTAGCCTGCCTCTCCTTCTGCAGTAACAGACATTTGCAGGCAGTTCATAGTATGTTCTCAAGAACTGGAATTCTTGTTCTGAGGTTTAAAAATGGAGTGATTATGAAATATGTTATTAGGTAAAAGAAAAAGAGCTGCATACTGAAGTTATGTTTCAATTACCCATCCAAATCACAAAAAACAAGGACTCGAAAACCCCAGAATTAAAGTTACCACCTTAACTTGCCTCCATTTATCTATACACATTACTGTCGCACTGACTGATATCACAAAAATAATCAAAAAATTTTTCTCACATGACATTAGTCTTAATAAATAGCATACACACAGATGTATGTATGTTTGCCTTCCCTGCATGTCAGGTACCTATCTAGAACACAGTTCCCATCCTGAGGTACCCCAGTGACTCAATGACAAATTCAGCTGTTGACTGTGCAGACAGTTAAGCTGTTTGATCAAAAGCTCAGTAAAGTTTTATAAAAGCAGCAGATATTTTAATTAAGTCAGGAAAACTGCAGTCAACGAACACAACTCTAGCTCCACAAAGAGAGCATTTGTCAGGACAGAAGCAATGGGTTGTTCAGTCCCAAAATCTGATTGCCTCGGTGAGGATGAGATTAAGAATGCTCGTTGTATACCATTTGTTGCTGTAAAAATAGGCAGTTAAATAACTGATGGAAATCCAAACTAATCACTTAATTCTTTTCTGCGATACGGTGATCTCATTTACGCAGATGAAGCTGAATCTCAAGAGAAAGTTTAAATAAATAAGCAATTGTGGAAAAGAACTGAACCAAGAGTTGAGCCAAGTATTTTCAGATCTGTCCTATTAACCAAAAAACTTCTATTAAACCTGTTGTGCAAGACTGCTTCACAAATTCCTTCGTAGAAAATCAGGGGGGGAAGTAAGATCATTAGTATTCTAATTAATGAGCGGAAAGGATGATGGTTGATAAGTCTGGTCAAGCATATTGACTATAAAAGATACATGCTAGTGTTGAAAGAAGCAGAACAACTAGTTAATGAACTCCCTACATCCTAGCAGTCCAAAGAGGACAAGAAATCAATCCAAGTGACAAATTCTAAATCTTAGAAAGTTGGTTTTGAGTTCAGATTGAAAATTCTAATACAGCAGTAGGTATTATTAACAACTAGAAAAATTTGCCTTTATTTCAGAGTAGTCAAATTGTCCGTTCCAAACCTACATGAAACATGAGTTCTAAATTTAACAAACTAATGGCTTAATCTGCAATCACACATGCGCTCAATCATGTTTGCAGTCTTGGAACTTTTAATTTGAAATATCAATAGAATCTAATCATGTAACCATCCGTTGTTCCAATATAATCAGAGAAATATAGGTTGGCAGGAATGCCTGGAAATCATTTAGTGTAACCCCAGGACAACAACAAAGCTAACTTCAAAAATACATCAAGTTGTCTAGAGCATTAACAGGGATACAGTTATCCAGAATAATTTAGAAATCCTTCATTTTTAAATCCCACATTGATAAATTGTTGCAAGAAAGTTTTAAAGAAAAAAAATAATAAATTATTTCAACGTTATCAAAAGAAATGAAATTTTGTCTGTCATCAGTAAGCTTAGACCAATATTTAAAAGTCTTCCTGAGATAACCAAATCAACCCAATATTTACCATCTCTGATGTCTCTCAAGACACTGCCTTTCTACTGTCCTAATTTGTCAAATGCATTGGAATCATGGTATGTAGTAGCTTCCTGCTTTTATAGTCTTTATTTTGTAACATGGTAAACAAACACACAACTGACAGTTTTTATAGACTACCATAAAATGGTCCCCATCCCCTTCTTCCTTTCACACTGAGAAACTGTGACAAACCAGCTAATCTTATCTGATTCATTAAAACTGGGAAATGCTTAAGAAAATTGTGCTGGGTTTGTGTTTGTAGTAGGGATTTTTGGTAGCAGGGAAGGGGGCTACAGTGGTCGCCCCTGTGAGAAGCTTCTCTAAGCTCCCCTGCCTCCAAGTCAGACCCACCTTTGCACCAAGGCTGAGCTAATTAGTGATGATGGCTGCATCTCCATGATAATGTATTTAAAAAGGGGAACCTGGGAGGAGGAGTGGGAATTGTGAGGAGAACACCAGTGTGAACACTGAGGTCAGTGGAAGAAATAAGGAGGAAGAGGGGGACATGCGCCAGTGCAGAGACCCCACTCAGCCCGTGGTGAGATGGCAGGGCCACCCTCCCTGTCACCCATGGAGGTCTATGGTGCAGCAGATGCCCACCTGCAGCCCGTGGAGGACCCCATGCCAGCGCAGGTGACTGCACCCAAAGAAAGCCAGGACTCTGTGGGAAGAAGCCCCCGCTGTTGTAGTTTGGCGCTGGGAGGGCTGCAATACACAGAGGGGACCCATGCTGTAGCAGCTCGGGAAACATCAGAAAAAGTTCACAGAAGACTGTCTCCTGTGAGAGGGACTCCACACTAGAGCAGGGGAAGAATGCAAGGAGTCCTCCTCCTGAGGAGGAAGGAGTAGCAGGACTGACTGCATCCCCCCATCCCCTGCCCTCCTGTGCTGCTGGGGGAAAGGAGGTAGAGAAATCAGGAAGAAAGCTGAGCCTGGGAACAAGAAAGGAGTAGGGAGAAGGTGTTTTTAAGATGTGGTAATGCTTCTCACAGTCCTACCCTGTCTGTTAAGTGTTGTTGTTAGCGTTTGAATTAATGTTTTTTTCTTCCCCTAACAACTGTCTTTAGCCTGTGACCATAATGGATGTCATCCCTCCCTGTCCTTCTCTCAATTCCAAAGCCTTTTGCTTTATTTTCTCCTTCCCATTCCTGAGGGGAAGAGAGTGAGTGACTGACTGTGTGGTGCTCAGTTGCCCTCTGGGCTCAAACCATGACAAAAATATGCTTTTTCTTCCTCCTTTTCTTCTACCCCTGCCCCCCGAAAAGAAACAACAGCCTACAAAAAATGGTGAAAAAATGTGTAATCTTATACTTAAAACATATGAAACTGTTAGATTTGGGAGTTCATAAGCTACTGAAAGTCAAGACAAACTTTCAAAAATCCCCCAAAATCCAGCATATACATATATATTCATAAGAAATTAATAAATTCCCTAATATTACTACATCAGGAAATGCTAGAAAAGGTAACTCACCCAGTTTCTTTGGGACATCTCAGTTTACACCTTCCTTCTGAGATTTCATAGAAGCATTTAGGTCAGAGCTACAGGAAAGCAAAAGGCAGCAAGAAAGGTACAGAAACCATACAGAATGCAAATTTGGGTGAAAGAGGTAAAACTAGAAGTAATAAACATGAATGATATAAATATGGGTCACTTTTCCATGTTCCATATGGGGACACAGACCCAGATTCAACTCATTTTAAATTTTTTTTTAATTGACAGGGTCGGGGGTTTTGCTATTTCTATTTTCCTGGTGAGGAAATTATTTGAGACATACAGAGGAGAACAAAACATAGCTTCATAGCTTTCAAGCCTTGGTGTTTACATCAGCACAGGTAATTCCCAGTTTTACTTACATTTGTACAGGAAAGCCCCACTGAGACCAAAATTTAAGATCTGCCATCTTCTCCCATATTCCTAAAACATTGCTTAAAAGGACTAGCCTCTACTCCACCTTCTACCACTCTTATACCTACAGCAGGGTAGCATTACTATGCAAGATCCTAAAATACTCCTCAGTGAAGAGAGACATCCTCCAGCAATTTAGGATGCTGATCAAGATACCACAGGTCCTGGGAAGAATTCAAACTCCTTAGTCACTGAAGAAACATTTCCAAATATGGAGGAATCCGTCTTAATAGAGGCTTGTTGCTGTCTTGTCCTGGACAGGGCTTTTTCCAAAACCATCCTTCCTTTAGAAGGCAGCTTACAGATGAGGGGCTGCCTAATTTCCCAGGCAAGATGTGTAAGAAACACACAGAAAACAAAAAGTGAAATGTTTTTCCTTCTCTACAACAGACTGAACTGAATAACTGATCATCCTGCTCCAGGATAGTGGGGACAGGTCGCCGTTAAGAACTGGTGAAAATCCAGACTCCATGGAGCAAGTGACAAAAATCTTGGGTTTATTCCTTTGTTCACAGTACAAAGCCCAGCAAGTAACAGTGCAACCACTACAAGAATGAAAGGCTTCTATACTAAAGTTGATTTGAGATTAATCCTAAATTCCTATCAGTATGACAAAAACAATGACACTTTAGCAAGACAACGAAGCAGAGGTAATGCACACAGCACGTAATGGTCTTACAGCTTCAGAAGGGGAGTCAATAAGAACCATGCACGATTTCTATTAGTTGAGTCAAAGAGGCCCAGTCCCAAAAAATGATGATTTTCCTGATTAGTGTCATCTTTTTTCATCTACAAGTGCTTTTTTTGCAGAGATATGCAGAGTGAGCTCTCAGAGAAGGGCCTTTTTCCCCCTACATTGCCAACATAGATTAAAAGTTAGCACATTACTGAACATTATGGTAATAGCAGAGGCTGGTGCTAACTCTTTTGTCAGGAGTTCTTTACACTGACACTTTCTACCTCTGGGAAAGAGGATTGAATTCTCTCACTTAAAAATATCCCACACAATCACGAATATTTCATCAACAAGGGGAATTGCAAAATATTATTAGAATGATTGGATTTTAATAGCTTTTTCACTTGATACAAATAGTATTACTTTTTTTTTTCCTTTTTAAAGAATTGTAGGACCCCATTTTATACATATGCACACATGCTAAAGGTTTTAATATACTGTCTCATGTTAGCAGATGGCCCTTCGATGTTGTGTTTTATTAGTTTGTTTTGCCCAAGAAATATTTGGCTACAGGAACTGCAGCATGTCATTGATTTTATTACATCGGTGAATTATCTCAGAGCCTGGTAATACAAAATGCTTAGGCAGTTATTCATTTAATTTATGTTTTGTTGTTGAAGAAACCTCTTTGTCATTCCCCCTGCTATCAGTCCTCTACTATCACTCCCTTCTCATCACTCCCAACTGATAGTTTTCCCATGTAACATCCTTGCCATCAACTCATTTTCCCTGTTTCCCATCCTTTTGATGTTCAGAGTGGATTCAGCATCCAGCCTAGCTCACATTTCAGTCCACGCCCTGGCTCATCTCCCTTCCTCCGGTCAGCACTGGTGGCAGACTCCCTGCCAGCCACCAGGCTCTGGGACAGCTGCCAGCCTGTTTTTTCTCATGCTTACATACTCCAGCACCTCTCCATCTCACTGTGCAGCATGAAGCTCGTGCGCAAGACAAATGTAGGAGGGGAGTGCTGGTGTAAGACCACCCTTCGTTACTCACAGAGGCACCTGGCACACCGGTAGCTCCTCCATGTCCTTCTGTCAGCTGCCAAGACCATAAAGCACACCTCCCTGGTCTGAGCACACAAACACCATTAATGAAAAGCACACAATGCAAGTGTTTTGCACAAAGCAAGTGTGACATATTTACTTCTAAACAGCTTCTCCTGAACACTTTCAACAGTTGCTCCGAAATAATTATAGTAGCTTAAAAAAAATTTAAAAAAAAAAAGAGAGAAGTCTACTTTTCAGCCTTATGTAGGTCATCCAGTGTTGGAACTTAAAACTCTCAGATCCACAACACAGTTGATAGGAATGACTGGAGGGGAAGCAGCATGTAGAGAAGCCCATATGGGCAACATATGCTCCACCAGGAAACCACTAACTTTGTGACAGCACCAGAATTTTCAGGGTAAGAGATGTTTAGACGTGGCTCCAAGAACAGAGTGTGGTCTAAAGATGGGAGGCAGCATATCCAATTATAAAATATCCCATTAGAGTCATCTGTGGGAAGAGAACAGGCATGATCCCCCGCTAGAATACTAAACAGCTAAATGTGCTAAAACACACAGGAACACTAATACAGCCAAGGGTTCCTTGCAACAATTCAGTTCAGAGGCAATGAAGTCCAGCATTTTCTGTCTAAAAGACAACATAGACTAAAAAAAAAAAAGTATGGCACATTTTAAAATTATGACAATAAGCAACAATTTATGTATTATCAAATGCAATGTTAAAAGTTTACCCAAGTCCTTTCCAAGAAGGCAAAAACCAGAAAAGTTCCAAATAGTCCTTAGCAGAGAAAGAGCTCAAAACCACCAGCCAAGAAAAGATCTGGTGAGCCTGGGAAAACTGACTGCTTAGGACAGGAAAATTATAGTGATCTATTCTTCCCTTAACAGGTGATAAATCCAACTTGTGTCACATCTAAATATGCAAAACCTAAAACAGAAAAAAAAAAAAATCCAGTTTTCATCAATTCTTCAGGATCTAAAAAAAAAAAAAAAGGAAAGCAGGGAAGTACTGTTATTATTGACCTAATTTAGATAGGAGAGCTAATTAATAAAAACAAAGAAAAAAAAAAAGAAAATTGCTCTGAAAAAGGACTTTTAGCAGGTGGAAGAATGTGTAAGGGAACTATTACAACAGCCAAAGCTGGTTGTCACCTCTAGGTAAGATTCACTGGTGACTATGAAATCCAAACATGAATAATAAATTCTGAGCCTGCCATCATTTTTTATTTGATGTACAGAAAGGTGTGGAAAAGCCTCCACACTTCATATGTTGGATGATTGTTGTAAGTTACAGAGCTAAATTCTGTTCAGAACCCAGTGTGAAGCCACAGCTTTGAACTGTAAAATGGGTGACTAACAGCTGCATCCCACAAGATAATAATACACAAAATCTTGAACAGTTATGAAAGTGTCTAAAACTACTGAAATACAGCTATAGTCTTTGAATGAGTGGAGTTGTTTTGAGCAGAGTAGATAAAGTCACATTTATTAGTTTTTTTATGTTCTGCTTTGACTAGACATTCAAATATCTTCAAGAAAGCCTATGATTTTCTATAAGCAAAAATTAAAAAGTAAAGTTAAGAATCGGGGGGGGGGGGGGAGGATCAGAAGGTATTCTAAGGTAGCAATCTATTGTTTCTTTCATATTTCTCAACTTCTTGGACTGAAAGACTTTGATCATAGAGTTATCAGTGTGAAGACAATTCCAACAACTAATTTCTTCTCCTTTTACAAACTATATTTAGAGTACTTCATTTATTTATATTCTTCCATTTAATATCAGGGAACTAAATTCTACTAGCTGAAACATTGATGTATTAGTGTTTACATCACCGTGTAGCTCAAATGATTTTACAAATGTTTTATGGAAACAGAAATCTGGGCTGTTTAGACAAGAAGAAAAAGCTCCTTATCAAATACTTTTATTGCTGTCTAAATACGTAGTACCTTATAAATATAAGGTACCTTATAAATCCTTTATAAAAGGCATTGTTTTCTTTCAAAAAACCAACCAAAACCACATCAAAACCAAAACCCAACCAAACCCTCCCCATACCTCCCCACTGTATCATAACTGCTACTTCAAAAGCAAATAATTCTATTTATATTACCAGTGCAACTTTCAGCAAGCAAGGTCTGTAAGATTCAAGTTTATTTCTACTCACACTACTGAAAGTAGCCAAAGCATTCATACACGCAATAGAGAAATTCGTGATCTCCTGGCTTACTGAAGATTCCCTGAAGATAGAGGACAGTGTGTGGTTATCTTCTCTACTTACACTTACTTCTACTATTTCTTTTACCTCCCCTTTTTCCCCATTACATATCTCCCAAAAACATATACTTCATAGCAGAGCTCCTGTAGTGCATATTAGGAGCATATTTTATAGATAGCACAGTATTTTAAGTATTCAGGGCTACACTTTTTGCCATTTCATTCATACACATACAAATACACTTATCCTATACGTCTCAAAACCATTTATATTGTTGGGGTGACTCTACAAGTGCAGGGAAGTGCACTCTACAAGTGCATGTAAGGGAATACAACAGCCGTTCCCCCCCGCCCTTTGCTTATTTATACAAAATGCACTTGAGGAGATGGCCATTTAGTTTTAAATGTTATCACAATGGAAAAGAAAAAGGGAGTAGAGGAAAGGGAAAACCAGCAGTTTGCTAAATGTTATCTTGCTTAAACAATACATTCTGTATTCGTATATGTTCACAGTCTCACAGACCACCACCCCCTCTTTTATAGACTAGAAAGTATAAAGGTCAATTATCCCCCTAAAACTCTTGCATGCCAGTCAAGAAGATTTCTGGTTTGAACTTCAGGGTATGCAATGGATACATTATGGAAGAAGAGTGTGTGGAAGGAACAGCACAACACTATCAATTTTCTTTCCTTTCCTCTCCCATATCTTATTAGTAAGCAGTTACAAAGCCTCAAACCATTATCTTAAAGGAAAGTGCTAGCTAATTATGTCTTTATCCACATTTCTTTATATTCTACTTGCACAAAAGACAAAAGTCATAGTTTGCATTTAAATGCAAATTACTGAAGATAAGCCAAATATTCAGAATTTAAGAAAAATCATTTCCTGAAGAAAGAGAAACACAAAAAAACCCTGTAAATATTAAGAAGCAGGGGACAATTTACTTTGTTTTTAAACAAACAGATCTCACTTAACTCTGAATGATGTAGCAGTTCATTTCCTGACAAGAACTTGTGATTTAAACTCATCAGGTTGAAACACAGCAACTTGTCCGGCCCTGTGCCAGAAGTCCATAGTCTTATAGCTCAAAGCCCTTTCCAGTGACAATTTCTCTCTACAGATTCGGATGCATATGTTATGTCAAGACACAGATTTCTAAGTTTATAGAGTTTTGGGAGAGCTTTCAGGGATTCAAATAGACAACCTAGATCCTAGGAATTTTCTAGGCTCTGTCTTTTATTGAGCTAGAAATGTAGGAGGAAAAATACCAAATCTTAAGGCCAGACTGGACAAGTGAAGGAGCTCACTTAAATTCACAAGTAGAAAGTCCCTGATCCACTCAAGTAAAGCAAAATGAGACAGTCATTAACAGGAAAAGGAGACATTAATGAGTGTTTAAATTAGTGACTTTAATTATGTTATTAGGTTTTTTTAGATTGCAGAAGGATTTTAAATATTTAAATTCTACAAGAAAAAAAGATCACAACAGGGCAAATGCATTTACAAAAACATTGTATGACAAACTAGAAGCATGAAAATCACTATTAGTAAGTTCTACTTTTTATCAGTAATGCATTTAACTGAGATGTCTTTGAATAGATATTTATGTCCACAGCTGAACCATCAGCTTCAGCCACTTCCAGTCAGTAGAGACAAACAGGCCTAGCACAATCGCCTCACCCTAATGCAGATATCTACAGATGAGACAAATTGCAGCCCAGAAATGCTTGCTTTTCCTCTCCCTGCCATAACTACTAAAACTTAAAAATGAAAAAAATAAAACAAATCCATTATTTTAAAAGTAAATGTAATTTGTACATAAAAAAACCCTCCAGCTCACAAACTGTCAGAAACATATTAAAAGATATTTTAATTAAAGAAGCCATTAAAATTGACCATACTGTAAGTATCAAATAAAACCTTACCCAAATCCTAAAAAACAGTTTTTTCCCTTATGCTTATAGAAAAGTCCACCTGAAATCACCGCATCTAAAAAGGAAACTGTGGTATCATTTGCATCTGTAAGCAATAATGGGAAGATGATTCAACTCCAGATTTAGAAAGACAAATATAATTTGAAATGTTTTTTGGTTAAAATTAATCAACAATTTCAACTTAACATCAAGTTGCACTACTACATGTATTTGGATGCTGCTCAGTTTTTAGCTGTAGATTACTAGTGCATTTCTAATTGCATTTCTTTAGCTTCCCGATTCTGACTGTAGAAGTTTTACCTTGTTTTACAGATGTAATCTTATCACATATTTTTTTTCCCCTTGTTTTGTATCTCAAGAGATCACCTACGCTAGAAAAGTCAAGGTGACTTCTCCTGCAAGAGGAAGAATGTAATCTCTAGCAGTGATTATTGCTAGAAAGCATTAAGTCCTGTGCTTCCACATCACATGACATTTTGAAGTCCCCTCCATTAGACACCTACCGTATAGGAACTACACTTTAACTTGCCAAAAGATGTCATTTGTACGATTGGGGGTTTTATTCGTTTATTTGTTTTTGTATGCAAATACAAATCATAAGGACTCAACAGTATAAAGGAAGTTACAATAATTCTTACGTTTTCTATTGTTTCAGAACAAGATCTCTTAGTGCTAAAGAGTAAGCTATTAAGAAACAATAAAACTGAGTTTACAGCAAGATTACTTGTACTTCAGTAGAGCTTTTCCTTCAAGCATATTAACAGTGTCAAAGTCAACCGGACTATTCAGATAACAGTTTAAAACACTAATTCCATTCCCTGTCAACATTTCAGCCTGATTTTAATCAAAGTAATTTAATTCCTCCTTTCTGCAGGAAAGTACAGGAATGCATGTAAATGAACAGAATCAGGCTCACATGTAAACCTTCCCATATGCTTGAATACCAGTCTATTGGATACACCTAGCTGGCTTTCTCTGCTACTTTGAACAATAAAAAAGTGTCTTGAAATCCAGAAATACAACTTGATTGCCAGTGTACCCCATAACAGATGTAGTACTTCATGCTGTACAAGTAACACTGAGGTCAGCTCTCCAGGCACTGGCAGGAGTTTCATCCTTCCCTGATTCTCACACATCTCAAGCGCTGATCTCTCCCCCACCTGCTACAGCCCCAATAGTCAGCTTTCTCCACACCAGCTCTACTTGTCTATTAGTTCTCAATGCCAGCCCAAAACTAAGCACCCTCTCAAGTGCATCAAGTGGGAGAAGAAAGAACTGAAAAAGCAAGAATTTCCACTATGCAATGAAGTGCCAAAACCTTCAGCTTTTCCAAAGAGATTTAGTCCCCTATTCTTCCTTCCCTGACACATTAAAAGCTAGGAGGGATGAAAGTCAATCTCTGATCTCCCACAGCAGTACAGGGTTACCTTTAGAGACACGGTGCTGCAACCCAGCTCTCATTTCACCTCCTGGAATTGATCAAAGCCACAATGGACAAAAACCTTTATGTTCATGTTTTCTTAGTCTCCTTCAAGTAATAGCTAAAATCTGAGACAGAGAAAAAAATAAAATAAGTAGCCTCCCAAGACACCTCCAACTAAAACAGGTCTGTTGTATTGCAGCCTCAAAATTCCATCCAGTTTGTGTATGAATACTTGCGGCACAGATACTGCAAAATAAAAAACCCCACCAATGCCACTGACTCGAAAAGGGAAGGGAGCCTGCTTTGCACCTCTGAGGGTCTAGCTTCACACACAGAGAGGCAAAGTTCAACTTGCATTCCCCCTCTTATTTTAATATTAAAGAAGAATCACGAAGAACAGAAATAATTGCCATGAAGCAATAACATTTAATACAAGGGGATTTAAGAGACCCAGAAAAGCTTCCTCCCCACCCAAGTTTTTATTGGCAGAGAGAATAAAAATGAAATCTCTGTAAAGCCTACTGTTTTTTCCTCACAAATTGTTTATACCAATTGTTTTGTTTTAAATAAAAAAAGGAGCAATATGACAAAGGACCATGCAGTTCTTGATTGAACACTGTCCCGTCTCTGGCTGTCGCAGCAGATAAATAAAAAGAGCATAATATCCAGTCAACCTAGATCTATAAAAAAACCAAACAAGAAATTAATTATATCTTCTCAAATAAGAAAATGAGAAGGAAGATGGATTTAAATGTTATCAGAAGAAAGTAATCAAGATTATTATTCTACCAGAAAATACCCCAAATGCATAGAGAAGAATAAAACCCACATCCAGAGGGACCTGGACAGGCTTGAGAGGTGGGCCCGTGCAAACCTCATGAAGTTCAACAATGCCAAGTGCAAGGTCCTGCACATGGGTCAGGGCGATTCCCAAGCACAAATACAGGCTGGGAGATCAGTGAATTGAGAGCAGCGCTGCAGAGAAGGACTTGGGGGGTGTTAGTGGATGGAAAACTGACTATGAGCCAGCAATGTGCGCTCACAGACCAGAAAGCCAACTGTATCCTGGGCTGCATCAAGAGAAGTGTGGCCAGCAGGTTGAGGGAGGTGATTCTCTCCCTCTACTCCGCTCTCATGAGACCCCACCTGCAGTGCTGTGTTCAGCTCTGGGGCCCTCAGCATAAGAAGGACATGGACCTGCTTGAGCAAGTCCAGAGAAGAAACACAAAGACGATCAAGGGGCTGGAGCACCTTCCTTATGAGGACAGGCTGAGAGAGTTGGGGTTGTTCAGCCTGGAGAAGAGAAGGCTCCAGGGACACCTTCAGGAAGTGTAGTGATAGGATGATAGGTAATGGTTTTAAAGTGAAAGAGGGTAGATTTAGACTAGATATAAGGAAGAAATTCTTCACTGTGAGGGTGGTGAGACACTGTAACAGGTTGCCCAGAGCGGTTGTGGATTCCCCCTCCCTGGAAGTGTTCTAGGCCAGGGTGGATAGGGCTTTGGCTTAGTGGAAGGTGTCCCTGCCCATGGCAGGGGGGCTGGAACTAGATGATCTTTAAGGTCCCTTCCAACCCAAACCTTTCTGTGATTCTATGAAATAAGCGATCACTGTGTTGTGTAAATGGATAGTTCACATAATAAATCTGGCTCTTCTTATGCATGATTAAACATAATTATATAGATGTTTTGCTATGTTCAGCGAGACTGACAGTACTATATTGGAAACCCCTTTAACTGGATCACAAGGCAAAAATTTCAAACAAATTTTTAGGCTGCAACTTCATACATATCTGTCTGCAGTGATCCCCCACCTCTCAACCAAGCCAATTCAGCAACATCCAGAGGGGTAGCCCAGACAACGCCCACTGCTAACAGTACAGCTGTGTTTCTTGGAAAAGTTATAATACCTCTGTACGCTGAGAGAGGATTTTAGAGCATGACAAAAGAATGTTTCCTGAGTCCAGAAAAGGTATTTTGCCATCTACATGAAAACAACCTCTGGTTTTATACAAGATATTGTGCTGGGTGTCCATGTCCAGGCGCTGGCAGCGGGGGCTGCCCGGCAGCCTCTGTGAGGAGAGGCCGGGGCTGCCCCGTGCCGGACACGGCTGGTTCCAGCTGGCTCCAACTGACCCACCACAGGGCATGGCTGAGCCCCTCGGCCATGGTGGTGGCAGCTCTGGGAAAGCATATTTAGGAAATTGCAAAACACTGCATGGCAGTGAGGAGTGGGGAAAAACACATGAGAAACAGCCCTGTGACACCAAGGTGAGAGAAGAAAGAGGGGATGAGGTGCACCAGGCACCGGAGCAGAGATTCCCCTGCAGACCATGGAGAGACCGTGGTGGAACAGGTTGTCCCCCTGCAGCCCGCAGAGACCACACTGGAGCATGTGAGACCACAGTGGAGCATGTGGTATTTCCTGAAGGACTGCAGCACCTGGGAAGTACCCATGCTGGAGCAGGGGAAAAGTGTGAGGAGGAATGAGCAGCAGAGAAGAGCTGTTCTGGACTGATCACAGCCCCCCATTCACCTTCCCACTGTGCCACTTGGGGTGGGGAAAGAGGTAGATGAGTTGGGAATGAAGGAATGATAATGAACCTGGAAAAAAGATGAGGTGGGATGAAGACAGAAGGCATTTTAGTTTTCATGTTTTTCACCATCCAACTCTATTCTGATTGACAATAAATTAAATTAATTCTCCCCAAGTCAAGTCTGGTTTGCCTGTGATAGTAACTGGTAAGTGATCTCCCTGTCTATCTTGACACATGAGTTTTTCCATCTTATTTTTTCCCCCTGTCCTTATTAAGAAGGGGGAGTGAGAGAGCAGCTGGGTGGGTGTTTGGAAGCTAGCCAACGTCAACCCAACAGAGCTATAAAAGTCTCATTTCTGTATACTCAGTCAAGTCTTTTGCAGATGTGTACCCTGAAAAACCTCCAGCAGTTAAAGCCTCCCTCTGCCGCCAAAACCCCAAGGTGCTGGCCTGCTCTCTGACACAGCTAACAAGCTAACAGAAGTTACAAGGGAAAACTCCAAACAGCAACACTGCCTTTGCCAGTCATTTCACCTCCTGTCCCCTCAAATCAATGAGACCACCCCCCTCAGCTCAGGGTATCCTTGACACTAGGTACTCAAAGATGGTAAAATAGAAGGTGACCTGATGAATGAAGAAAGGAAAGAGTGGGAGGGTGATGAAAGGTTGGGAGATGACAACTGGGGCAAAGAGAAAACTAGAACTGGGGGAGGTTGCACAACAAGGCTGGCACAGGACCTGGAGGCAGCACAGGGAGGTTGAAAAAGGACAGTGCAAAGAAACGAGACTGGCAGGAGAGCTCCATTATAGCATAATTCTTAGCAGGAAAGCAAAATTAGTCTGGAAAATGAGCAAAAACTGGGTTGAAGAACCCCTACAAGTCAATTTGGTGAAATAAGAAGGGCTGCTGTCTGTGTGACATACACACACTTCAACACATGCAGGAAAAGCAGCAAGCACTGGCAGAAGGGAAAGGCTGTCCACCATGGCTAAACCAAAGTCAAACCTCAGCCTGTGCTCACCAGCAGCAAATTGGTCCTTCCCAGGAATGTGGGCAGTGATGATGTTTCGTACAGTGCTCTTATTACTGTTACATCCCCTCTGATGGGGAGCGACCAGTCGGGATGGCAGAGGGCTACCTGTCAGGCACCCCAAGGGGCAGAAAGAGGGCCCAGAACATGTTGGAGCAGCCTTACAGCACCACAGCTTGGCTGCTGCATGAGGCTTCCCCCACCAGTCCCTTCTGCTGCCAGGTGGCTGCAGGGCAAGTCACACCATGCTCCTGGCCTGACACTGCAGGATGGGCTCCAGCAGCATGGGTGTACTAGAGTGGCAAGGGGAACTGCAGGGTTTGATGGACAGCCAGCCCCAAGGTCCAGTCTGGAAGCAGTGATCCAGTGAAAAAAAAAAAATTGGTCAAAGGATGAATTTCCCCAGCAGGTGAATGAGGGGAACCAAATCCACACCTACACATCCTTAAGAGTCCTTCACCACTTCCCAGCATAAAAGAAATTATCAAGATAACCTGTTATCATTTGGAAATAGTCAGTACAGTTGCACTGAACCAGGACACAGGGAAGTACCAACAGTCTGCAGGAAATAAACTCAAGATCATTTAGAACGAATGCAAACTTTCAGCAGGTTTGAAATGCTTCCCTTTGCCGTCTGTAGTCCTGGATTAATTAGTATCAAATTTTTCCCAGTACATTAAGATTTTTGTAAAGTGTCTGTGGTAAACTGCTTATTGTAAATTGTGCAATTCAGTAAACACAATGGGAAACATTACTGCACTGAACATTATTTGTTTAAAAAAAAGTCCTTGATAGCCTCTAATAATTCAAATAAATCTTATGATTAATACCAAAATATGAATGCAACCCATTCCATAAATTATGTGGGATTTTTTTGTGATACATCAAATGCAAGTTTTTTCTTCCATTTTTGTCTGTCTCCATTTCTCCTCTAATAATTTCAGCCTCCATGGAAATGTATTGACAAAGGACGTTTTCAAGTAACTTGATTATTCATCACTGAGTGATGTTATATACTAACAACATTTGGCCTTTAAGCTACTATGATCACTTATGTATTTCTGAAATACAGCATCTTTCTTATCCCCTAGAATTTTTTCTTTTTTTAAATAGAGTCCTCTACAGATGAAGAGCTATTTAGGGGAAAAAAAAATCCACCACACAGTAAATTAAGTGATTGCACAAAAAATGCCTTTCTGACAACATAATCGCTGTACTATCCATGTGAAAATACTGCAACACCAAAAAGTTTCAGCTTCTTAATATCTTTTCTTAAAGGAGTTTACTGTGGTTTCAAAGTTACTTATTTTGCCCTGTAGTCATCATTCAAAGGAAAAAGAGAGGTCAAGATGGTATGAGAAAAGAGGAAAGTGCACAGAACAAACAGGTTCACCGATTGCAAGACACTTTCAACAAGATTTCTGGCCCTTGAACAGTGATCTAAACAAAAGTTTTCCCCTTCTGCTCCATGGCCCATACCACTCTCCTCCTGCACACAACTTCTCAGCCTCTCAGCTCCATGCTATTCCAGGCAGAGCGTAGACTACAAAAACTGTACACCAGGTTTCCCAAGACTGCAGCTGAGACCACCAGCCACATCCTTCTTAACTTCTAATACAGTTCAGAGACTTCAGTCGTAGGACTATGTCCATGTTTGCCAGCAACGTCATCTTCTTAGCTACAACCCTTCATAAAGCTTCTCATCTGCTTTTTCACCGGCATTCAGGTCTGATGTGAGCCTGGAGTCCTGTAAATATTAATTTAGCTATTACGGTGACAATTTGTTCTTGTGCTTTAAGTCACGTGTAAGCTTTCTACACCATCTGAAGTGCTGTATACCACTGTATTACAAGCAGTAATTATTTGAAAGACTGCATCTCCACACCACTTTGGTTTATCCCTCTAAAACAGCTTATTCTTTTCCATCACTCACCTAAGTGAACTCTTCGATAGCAAAGAGTTTGCACAGCAGAGTACTAGGCAGCACACCGAAATCATCTTTACCCTTGAGAGACAAGTAGCAACACTGATGGGAGAGCTCTTAGGAATTCTCAAGTGCCAGATCTTAGAAGGATATTACGCTTGAACACAAGATTTGCAGCAAATGAAAAAAGAAATCAATTGAAACGCTACATTTTGCCTATGGTGTGCTTGTTCCCACTTTATAAGAGTCTCCTCTAAGTAACTGCATCCACGTGCTGAAGGCAGACTGTTGTTACGGGCACGAGTTCAAGCTAACAGAGGTATAATTCAGTCCCCCCACAGGTGAAGTCTGATCACATCCATAAGAAACGGGAGGCAGCTCCAACCCCAGAGCACCAGGCTGTGAACATGTTCTGGCAGGGTCACTCCTTTAACTTCTCCAATCCATATTACAGCTAAACAGAAGCCAGCAAAAGGCTTCAAGAGAACCAAACAGGAAGAGATATTAAACATAGTGCCAAAATTACTTTTCTCCATAGTTGATGCAATTTAGAAGAAATTACTAAACAAAACTATTCCTTTCCCACAAAGATCTGTGAATAATGTTAGGGTTTTGGTTTGTTTTTTAAACAATAAGATATATGAAGACCTGTAAATACAGCTTAAGACTTCACAAATATAGGCATTTAAGCTGTGACTTTTCTTTTTTAAGGAAAAACATTTTATACTGTGGCTCCAAAATAAGCTCATCAAGCTGACCAGATTGCAACAACAGTGGTACGTAGTCAAGAGAGAAACACAATAATTTCAAAAAAGGAAAAAAAAAACAACAAAGAAAACCCCTATGTAATTTAAATTACACATTTAAATCTACGTTGCATTTAGATTCTGCAATGGAAGACAGTCTTCTATGAACACAGGAATAAACCAGTCAAGAATTCAATACAAAAACTTTCCAAAGCTTTCCTGACCAGAAATTCCAGCAGAACAGTGCATACCTATTACAGTGTCCCATGGATGATACAAGTGAACACAGTTCCCAGAGAAGAGGAAAAAAGGGATTGAGAGCTCCACAGCAGCACAAATATAACAGACCAGAATTGGTCATGGAAGGACCATCTACAGCAAGATAACATAGATTTTTATGAAGTATTGACTTCATATTGAAGTATGAAGAATATTGAAGCTATACTCCATCGTCTTTTGGGTCTTGCAGATTATGTTCCTGTTCTCTAAAGGCAGCAAATTACTTAACTTTATATTTTAATTTTCATCTTTTTTAGTTACCTCATATGCACCTTCAGCTACATTCACTAAATAATTCACTTTTACAGATGTCTTTCTCATAACATTTCAAAACTCCTTGGTAATCCAACTGGGCTTTACTAGCTAGCCAGCTGAAAACAAAACAAAAACTATTAGAAACAAGTAAGCTTTTAATAACAATTCTGCTCTGACGTTACTGAAATACAGAAATCCCACATCTTGATCTTTCCTGATATTAGAATTCATTATAATCTGCACGTCTCTTTCTTTGAACGGAACACTGATTCCCCAAGGTATCGCCTCTGATGTATAAGAAGTCGAAGCTTGCAGGGAAGCAAAGCATTCTCATAAAGGCATTATATCTTCCTTTGAAACAGAACTGGGAACTTGCAAGTTTAATTTTCAAAAGTCCACATCCCAAGAAAGTTTGCTTTTAAAAACTGCAAAAAGGAGGTAGAGCTTCTGTTCTTATTTTAAAGACAAACATACCATAGCATGTTGTGAAGCAATAGGAGCTGCAGCATGAAGTTATTATGAAAGGTTTCAGAGGCAGCAAGCTACCTTGAAAGGATTTTCTCTCAGGAGAATGACTGAAAATAAGATTAATACTCTTGAGAAAGCAGAAAGTAAACAAATCTTATACAGAATGATATTCTGTTTTTCAAGATAACTCATTACCATAGGTAGAACTAGCAGTATTGTCTCCTAAAATCGGACTTTATAAAGTTAAGAATTGGGCAGACTAATAACTACTGCCAAAGCTAAAACAGCAGCGCTGTGGTAGCCGCTTCTCTACAGATTGAAGATTTTAGGGAGAACTATCTTTTCTAGGACCACCTAATTCAGCAGAAGAAAAAAAGGAAGGGAAACTCATCATGAGAGATTACTTACTCCTTGAAAACAGTGTTTCTAAAGCCCTAAAAACAGGAACAGGCAAGCAATCAACACTGAACAAGCAAACAATAAATAAAAAAAAAAAAAAGGACATCACACCAAAAAAACCCCAAACCAATAAGCTAGTTGCTACAGAATAAGGCCCTTTTTCAGGGGAAAAATAATTGTCAAACAATTATTTCTAAAAAAATGTATATGTATTTTGCTAAATAAGGTTTGATATAATTTGATATCCCATTAAAAACATAACCACTCTTTTCCTCAAATAGAACAGAGCAAGTTGCAAGAGGCATATAGGAGGTACAGGAAAAAAACCAACTAATTGGGACAGACAATTATCAACATTAAACACAAAACAAGCTACAGAAAAAAAAATCGTACTTCTTAATCAAATAAATGTATTTTCTAACTATTTTATTATACCTATCATAGAAAAGGGTGTATGTCCAACTGACAACACTCGTCTGTTTAGTCAAGTGTACTGGAGTAAAATTGTCTTGACTTCAGATAGCACAGTATGCCTTCAAACTTAAGGCCTAACTGTGTTTCATGACCCTGGAGCATCCCAGCCCACCAGCTGAAAAGACCTTGTCAACAGCAGTGTAATACAGCAACATCGATGTACATGTGGAAACAAAGATTCAAGTTGACAGAGAGATTCATCTTCACAGACAAGTTCTTGAACTCCCATTAGACCAGAAACTTTTAAATCTCATCATCTGGCCAAAATTAAATGGGGTAGCTTCATGGTGGTACTTGTCCCAGTAAATATGGGGACATCATTTTGGGAAGTGATGTTTGTTTTCTTAAGAGAAAGCAGAGGTTTCTCATGGCCTCCCCCTTTTCATGCAAGCAAAATAATGTGTGAGTCCTATCACTTTGAATCTGATGAACTCTGGTCTTGAACGAAGAGATTCCATGAAAAATATAGTGTGGTAAAAATGCAGCAGACCAGCAAAATGAATGCAACACCCAAAATCAACTCTAGATACAGTTTTTATTGTAAACAGTTTGGCAACTCTTCAGGATGCAGGATATATTTCCTTATGACAGTCACATGGATATTCCTTACTACGACTTGGATTGTAGCCATCACATGCCAGCTCAGCACTTCCCACTAGCCAGAGACCCATGCAGCTCTGTCCCACCTACACTGCCTACAGCTGGACAACTCAGCATGGGGAATTCTTCCCTACACCTATGGGACTTTTTTTCAATATCTCCACCCCTCACCCTCCCCATAAGAGTGGTCAAACCCCTGAGCAGATGTCCATACAGGTCACAGTCTTCATCCTTGGAGGTGTTCAAATTCCTCCAGATGCTCAGTGGAGATCTTACCCATTGAATCAACAGGCGAATGAGTCACCTCACTCTACAGTAGACACCTTACAAATGGCCCAAATGAGTGGATGACCTAATGACACTAGCCTCCGCTGACCAGATCACCACTAACTAAATGGGAGTCCAGACAAATGTGCCCAGATTTACAGATCTTACTGAACCTGTCCCCTTCCCAAGCTTTTCTTCTTGCACGAGCAAACCGATTTCTCCAGTTAAATAAAAACACTAAAACTAGCTAACTCATTTCTGAATCCCTGGTTACATCCATGACAGTATCTGCTACTTCAACATTACAGCACTTGAAGTAATAAAGCCTCGTATGTATCAAGTGAGAGAAATAATCCTACTGTATGGACGATTTTGTAGTTTACAATAATTAGGTATATTCCCTGAAAGTTTTCTGCTCTTTTATTTGTAAAGTATATGAAGGGTAGTTGCAGTGCACAGTAGCATAAGGAACGCAGATTCATTCATAGCATGAAGGACACAAATACTGTACAGTCACTAAAAAGGCTGACACAAAACTTTACATCTCTCAGTTTCCATCCTGATGCAGCATCACAGGTTGCAAGACACTCTGAAAGTGGAGCATTTTATTACCCCAAAATACCAGATGTTTCTGGCATCATGACAAGACAGCAGCATGCTTGCAACACCCACAATAATCTACAACTTGTAGAAAACCAACACTTAAGGGAAGTAACACTTAAGGACCAATGCCTCTCTTTAGAAAAGATACTCTGTTTAAGCCAAAAATTGGAGTTTTTTGTAACAATTTCATGAATTATTTAATCATAAACAGTATCAAACAACAGAAAAATAAGGAAAAAGAAACCAAGATTCTCTGATTCTTCTGTAAACATCACCTCATCTTTTGACAAGGGAATTTTTCACCAGTATTTGATCTCCATTTCTGCTAACTTTCAGAGCTATGGAAATAATGCATATTCAGCCTAAATTCTTAACCTCTTACAACCAGATGCAGGACTTTCAGGCATATTTAGCAACACCATATTGCTCCTATGAACAACTGCTACGAAATAATCTTAAAAAAAAAAAAGAATGATGACTATGTTGCTTATATACACTGAAGTCCCAGACTCACATGTTAAAGAATAAATTCACACTCTCCATTAGCCATCTGGTTTAAAGCCAAGTATTTTTCTCCTCCACCCAGAAATCTTGTATAAACATAAGAATAGTACATTACTGTTCTTTCAAGATGAACACACCTAGCAAAAATCAACAATTCCCTCTAAGGCAGATTCACGAACACATTTTATGAGGATGAATTTGCAGCCTGTCCATTTCTGACAGCAGTCAGAAACAATACCTATTTCTGAACAGGAGGCTGAAAGAAATACCAAAAAAAAAGATATTTTAGAATCTGGTCATGAGCTGCTATTGCCACACACTTAATTTTCAGGGCAGTAGTTCCCACTCATAGTGGTATGACCTCACTCAAACAACACTAAAGTTCTGATTACTTCCAGGTTATCCCACTGCTTTTACATCATAGGACAACCAGTAATTGTTCAGCAGTATATTAGCTCAACAGGCATTTTAAAGTCAAATAACGACAGATTTGCCTCACTCAACTAACATTTGATACCAGTGTTTAAATTATTCAAGTCTTTCAGATGCTTGTCCCTTCTCTAATATTGAATGTTATCTTTACAGTCATAAACAGTAGGCTCCCATCCATCAACAGTCTTATAATTCCTATTAATTTGACTAAATTAGTATCTTCAAAGCAGAATAGCAAAAAAAAAAAAAAAAGGACAGTTTGAGGTGTTTTTTAAATTCATGTCTGACCTTCAGAGGCACTGTTGTCAAAACAGGTAAAATCAATTAAATTCATTTTTGAAAAAATATAAATTACCAGGAAAAACCATACTACTCAAACTAAAAGTATACTGAGTTCTAACAATTATGCCAAAAAACTATCTGACAATTTTCCTTTGCTAAGCCTCTTGCAGTTTATTTCTACGTCAAAACATTCACGCAAGGGTGTCCATCACTACCAGTAAGGGAAAATCCAGATTGCCTCCCCCAGAACAAATTATTCGCCCTTTCATCTGCCTGGCCTCAGGCCATGTATTGACTCCTCTGCTAGTACTTAGCCTGCTCCTCATTCAGTCACCCCAATGGGAGATCTGCAGGCTTTGCTTGCATGCCTGGAGCTTTCCCCCAAGCCACCCACTGGAGCGGGACAGAAGAGCTGTAACCTTCAGTCTCAAGAGGGTTTTTTGCCCGCGGATCAATCAGACTAGCAGTTTCACCAAACTTCTAGCAAAGGATAACTGAACCTCTAAACAAAACTGAGGCACCGCCAACCTCTCTCCGCTCCTGATGACATTACTCCTCTCTTGTAATGACAGTTAAGGAAGTACATTCTATACACCTTCCCAAAAATAGAGACGACTGGTGTATCATCATCTTGCACACATCTCCAAAATTTCTCATTCTGATTACTACTGGGGATAATGCAGAAGCTCACATGCCAGCCATTTTGCAGTTTCTGCCTGTTTTCCTCTACATTTTATTCATAGGTACCTTTTACAGATTCTCACAGTACTGCTTAGAAGTCAAGATTTGCTGATTTCTTTTAACCATGACACTTAAGGGGTCAAAAGCATTTCCATCTTGTTTCAGACTAAGACAGTTTAGCCCAGTACTCTGCCTGTGACAAAAGCTAGCAGCAGGTTCTGTAGAGGAAGACACAAGATCTTCATGACAGACTGGAGGCAATTTGCCTTAAATAAAAATTTCATCCTGTAATAAACAGACAAGCTTAGACCTTCAGTGTTCACAGCCTGAAAATATGTTTTGATAGTAATTCAAAATGAGGATAGTCTAGTCTGTATATTAGAGTTTTCTGAAGGTAGGAAGAAGTTTAGAAAAAAGATAAATTCCTTCCTCACTCAGAGCAACAGGCAGGAAAGATCCTCCCAGCACCCAGTTCAGAGTGACCAGAGGGCCTCAGTCCAAATAATAACATGTTTCACACCAAGGAGCATCACTCAGAACAAACTGCAGGGGTAGCAAGCCTTCAAAATATATCAACCAAAGGAACCAAGCTTGGAAAGTGTCTGATATACCAATCCTACCACAAAAATATTAACAAATAAATGAAAACACCATGAGATAAAGAGTGATAAGAGATAGTTTTCTCCACTTGCAAGATATGTTTAGTTTGGGGCTTTTTGTTTTAAATACAAGTTATCCAAAGTTTTAGTCACCAACTCCAGCAAGTTATTTGCTGCCACATTTGCTGTTCCTCAATGACAGCAAGGACAGCTGAGAAGACTTCCCTCCTGGAAACAAATTATCAAAATTATAATATTCAGATTACATTATCTCAATTTTTTCATTAAAAATCAGGAATGAGGATGGGAGTTGCACTGCTGCAAAGTATACCATGAAACATCAGCAGCTGCAGCTGCATCCTGTAATCTCAGTGAGTTTCAAGACAGCTGTTGTAAAGAAAAGGAAGAGAAGGAACACACAATTTTTTTTACCAGAAGTGCTCCTCACTTCCATCACTAGGTCTGTAAAATACCACTTCCAGGGAGAAGCAAACCAGTGAAATAAAGGGGAGTGGGGAAATCTCTCAGTCTGGGAACAAACCCAGAAATGTAGACTCAACATCTGACAAAGACAGTGAAAAACTAGCAAGTTTTGAGTATTAATAGTCCATGCTCTTTCTTAGCTATTTTAATACAATGGCTGGCTCCATAGCCATACCATGTTACATTCCTCCAGACAACTAGGAGGAGCTGATATTTGACATTTGCACGCTGACAAAGACACAAACCTGGGGGAGGGGGACACGACACTATTTCACCATTTTTCAGATCTGTGTAGATTAGGAAAAAAGCATACAACTATATCGGATTTTTAATTATGCACCAGTTATAATTACTTGATTTCTGCTTAAAGGAAATGGCCAAGGAAATTTTCTCACTCTGCCTGATGCTGCCAAACCTATTCAAGAATGACATATTTAAATTAAAATGTTAAAGTTTATCAGCCTTTTTTTTTTTTCTTCCTACTGCTTTATGATTGCAGAGTGGCATGATTTTTCTCAAAGTCTACCACTTAAAAAGCTTAAGAAAATCTCAGAAATATTTATTTCATAGTGTTGCATAATGTCATTATTAGCATTTTATTTCAAATCATGACTCATGGATATTCATTCTGAAAAGCTATAACATAAAAGCACTAGGAAGCATGCAGTGAGAGACCAGAGCAATAATGAAAACAAGAATGGAAATCAATAAAGAGAAAAAGAACTAGAGCAATGGGACCTGGACCATATCACAGGCCGTAATTCACTGGTGACTAACTTAGACTGAATGCTAACGACTGTATGCTGGCAGGAACGCATTTGATCAAAACCTACCTGACACAGCACAGAGCTCAAAAGACAAATCAAGCAGGTCTCTCTGAAGCTACCATAATTAGAGCTTAGCAGTGTGACCATCTTTTGTTCCCTTCTTAAAAAGAAAAAAAAGAGGAAAAAAGAAGAAAATAGTCTTAAAGCTATTAGTCTCTGTAAATGCTTAGTTACAACTTCACAATGTATTCACAGAGCATCTACTTGTGCAAAATCCCACTGAAATGAAGGGAAGTTCACTTGCTCATGTTCCCTAAAGGCCAGGATGTGAGCAGGGCATTGCAGACACCTGAATGGGAAGAGGTTAAGTGATTCCAGGACAGCTCACATATTTAATAACACAAAAGCAAATGAGATAACATCAGATGTTTGAAAGAAACAATGAAAGGAAGTTGGCTGAAAGCCTCCCACCCTTCCCCCCCGTGACAACAAGCACACTCAAAGACAAGCCTAACAAAAATGAGCCAACAGGGGAATTACTGGGGTAGAATGAAAGCTGTAAAATCCAAACCCAAGGGAGAATAAAGACACTTTCAAACACGGACCACTACAGGTCTACATTTATAGAGCAGTTCTCTGAGGTGATGGGGAGTGCTACCAGGGAATCCAGGGAAAGAGACTGGGCATGTCACCTTGGCACCACAAAGCAGGAATACAAAGGTACAGGCAGCAAGGACAAAATCCCAAATTGGTAGGTTAATATGTTTCACTGCTCAGTGAATATGCTCTGTTCATCTCCAGCCTATGCCCAAGCAAAAGTAACTGCGCTTCCTCTTGTGTGTGTGTGAGTGACAGTGTCTTTCCTTCCATCACATTTTGACATGGGTGGAAGCCACAGCTTTCTCCTCCAGACAGCTTAGGACCCACTTTAATCCAGTGAGAACCCACTGATTGGCTGCAGTTTACATTCAGGGTTTATTTTCTGTCCTTGGGTCTTTCATTTAAGTTCACACAGAAGAAAAAACACTATCTTACCTTTAAATAAACTCACCACTAAGTTCTTTGCAGGTGGATTTATGACAACTCTAGGAGACAGCTGAACTGCAGCTGTCTGCTTATGAATGGAGCAGCAAACTGTATGAAGAAAATGGAGTGTCTCCAGGTTTCTTTTTAAACCTCTGATGAGTTAATTCAAGTGAGGTACACAGTCAACCCATCAGTGTCTGAAGTGACACCAAAGCCTTATTCAAACTAGTAGGAGTGGAAAACCTGCAATTTTTTCCTCCACAAAACACTGCATAAAAGTTGGGGGGTTGTTTGTTTGTTGTTTTTTATAATATCCACTTGTTTTAAAGGGAATTTTTCTAACAGTAATAAATCAATTTTGGAGAAAAGAAATTGGACTAACCTTGTCACATACAATTACCAAGTACCCTTCCCTATTAGATCACCAGGAGGGGCTGAGCAACAGATCTTTAGATGCTCAGCACAGGCCTTTAAGTCGGGAGTAAATCCTTATGTTTTATCCTGCAAAAGCTGCTTAAAAAGATTTCGGTACACACTGTGCTGGGAATTTATGCATCTAATGAAAAGCAACAGAACAGGATTCCCGATCTCCAACTCCCTCACTGCATTAGAAACATGCCAGAGGAACAGAGCTGACACTCTTGCATAGCTATTGCATAGTGAACTTGGATGGGGGTGTGTCTGCTATTCTGGAGATGCAATTTCCTTTCCAAACTTCAGATAAAAATCAACTTTCAATATTTCTGTTATTTGTAAAGTGACAGTAGAGGACCAATACTTAGCTATCCTTCATGTTTTACACAGAGGGCATAACAATGAAGGACTGAAGCATACAGAAATCAAAGCTTTCAGAGGGAGAGATTGAGCTTATTCCTTCCTCTAGCTCCCAGTTCTGCACTCTTTTATCAAGGCTACCAAGTTAATTTGACAGGATGCCTCTTCCCCTTTCTAAAGCTTTTCTTCCTTCTAGTGCAAAGGAACAGACAACATAATCTTGAACGAAAAGACACAGATGCTGTTCTGTAAAATCCAGTACAGACGAGGAGTGTGCAAAGTGGAAGAGAGTTGTGGTCAGTGAGGTTTGATTAACTTTGTGCAAATAAATCTCACAGGAACAAGAACCACAGTTTCAAAGTGATTCACTCATTCCCTAGCACAAAGTGCGAACACTGTTCCCAAGAAGCACAGAAATAATGACTGACATTCAGAATAATTCACAGTATGTTCTTTGTCCCAGTTTTTCCCAAAATTATAATTACTTAGAAGTGCTGAGCAGGAGTAAGGCAGACAGGCCAAGGTTCCTTGCAACCTTCCAATGTGGGAGATGCCTGAACTATACACTATAGGCAGGATAAAAGATGAGGTGGACCCAGGGGTCACTCACTGGTGCACTCAACCACAAAGTTGTGGTGTCAGAGGAAGTTAGGCAGGAAGCACAAATCTGCCTTTTGTCGCACAGAAAACCAATGTATATGCATGTCAGTAGGTTTAAAAACAAAAACACTGGCTCAAGTGTGCTGGCTAATACTTTAGAGGGGATAATTAACTCTAAACACTGTAGCATAACTGCGCCATTATACATGTTGTCTGCTAAGAACATTCAAG
Organism: Strix uralensis; assembly: GCF_047716275.1. Taxonomy (NCBI): domain Eukaryota; kingdom Metazoa; phylum Chordata; class Aves; order Strigiformes; family Strigidae; genus Strix; species Strix uralensis. The sequence goes on along the minus strand of NC_133976.1, from coordinate 25,509,195 downwards.
TCATATACAAAAGTATAGTCAAGATTCACAAGTCTAGATGCATTCTGTAGAGAAATCAGCACATCCTGACCATTTAACCTCCAGTGGTCAACAAAAAGTTTGACCCAACAGATGTTTGTTAAACCTCTGCTCTGCAGCATGCCAAATGTGGCCAGGGCAGAATGTCAGAAGTAGCCTTTTTAGAAGCTTACTGGATGACCCGGAACTCAGGACTTTTTATAGCAGTTGGGCTAAAAATGAATTAAAAGGAAGGCACACAGCAGTGCTGCAACTGAATACATACGAATTGTGCCACTGAACAGTCTTTGTTCTTTATCACTGTAGCACTTAATTATTTTGAGAGCTTGCTGATATGCACAGTTATTGAACATGAATCTGGTCTCAGCAGTTTGTATTTTGTCAGAAATATCTTTTTAGCATGGAAACTGAGAAGTGATAATTCATTCTCTACATCAAGGAATTAAGAGGAGTTAGTCAATTCAGTTACCTAGACTGAAAAGTTGAGAGACTTGACTGAGGCGGCGTGGAAGTTCTTTAGAAGAAGAGTCTATCATCAACAAGAAACTTGTCTGGCATCACTCAAAGAAATCTCCTTCCCAAAGCAGGGCAGCAGGTCTCTATATTCAGTAGAGCATAGACTCCTCAGGAGAAGGATATAAAAATAAGGTTAGAGTCAAGGTAATGGGGCAATGTCTGTCCCAGAACTGGAAGGTGTAGATATACAAAGTCACAGATTTGCCAGAATTATTTAAAATATGATAACATCAAGTAATCCGTTTACTTTTTATTCTTGCTTTCTGGCTAAAAGAATACTGTAGATCTTACCTAGACAACAGTTAAGTAGCTGAGATACTGCTACAAAGGGGAAAAAAAAAAAATCCATAAAAACAGGAGGGTAAGTGTTAAAGGAGAAAGAGCAGGCCTTCAGAAAGGTAGCTGAAAAGTTCTGGACAGCTGTACCTGCAAATTAAACATAAATGTAGTATTTCCATACTTGTTACGACAGAAAGGACAGAAACATGACATTGTAATCTTCTGATTTTGAAGATTGATATTGAAATTCAAGGCTGGGATGCACTAGGACACACAGTGGATAAGAAAACCGTACTGGAAAACACAGCCAGCATGGGAGCTGTGGTAACATAAATGGGGTGAAATTCAGCATCACACACTTCAGGCCAGGACTCACAAGAACTTCTGCAAGACTTTCATTCTCTTTGGCTGCTCTGAGCTGAAGGTGCCTCAGCGCACCCCAGGCACCACGCAAACATGGAAGGATAAGGAAGGTGCATTAATTCCAGCTGCAAAACATAAAGAGAAAGGCCATTAGAATTATAAGAGAAGGAAAGAGACTACTGCCTGAGGGATGGCTCAGAGCTTGGATTGTTTCATACAGCAGAACAAGACACCATTCTCTACTAAATCCTTCAGGAAGGAAAAGCTGTTATTTTAACTGAAGGGCAGAGCTGACAGAACAGCATGTGGGTATAAAACAAACTGCAAATGCATTTAGTTGGGAAACAGAAGTCTCACAACTATTAGAATAATGAAGAACAGCAGGGATACCTAACTGAAGTTTTACCTGCTCGTATAAGAGACAAGAGGTCTCTTTTTTGGACATGTGACTGCATCAACCCATGAGCTCCCTTCCCATTTGGTGTAAAACTATGATACACAGTAACTTGTTTGTGCATTGAAGACATTCATAAGCTTTGCAATAATTTTCAAGATAAGCTTTCTATCCCACAGCAAAGCACTAATTTCATTCAGCCACGATATATGCTAGAGTGCTTACTAGGTGCACCTGAGGCATGGTAGCTTTGTTAGCCCAGCTTACTACATGTTCTGTCAAAAGCAAAGCATTTAATTAAACAGGTATCACTAAACGCACAAATATCGTAGCTGAGCTGTTTGGCAGTAGTGGTGCTATTCTCTGGTAACTATTTTGTGACTCAAAGAATCTTCTGAACTGATAGGTGGATAAAATACCTGTTTTAACACATGAATTATTGAGGGGAAACCTGCAGATACCTACTTGTGCCACCTTTCAGAGAAAGCCCTTATTTTGGTTTACCAAGTTGTATGCACGCAATTTACAAACACATACATGAAACTTAAGAGCTACTAGATAAGAAACAGTGTCCCTAACTCAGCCTATCTCAAAGCATCCACAAGTTTGACTCTTCTTTAAAAAAAAAAAGTAAAATTTCTCCTGCATTAAATGCCATTCCCTCTTTAAAACTATATTAGTTTAGTCCATTCTGATCTCTCACTCCTCTGCACTGATTACACAAATTTATTTACTTACTATAGAAAAAAAAATCAAATTATGTTAATGTTTTATTGCACTTAAAATTATTAGGCTTAAAATTAGCAAGCAACTTAAAAGCATTTTGATATAGTTTTACGACTTTGATAGTACCCTAAGTTCTATTATTTTACTTATTCATATGAATGACTGTAGTATTACCTAACACCTGCCTTAAACACACAAATGCATATACTGTCCAAGGATGGGTTCACTCCATTGACAAAACAACACAGTTTCTCACTCTGAATCCTTCATCTTTTTTGAATAAAAAAGGTTAGAGGCTACGTAAATTCTTCTGATGCCATTATGCAATTCTGTCCATTTTCCAGGCTCTCCAGCATTATAGACTGAAATGGCTTTGCATCGCTGACCATCTGTATTGCTCAGAGCTTCAACATCTCAAACCTCTTTTCTCAATCTCTCAGTTTACCTATCACTCCAGCTATTATAATCAGTATGCATTACCCCATTTATCTTAATTAGCACTGAGGCAGTGTGATTCTGATCACTGATATGAAGAAGCTGTTCCACTCTAACCACATTACTATTAAAAATAAAATGGGCCAACTTCTTTTTTTCACCCCAAAGAGTGGCTTACGACAGCTGTGCCAGTTGCTCTGCAGCCTGACTAAAGTCAAAATGAGAAAAAGGTAAGAGCTGTCTGCACAGTGGTACAGTGCAGAGTGTTAGGGCTTTTTTGACTTTTGTCTTTTTTAACCACACAATCAGGATAGTTGTTTTCTTGTTAGAAGTAATTATTTTTCCATTGCAGGCAAAAAAATATAAATTGAATCAAATTAGGAAAATAAATTATCCTTCACACCGAGAACGCATACTATGTTTCAATCCAGAGCAAGTTTCTGCAGCCAAGGTATAAATCATAGAATGGTTTGGGTTGGAAGACACCTTAAAGATCATCTAGTTCCAACCCCCCTGCCGTGGGCAGGGACACCTTCCACTAGATCAGGTTGTTCAAATGCCCATCCACCCTGGCCTTGAACACTTCTAGGGAGGGGGCATCCACAACTTCGCTGGGCAACCTGGTCCAGTGTCTCACCACCCCCACAGTGAAGAATTTCTTCCTTTAATCTAAATCTACCCTTTCAGTTCAAAACCATTACCCCTCGTCTTATCACTACACTGATAAAGAGTCCCTCCCCACCTTTCCTGTAGCCCCCTTTAAGTACCATCAGGCTGCTTTAAGGTCTCCCCAGAACCTTCTCTTCTCCAGGCTGAACAACCCCAACTCTCTCAACCTCTCCTCCTAAGGGAGGTGCTCCAGCCCTTTGATCATCTTTGTGGCTTCCTCTGGACTCATTTCAACAGGTCCATGACCTTCTTGTGCTCGAGGCCCCAGAGCTGAACACAAGACTCCAGGTGGAGTCTCATGAGAGCAGACTAGAAGGGAAGAATCACCTCCCTTGACCTGCTGGCCACACTTCTCCTGATGCAGCTCAGGATACAGTTGGCTTTCTGGTCTGTAAGCACACATTGCTGGGTCATAGTGAGATTTTCATCCACTAATACCCCCCAAGTCCTTCTCTGTAGGGCTGCTCTCAGTCCACTCATCTCCCAGCCTGTATTTGTGCTTGGGATCACCCCGACCCCTGTGCAGGATCTTGCACTTGGCCTTGTTGAACTTCATGAGGTTTGCACAGGCCCACCTCTCAAGCCTGTCCAGGTGCCTCTGGATGGCACATCCCTTCCCTCCAGCATGTCGACCACACCACACAGCTTGGTGTCTTCGGCAGACTTGCTGAAGGTGCACTCAGTCCCACTACCCCTGTCACCAACAAAGATGTTAAACAGTGCTGGTCCTTAACACTGACCTCTGAGGAACACCACTTGTCACCGGTCTCCACTTGGACATCGAGCTGTTGACCACAACTCTCTGAGTGTGGCTATCCAGCCAATTCCTTATCCACTGAGTGGTCCATCCGTCAAATCCATGTATCTCCAATTTAGAGACAAGGATGTCATGTGGGACAGTGCCAGATGCTTTGCACAAGTCCAGATAGATGATGTCAGTTGCTCTTCCCTTATCCACCAACCCCGTAACCCCATCGTAGAAGGTCACCAGATTTGACAGGCACAGTTTACCCTTAGCAAAGCCATGTTGGCTAACACCAATCACTTCCTTATTCTCTATGTGTCCTAGCACAGTTTCCAGAAGGATCCACTCCATGATCTTGCCGGGCACAGAGGTGATACTGACTGGCTGGTAGTTCCCCACATCTTCCTTTTTTCCCCTTCTTAAAAATGGTGGTTATGTTTCCCTTTTTCCTGTCAGTGGGAACTTCACCAGACTGCCACTGACTTCTCAAATATGATGGATAGTGGCTTAGCCACTTCAGCTGCCAGTTCCCTCAGGACCCACGGATGCATCTCATTAGGTCCCATAGACTTCTGCATCTTCAGGTTCTTTAGATGGTGTTGAACCTGATCTTCTCCTACAGTGGCCAGTTCCTCCTTCTCCCAGTCTCTGCGTTTGCCTTCTGCATCTTGGGTGCTGTGGCTGGAGCACTTGCCAGTGAAGACTGAGGAAAAAAAGTTGAGTACCTCAGCCTTCTCCATATCCTGGGTAAAGAGGTCACCTGTTTCCTTCCAGAGAGGGCCCACATTTTCCCTACTCTTCTTTTTATCACACACGTACCTACAGAAGCTTTTCTCGTTGCCACTGACATCCCTGGCCAGATTTAATTCTATCAGGGCTTTGGCCTCCCTGTCCTGATCCCTGGCGGCTCAGACAGTTTCTCTGTATTCCTCCCAGGCTACCTGTCCCTGCTTCCACCCTCTCTAGGCTTCCTTTTTGTGTTTGAGCTTGTCCAGGATGAACTCTGTGTTCATCCATGCAGGCCTCCTGGTGTTTTCGCCTGACTTGCTCTTTGTTGGGATACATTGCTCCTAAACTTGGAGGAGGTGACCTTGAATATTAACCAGCTTTCTTGGGCTCCTCTTCCCTCCAGGGCTTTATCCCATGCTACTCTATCAAGCAGATCCCTGAAGAGGCCAAAGTCTGCTCTCCTGAAGTCCAGGGTAGCGAGCTTGCTGCATGCCCTCCTCACTGCCCTAAGGATCTTGAACTCCACTATTTCATGGTCACTGCAGCCAAGGCTGCCCTTGAGCTTCACATTCCCCACCAGCTCCTCCCTGTTGGTGAGAACAAGGTCCAGCATAACACATCTCCTCATCGGCTCCTCTATCACTTGGAGAAGGAAGTTATCATCAACGCATTCCAGGAACCTCCTGGATTGCTTACGCCCTGCTGTGTTGTCCCTCCAACAGATATCAGGGTGATTGAAGTCCCCCATGAGGACCAGGGCTTGTGAACATGACGCTGCTCTTATCTGTCTATAGAGGGCCTCATCTGTTCGGTCTTCCTGGTCGGGTGGTCTGTAGCAGAGCCCCACTATAATGTCACCTGTCCCTGCCCTCCCTTTAATCCTGACCCATAAACTCTCAGTCAGCTCCTCATCCATCCCCAAGCAGAGCTCCATGCACTCCAGCTGGTCATTGGCATAGAGGGCAACACCCCCCTCCTCATCTCCCCTGCCTGTCCTTCCTAAAGAGCCTGTATTCTCCCATTCCAGCACTCCAGTCATAGGAGCCATCCCACCATACATCCTCAAGTACAAAAAGAAACCAGGTATTTAAGTCTTATGCCTGTAAGACTTTAAGAGCAGGAATAAAAAAGCAGAAATTCAGTGTACTGATTTCAACAGGGCACACTGAGCTAGCCCTAAGGAATCAGATCAATTCTGAAAGCTCAGTATTAATAAAAGATAAAACCTCTACTGTTAATAGAAGCCATAGGAACATCTTTGCTTCCTTATCACAAGGTTTAGGAATTTAATTTTACATGAAGTAGCTACCAAACTGAGCCAAGGCAGAAATACACATCTACGGGGTCTGGGGTGTTGGGTTTGTTGTTTTGGTTTGGTTTAGGGGGGTAGAGAGTGAGTGTTGTTCATTTTTAAAGAAAGTAAATGACAATTTACAATTTTTACCACAACAAACAGAAAGAGATGTTTCTGAAAAGGTAGCAGTATTAAGTGCCTTGTATTCAGCGTTTTATGCTCAATGTGTAACCTCTTTAAAACAGAGTAGATCATAACTTGCTACAGAGTACTCATTCTACTCCCCTTATATCCAGTATCTATAGCTTTTTCCCCTGCCCGTCTCACACATCCACACACACTCTCTCCTTCCTTTTATATATAACCATACATAGGCCTTTTTTTTTGCATCCCATAAGGAATTGGGCAGACCCACGGCATGCAGGGAGGCGGGGACGCGCCACCAGCAGCAGGACCCCCCTGCCTCAGTTGCACAGTGCGGTCACGGTCTCACAGCGCACACAAGTCAATTGTTTCCCCTTTTCCAGTACGTGAATACATTCAGAGTTACAATACACAACATTATGGGACCAAAGACATACTAATCAATTGATTGAAGCCCAGAACAAGTAGACAACACAATGGAGGATATGGAATTTCAGTTCAGGGTCTGCTCCCTCTGTGAACACGAACCCCATGTGAAGGGGGGCTCACTACAATGATCACAGATGAATCAGTGAGAATTAAATGTAATGCCTGTCTGGAGGGGCATCACACAGCAGCGGGTTGGTCTCACAGCTTAATTACTTAAAGGTACTCATGTCCTTCTCAACTGCCTCCATGTGCAACTCCATCGCTTCAGGGCACCTCCAGCCTCCCACCTCGGCCTCCAACAGATGCTTAGAAGCAGCACAGGAAATTACCCTTAGGGTTCAATGCTTCCAAGCATTTACAGCTTTTTTATTACTAAACTAAATTTCTATAAATATGTCAAAGTAATTGAGGACCTTAAAACACTTTAAGTTTATAAATTTTAAAACACTTTAAGTTTATAAATTAAGGAGTGCCCAATTAGGCAGGAATGCCCAAACAGGTGCCTGGATAAAACTTAACCCCTGATTAGCCCCTTTAAAGAACTGCTTACCGTAAAAAAAAACCCTCATTAATCCAGCTAGATTTTTTTTTTCACTGAGGAATATAAATCCTTAAACTTTCCATTTCTGTTCTGTTAGATGTAATTTTCAGATTGCTATTTTTTCAAGAACATAGAAAATAGAAATCACAGTCCATTTGGTGGCCCGTACACTTGACAGCCAACAGTTGCCACACATACACATGCTACTAATCAACACAGAGAGGATGTTACCTAAAGGCCCTCTCCAAGTATTAAAGACCTCACTCAACCGTACAAGCAACACACTACTGCAAAGCCAACTATTAAAACAAAATACAGCATGTCAGCATATTTCATAAACAGGTTCTACTGAAGTCAAACATTAAAAAAAAATTGAAGAGAGCATCTGATATTAAAATGGAAATACTGTTCCTATTCTATCTGTCCTTCTGCCCCCATTAATCCCTATCTCAGCACTAGAAAGTATAAGCACAGTGACCTCTTGCAGATCAGTCCAGGTCTATCTGCAGGATTAGATTCAGTGGATGGCTCAGGGTGCCAGAATATTTTCCAAGGGCACTTTATTTGCTGTCTGAAGATACTCTTGAAAATGATTTCTCAGTCATTAATTATGCATTCAATTTCTTATAATCAGTTCTTTTAATTAGTATCCCAGGCAGCTTTGCTGAGGATCCCACACTTTTAGTAATTAGGGGCAGTTTGTTGCCCCTAATTAACTTCAGACATAGCAAGACTCTATTCAGCTGTTTTTATGTTTGCATTGCATATTCTGTCCTGCTTTACTGGCTCAGAAGGGAGACCGCCCTTTTGTGCTATTTATCTCATTAGGTTCCATCTCCCTTTCTTGACTCTGTGTTAGTTGCTGTATTTTAAATCTGACCCCCTCTGAAGTCACATCTACACTGGCAAGCAGTTTGACATCAGAAAAGTGCAACTGTACAATGAAACAGTTCACACTAAGGACCTAACAACACCCACCCTAAATACATTTCAGGAGGCTTTACCTCAGTTTGGTTGCACAGACTTAATGTGCTCCCAGAATGTAACTTGTGGTTTACCTTTGCCCACACACAGTCATATTCATGCAGTCCAAACCAGAACTCTGCAAGTGGGACGAGGAGGGTGACTTTAAAGCACACTCCTGATCCAAGTGAAATGGTGATGCAGATCATGATGTTGTCACTGATTAAGTGTGTTACCTTTGGGGATGATCTTACTTCCTAAAAGTGTCTCAATTATCTCAGCAGATCATACTTCTGCAGCTCCTGGACAGTAGCCATGATCACTGCACTACAGCCCAACACCATCAGGCATGGATTAGTAAAATACAGCAGTCAGGTTTAGAAATACATTTTCATAAAGAAGAACTCTGCCACCTGTACAGTCTCCTTCCCCTGTGTGCTGCTCTGCATAATTAAGTGGACTTGTAACAGATACAGATTGTAATACAGCAAGAGGGCTTTAACCATTTTACTTATTTTATCACATCTCTGTGATCTCTTGAAGGCCATTCCAGACTGAGTTCTGACTAACAAGTGTAGTTACCAAATTAATGTGTTAATAATCTATTAGAGTTTAAATACACAGAACACATAAAACAGCTAGTGGTTTACTAAAAATCTGAATAATTTTGTTGCCATTTTAAATAAATAATACTTCTCTTTCTTACATGATGCTTTTCATCTACAGACAGCAAGTTGTGTTAAAGTAGCAGAAAGACAGTTGTAATCCAGTTGCTCCAATGCAACTTTGAAGAAGAGCCAAAGACCACCGATAATGCCTAGCCCTGTTCACTGCGTATCACTGTCCTTCCTAGTGATTTAGAAAGTAAAGAGGTCTTAAAAATTTCCAACCTCAGCCTGTGGAAGGTGGAGGCAAAGAGGGGAACAAACAAATCTTCATCTTGCAAGTCCCATAAGGTACTAACCATGTCTGAGAGAGCCGTGCACCAAAATACTCACATATTCTGATACCAGTGGGTGACTGATGTGCAGATCAAGCAGATCGCCTTTAGATAACATGGTTAAGAATGACATTCTTAATTTATTTCCTTTTCAGCAACACATGAGCAAAATATATCTATATATCCACAGGCTGCCAGATCTCATAATTCTCATACCTTTATAGGATGCTTTGGTTTTTATATTTCAAGTGGTAAAGCAGAAGGCTTATATACACAAAACATAGCTAGTCATTTCTGAACATTTATTATCAAGGAAAAAGGCGTGGAAGCATTAAGGGTACCTAAAAACTTGGATAGCAGAGAAAGAGAACTTTAAAAGTTGGCCTTAAAAGTCTCAAGAGATGTTTCTGAAGTAATTTAATTTGGGAGCAAAGCATGCTGAAAAGAACCCCAAACCACATAAATGAGATTGGTAGAGTTTGTATCACAGAACATTTAAGCTAAAATGTGTCTCATTACTTCATAACCACGTACTAGCACTCTCAGAATCTCAACCATTTGTAGCACATACATGGTTACAAGAATCATATTGCATTTGGTGTTAAATCACCACAAGCTGAATCTAAGTGTCCATTCAGGCAAATATTCCAACTCCGCAAGTTGAAGATTACTAGAAAAAAAAATTTCTAATGGAGTTTGCTAACTTCCATCTCCAAATAATACTGCTATTTGTTGCTCTTCCATCTCCACTGGTAAGAGACTGAAAAATCCTCTGTCTTTTAATGACACTCTAGAAAGGAAGAGAGTCAGAGGGGAACTGATTGCTAAGATGATTTAATATCAGATCTATACCAAACAACCACTTCTTTATTTCTTTTCTTTGCTTATGCTCCATCCATAAGGAGATCAAAACAAAAAAAAATTTAAAACCTGGTCAATATTAATATTTTAACACTAATGCATATTTGATGTATTAAACAGTTGGAATGGTGAAACATTTGTAGAACACTTTTGAATGAGAAACGGCCGCCAGTACCTTGCTACAAGGCCTCAGAATACATAATTTAGAAATAAATGAAGGAACACATGAGCAATAGGCACAAACTAGGGATGCTCCCCAGCAAAAGCCAGCAAGATAAATATTCAGCATAGACTGCCTGGAGGTGGATTTTTTTTAAAAAAAAAAAAAAAAAAGCCTCATGAATTCACCATAAGAAAAACCTAAACACGTAAGAACTGCATTCTACAGAAAAAAAATTGAGACCATGAAACACTGTTTTCCCCAATGAACTATATCCTACAACTCTGATTTCCACAGACACCAACTTCTGAGCACCAAGTTTCTCATCAACTATTTGCCCTTGCTATTCTGTATTACACTGACATGGATATTGAGACTATTCACTTTTTTCCCAGCTTAATCCTTATCTCTTCTTCTTAGCCCAATATCTTTCTTGCAAACTCTTATCCCCAAGATATTCCTCCTTCGTTTCATACTGAAAAGCATAACTCTCACAACCAGTGGATTTCTATGCCACAAATCCATTCCTCTTAACTTTGTCACTGTCCTTGCTGCACAGTTCCTCTACTCCAAAATTAATTCAGTTCTACGTGCTTTCTCAATACCTTCAACTCAGTCCATGAAACTCTCCACCACTGATTTCCATTTGCCCCCTAATCTTTGTATATGTACACCACCTCTTTGGAGATCTCATTGATACACTATCTGAGCTTTGTCCTTTCTTCCACATCCTATGTCTGTGGCCCATACAAGTCTACTCAAAGTACTATCCTAAGGATTTTTTCTGTGTGTCTATACTATCACTCAGAGTATCCCTCCAGCACTTTGATTAAACAGAAGCTGCAGGCCTCTATTTCCAAAACCCCACAGCCAAGACAACTGAACATAAACGAATAATGAATGCATTGAGAGAAAAATGGAAACAGAGCTGGAGAAAAATTCTTGTACAATCTTCTAATTTTTCTTCACCAGGTCATGTAGCTAAAGAACTACTCACTGTAGCTCTGTTCATTCTTCACAATGCTGTTAATTAATGCTTTTCCCCTTCCTGACAGGAAAAACACTCAAGAACATTCTTAAACTTATGCATACAAGTAATCACTCTTGAAAAGAAGCATATGCTTTATGTCCTTGCTGCAAAATAAATAAGAACCAGAAATAAATTCTTTTGGGCAAGTACCATCAACTTCTAGAGAATTTTAAACAAAAAATGAAAAGCCTTCAATGCTGTGAAAATAACCTCCAAAACACAAACCTAAGCTGATGCAGCCTGGTACCCACATGCAAACACTCTGCCTCTCCTGCTGCTCAGAGTTTCCCCCACACACCAACGAACTGAAAACTGCCTTTTCACAGCTGCTATTCTGAAACCTGGGGGAATCAGCTGCAATGCACAAAAACTGGGTTGCTTTCAATTCGGTGCCAGCACTTCTAGGCAGAAGCGAGCACTGGAGATAGGCACTAGGCAAAGAGAACGGTCCAGCAGATGCTGTTCCTCTCCCTGTCTCCTCTCCTGAACAGCAATAACTAGAAATCAAGGAGAAGTGTGAGTACCAGACCTGTGCATGCCACAGCCATCAGCAGGCAGCAAAAGAAGTAAGTTGGAAAGAAATAGAGGCAGCACCTTTGCAGCCACTGCACCAAAAAAAAACTGTATGAAAAGAGACTTGAAGATTAATAAGTTTAAAAACCTCAGAGGCTGGCGCCCAGTTCAGACAGAATAATACACTAACTGGGGCTCCGTACAGGTAATATGGGACCAGAGCAAGGCACAAAGACTAACACCCCAACACACATCCTTCAATCAGCAGAGGAGAGCCAAACACCCTCCTAGTAGAAGATGCGTCATCCCATCTTTCCCCATGGACACCTCTTGGGTTGATAAATGGGAAGTAAGTTTTGTCCCTGAGCTGTTAGCTTTCCAGTTCTAGCAAGCATATGAATAAAAGGGAAGCAGCAGGATACAGGGATGTGCTAAGCTAGCAAAGTAGGAGACATCTGCACACAAAAAAGAAAGGATAACAGGCAAGTAGAACACAGAGATACATTAAAAAAGCAAAACAATATGTACCGAAAGCAACTTCAGGATGATATTTACCAATATTAAAGAGAAATGCTACAAAGCCAGAAAGAGAAAAACCAAATCTAATAAGCAGTATGCAAATGGAGAGGTGATTGGTTAGTGGTGTCCCCAAACATGAACTGGTGACAACAGGTATGCATGAGGGAGCAAGGGGGCGAAATGGTAAATTTGCTTTTATAGAAATACATAACTCAATGAATAGTCAGCTAGCAACCCACAAGTATTTTCTGGCAATATTCTGCAGTTAAAAACATGATAATATTTTGATATACTGCCCCTCTCCAGATAAAGGGAAAGGAATATGGTTCAGAAGAGAAAATAATATTTTCACCAGCTTTGTTCTTCCATGGCAGCAATGAGTATGTTTCTCAGATGATGTCACAGAAAGTTATAAGATTATAAGTTATATAAGTTATAAGGACAAGATGAGCCAATTTGGTATTTCTGTTTCTCTGTTACCAATGGTTTAGATACACAAAATATAATGTGAGCATAACAACTGCCTGCAAAAGGTGAGAAATGCAAGGCAGCCCAGCCAGCCAATTCCCCCATATTGTTCCTGCAGATAGCAACAGTCAGCTGATCCTTCAAACTCCCTGTCAGCTCCTCTCTGAAAAAAAAAAAATAGTGTCTTCCTCAAGCACTTTACATGGTGTATTTGCCAACAGAGTTAACACATTTGTCAAACTGCATGGGTGACAAAAAAAAAGAAACAAAACAAACAACCTCAGGTCATTCATTCAGAAAAAAAATTAAAAATTTTCCCCCTCAAATATTAATAGTTAAAAAATAATCAAAGGCAAGTATGGGTAAAATATGCAGGGAAAAGAAAAGAAGCAAGCAAAAGAAGAGACTGATGAATTTTTCAGCATAGTAAACCAGGTTTGCAGACTGTCCCTAGATGTCCACTTCACTACACAGCTGTTTACCAAAGCCTCATTTTCCCAGCATGTTGCCTAGCTTTTGGCCAAGCCACACCAATCAATGCTGAGCTGGCAGGACAGCAGAAGAATTTAAGATTAAAACAAAACTCTGATGGACTGTCATTTCTGAAGTGGTGTTGGTAACTAGAAGGCTCTGCTTCTTTCATCATCCTTCAGTATTTCTTCAGCTACGGTTGACTCAATTGCCCATCGTAAGCAACTTTCCTACTGCAAGAAAGAACAGCTTCTTCCCAAAGAGCAAGTTCTGACTGGGGTGAAAGGATCTATTTGCAAATAATCTTGTCTCAACATGTACAGGGCTGTGTAGGCCACCATCTTAATGAGCTTTGATGGGATTTACCAAATTACTGTATACTCACCTGACTGAAAACAAAATACACGCAGCTTAGAGCATCGTGACAAGGTGTTATCAAGGTGTTTGTGATGGGAAAAAAACGAGAGGCAAATGAATAGATTTAAAATTACTTTCTGAAACAATTCACAAAATAATTTGAAATTTGTAAAGGAAACGTTGACGGTGGGAATGGAAGATGTCTTCCTAGAAAGCTCTTTAGCAGAATTTTGACCAGATGGCCAAGTTTTACAGCTAAGCTCTTCCTCTGATATGTGTCTAGAGTTTCTGGGAACAATGGCTGTGGATGTACTCTCCTTGCTACCTTATCAGTGGGGAAAACAGCATCTTGTGAAGGAGGCTGAGAAGCTGAGACAATTTTTCTTTCCCAAAACACACTCAGCCAATAAATAAATAGATACACATCACCAGTTAAAAAGCAAGGAAAAGTGGGGCTAGGGGCAGGAAAAATAAAGACACTGAAAATAAAACCCTGATCCAGAGAATGACGTCTATCCCTGTAACTAACATTTTCCTGATAAAGTTATTTAGTGTACACATATCATACCTCTCCTTTAGAAGTAAAGTCCAGGAAACAGGAAATAACAAACTCATGGAGTTTAGCTGAAAATAAATTACTGATTACTACCATTCCTACTTTTGAGAATTAACTAGAAGTCAATAGTTTTGATCTATTCATGATTGAGCAGGTGGACAGAAGAGAAGAAATCGAAGGAAAATAGGTCGTCACATATTCAGGAAATAAACTCATTTAGTTATGATTTCTAAACAGCCAGCTCAATTACTTCTGCTACTTACCACCTATGAAAGAAAAACTTGAATTATCAGCTTTGATGTACTAAGCCTTTCATGCACTACAAAATCTTGTTTAGCATAAGAGTGTTCCTCCTCCTCCAGTCTTGAGTTTGTGTGACCACTTGATTACTAGAGCAAATTTAAAATGTTGAGGAAGCAAAACACTGGAAGAACACCTTTTTTGTTAGTTAATTGTAGCATTTCACTGTCCCTTCCTTCCACAGGAACTTTAACTCTGATTCATTCCCCAGATACAGAACCCGCCTTTGGCATACACTCCTTGAGTAAAACTGAGTATGTACACAGAAGCATACAACTGATTAGTACAAACCACAGTTACCAGAGTCATCATCTAATCACTGACTCTGTGTACGTTCACATACACTACTTTCCCTTAACGGAAGACAGCCACACAGGGAATGCATTTCTTTTCACCATCTAAATCCCATTCTATGGACAAATTCAATCTGTTGGTTTGAGATTCAGTTTAGGTGGGGTAGGAGAGAAGAAGGAAGAAGAATGGAATTAGTTAACTGTTCTATTCTTCTCTTTTGTTGGACAAGAAAGGAAGTGTGGAGAGGCAGAAAAAGAAAGATGCTGAAATACGTTCCACAGGACTCATTAAAAAAAAAAAGTGGAAACTACAAAGTGTCTTTAAACCAGGAACAGACAAACCTTGATAAAAGTATGACATGTAATGCATTGATGCATTAATATTTCTCTAAAAGTTTGGAAAATACATGACCAAATGTCCATAAATATCTACTGAATATATGTTACTAAGTACATATTAGTTCTACTCTGTAGAACTAACTCCATCTTTGTCAGGATCTGCTACCCCACCTTGAAAAAAAATCATGCCATGCTTCAGTTCTACATCTCCAGTATTAGCTTATTCTTTCTCCTCCACCACAAATCTACCAGCAACCAAAGACAGGATGTAATAGCAGGTCACCAACTAACTCTGAACAGTTAAAAAAGAGTATTTCTACCACATATCCTACAGATTAAAAAAAGAAATGCAGCTGAATTATAAAAGCATGTGTTTCAGAAAAGTCTGGGCTGAAGTACATTGAATCTGGCATTAAAAACAAGTTAACAGAGTTGATGGACTCTGGTGAGTTGATAGTTCTTTTTTTTTTCTTAAAGTTGATTTTTTTTTAATTAATCTTAGCTCAGCTGTATTGTGATTGATAATTTTACTTGTGAGAAGAAATAAGGATGAGAAAGGACAACAGAGGAGTGAAACACTGCCTGCATTTAAAATTATTTAATTAGTGTAACTCAGTCCATTGAGTATGATGGTTTCAAGATACTGTATATAGTACTTTTTAATATGATACTGAAGCAAGAACAGAAGAAGCCAGCCATATTGTAAAGCATTTCCTTACTGATACTACAATGCAACTGAGGATATTTGATATATGAATTCCATCTCATTCCCTTACTGGATAATATGTTCCACATTAAAAAAGCAAACTGCATTCTGCAATATTTGCTCAGCAATATGCCAAATGAACTGGCAGAAAGAACAAATTACTTCTGCTCTTAAGCAGGGTGGATACTATTCTTAGGTTATCAGGAAGACTGCTGGTGCAAAAGCATTACGAAGGGAGCACAGACAGAGACAGGCGGACTGGGCTGGGAGCTGGAACCAGAGCATCACAGGTTCTGGTTTGAAATCATACCTTGGATCACTTATCCACTGATGATGGGGCAGGACGTGCAGAAGTTAACAGCTCCAGTTAAATAACACAGGTAAGGAATCTCAGTCCAGCTCACAACGGACAGCCAGCCATGTAACAGGAGTCAGACATGAAGTGAAAGAGCAAAAGATTAAGGGACACTCCACATCTGTATCATACCTTGGCAGTGAGAAAATTCATTCAGGAAATAAGACAGACTTTTACCCTATGGAATATGAGTCCAGCTATCACACATCTAAAGTGTCTTACTAAAGGACACAGTGTAAGACAGGTGGCTGCACTCTCATTTCTAAGGCAGACACAGAGCCACCATACAGCACAGAGGGCAAAAATTAGAGCACAAAAGAGTGCTCCTCCGTACGGCTCTCAGCAATCCTGAACTATCAAAGCAGATTTTCTGAACTCTCAAAACTCAGGACCAGTTCTGCTATCCTATACTTAGTAATTCACTGGGCAATATATCAAATTGTCAAATAAGAGGAAGGATGTTTATGTGCATTTCATTATTTCTAGAGAAAAGTGCAGCCTCTAGAACTAATTTTTTTTTGTGTTATGTCTTATTTTAAAACACTAGTTCCTGACCAGCAAAAGACAAATCATCCTTGTTCTGCAGATAAATTCCTAAATATGATAAAAATCTATTTCTACATATATTAGTTACACCAGAAGTCAGAGTTCATTTAAAACCAGTAATTAGCGAGAGCAGTATTTAAATTTAGGTATCAAGTCAATTCTGCAAATCATTCCATTCATTGCTCATATGTTAAATCCATAACTGTTGTATTTCTGTATTCACTGCACATCAGTAATCTCTTTTCATATCTTATTAATAAAAATTATTAATACTGTAGTTATTGTTAAAACACAGTTCCCGTACTTGGTAACTGAGATCAGTCAGAACTTCTAATGGTTCAGTATCTTCTGCAGTTGATAGGCACAAGTTGTAACTTGGAAGCAGATGAGGAAATTTCATCAAGACGTGGACAATGCAACACCGGAGCAGGTCACACAGATGGGCTGTGGGATCTCCTCTCCAGAGGCTTCTAAGCCTCCTGCTTGAACCTAGACTGATACCAACACTACATCAGGTCAGCTTTGGCTTTGTCCAGTGGGAAATCACAGTTAGGTGACCTCCAGATATCCCTTCAAAGTATAATTTCTGTGTTGACTCTGTTTTGGGGTGGGAAGTCCTCAGGGGGGTGAAAATTCTCATTTTGGCAGATTTTCTTTAGCTGCCTGCTTACAAGATATCTTTATACAGGCTTTAAAGTACCTAACAATAAAAACAAAATGTTCTTCCAGAAATAATCTTATTATTACCACCATGTTAACTTGTCAGAGAATTCACTAAGCACAAATTACCTATAGCAGGCATAATTCAGACACCTCAAAATATTTAGTACTGGATTTTACAAACCCATCCAGACATGGAAGTACCAAGATCATAAGAAGCCAAGTGGAACCGAATTCTTTTATCATTAACCCTCTGGAAAGTGATGTAGAAGAGGTTTTTTTTTGATTTGGGTTTGTTCGTTTTATATATATATATATATTTTACTTTCAGTTCTGTAAAGTTTTTAGGCCAAAGATTTCAATAACTCAGCTTTCAAGTGGTTATCTGGAAATGCAGTGCCTTGTTTCAAAACTTTAAGTACTGTAAGTAACAGAGAATAAGCACTATTACAGCATAAATACCTACCAGGTACCTGCCAATTCTCAAGAGCTTGTCTCTAATGTACAAGATGCAAAGAACAATTTTGGTCAACCTTCAGTAGCAGGCCATTCTCATCACAAACACGTATGTTAATTGTTTCTCTGTACAGAGAGGCCGCACTTAATAATTAATGAAACAAAATAGTTTCCTCGTTCACCTCTGTATTATGGCTGAATTTGCTCGAGTTGGGTACAGATGGTCAGAATACGACTTGCAGGAGGCACCTCTGGGAGGTTTAACTCCATCCCTCACGCAGCGCCGAGAGGCAGAAACATCTCCTCCCCGGTGAGCGCCCCCCCCGGCCTGGCGCCCGCACTCTCTGCTCCCATTTCCTCCGCACGGCGACTTTTACGCGCCGCTTTAAAAACTTAATCGACTGACGGATTTCTAGGCGAGCGGGCTGCTTTGGAGAACACGGCTTTGCGACACCCTGCCCTAACACCGCCTGCGCTTGCGGGGCCGCCGGCGGCGCCCCCCCCCCGCCCCGCCCGGGCCGGCGCAACCTGTTGCGGGCCGGAGCGCGGCGGCGGCGGCAGCGCGGCCCTCGCCGGCGGGCGGGCACGGGGTGCGCCGGCGGGGGGCGAGCGCAGGCGGCGGGGACCGGAGCAGGGCGGGAGAGGGGGAGGCGGGGGCTCACCTTCTGCTGCCGGCGGGCCATGTCCGTGGGCTGCTTGGCGTTGAAGGGGTGCGCGATGCACCTCGCGATGAAGACGTAGAGCTGCAGCCGGAGCCGCTTCTCCCGCTCCTCTCGCTGCAGGCGCTCCTGCTCCTCCCGGCCCTCGCTCAGCACCGAGGGGCTGGGGCTGGGGCTAGCCGCCCGCGCCGCGCCGGCCTCCCTGCCCCGCGGGTCCCGGGGCGGCGGCGGCAGCGAGCGCGGCGAGCCGCCGCCCGCCGCCACCAGCACGTCCCGCCGCTCCTCTTCCAGCACCTCATCGGACTCCTCCTCGCTGGAGGAAGGGTCCAGCATCGCGCTCGGGGGGCGCACCCCGCGGCCGGGCGCGGAGCGAGGCGGGGAGCAGCGCGCACCTTTCCGGACACGTCGAGTTTACACACAGACTGTTTCCGACCGGCGGCAGCCGGCGGGCGGGAGCCGAGGGGCGGGGAGGGGAGGCGGGGTTTGGGAAGGGGGTCGAGCCTGGGTTGCCGTGGGAATTGCTCCGAGCAGCTCCCGGCGGAGGCGGGGCCGGGGCCGGGCTAACACCTTCGCCCGCCCCGGCGGGGGGCTGCGGCCCGCAGGTGGCTGGTCCGAGGGCGGCCGCGCCGCACCTGCCCTGACTCCGCTCGGCTCGGCTCGGCGCGGCTCGGCTCGGCTCGGCTCGGCGCCCTGCGACAAGGGCAGCTGCTGGCCGGGAACGCCCGTGGCCCTGCCTAGCCCCGCTGCGCCGCTCGGACCCTGCCGGTCCTGGCAGCGGCTGGCCCGGCTGCGCCCTGCCCCGCGTGGGAAACGCGCCCGCCGCTCGCCAAGCCGGCTCAGACACACGGGGGGACACCGTGCTGGGGGGGAGCGGTGGACTGTGCCCCCCACTCGGCTCGGCTCGGCTCGGCTCGCCGCCGACCCCGAGCTCGCTGGCATCCTCTGCCATGTAGTGTGGGGGAAAAACGAGAGAAATCTCAAACGGCCCCAGAAAAAGAAACCACTGAAACCATGCCTTTCTGAGATGAGGAGTGAGCTGATGCTGAAGCATGCATTGCTCTCTCAGGATACTTCTGTTGGGAGCCTGCTGCCACAAATAGGCAGTTCACATCTCTCTGAAATCATTGTTCCAGGCTATGTGCGGATCCAGCCAGGATCATATTTACAGTGGTTATCTTCACAGTTATGCTGTGAGAAATATATGAAACCCTGCCTCCATCACTCTCTAAAATGAAGTAGAAAAGGCTTCATGTGAAAGCAAAATTTCTGGAGTTTCATTAGGGCCTGATGGAAAGGTAGCTCTGGAGAGGAAAGGCACATCGGGTTTCATGTGGATCAACAAGTCCTTCTCTTGCTCCCTACACACCCGTGCGTGGTGGTGTGTGTACCAGGGAACCACTGAACGGCAAAGGATCGGGGGTCAGGAGGACAAAGGCTGGAGAGATGGACTGGCTCACAGAAAGGCAGTCTCCCTGCATGCTGCTTTAAAACAATGACAGCTCAGACTCTGTCCACACAGCTCTAGGCCTCTGTTTGTCAGCAGTGGCAAGTTTTCAAATCCCTGAATGAAAACTCAACAAAATCAGAAAGCCTACCCAGTTCTCACTGTGTGAGCTGGGCTGGGTTTAGAGTGGTGAAAGGGTCTACTCCATTACTAACATTTTGAAGTGTCCAGTCCCTCCAGTAGGAGATTTAGAAAAGGATATTTAAAGACAGCAGTTATCTCCTGAGTGAACCAGCTTTCAGAAGGTGCAATTACTCCTGCTGTGGGCAGCAGCTGTTAGCTAGATGGCAGTACCAAGCACTGTCAGTCTGGGTTCTGCCTCTGGATCTCTACCAGAGGAATGAGGTGGAGCGCTGAGGGAGAGCCATGCTGACAAACACACTGGCTTTCTTCAAAGTGTAGGTGCTAAGTGTAGCAGTCATATAAAAATAGGTGGGTTATTTATATGGTTGGCTCATGTCCTTAACATTAACTGATAATAGTAAGCAAAATTTGTGAAATGCAGAAAGGCTGTCAGGGAAAAGTATGAATGTCGACCTATTGAACATCTCTGGTCACATGTCCTTAGTGCAGGAGTTGTTAAGGCCAGTTTTTGTGGCTACCACCATCACCAGTCACGTGCTTGTGTTCCTCATGTATCATTGCAAGTAGTGCCAGTCCTGTAGTAGGTAAGAGGTAGTTCCATAAGACATATGGAACTGGTTACTGTAAACTTTCCACTAAGAGGAATGCAATGTACACTCAGACTTGTGGGTGCTTTTTGCAACAACTTGTTCCCATTCTAATGGCAAATAAATATACAGTAACACTATAAAAAACTTGCCACCTAAGATATGCAAAGCGCCAATTGGAATATGAACTCTCTGAAACTTCAAAAGAGTCAGCTCCCAAACATTTTTAAATGTAATGGCTCAGTCCAGCAGTGTCATCTCACAACTACTGCTGCATTAAGGCCAGGATGATCATGTTATCATACATAAGATTACACAACTCTTCTTTACAGAAAAGATTTTGTTTGCTCCACTAGCTGCCTGCACCTTTTTGGAGGGAAGGTATCTCTTATTTTCCTTCATGCTTTGTATCAGAATCACAGGGTTGTTGAGGTTGGCAGGAACCGTCTGAGATCATATAGTCCAACCCCCAGGGCAGGGTCACCTTGGGCAGGTTGCCCAGGGCTGAGTCCAGCCATGTTTTGAATATCTGCAAGGACGGAGACTTCACAACCTCTCTGGGCAACCTGTGCCAGTGTTTGACCACTCTCATCGTAAAAAAGCTTTTTCTTATGTTTAAATGGAATTAATTTCCTGTATTCCATTTTGTGCCCATTACTTCTTGTCCTTCCTTGGGTACCACTGAGAAGAGTCTGTCTCTGTGTTCTTTACTCCCCTCCATCAGGTATTCATAAGATTTCCCTGAGCCTTCTCTTCTCCAGGTTGAATAATCCCAGCTCTCTCAGTCTCTCCACATAGCTCACAAGCTCCAAGTCATTAATCACCTCTCTGACCTTTCACTTGCTCCAGAATGTCCATGTACCTCTTATACTGCAGAGCCCAGGACTGGACCCAGCCCTCTGGATGTGGCCTCACCAGGGCTGAGGAGAGGGGAAGGATCACACCCTTGACCTGCTGCTGACACTCATCCTAACGCAGCCCAGGAGACTGTCAGCCTTCATTGCTGCAAGAGTGCACTGCTGGCTTGTGTTTGGCTTGGTGTCCAGCAGGACCTAAATCTTTTTGCAAAGCTGCTTTCCTGTCAGTCAGCCCCCAGCCTGTACTGGTGCATGGAGGTTTTCATCCTCAGGTGCAGGACTTTGCAATTCCCTTTGCTGAACATCTTGAGATTCCTGTTTGCCATTTTCTCCAGCCTGTCAAGGTCCCTCTACATGTAGTGTATCAACCACTCCTCCCAAGTTCATGGTTTCTGCAAACTGCCAGAGGGTACACTCTGTCCCATCATCCAGGTCATTACTGAAGATGTTAAATGGTATTGGTCCCAGTATCAATGCCTGAATGCACCACTACTGACTGGCCTTCAGGTGATCTTCATACCACTGATCAAAACCCTCCAGGCCAGACAGTTCAGTCAGTTTTCACTACACTTCACTGCCCACTAATCCAGCCTGTCTATGTTATGGGAGACAGTGTTGAAAACCTGGCTGAAGTCACGATAAATGACATCTGCTGCTCCCCTGCCATCCACCAAGCCAGCCGTTTGGTCATAGGAGCCTATCAGGTTGGTCAGGCACAATTTCTCCTCCACAGATCCATGCTGGCTCTTTCCAGTCACTTTCTTGGTTTGAATATGTTTGGAAATAGTTTCCAGGATTACTTGCTCCATCACCTTCCCGGGGAACAAGGTGAAGCTGACTGGCCTATAGTTCTTTTTGCTTAGCTTTACTGAAGATAGAAGTGCTATTTGCTTTCTTCTACCACTTATAACATCTATTTAAAATGTCTTCCCTAGAGCTGCATGGAAAGGATGTCTAGCAAGGCAGCAAAAGTCTTGTACTTTGCTTTCAGGCCTCATCTCTTCTCACTGTATATCTCCTTATTTCAGGAAAAAGATAAAACCAAGAACAATTTAGAGTGTGATTTCTATCAGACCAGGCTCAAAATAGAATGTTCTCAACCTGGAATTGACTGCATTGATAAAATGAATTGACAATATCTATCAGCATATCTAACGGTTTAGGATGAGCACTCCTACCTTCTGCAGCTACTTTTAACACAACCCTGTATTTGATATTGTGTGTTTCCAGTCTGTAAAGCTACTCTCATCTAATGGTATTTGAGTTTTTGGTTCTGATCTCTCATTGGCTCTTGGTGCTAATTTTTTGTCTGTGCATTTAAATCTAGAGTATCTTCTTTTATATTTCAAACATTTCTGCAGAGCACGAAAGCCACCCTTCCTGAATTCCCTTTGTCTACTTTACTGATAATGTTACTATCAAACATTGGTGGTATCAGTCTTGTAAGAATCAGCCAGAACTTGCCCCTGAATTCCTCAGATTCTTGTGTTCAAATGTTGCTCAACCAGTTCAGTATGCAAATGTCAGTGCAGAATGTTTGTATTCAAATACCTATAAACTTAAAAAATCCAACCACAACAATGCAGTCATTCATTTGTTCTCATTACGATAATCTAACCAAACCCATTTTATTTGTGCCTTCTCTTCACTTTGTTGAACCTCAGCACAGATTTATTTACAGTTGCACTCATTCAAGTGCAATTTTTTCTGCTTAGATGTTATATTTTGCCTAATTTAGTTTGTAAAGCATATTTATTTTAACAAAATGGTGTTAAGGACTGGACTGTTCTTTTTTCTGTGCAGGGAAATGAGTGTTTTGTCAATAAAGCTTTCTATTTAGGGGATAAAATGCAGTAATTACAGTGGTGAAAAACTCGGGTTTGAACTGATCTAAGATTTTTATTTCAAGATGCAGACAAAAATTTTAGCTATGTTTTCAAATCCTTCATTTAGGGAAATATGTGACTAAAAATAAGGTATATAGGAATATATTTATGCTCAGTAAAGATTTCTTATTATAGAATCAGTGCCTTGTAATTCACTTATAAACTGTCATTTGGTCATAAAACGCATTATTATTTTGAGGCTCAGTAGTTCACACTAACGAGTTTTAGCTTCATGCAGTGCATTGTCAGTTTAGACACTCTTTGTACTATTTTTCCCTAATGCTTTGGATTACCAAATCCTGTGATTAAGCAAGAATCTCACCTTATATTATTTGTAAACAGGTCATAGCCAAAGCCAGACATGACAGTGATGTTTCTAGGGTGCTTTGTAATTGCTTTATCATGGGAATATACTACTCCAGGCAGCACTGAGTGGTGGGTGAAGTACCAGCTCTCCCTTTGCCTTACCCACTGTGACCACCTTTGTTTGTATACCATGAACAGGAGAAAAACTTGAAAGCATGAAAGAATACTGCCACAAAAGTACAAAACCGAAAAGTCAAGAAGAAGATATAGCCACATTTTTATGATCATTTTCTAAATAATATAATGGTGAAGCCGAACATGTATTGGTTTTGTGGCCTGGCTTATAGTTTCTGAAGGTGTCTGACTGTTGACACTATTGTCCATTGATATATATGAGTTTTTGCCCAGGCAAGAACATATAATAGGGATGCTGAACAGGTATATAGAATAGGTAATGTGGGTTTACAATCCACCTGGAAGCATATAAGTTTCAAAGTGCAAAAGAGATTGCATTCTTTTGATGATGAGCAGTGTCCAATAGATCTTCATAATGATAAATCTATCAGCATTCATGTTCTACCAGTGTGCACTGCTCAGCTCTACGGTGTGAGAAGTTTGTGCATAGATGATATATTTCCCAGTCCTCCAGCTTTTCCATGCAGCAGATTATTTTATTCCTTTGTGAAGAGTTTGCAAGAGGTGGCTAAAATTTCTGGAGGAGGAGGTTTCATTTTTGAAATATAAATTTGTTTCATTTCAGGAACACATTTTTCCCAGAGGTATGTCAGATGGTACCTCTCCATTAATTTCAGGTGTTCTATGCATATTCAAGTATTTGGATGGAGATTTGTGGAAAGAAGTCACTAACTAAAATTGTGGTGTTGGACACGACTAAAATGGGTTTGGCAGTAGTATCTAAGTGCTGCAATGAACGGAGCTCTTCAGCTTGTGCTGACAAAATAAACAGAGCTTTCCATGAAAACTAGGCTTGCCAGCTATTTGTTTCATAGTGGGTCTCACTATAGCACTGTATAGGTGGTGGAACTCTCTGTGTAAATATTTACACAGCTTCTTTCTGATGCCTGAAAAGATGGGATTTGGTTTTTTGGTCCTCTCAACCACACAAGCAAGTGGCAGAGCATTTACAGGTTTAAAAGGTGGAGACGACATTACATCATGTTTTTGTTACATTTACATCACACTCTTACTCTGCTGCAAAGTCTTTCTTGTCCACCACAACCTCTTGCATTTGCAGACAATGATAGAATATATTCTTCTCCTACCTAAATCAAACACTGATCTCTATCAGAATAGCAGAGCTTAGGAAAGCATTCCTCCCAAATTTGATTTGACTCCCTAAGAGTAATCATTAAACCAAATGGCCTTTATGTCCTGCTATTTTCTTTTGGTGTGCCAGAACTGGATGCTTATGAGCTGGATAGGTCTCAGACAGGAGCACAGGGAGAAATAAAGAACGTCCACATGCTTTATTCCTAAATAGCTTTTCTAGCCCTTAAGAGAAATTCCCGTCCTCTCCTCAGCTGAGTCCCCAGGGGCAGCTGAGCAGGGTAAGTGTTATCGATAGCCGATCCATATAAAGAAAAAAATGAAGTTAGATCCAAGTATTTCCACACATAGTTTCCAGTTTTGTAGCTCAGGTTTAGTTCATGCATATGTATGTAAATGTACAGAAATATATGAGAAAATGCTAATCATATGTCCTGCTCTGACATTTTGGAGGCACTACATTACTCACAAACTGTGCAGCATCAATGTAATGAGCAGGTTATTGCTAAGAGGCCAGATTAAAATTTATGTCACATCATCACTTAGTACTAAAAGCTGTTCTAAAAAATGGAGATTTTTGAATTAATTTGATTCAGGGTAGCCTTGTATCTGAAATGTAGTGTTGTTCTCCACACCTTAAACTCACGTAGTTAAGGCAATCTGATTTTTCAGTGTGGCGTTGAAAAAGTGACATTAATATCTCCTTTAAAATTCTAAAGAAATACCCAAATCGATTTTTCTTAAATAAATGTTTCTATCCACAAGAAACCTCTCTGCCCCACAACCTGTCTTTATTGGCAAAGGATCATATACACTACAGGGTCTATTGTCCTGTTAGCTTAATAATGCCAGTAGAAATCTTAAAATTAGTCTTGTAATAGGTTAATGAACTTCTGAGTTAGCAACATCAAGAAATTTGCAGAGCTGTTGTTTAGCCGTAATACATTAATCCTTTCATGCAGTTGTTATTAACACACAGATAGCATTATTTTTACTAGGGATTGTTACTGCTTTCTAAAATACTCATTTTCTCAGCAAGCCCAGATGACACAAAACTTGCCAATGTGAGCAGTGTGGTCTTGTGAGCAGTATAGTGGAACGTGGTATCTCTTATGGGATGACACAGAAGCTGCACTTGTGATGCTGCCAGATATTGTTAGCGAGTTCCAGTGAATCCTGTCCCATCTCCAGAGGAATGTGCTTGCTTAAGCCCTTTCTATTAGCAATAATAGAAAGTAGGCTTGGAAAGGATTTTAAGAAGTTACTGGGATTGTACTTCTGCTCCCAAATAAGATCCACTACACCTAACTCATTCATGACTGATGCTTGTCTAACCTTATTCTTAGTACCTTCTAGTATTTTAATCTCCCTAGGCAAACAGTTCCAATGTTGAACTCTCTTTCAATTCAGAAAGCTTGTCTTAATGTTACCGGAATCCTCCCATTCTGTAAACTTGTGCCATGCACGGGAACATGCAGCCTAGCCTCTGTTATTGCTGCTCGAAAGATCCCAAACCAAATTCCTGCTCACCCTGCACTGTATTTTCTCAATTCATGGACATGCAGGAGGACAAAAGCACTTTGCCTCCATTCCCTTTCCTGGGGGAGCTGTTCTGCTCAGTCTAGACAAGGGCAGACTTTAAGAGCTCTTCCTACGTTCTAGGGAAAGACCCTGAGGGGGAATCTTTCTGGGTGCAAGAGGAGCTTGTCTGAAAAAACCCCATGATGTGTATCTTTTTATGCTGAAGAGAAAAGGCACTTGCAAAGGGGGCCTGATCTGGTTATCCACTTGATACCAGGGCCTGGAGAAGGAAGCACAGGGTGGGTTTTCAGGGAGGCAAGCAGAGGTCAGGCATGCATTGAGCCAGGCTCCATTCCTCTTCCAGGAGCTGCTGCTGGGTGTGCCCCTGCCAAGGACTCCTGGTGCTTTTTGGACTGCAGCAGAGGAGACCAAGTGGCTCATTCTTCTGCTCCCTTCAGCATTGCCTTGGAGCTTGGTCCCAGCCTTGCAGAGAAGACAGGAACGAGAGGGGACAGTGACTAGGAGATGCTGGGGGGAAAAGCAAGAGAAGGAGTTTGCAGCCTCTTGCCAGCAATGATCTTGGAGCCACTAAAATCTACACCATGTCTCTGAGCGATTTTAAGCATAGTAGTCTCATCTGTCTGCAGCGAACATGGAAAACAGTTTATTCCCTTCCTATTTATAAAAGGTTTTTGTATAAAAGGGAATTATCTTCCTCCTGCTCAGCTTTCTGTGGGTGACACGATCCCTCAGTCTTTCTGCATAGGCCATGGGTGCAAATATCCCTGTTTCTTTACAGTTGAAGTACACTTTTCCTGAAGTGGCACTCTCAAAAGGCAAGTCAGCCTTACCACATCATGCTGAACAGACAGTATATGTTATAAGCTTACATATGACTGTCTTTTTAATACTTCCAATGGCAGAGCTGCCTTTTTTCCCAAACACTGTGAGCTGAGCAGCCATCGATGTCATTCTGCTGTGTTAGAAATGTGGCCCCACTCTCTGGTCAAAGCAGGGATTTTGTGTGGTGCTATTGCTGGTGAGAATGGCTCTTTGATCATGAGAAGAGTAGGGGTGAGATGGGGAGAGTGACAACAGGGATGCAGGAGGGGCTCAGCCTTTCCACTTTTTCCTACTCTTACCGTGCAAGCCTGCCGCTTTGCATACTGGCCACTTAAAAATTATTTTGAGGTTATTATTATCCTGTTAACTTTGTTTCATGTGTGAGCTCAGGTTCCTGGCTGTGTATGTAAGTGATTAATTAACTAAAAATACAGTTTCTGTGGACTCTTACCAGGAACAGGGTCTGTAACTGAATAGTGCATTGGATGACTGCTTGCATAGTTCACTGAGATCTTTTCTTGTTTGTTCTAAACTCTGGACTTGTCTCAGTCTAGTCACCTACAATGAATTTGTCTTCCTTTATGGTGTATGCTGGAGTGCAGGTGGATTGACAATGTCCTTTTCGTATCTTCCATTCCATTTGTTATGGGAAAGAACAATCATTCAACATGGCCCTGTTCTGTACCGCACTGACCGATGAGTGGAGAATCAACCTCTGGAAAAGAAAACAGATTAACTTTAAGCACTGGTGCCCTAATGTCTAGAAAAACAGCCAGAGTGAAATCTTTGTTTTGTCAAATTCTGGATAATGAAATAAATGGTACAGAGGGTCATTAACTCATATCCTAAATGATTTGTGTAAAGAAAATATTCCTAGATGGCAAAACAAGATTTGCTGTTTAAACAAACCATTCTGCAAAGATGATGAGATTGTATGTAAATTTCTTCAGGAGTTTGAAACAGCAACAAGAGAATCTTGTGGTTATGACTAGGTCTTCCCATTGCATGCAAGGAAACCAGCTTTGGTCAAACTCTTATGGAGTGATATATGGTAATTTTCTGTTTCACGATGAAGGGAGCATTTGAACACATTGGCAGACCTTTTACAGCATATGGTCAAAACAAAAAGAATCCCTGCTGTCAGAGTTGAAATCTACATTTTGAGTACTCGGACAGTCAAAATTTGCTCAGATGCCAATGTATGAGCTTGAATTTGATGTATTTTCTTTTAGAAGAATTCCTTGCAAACAGCTTATGTACTTTATTGAGCTAGAAAAAAGTTGGAGAGAATACAGATAGAGGCAGTTGTACTGAGCATACCCAAAGGCTGAACTCTGGAAAGGGCAGAAAGCTCATCACTGTGATTATGCCTCTTTGAAAAGCCTTCTAATTATACCCAGTTGTCCGTGTTTTGAATATAAATACAAACAACTTAGGAGTTGATTCAAAGTCCACTGATGACAGAAATAGCCCCTTTTTTCTCTTCAGTGGGCTTTTCTCCATTCATTTTAGAAAGGCTCCTAAACTCTGCCCTGCATTTGAACTTGAATGAAGTTGCTAGTTGGATATGTTAGAATATAATCATTTTTAAACCAAGGATAAGAAAAGTCCCGTTAGTGTCTAGATTTGTCATTTAGAAGACCTTCTTACAGCCTTTCTGAAGGAGGATATTTTTAGACCTAGCAAGCTGGAATAATTTTTTTATCAATAATTTTTTTAATTACTACTCAGTGGCTAGACTTGAATAAAATATTTCTTTAGGTTTTAATTGGAACCAAACCAGTAATTTAAACCATGTAAGTGGAAGTGACATTGTACTCTTTCCTCTGCACCACCATGCGAAAATTTTCTTTCTCATGCTCTCCACCTCTTGATCTTCTAACATGATGCCTTGGCTTAGCTGAAGCTCTGATTTCAATATCATTGTTTTAGTACAATTTCAGTGCAGATTTAATACAGTTCAGTTCATTCCTCGATTCTTCCTTTTTTCTATAAATTTTTGGCTGTGTCATGAAGTTGCATTATTCATGCAATTTGCCACAATCTTAATAGTATCTGGGTATGTTATCTTTAACTTCATCAACTGCGGTTAGTATATTAAGTGTGGATTCAGCTTTCATATTCCCCCATCCCCTCCTAAAAACCCCTGCCCTTCCACTTGTGGAGGGAATTTGAAGTGTCTGTACTCTAATGACTTGTCAAAAAGGAGGCAATTAAAAAGAGTGCAATGTGAGTCTGGCTTTTTCCAGATCTAATGATTTGAAAGGCAATATTATGATTTGGGATCTTGGATTTCCAAGAACTTGGGCTTGGTACTACTGCATTTGGCTGTATCCATCTTTTTATAGTGTCACATGGGCTCTTCAGCATTTTGTCTTCTTTCCACTGTCTTTACTGGAACAGTGTTTGTAGTGTCCTGGTGACTCTGTCAGGGAGGATGTAATAAATTCACTCTCCTTATCACACAATACAGGTAAGATTTTGATTTATGTATGAAATGAAGCTCTGATGTTATTCTTCTGGAATTACCACCTTTCTGTCTGGCAGTCAGCTGAAAGGAGAGCTGGAAATATTTACCAGATAAATAATTCTTGCATTTGCTTCTAAAGTAAGGACATACATATGAGCAAATTTTCCTCTTTTTTTCATCTTTTCATACATATGATATTTTAAGTAAAGTGGGCATTTACCAAGTACATTTTTCAATTAATTCAGCTGTTCTAATTTATTTCTACTTTTGTACAAAAACTAATTTGAAGAGAGTAGAGTCCTAGGTTAAAACATGTGCTTCAGTACAATTTATTGAAATA
Source organism: Strix uralensis (assembly GCF_047716275.1). NCBI lineage: Eukaryota > Metazoa > Chordata > Aves > Strigiformes > Strigidae > Strix > Strix uralensis. Next base: position 25,479,076 of record NC_133976.1, on the reverse strand, counting down.
TATTTGACTTAATGATAGATAATACAAGCAGAAGGTGAAACATTTACTTCATATTGAATGTGTCTAAATATTTGTGTTAAACTAATTCCAATGGCAAAAATCAAATACAAATATAATTTCTTTTTGCTGTCCTGCATCTTGCAATCAGTGCTTTGGATTACAGCCTTTGGGGATGGTTGCTAAATCGTGACATGAGATTAGCGTTAAATGGAAAGTTATCAAAATTAAATGGCAGGAATTATGACAAATTCACCCACCATTTGTTGCTACTAGGTATTGCAGCTGGGTTTTTGATCTCCAGCACCACCTGCCTGATCACCTGGTGAACATGTTATTTTACTGTTTCGATGTGAAGCCTCAACACTGCTATCCATTATCAGGAAACTGCACTTGCTGTCCATTGGTTTCCAGTGGAGTTTAAGACATTTATTGTAAATCACTAAGATGTAAGTGGCCTGGAATAGGCCAGTGTGAGAGAAGCCAGCAACATGCTCTTAATGACCTAAGACAAAGAAAACCGTTCTCCTTCTATGCCCCTCAGTGATGACATTTCAGGAGGCTGCAAGGATACAGTCTAGTAGGATTGGAGGCTGTACAATCTAGCAGGATTGGAGGCTATACTTCCTAGAGAAACAAAATCCTGGACATAAGTTATTTGAGAAATCAATTAATGTTTCAAAGCTCCTAGGATTTCACTGTATGTACTGTATTGTTATTGAACTGCCAGGGTGCCTAGAATTTTAAGTTGTATTTTAGATGTAATTTTAGATGTATTTATAATAAAATATAATTGATAACAATAATGTGATTTAAACTATTAGTGTATGATATACACACACAGACATATATCCTAGAAATGCTTTTTCCACAATTCAGGAAGGTATTTAATTTTACATATAAACTTAACCCTAGTCAAGCAAGTACCTACAAAACTTTAAGGCTGTTGAGTTTAATGAGACTAAAATCTACATTTATGGTTAAACAGATACTGACATGGGTTCCCGAAGAGGCATCTTCTTTTTTTTTAAAGGGTAATATGTCATTTCCCTAGAATCAGATCTGCATTAGCAGAGGGAGCCAGGGTTTGCGTACAAGGTCACTGTTGATGAGTTGGAACATTCAGTGATCTCCCATGCTTTATATACTTCAACAAATAAAGCATTAAAGTCAGCTAATGCTTTGCTTGCCAGGTGACAAATGGCAAAAATAAATTGAATTAATTTAGATTTTTGAAATGCTGATGGAAGGAATAAAGGTACAGTCTGGCTCTTACTTGCACAGAAGACTCTTTATGACATTTATGACTAAAAATGCATGAAATGAGAGAGAACATTTAGACCTCCTTTAATTACAGAATCCCTTAAGTAGTGGGGAGTTAAACTGGAAAACAGAATTGTCAGTCCTTGCTATTTGAATGTTTTGGTTTTTTTTTTTGTTTTTTTTTTTTTTTTTTTTCTGGTGCTTCTAGAATCACCAAATTAGGAATGAATTTAAACTGTCATGGAAAGAAAACTGAAAAAGATAGTCAGTATTATTTAGAATTGCAGAGAAAATCTTGAAAATATGACCCTACTTCATCTTAATGGCTCACAAACCAGAAGACTAATAAAATGAGATTTAAATGGGTTTTTTTAATATCATGATTAAGAAATTAATCTCAAGTGTTTTGAGATCTCTTACATGAAATTTTAGTATCTATTGGAAAATGTGATACTAGAATGCTGGGAATAATCAGCATCCTGATCATAGACTTGGTAGTTAAATGGAAAATTTGCCAAAATTAGTGTGTCAGAACAATGTCCTGTCCTATTCTCAGAGCTCATTCTGATTTTTCACATATATAGCAAGCGCGTGGATAATTCTGCCTTGCTATGTTGTGTTGGCAGAGAAACATTTTTGCCAGCAGAGAAACAGTTGCACTCATTAATCTATACAGAAATATCCATAAGATGGTGCTGTATCTTAAATCTGACCAGAGTCATTTGCATTGAAAAATAAAAAGTATGTTGCAATTGTAGCTTAGAGCTCTTGTTATAAACTGAGCATTGGTAACAATATCTTTGGCAGACATATTGCAAATGTTAGTTTCCAGTCACTCCAATATGTTAATTTACTTGTATTAAAATATTAGTCACAGCATCTTTGTTCGAGCCTGAAAAATGTAAAACCAGCTGAAAAGTAGTTTCAGTGGTGCTCAGGATGTGAGCTGCCAGTAGCTTGCTTTCGCAACTGAGTTTCATTCCATCCTTCTCTGCTGAAGGCAAGTGATTGTCCAAGGACTCCTCCAGACATGGCTTTAATGGAAAAAGAGACAAAACAGTGCACTGGGAGTTCTATTTAAAGGGGTAAGATGAGTGATAATGGCCAAATCTGGCCAGCAAATGGAAAGACTGTGGGAGAAATGAATATGAGACATTATAACCGCCCACACAGGCAGCGAGAGCAGAAATTTCATGTGCAGCCAACACATAGTATTGCAGGAATTTGGTGAGAACAATGGTGTCAAATGGAGGACTGGCTGGAGAGCAACCAATTACAGCATTATCCTGCTGGAGCCTGGGTAGCTCAGTAATCGCCTTCCCCCACATCTCATGGCTGGAGTAATGCAGCCAGGGCTGAGCTGCCAGTGGCACCATGGCTCCCAGCCCGAGCCAGCCAAATTGCTGACTGGAGGAGGGAAAAGAGACTGCCGGAGAGGGAAAAGAAAAACATCTGCTGAGGTCCCTGCAATTCCATGTGTGTTTCAGCTAGAAGGCTACAATACTCCAAAGACCTTGTTGCACTGGGAGTTCTGCCTGCATGAATCATTCAGGTTTGCCCGTACATTTTTCTCCCTGCTCGTTTCTCTGAAGGGGTGAGATGACAAGAGCAACTGATAAATCTGTTTCTCAATATAATTTATTTCAGTATGCATTTACTTCTGGAGTTATTTGTACATAGTCTGAGTCAGTTTTTCTCCTTGAAAACAAGAGTCAGGCAAGACACAATATGCAAAATGGCTAATGCAGAATGAGAGGAAGAAGGAAAGATGGGTTCGATGCAGCATCATGCTGTAGGCAGTAGGGAAAAAAAAAAATGGTGAATGAATTGCACTTAGTGTCGGCAGTGCACCTGAGCTGGTCCAGGCTAGACCAGGAGGTGGAATATGCCAGTAAGAGACTTATCATATCTTCCCTCTGTTTTTGAGGGATTGGGATGATATTCTCTGCAGATATAATTCTCCTTTGCCTTTTTGTACAAACCTGTGACCCTGTTGATTCCAGACCTGGTGAAACTCTGGTTACCTCATTAGAGAAACTCCTTTCCAGCTGGCTAATGAATTTCATTCACTGGTAAATGTTATGTAGAAAAACCTGTATGCTTATACTCCTAACTTTGGTCTCTAGATTGAAAAAAAATCACTACTTTTGGTGAAAGATACCGAACAAACTTGAAAGATATTTTCATTTTTCTCCTTGCTATTTAGCTGTTAAGCAAAAACTGAAATATCATTCTTAATAGTACATAATCATATGATAACACCTCTCTGCAGGCAAATTAGTTCTTGAACCAGTTCAGATGATCAAGGAGGAAAAGAGAGAAGCATAAGCCACTTCAATGCAGATATAAATTGAAGGCTAAATATATATATATATATAAAGCAAATGTAGTGTATGCCAGGTCATTCATGAGATGCTACAGGATTAGTTTCAAGAGGCTACATGCTAATGTAAGGCTAGAAGTTCTATCTTACATCATGTAACAGATGCTGTCAATATATTTTGGTTTACTTTCATCCTGTGAATTCTTGTTAAACACACTTCAGGTATTTTTCTTCCTTCCTATAGTGCCATCTTTCAAGCAGCATTTTGATTGCTTTCCAGTGTAATGATGCAAGACCTGATTATCGAGACAGCTAACTCTGCTGATGTGCTGTGTTATTATAATGCCACCTGATACCTCGTTCATTTGATACATTAGGTAGTGTACTACATCAACAAAACAAAGTGCTCACATCATTTCTACAAAGATGGAATGTTTCAGTGGCAAGCATGAATTCAGGGTAAAAGCTATATATATATATAGCAACACCAAAATCCCCCTTGGCTTTGTCTTTTTCACTTTATGAAACTTGTTAGATAATTCAAAACTAAGGAGATCTATTGAAAAAAACAATGAACTCATGAACTCATCCATTATGATCTCAACATGACAGGATTCTTGGTTTGCTTTATATATATGTATATACAATCATCAAAATAAGAAAAGGAAAGAGTAAAGTGTTTACGGAATTTATTTATTTTATTTTTTGTAAAACAGCTATCTCCAGGAGACCTGATGACTAAATGCTGTGCTTTCAGTAGGTATATAAATGACATACAAACAGAAGTAACTTCTAAAATAAATTCTAAGATATACCATAAAAGTCATAGGTGCTTGCAGTCAACAGTCTTTCTGAAAGCTGAAGACATCAGATTGTCACATGAGGAATAGGTTCCCTGAGCAAACGTCCCCCCTGGAGAGATGTACACTAACAAATCCCATGCAACAGCAACAGCAGAAGCAAATCAATCCTCTGAACTCAGGTTCTGTGACAGAACATAAAAGGGAGGTAATGAATCAAGCAGTCGGGTCCCATACCATTATGAATATTTAGGTATTATCTTCTGTTCATGATGTAGGGATTCTTGAGGACATCCCAGGCTGGAGTCAGACTGCATCTATTTTACACCCTCTTACAGTGCCTCTGTAATTCCCCAAGTATCTACTGTGACTCATGGTCACAGTGATAACTCATGGTATTTGCCTGAGGTTCCCTCACTTACATCATTCCTGTCCTGGACTGCAGTGTTGTGTCTCTGCTTGAAGAGAGACTGCACCTGTGTATGGGACAGGGATGGAGCATGGTCCATTCCTGCGGGTTCATTGCTGTGGCCCTGCTCTCTCTGAGCCAAACTGCAGCTGCGATGGGTGCCCTGAGAGGCAAAGAGGGCAGTTGTCCAAGAGGGGTGAGACAGCCTCATAACTGAGGTGCACACAGTGTACCTTCAGGTGTACAACACGCCTTTCACACACCGCCACTTCTTTTCCCTGGACAGATTCCTTATTCATGTTTGTTATTCATCATGTTCTGGCTTGTTGCTCAAGCTCCTCCAACTACACCCTTTATTCTGTGGGCACTAGTGGTTTGGCGCTGGTGGAGGTCACCTGGCTGCCTGTTGCTGCCTGTTTGACATCCTTAGCAGGCTGCATGTAGAAAGCAGAGACTTGTAGCTGTGTAAAGGTGTATGATGTTGGACTCCCTATCTCTTTGGAAGTGGACTGGGGGCCAAAGTTTGGGCATCCTTCACAGTATCTTTTCTATGTACATATATAACCTCTTTGTCACAATCTTTCTGGGAGTGGTCATTTCTTCAAGTGGAACTCTGCAATGGAAAACTGCTGTCAGTGATCTGACCATGGGCATTCTCAATTTTTTTTCACCTTTACCTACCATCACACCTAATTGCAGTGCTTTCCCTGCAAGGTCATCAGTGGTCTCCTGTGTGACAGTTGTGGTACAGTTTCCTGAAAATGCTTTCCCAGAGGCACTCCTTCCAAATGGATGGAAAGTCACTGACATCTCTAAGAAGCTCACTGGGCAGAGGGCTTCTGAGTGCTGTGACAGGCTGAGCAGCCCTGAGCCTTCTTTCTTTTCCCTTGTGTCTTCATGCTTGAGTATTCCTAGTGTGTTTGTCAGGCACTCCTGTGGCTAGATAGTGAGGATGAGGAGAAATTTAGCTTTCACATGGTAACAGAAGGGCAGCTACAAATATGGATGCAGCTTTGAGCTAAACTCCTTCCACTGAGTTAAAACCATCCTGCATAGGTGGCTGCTGATCTGGTTGTCCCTGTGACCTTAGAAGTCAGGGCTGCTGAGACTGGGGAAAATCTTCCTATTGCCAACCACCAGCAGAGCAAAGGAATCTCCATCTCCAAAATATATTGGTTTTTATGTCCATTGTCATGTGAGATCTTCAGGGTATGTAGAGGACAGTGTCATGAAGAATGATCCCATCCCAAAGCCACTGGATCCTACAGTTACAGTTACAGTTTCATATTGCTAGTCTTTCCCAATGGTTCAGAAGGGTGACCTTGGTTTCTGATAAGCTGTGGGTTGGTGGTCTGGTGTAGAATTGTCCTGGCTCTATGTGGACAGAAGACTCACTGAGAGTGATGAAGACTATCAAGAATTCACAAAGAACAACCAACAACCATCCAGGCTACCCAATACTGTGGCAGAGTGGAGGAAGTGCAGGTGCTGAATCAGTTGTGAAAAACATGCTTAAGATTAGAAATATTACAACGGTGGTTTTCGAAGCATATATGAACTTCCTTAAGGAGGTGGAGAAGCTAATGTAACTTGATTCCTGTGCCACATCATCTGCAATAAAGTGTAATCCTCTACTGAGATAAGGTCTGTATCCTATTCTTGAGTCAAAATATGACAGCACAAGATTTGCAGAGCACTTGGTGTGCAGACTTTACACTATGATTGGGGTAGAGAATTTCAAAATGTCTTTAGCAGATTCAGTGTAGTGGAGGTTTCATCAGGTGCAGCGTGGGCCTGGGAGACTACAGCAGGACTCTTCTGAGACAAAGGCTGCAACAAACCAAGAGAGCCAGATCTCAGAGGAGCAAAGCCTGGTTTGTGCTGTGGTCAGAATGTCCTTGTTCCATCACTTCTACCTCTTTCAGTGTCACAGCACATAAGTGTTAAAGCATGGCTAGTGCTGAGAGGCTCGGAGGTATTTAGAAAGGAAGCTCTGAGCATAATACAGAGCTGGAAGGGGGACTGGAAGCTGCTCATTGTATGTTTTCAATACATTTCACCTGACACCCCAGCTGAGAATTAATTTGCATGGACTCTAGCTTTACAAGGGAAAAATACAGTGAAAAGCAGATTTGCTGAATTACCACTTTGAGAGCACACTTGAGCAGAACCTACTGTGCTCATTTGTCAGCTAATTCATTAGGGTTCATGTCATGCTGTCAGGGTGCTTGGCTGTGTTCTGTAATGGCATTTTTTTCCTCTGCTGAACAGCAATTTTGCAATCGCTGCATCAATTATTACCATGTAAAATATTTGATATACTATTAGATGAAAAGTAAACTTATCTTCTGCTAGGAGTTGCATCAGAATGTAATAAATGAACTTGATGCTCATTGGGCTTTACAGAGAGAGGCACTAGAGTGCAGATTGTCTAGAATAAAACTGCCATCTGGAAATTTTGTCTGAAGCCTGATTACAATTGAGGTTTAAAGGAACACCTTTTTTTTTTTTTTTTTTCTAAAAAAAAGCCTATTTGAAGGAAATGTATCTGTATGGGTAATACAAGAGCCTATCTGAATTCCAATATATTCTGATAAAGTGGAGGTGTAAACCAATATCTCATCTGTATCCCTTGCATATCTAATGTTCAACAGGATCTAAATAAATTTATAAAATGCTCCACAGTATATCAGATAACTTGATTTCACAGAATCACAGAATCATCTAGGTTGGAAAAGACCTTGAAGACTATCCAGTCCAACCCTTAGCCTAACACTGACAGTTCCCAACTACACCATATCCCTCAGTGCTATGTCAACCCGACTCTTAAACACCTCCAGGGATGGGAACTCCACCACCTCCCTGGGCAGCCCATTCCAACGCCTAACAACCTGTTCTGTAAATAAATGCTTCCTAATATCCAGTCTAAACCTTCCCTGGTGCAACTTGAGGCCATTCTCTCTTGTCCTATTGCTTGTTACTTCGTTAAAGAGACTCATCCCCAGCTCTCTGCAACCTCCTTTCAGGTAACTGTAGAGGGCGATGAGGTCTCCCCTCAGCCTCCTCTTCTCCAGACTAAACAGCCCCAGTTCCCTCAGCCGCTCCTCCTACGACATGTGCTCCAGACCCTTCACCAGCTTCGTTGCCCTTCTCTGGACACGCTCGAGTAATTCAATGTCTTTTTTGTAGTGAGGGGCCCAAAACTGAACACAGGAATCGAGGTGCGGCCTCACCAGTGCCAAGTACAGGGGTAAGATCCCTTCCCTGTCCCTGCTGGCCATGCTATTTCTGATACAAGCCAGGATACCATTGGCCTTCTTGGCCACCTGGGCACACTGTTGACTCATGTTCATCCGGCTGTCAATCAACACCCCCAGGTCCCTCTCTGACTGGCAGCTCTCCAGCCACTCCTCCCCAAGCCTGTAGCGCTGCTGGGGGTTGTTGTGGCCCAAGTGCAGCACCCGGCATTTGGCCTTATTGAAACTCCTACAGCTAGCCTTAGCCCATCGCTCCAGCCTGTCCAGGTCTCTCTGCAGAGCCTCCTTACCCTCAAGCAGATCAACACTCCCACCCAACTTGGTGTCGTCTGCAAACTTACTGAGGGTGCACTCGATCCCCTCGTCCAGTTCATCAATAAAGCTGTTAAACAGGAGTGGCCCCAAAACCAAGCCCTGGGGGACACCACTCATGACCGGCTGCCAACCGGATTTAACTCCATTCACCACAACTCTTTGGGCCCGGCCATCCAGACAGTTTTTTACCCAGCAAAGTGTGTGCCCATCCAAGCCACAAGCAGCCAGTTTCACCAGGAGAATGTCGTGGGAAACGGTGTCAAAGGCCTTACTAGAGTCAAGGTAGACAACATCCACAGCGTTTCCCTCATCCAATAAGCAGGTCGCCCTGTTGTAGAAGGAGATCAGGTTTGTCAAGCAGGACCTGCCTTTCATAAACCCATGCTGACTGGGCCTGATCATCTGGTTGTCCCACATGTGTTGTATGATGGTACTCAGGGTAAGGTGCTCCATCAGCTTCTCGGGCACCAACGTCAAGCTGACAGGCCTGTAATTTCCTGGATCATCCTTCCAACTCTTCTTATGTATTTGCATGTAAAGAACACGGATCTAGGTTATTTGACAATTTTTATTTGTGATAGCAAAAGATATGCTTTGTGTATTTTCCAGGTTTTGTTTTTTTTTTTTTTTTCTTGAAAATCCTCATAGAAATTACATTCTTCAGAAAAATAGCCATAATCCTCCCTAGAAGCTATGTGCCTGAAGAAATTTCATTTAAAAATAAGAAAGGACCAATGATTCAAGCAATTATGTGATGTGCTGTTACTGAGGAGCCAAGGTCTGTCACAAATGTGTGGTTTTCCATGATGAGATTTTAATAGAAAAGTGTGAATCACAGCCAAGTTCTCCCAGTTTTTTGGCAGTAGTTCTTTAAATGACCCAACTGGCCAACATTACATGTGGTTCATTCTCTTCTTCATCTGTTCTCTAAGGAGACAAATGTGTGAAGTGCAGTGCTTTGCTTTGATGGGATTATTGTTCAAGGTTATTTATTTATTTATTATTATATAATCTGCTGTTTACTCTAAAATAAGGTAGTTTTGAAGCTATTTTCTTTGCAGTTGAAGCAACAGGGTGAAGTTTGTGGCTGACCTTACTGCCTATGGGAATTCATATCACATTTTCATATGCCTGAAAAGTCTGAGTTCTCTGTAATGATGTAGAAATAAAATTCTTTTGTACGTGAGGTATAAACCATGATATTAATCCGGAATTTTTTATTTATTGTATCATGGAGTATTGTTAAGAAAAGTGTGAGTCCTGTTAACCGGAGTGGTACTCTAGGAAATCAGTGCTGCATGTGTACACAATGGTGGTGTTCCACAGTTACCCAGGTTGTTGGAGGGATGGCCAAGTGCACTTTGTGCCACTGACCTGACTGCTTTGTGCCAAGGCAGGTTGCTGTAGCCTGGAAGACACTCCATGAAGGTGTGTGTAAGGGAGGCCAGCTGCTGGTCGCCAGGATGGAGTGGGGTCTCCCAGGCAACTGAAGCCAGTCGGAGATTCTGGCTGTGAGAGTTTAGTGACACCAAGAAATGAGAGAACATGCCTTAGCAACAGGCTCAATTGGCTGTAATGAGTATGTACCTCTAACCACAGATGGCTGCACAGAAAATTCTTCAAAGTGATTTCATCTACCTGCTAACATTGTCCTTCCTCCCCTGGAGTCAGAGCCAGACTGCTGGTCCTTATGCAGGAGAAAATATGTCTAAGGACCAGGCAATTCACTGACACTGATGACATTAAACATTTTTAAGGACAGCTAGAGCTGTGTGTCATCTGCATAGCACTATCATGCACATCTGTGTCATTGGCTCACCTACTGCTACCATGTATGCGTTAATTTGGATTCCCAATAAGTGTTATTTTCAACAGCATCAATAGGCCTCATTGGGGATAGGAGACAGGTCACAGGCAAATATAGAAAACAGATTAAATAGCAAGGTGCTCACAGGGCTGGCTTAAAGAAAATCTTTAATATAGATTTCTTGGTACTAGTATTATCACCTAGGTAATAGATAAGACTGAAGTATGCATAGTACAGACACCGTCAGGACTGGTTGCACCATAATATAGATGCTTTAGAAAGAGGGACAACATACAAATGTTTTTCAAAAGAGATTTTTCATTCAGTATTGTGCATACCTGTATCAATTCTTCTCTGAAAATTGTATCATTCTCTCTCATCTCTTCTTCCTATATCTAATTATTCTCATCATCTACCTCTGAGCTCTTTACTTTTATACAGTGTCTTTGGGGGGATAGGGAGACTAGAGCCATATGCATCATTCTGTCAATTCAGAGAACTGCATTATTATACTTTTGTTATTACTTTCCCACACACTCCTTTTAAATTCTAGCCATTTGTTTGCTTCTTAACTGCTCTCACAGACAGATCAGAGATTTGTATTGCACTGTCCACAATGATTCCTAAATCTATTTCCCGAATGGTTACAGTTAATTTAGAACCAAGTAGTGTGGCTGCATGGTTCAGATTGCTCTTTCCACTGCTCATTAACCTCACATTTATCAACTTTTAAGAAAAGCTTAATCCTTTTACTGTTAATTAGATTGCATGAACATAACAATGGAGAAAATGTATATACTTGCAGCTTTTTAAGAAAGAAGGCATTGAAAACTCAGTTTTAAATGAATCCCCTATCAAATAAGAATGAAACCCTGCTACTTATTGTGTGAAAGCCAATTACTTTTGTTCACCAGCCTTTAGAAAGTCTTTGACTGCTAAGAAAAAAAAAAAAGAAAGAAAAAGGGACTTTTCAGGTTAACTTCGGGAGACTATTTGTACAGGCTTTCTAATGTAATAGAAAGGACTGATAAAGAATGACACATTCAATACATAATGTCTGAGTTAAGTACAAATATTCCTAAGGTAATATATATAATTGCGGTCATATTCCCTAATAACTGTCTGTATTTTCCTGAGATCAACCTGCTTTCAAATTTCTGTTCCTTTTTCCCAATTAACATTCCAAATTCTGCTCTCCCTCACCATTCCTGCCCAAGGCAACTTAGTTGTTCATCCTAATATTCTTTTCTGTTCACATCAGCATGGCGAAAAGTGTGCTCCAAAATTCATCTCTATCTTCAGGATTTCTAGTCACATAATTCCTAAATTACTATATTTCCTCTTATTATATAAAACTGAACCTTCCCTTTGAAGCCGTACATACATTTTGTCCCAAGAGAGCACAGGAGATAGCTCTTTTGCCTTTTCTGCTCCTGACAGTTCCAAAAACATTGCAGTTGCACAGACATAAGCAAAGCAGAATCTGACCTGCAGAAACATTTCCACCAAGCAACATGGCTGGAAGAAATCAAAAGGATCATGGTGTGATTTTCAGTTAACAGATTGCCTTTCCAGGGGTAGTCATTTGAAAAATCATCTGTTTCATTGTAAAGGAACATTTGATGTAGAAGTTGTGGAGATGCTGTCATTTTGCAAAATTATTTTCACCAGGATAAAATGATGTATAAAGAGGTAGTTAGCTGTGTGAGCTTTCCATGTTTAATTTTTACCCATTTGATCAATAGACTGCATTATTCCAGGCTGCATTAGACTTCTTTCATTTCCTGGAAGTAAAAAGGCAATCATATCACAGGACAACTATGTCATTATTATTTCAACAGACTTTGCTTTTAACATAATCATATAAAAAATAAATAGTGAAAATTCTGTGCTGCCAGGGATAACAACTGGCTTTTCAACTTTTCAGAAGTGTTACCCATGGGAAAGAAAAAAAAAAAAAGATAGCCTAATTTTTAAAGTAAGAGTGGTAGGAAATGGTGAATATTTTTATTTTTCAAAATCTCTTTATATTTGTAAATGTAGAAATCTCTTTGCTTGACCCACATGTTATTCTTGATATATCATCTGTCAGATTCTCAACTGGTAGAAATTAATGTAGCTCATTGAGTGTAGCAGGTCTGCATTTTTTCACCCTAGTTGTATAACTTACCCAGAGCAAGAACATGGATATAGAAGGAAGGCAAAAGTTCATTATTATTAACAGTGTTTGGATATACCTGTTGAAATTATGAGCTAAACACTAGCTGTAAGCCATGGAGGGAAGTCTAGAGCTTTCACAGCTGCTGTTCTGCATTGGTGAAACATCTCTTGGAGAGTCAAACCTCTTCATAGCAGTTTTCAGCTGCCCTGAGCACGACTGTGAAAAATAAGAGTAGTTTGATCAGATGAGTCGTTGATGCATTACAAATACTTTTATAAAGTATAAGCAATAACTATTGTAGGTCCATTTTCATATCTACAATCAATTAGATAAAACCTATCAGCTGAATTGCTGACTGTCCCTTGGATTAGTTGCTTAGACAGGTTAATAGGCTTCACAAACTCGATGTGTCAGCACTGCTAAAATACTCCAAGAAAAATACTATGGCAGGCTCTGAAAAGGTGAACCTAGAAACATCAGCATATAACTTGTTTTAAGTAAATACTGGGTTCCCATTGTAGCAGCTTCAGCAATGACATTGACCCACTGCCCTGGTGTTGCAGGATTCCTGTGTGGGGTGATGAGCTGGTTTCTGGGAATTTACATATTTCCCCTAGAACTTCTTTGGAAGTGATTGCAGCTTCTGAGGTGAGCCCTCTAAAGCATGTCACTGGGCAAGGGGGCTTTGAAGGCCAACAAGAAGGCAGTGGAGCTCAGTTCTGAAGTGAGAACACTGCTACGGACACGTACTCACTGTCTTGCAGGGAAGATTCAGATATCCGTATCATGTGAGGATCGGAGCAGTTTGGCAACTGAATACTTTTGCTTTCAATATGTTGCTCAGCTCATTCTCCTGGAAGGATTAGGAGAAAGCCTTCCCTGGGAAACCTCCCAGGTTTTGTTTTCCTAACCCTTTCTTTGCTCACACAGGTTTTCCTCTAAGTGAGGATGTTAGAGACTGTAAACCTCCCTGCAGACCTACTCCTAAAGTAAACAAATAAAGAAGAACAATATTGTCAAAACAGGCATCTAGGAATTGGACAGTTGATACTGGAATTATCTCACAGCCATCTGGCTTTGAAAGGAGGAATTGGCTGGCAGTTCAGCTCTAAAAGAAACAAACAGTTCTGGGTATTTCCCACACACCTTTTATTTTTTATTTGTAGGTACAGAAAAAAAGTAATAATCAGTTCATTTTTACTATATTGAAGAAACCTGTCTCTCACAGTATCTGCAAAGAAGTAAAAGACCACAGAAGACTAAATTCAGACTGAGGTGCCTCCTGTTTTACTTGTAATTTTTCATAATAACTGTTTATGACTTAAACAACCTTTTTTTTTTTTTTTTTTAATTACATATCAGTGGCACACTCTCAGACCCTTCTTCCAGGGGAAGAGGATAAAAATCTTTGTAAGACTCTCCCCCTTTAGATGAAAATGTCTGACTCTTCTATGTGGAATGAGCAGCCATGCAGAATGGGTTGACTATGCAGTTGTGGGTGACACAGCCCTAATCCTGCCAACCCCAGTCACTGAAGTCTCTTGATCAAGTGTTACTCATTACTCAGATATTGCCAGCATGCCTAGCTCCAGCCTTTGTTCGCCTTATGCCTCCTGAGGGAAGAAAGCCATATGGTATGGAAGATGTCAGGGCCATTGTGTGATAGGTGTCTTCCACTCAGCCGATGGCTTGTGCTGTCCATGGGTGATGGTCGGCCTTGGCCGCAGATGCCCATCAGGCTGGCTCCGAGGTGCATCTCCTGTGGGCTGAGAGCTTGCTCCTCTGCTTTCCTCTTGATGGTTCTTGAGAAAACATCTGACATTTGATAAAAAATTCAAAGTCATCGCTCTGTATTCACATTTCAGGTCATATACTAGTTTCACACAACATTCTTCAGACATTAGGCCTTAACCATAGATTAAAGAAGTCAAAATATTTTTTACTGACTTTACTGGTTTAAGGCTGAGCTCCTTGCTTTGATTAGAAGCTTGTCAAATGGACTGGTGAAGTGATAAGGCCTTCAGTGCAGTGTGTGATAATTTCTCTTTGTTTGTGTGTGGCATTTTTTCAGTGACGTTGCTTTTTTTTTCATTCAACCCGCACATCACTTGGATTGCTTGAAGCCATCAGACTTGATGATTTCTTTGCAAAATGAAGTGGAAAAACATATACAGTCAAGACCAGACTCTAAAGATAGCCATTGTTTGAAGTGGTTCAATTTAATTTGAAACATACCACATCAGTTCCTATTGTTAAGTTTAGTATTTCAGCACTATGGAACCTGATGAGATGAAATTGCATTTGCACTGTAAAATCAGATTTAGCTCTTTGAGCGATGAACTGGTGAGGGATTGTATTTCATTACACATATTGCAAAAAAAGAGCATGCTTTTTCATACAACAGTAGCTTGCACACAGCCAGTTTTTGTTTGTTTGTTTGTTGTTTTTTTTTTTTTTTTTAATATACATTTGTTTGTTAGTGGTCTTTGGGTCATAAAGTGCCAGTGCCTCTAAGTTTTCAGCTCCCTAACTTTGCCAGTGAACTTGAATCTACAAAATGGTTACTATGCTCCTTTAAAATGTTATGTTGTTTTCATAACTTTGGATTTTCTTACACTCTGTAGCTGAATATTGTTGTTCATTTAAGTGCAATGTGATTAGCTGTCCTTGAAAATACCATCTGTGTCAGTTTGATTGTGTGGCAGAATGCCAGGAGTCAAAGGACACAAAAACATCCTCTACACCCACCAGGTGCATTCTGCAGCAGGTATATATTTTCAGGCTTGGATTTGGGAAAATATTCATAAGAAAAACAACTCAGATACATCTAGTTAAAAAACACTGGCCTAAGGAGATGTATGAGTTCATGTCTTGGCATTTGCATAAAAAAATGTTTAAGTGTGCATATTTTCCTAAATCATGACCTTAGATTTATTCCCACTGAAGTCCAGGAACTGAATCAATGTTGGACACCTAGACTTGGGTGGCCCAGGAATCCCTCTAATAATTTGAGTCTGCCATTAACTAGGTTTTCAAACTCCTTGAAACATTTCATGACTTAATTTCCTTAAAACTGCAGAATCCTCAGTTTCCAACACAAACATGCTTTCAGTTACAAACAGGAATTTATTTGTTTACACACAATTTAAAATTGAGGTTTTACAGATCTGAATGCATAAGATGCTTTTCTATAGGCAAAACTTCTGAAAGGTTGGTAAGACTTTTGGTCTACATGGGAACCCAGATTTTTATTTTTTTTTTTTCCAAATGTAATTATATGAGCCACAAAATCTATTCAGATATTAACCACATGGTTCTTCTGTGATATTACTGCCTTTTTATTTGTAAGAAATTAACGAAGTTCAGTGCAGCCTGGAAGAATTCAGTCTTTTGATCTGATGGGTAAAAATTAAGTATGGAAAACTCATGCAGTGTAAGATTGATCAAACTATCAATTCCTCTTTCTGTTCCTGCTTGAAAGTTGTGGGAGGAATTTTTTTTTAATGTTACAATTGCCAAAAAATCTTTAAAGATTGAATTTGAGGATTAGAAAGCTTCCTCAAGAGAATGAAATCTGCTGCTACAGATTTAGGGCTGCTTTCGTTAGACTAATCTATTAGCAAGTTTGTAAAATACAATGCCGTTAAGCAGCCTGAGAAGTGTCCAGCTTGAAAGTCTGTTTGAGAACACCATGAAGTCTAACAGCTATGTGCACCCTCAAGCCAGCTAGTTTTGTTTGCCTTATTCCTCCTTTCTTTCCTCCTTTCACAGCTGCAGCTGTGAGTGTCTGGACTCTTGTAACACACACCTTGCATTTATGTCCATAGCAACATACCATGGGCAAAAGTATAAATTAATAGACCACTTTTATTTAAGCACATCATCATCATTTTGCACAGCTTGTGTCACCAAAGAAGCAGCAAAGTACTTGGAGAATCTGCTGCCAGGTGTAACTTGCTTTCTTCACAGTCCTGTCCTCTGCTACAGTATCTACTCAATCTGTCCCAAAGTCCTGTGCCTCCAGTCACCATTCCTATCATCACCAGAGCTGAGGGGCTGTTGCATTCCATATTTATGCCACCCTCTCTGTACACAACTGTTTGAGTTACATGTGGAGACCCCTAATCTTCTATCTCTGCTACCAAGAATCAACTTCACTCAGTTTTGAAGCAAACATCTGGTTTTTCTCAAGTACCTTTGAGCAATCAGCTGACTAACTGGTGAGCTGTCAGGACATTCGATGAATGTCAGCCACCTTTATAAATTTTAAGTAGTTAATAAACCTATGCCATGTCTTTTAACTCATTTGTTTTGCCTCTAACAGATTTCCTACCCTTGTACTGATTACTGCTTCTCCCCTTAGTTTCTCCTCAGTAGCACTCGCTACATTGTAATGATACTCACCAGCGCTGAAAAAAAACATATATGGAGAAACTCATCAACAAAATATTAACTAAAATAACTAGACTGCATTTTTATTCATATATTTGCCGTGTTTATTGTCTTGGCATATAATTCAAAATGGTAAAATTTCATCAGAAAAGGCAGGCAGGTGACTTATCTGTCTCTGTATATCCTTCTGCCTAACTTTCACAGTTGGACTGTCATTTTGTTCTATACAGCTGTCCAATTCATGTATCACACACACACAAAGTGATGGTGACAGATACAACTGCTACTTGACAACCTGTCCCAGACATTAATTTCCTTCTGCATTAAAAGAAGTGTCATCTGAATATCCTCAGGACTTGTTCTTGCTAAAATTAATGTTTATAGTGGTTGGTCCACAGAAATTCATGCCAATCAATCACAGTCTTTAGAATAGTTTAATATAGAAGGCATTTCACAAAATTATTTTCTCTAACACTGTCTCTTTCTATGCCTCACCCAGATGGCATTCTTTAATGAATAGCATGGAGAGAATAAAATAACCATGTTCAGGAGCGAGGATTCACCATCAGATCAATTTGCAGAAGAGCAATTAAGAAAAATTAAAAAGTGACCACAAGTGAACAATGGCAATATGCCTTTCTCTGAAATCTGTCAGGCAGGATGTTGTATAGAACAATAATTTGAAATATGGAACTATATTTTGTAAGAAGTGCTAGGTACTATTTTATTTCAGGAAACAAGGGTTTCTCAATCCTTGTTTTTCCACAGCAGGAATTTCTCCACTGGCTGTCTCCTACCCCTGAGTTGAAGTATTTTACATATCTGATGGTTTCTGTGTTTGTCGCACCATTTGCATGCAGCTCTACTTTGTGCACCATGGCTTTTAATTAGCTAAGCAGTCAGAGACAACTTTAACATGGGATCGCTGTGCAAAAAAAGACCAGATATGGTTATTATTAAGCAATTACAGGCCTGGATGTCTCAGTCAATTACCATGATCACAACCCTGTTCTGCCTATTGTATGCAGCCACCCTACCTCAAGCTGTGATCTTGTCAGAGCTCATAAGCAAAGCAGAGCAGGGCTGGTGAAGCAGGAAGATGGATTTACTCTGGAAACAAGGCAGAAAAAGTAACAACATGAACTGGTAATTCAGAAGGTAGAGCCTCATACACTCAACACTGCCAGTTTACAGAATTTTATCCTGAAGCTTGTGGTAGTGGCATTTTTATTGACTTCTGATTTTCTACGGTAATAAGGAAAAATAGATTTTAATTTATTTAAGAAATTTCTAGGTAGAAAAAGGAGATTTGAAAGATATCCCAGCTGTAGGTATTAGATAGTAAACAACCCCTTCGTACGTTAGTCTTTTAAATACTCTTACAGTCTCAATGGTTACTCGTGAGCTTTGAATACCTGCGCAAAAATGGAGCACTCTGCAGCATTAGCCTTCTGGTGAGACACAGAGCCACAGTGCTCACCACCGTTGTGCTATTTGCATTTCTGACCTTAGACTCCACACCTCTGCCAGGAGTGAAATACCTAACCATCCTTGGCAAACCTGGGGCAACAGCCTCTCCTGTGCCGAGTAAGTAAAAGGCTGTATTTTTCTACAACATCAAGCCAGAATAACCCTTCATTACCGTAGGAAAAGCTATCCCTGCCACTGTTTCCCATGCCTGCTTCTTCTTGTCCTCACATCATTAGTTCCCTTGTACCAAGTCAACGTCCTGTCAGCTGTACAACAAAGGACTTATGATCTGAAGTGGGTTAAGGACTTATGATCTGAAGGGAGGCACTACAGAGAGACTTGGATAGATTGGATTGGTGGGCCAACGTTAACGGGATGATCTTCAACAAGGCCAAGTGCCAGGTCCTGCACTTGGGCCACAACAACCCCACGCATCGCCACAGGCTTGGGGAGGTGTGGCTGGAGAGCTGTCTGAAGAGAAGGATCTGGGGGTTCTAATTGACAAGCAGCTGAACATGAGCCAGCAGTGTGCCCAGGTGGCCAAGAAAGCCAACGGCATCCTGGCTTGTATTAGAAATAGTGTGACCAGCAGAAGTAGGGAGGTGATAGTCCCCCTGTACTCTGCACTGGTGAGGCCACACCTGGAGTATTGTGTCCAGTTTTGGGCACCTCAATACAAGAGAGATATCGAGGTGCTGGAGCGAGTGCAGAGGAGGGCAACGAAGCTGGTGAAGGGCCTGGAGAACAGATCCTATGAGGAGAGATTGAGGGAGCTGGGACTGTTCAGTTTGAGGAAGAGAAGGCTGAGACCTCATCACTCTCTACACCTACCTGAAAGGACATTGTAGAGAGGTGGGTGCTGGTCTCTTCTCACGGGTGATTAGTGACAGAACAAGGGGGAACAGCTTTAAACTCCAACAGGGGAGGTTTAGACTGGACATTAGGAAAAAATTTTTCACAGAAAGAGTGGTCAGACAGTGGAAAAGGCTGCCCAGGGAGGTGGTGGAGTCACCATCCCTGGATGTGTTTAAGGGTCGTTTAGATGAGATGTTGGGGGATACGGTGTAGGGGAGAACTTTGTAGAGTAGGGCTGATGGTTGGACTTGATGATCCAAAGGGTCTTTTCCAGCCTGAATGATTCTATGATTCTATGAAAACATACCACACCAAAAAAAGAGAGACAAAAAATCATAATAAAAACCCCAGATAAGTTAGTTTAAACACAGTTTTATGGTCCCAGAAAACTTATGGATTTTATAAACCATCCTCACAGCCATCTTAAACAATAATAATGATAATCTCTTGTTTTAACAACAAAAGCTATGTATAACAGAATTGCAATGAAAAAAAAAAAAAAATCAGTAACTGAATGTTCCTCCGAACATGCAGGAGTGACCCATCATCTAACGGGGTCTGACACTTGGGATCAGAGACTGGAAAAGAGGCTGCTCTGCATAAATGTGTGTGCTCCAGCCCCAGCTGAGAGGCTGGGTGAGCGGGGTGTCTGGTTTCCCTGCATCCGACCTGATGGGCCTGCTGAGAAATGCTTTGTGTTTTGCTCCCAGGCAAAGTGCTGGAAGCATTCTAACAATTTTATTGAATTGATTTTAAAGGTCTTGGAGTCATAATTTCTTTTTCTGTGCTGCAAGGCAATTCATTCTGCGGTTAATTGTGGGCATGGCTGAATAGTTTACATTAGGACTATAGTAATAGTAGGGCAAACATTTGTTAAAGAATAATGTGTCTACTAGAAATTGAAGGTGCCTCATTTTAAATACTGGAGGCACAAAGTTCCCAGGCAAAAGATTTGATGAACCACACAAATCCTTTGTCACATAACAGCCTGCAGCATTCTTTCATGTGGTAGAAAAAGACACTTAAGAAGCCTGAATAAATATAAGATAAGAAGTCCTCACCCACTGTTTTGGTTTTCATATTCCAGATTAAATGACTGAAGTGCTAGAATGGGATCCTAAAAGTTTTGTATTTGGCATGTGGCAGATTCTCCCTTTGCCAAATGTAAACACATCAAGCTCCCTGTAAAGACTTCCTTACACCTTTGGCAGAAAAGAAAAGCCGAGTCCGAGCTGGAGGTGAGGGATGTACAAGATTATTGCATATAGTGACAGAAGCATACCAGGAAAGTCTATGTTAATTATAAAGATTTTCTGTCTTCCCCCTGTGCAAACTGAATTACATTAGGTCTTCTCCAATCCCTGGATAGACAAACCCTATAAAGGAAAAACAGTGTCAAGCACAGACATTAACTCTGCAAAAAGCTGCAATGATTTTAAGTTATTAACCCATAAGCATTTCTTGCAGTCTCTCTTCTGGGGATACTTGCTTCCCAAGCTCTTCTGCTGAACATATGGGATCATACAAACATTCTCTTTGGAGCAGCTAAGGAGGTGATCTGAGTTAATTTGGCTGATTCTGCCTGAATTGGTGGATGAACAATTCACCTCTCATTCCACCAGCACTGGAAAACCCATGAGCTCCAGCTGGTGCATCTGTGCAGGCCTGCAACTCTGGCTGGCTCTGCAGTGGCAGGTCAGCTCTGGGCTTTAAAGTGTAGTCCACAGATTCACCCTAGGTCATTAGCAAAGCAGAGTTAAACCCTAGTTTTGTTAATCGGAGATTGTTATCTTGGTTCAAACACTGCACTGAGAAAGGTAATAATTTAACTGTTAACAGTTTTGTCCTTTGGGTCTGTCCCTTGAGTTCCTCTGTTTCATACATACAATTATTTTTCATATACATAACTGGTTTTGAATCTCCCCCTGAATGACAGGGAATATTGCCTTCCTCTTAGACCATCAGTCATATTAAAATTAGCTCATTTTAAAACCATTGTCACTTACATGAAAAATATATTTTTAATATAACTGTCTTTGCTTACTGCAACTTGATTTTAACTCAGACTCTATAATGACTTAAAGCATTTAGCTAATGAGAGCATATCCAAGACTAACAGAGTAGTAAATATGGTGTAGAATTACCTAAACCATTTAAAACTACATTTTGTTACAAAGCATTATTCTGCTTGGATCTTATACCAGTCTCCACTTGAGTGTACTGACCTGTAGGTAATACCTAAAGTCTGTCTGCCTGATTATATATTTTTAATGCATAGTTTCATTTAAGTAGCCTTACAATAAATAAGGGCTTCAAAATTCTTCAATAAAATAATAAAATGTATTTCATTCATATAAAAAGATACTAAGCTTGTCTTTGCTTTCGTTTGTGTTCATAGTGATGACGCAAGTGCCTTCAGCCAGGACTTAGGGTGTTTCACTAGACAAGCAAATGTATTTCTGTTTGCAGCTGTGCTAAGCAGAACATCTAGTGCCATCTAGTCGCCTGCAAGGCAATGATTCCTGGTCCAGTTGCGTGACCTGTTTAACTGTGGGCTGTAGTTCCCCACAAAGTCAGTTCATTGCTGTTATGACTTGGTTACATACTGACGTATATGACTTCTATTAAACTGCTGTTATATCAGCAGTAATGAAGTTGTTTCAGATGAACTTTTCTTTGCACCGTTTGTTGAACACCCTGACCGTAAAGGAAATAGAGCTGAAGAACTATTCACAGAGTTTTTAATGGGTGATTGTGGTTATAATCAAACATCTCCATGGACCTGCCACCTTGATAACACCAAGTAGATTTACTCCTATGAGCTTATATAAAATCTCAATTTTTTTCCTCACCTTATTGGATAAATTGTATTCCTTTAGTTAACAGCGAGCAGTCCCACGCAAAACAATGTATTATCCCAGTACAGAAATTAAGAATCCATTACTTAGGAAAGCCTTAAGTCTAAGGCAGTTCTCCAGCTGCATGACTTATCTGTTTTTCAGTTTCATTTGCTTACTCTATCTTATTTTTTTATCTTGTAGATTTAATTAAGTGATCCAATATTGAATTTGATTAATATTTTAATGGACCTTTCCTGGCTAAATTTTGTAGACTACTAAGTGAATCTAAACTGGTAACTCTAAAAGGTTGGAGTAGACATATCTGTGAAAAAGCCCAAATGCTGGAATCGCTCATGTTGACACGTGAGTGCAGATATTTATTTTTATTTTTGGAAGGTGTAATACACCATAACAAAATTTTATATATAATTAGTGGTGAGGAAGAGATCCTGTGATTAAGTGACACTTCATTTTTTCTCAGCCAAAGATGTACACAGTAGAAAATAGATGGTCCTTGCATAGACTGTAAAACCAAATTCAGATCGGAACCATGTTATGCAAATTAAAATGAAACCTACAATGCACAGACTGATTCCTGCTCTCCTTTGATCTGGTTTAAGTTCAGAGAGTCTACTGGGACCATTACATTCAGCTACAAAGGAATTAGGACTCAGATCTTGAAACATTTGTATCACTTCCATCTCCACAGTGCCTAGGAGCCCAAAGCCCTGGTTCAGACTTGTTTATCCCAACAAACAGAGCACATTAAAGGTGTCCTCTCAATAATGACATAAGAAACAGTAGATTTGACACAAAGTAGGGCAGTGGCAACAGTCAGTGCTGACCACCACCGATGGAGATGTCCATTGGGAACTTCGTGCAAGTTTTGGGGGGAGACAACTCAAAGGTCCCTCCTTGAAAAATTAGCAAGTGCATGGTGGAAGCTGGTATTACGGGAAATCGAAACTGAGAGTTAACTCCTGACACTGAACAAGAGGTTCAGGTGGAATAGACAGAGGCTGGAATGGTTTCAAGACACATGGTGTGTAGCTGGAGAGCAGCAAAAGGAGAGTGCATGGAGAGATAGAGAGGAAAGTGGTGCTGCTGTAGCCACAAGCCAGGAAGGTGCTCCTTGAATAAGAATTTTATAGGTACAATTGGGTAAGAAGACAGATGTCAAAATCAGCAAAAAAAAATGTCACAGCAATCACATATTGAGATCATAAGAATCTGGTCAAATATTTAGCTGCAGGATAGTAAGAAAGATCGTAATTTAAAAATACAATTTAGAAAAACTGTTGGCATTTTGGAGTTCTTGCCAAAGGTGCTGGCTGTGCTATGGGCTTGACTAACAGGCAAGATGGAGGTGGTTTCCATAGTAATGACCAAAGGTGGAGGAGACATAAACTTAGACAGGACCAACTACCACATTAGCAAACTAAAGGGCAGACAAAGCAGGAGAGGATGGAGAGCTAGTGAGAAGTCATTAAGGCTCACAGATTTAAAGTCAAGGAGAGGTTGAGCAGAAAAAGTTGATGAGCCCAGGACAGGTAACCACACTGAGAAGATGCAGGAGACAGAGAAGAATCTGGGAACAAGAAGGTCAGAGCAGAGCAGCGCTTCCTGAGAACAAAGCTGTGTAGCCCCCATGGCAGCTGGGAAAATTGTAATCAAAGCTGTGGGCTGAGTGAGGAGTTGAGGGTAAAGCAATGAGCATGGAGGAGTCAGCTGAGTGATAGAAAGCCCTGTAGTCACCCAGGGTGAATTTGTCAGATTTTTAAAGGGAGTGAAAAACAACATTGAGATTGTGGTAAGCTTCTGAAGTTCAGCGAGGTGGTTCTTAATTAAAACAGGGAGAACTTTTAACAAACTAGTTGACAATCTATGTTATTTCTTCCAATGGACTGGAAGACGTGTTGGGAAGGTCCCTGGGTATCAACTAATAGTTGGCAGGGAGGTAGGGTAGAGCACTTAACCATGGGAAACAGAAGGCCCTGGAAGTACAGCGTCTAGGTGGGTGAGACCACTCTGACATTTCTGCTCAAGTAGAGATGCTGTGGCAGAAAGAATAGAAAGGATTTTAAAAGAAATTTCCATTTAGACTCCAGAGGGATTGAAACACTCTCCATACATACATGAAGCTCCTCTCTGAAGGCCTCAGATACAGAAGCAAACAGAATTGCAGCCCTGCACCCTGGGCAGGACTGATGGGTGGATAAATGCCTTTGTCTGCAATGGTATTTTCTTGGCCAAAGAGCTTTTTTTTTCTTTTTTTCCTGTTTCCAGAAAGTGAGAGCTTCTTTAAGATTAAGTGGAAAGGGTAAAAGAAATAAAATCTGCCTTAGTCTCTGTAAAGACCATATGATAACTAAAGAGCTATCTCTCTCCTGTGCATGACAGGGAAACAGACAATAATAATAGTAGTAATGATAAAGTATGGGTAGACTAGTTGTATACGTATATCTATCCAGCTATGTATAATATATGAATCTTCAGATTATGCAGTCCTATTCTTATAAGGAGCCAACTTGTCAGCTAGTGCAATTCTATTAACATCCATCAAGCAACATGTAATTATATGCAGAGTGTGTGAGTTGTGCTTAGATTTTATTGTTCATTTTGAGGTGAGGAATCTGTTATTCTTAGCAGAGACTCTCATTCCATTCAGGAAAACAAGTAAATGGCACTGGTAAGTCACTGGTATTAATGGAACCTGCCTGTGTGGATTTCCCATTCATAAAATACTTCTGTAGCACCAACTCTTTAACTCAGTGGTGTTTGCTCTGTAATCCACTATATTGTGTGATCTCAAAGTATGTTTTGTTAGCAACAGTAGTGTTACTATGGAATTATTCTAAGCAATAACAACACAGATGTGTTACATTCATAATTTTGTTTTGCATTTAGTCAGAAGTTCATTTATTTTATCTTGGGTGTCTTACACTGGGGGAAAAGCTATTCAAAAATGGTATTTTCAAGTATATAGTTATTTTTCCTGGTATGTTTGCTTTGCAGATGATGAAAATATTTCTCACAAAGTTTTAGTAGCAGCTAAAGGTTAAAAAAATTCTTGGTGTTGAGATGGGCCAAGCCTAATCAAATTCAGGAGGCATGGTGGAAGATCTGAGCCTTAGCAGCTGTGTGTTTACTGTAAGACTGTAGTATGGTAGATATGTCTAGTCTATCCACCTGCAGACTTTACATCAGGGCAAACCTGATCCACATCACTCTTCTGCATACCCTGGTTTTCTCAGAAAGGAAAGAGAATGGCCAGGCAGGGCTCTCCAGTGGGTCCCTCAGTCTTGGCATCTAGGTACCTGTGTAACAGGGACCTGTGTAGGTGTACAGTTCACAGTAGAGACATATCGAGCACGAGTTTACATTGACTGTTAATCTGTCAACATTACTTCATCTCACAAACCTGTGGCTTTAGGTCTAATTAGGTAATATTCCTTGTTCTGCTTTTTAAAAGCTAGTGGTCTCTTGGTCAGACTATTTCTGTGATATTCTTTATTGCTTCATTTTCTTGCTGCCCTATTATTTATGGTCATGAACTCACTAGATATAGTGAGTTCAAATGGAAAACTTTAAGGACCACAGAGGTGATACTAGAAAAAGTACTAAAAATTTCATGAGTAGCCATGTTCTGTACTGAACCAGTGCCCTGGCATGGGCTTGATTCCTGGAAATGTTGCCTCTTCAATTATAGATTAAGTTAAACGTTTACTACTTGCAAGAACAGAGCTGTACAAACCGTCCCTGATTTAGTCTGAAAGAATGTGTATGCCTTTGATTTCAGATATGCAGACTTAAAGGTGAGGGATGACCTTGTGCTAAGGACGGGGGTGAAGCAGGCAGACCTGGTTTCATTTCCTGCCTATGCCACAGACCTCCTATGTAACCCAAGATAAGATGCTAAAGTCTTTGTTCATTATTTCATGCTCTGTAAAATTGGGACAATAATGCTTCCTTTCTCTTTGTATGCTCTTATTCTTGCCTAATAAAATATTGTGCTTTCTTGCTTAATGTAGCTGGTGTTGCATTTGTGTATTAAATAAACAAGCACATGAATACAGAACTCTCTTTCCAAGACTTCATATCTATGCATATTCAGGACTCACTCATAAATGTAAATTGGCCTTGAATGTGAGTGCTTGCATAATCTGTCTGCCTGTTCAGCTGGTTGCAGGTATATTCAGGTCTGTGTACTGATCTAGTGTTGTTTCCAACTGGACTTGATAAATAACATGCCAGTTTTCAGGACCTAAGAGTTAAATCAGAATTAAGCTAGCTTTTTCTTTATTTAATGTTCATTATCATGTAATGAGGAAGGTTTGTTTCATCATATACCTCTATAACTTAGATTATTTGCCTGAAAAGTTTTATTTGGTTAGAATCTTTAGAATCTAGTTCTTCCAGATTTCTAGTGCATTATACTGGGGAGCCAGTAACTTTGGAAATCATGAGGTTATTTCTCTCTCTGCTACCCTGGAAACTCTTAGTTAATAACACTGTAATGTAACTAACAGTCAACTGGGAATTCTTAACTGTTATTTTCATGACAAACTGTACCTGTTGTGAATGGCAGGTGATTTTTCTCAGACAACTCCCTTATAACCTTAGAATGCTGAGTCATTCAGGAGGAGTAAAACATTTATGGCCAACAGTGATGTAAAGCTCATTAAAACAATCACTATTAATTAATAGAAATACATTCAGATCCAAGGCTGATAATGTGACTGAGTTGAGAAATGAAGTAGAGTTATTTACATCTCTTTACAAAAAGCATCAGAAGTGAAGATTTTTATCGTGTATCCTGACTAATGCAAATTTGAGTAAATATATGTATTTTCTCCCCAAAGTCTCCCTGTAGTCTCAGTGACTATGACTTTACTCCTTATGTGCTTTAACCCCAACAGCCATGTAGATGTTCATCTGTAGATGTTCATTTGTACATAAACCAGTTCTGTATTCTGTTTTGGACTTGGCTGTAGATAGAGGGATTGATCTCTGATGCGGAAGTGTTGCCAGTAGGGTGAATTACATCTATCAGCTGTGTCATTGCTTTGTGCCAACTAATGGGAGAGAAGCAGGGCTGTTTAACCCCACTGCCTTGTTAATACTGTAGGTTTATTCCGAAGTGGAAACGTGTTAGTTGGATCTGATCATTAAAGCAATTAATGTTTTCCCTACGGTTAGGACTGGAAAAGTATTGGTCCTTAAACAAAGTACTAGTCCATTACTTTATTATGCATGAACCCAATCTGTTGGTGGCATATTCTACAAATAAAAAAGTCCAAGTTTCTCAGCACTTGAGCCTAAAAAATTGAATCAATATTTGTTGGTCTTCTGCATATCTTTCCCTTAAGATTTATGTATTAGATTTTTGTAATTTTATTTGTTTATACATTTTAAGGCTTTGTTAATGTCTACCTGCTTTGTTTGGCACATATCAAGTAGCACCTAATGTCATGGAGGCTACTACTATAACTTAGTTTAAAATGCTTACTGTGTACTGTAAATATTGTTAAATATTCCCTAAATCCAAAGTGCAGACTGCATTTTGTGGTTTGACATGCAATAGAACTTCAATTCCATTTGCTTCAGATCGACATAGCTTTTTATTGTATTTTGCTCTGAAAACCATAACCTCTGTCATATTCTTCATCCCATTTATAAACAACCAGTCCATGAAAACTGCCAGTATAGGTTTAGATACTGTTGTTTTCAGTTTCCTGTAGTGCCATAACCTCCCTGAACTGCATGTGCCTCCAACAGCAGAATTGTAGTGGGAAGGAGGTGAAGGGTGCAAGGTCATCATCTCTAAGACACTACAAGAAGCTCACAACCCTCTTGATGCAAAAAGGCACTAGACCAAGGTAACACGGTTGTGTCATGGCAGCTTTTGCATCAGTCTGAGCTGTGTAATTGATTATGAAGGGGAGCAGTTAAGACATCATCTAGTCAAAAATGATGATTATCAGAAGCATAAAAGAACCTGTGCTGGAGAGACACCTTCAGCCAGACAGCCAATAAATCAAAACAACAAAGAAGTCCTTTTCCTCTTAAGTCACAGCCTTGTCTTGTCTTCCTCAAACCACATCAAAGGGAATAATTTTGATTTTTAAGAAATATTATAACTCAATATATACAAAACATAGCAATGAAATTATAAAGGAAATCCCCAAGCAGTTCTGTTACCAAAATTTAAAACATCTTTTTATGTAAGAGTATTTTTTCTTGAAAGTTTTTTTGTGAGGGTCTGGTAAGTATTCCTTCCTGTAGATAAAAAAAAAAGCATATCTTTCTGTAAAAAGTATGAGACTTCCTAGACTATCCGTCCTAACTCTGTATCTCCACTACTCCATCTAAGTCCACTTTAGCATTTGGAGCCTGCCCATTTTGAAGTTACTCATGATAGCTGCACACTGAATGAGGAATCAGCATTATATTATCAGAAGTGCTATTTAGCTTTGCTTTGATGTCCTTTCTGGTAGCCTTACCATCTGCAGGTGTATAAACATAACACCTGTTCAGTGAATTCAGAATAAGGACAGTTTATGGAGGCATCCATACAGAACATTACAGAAAATATCTCGTAGCCTGGAATATTAAAACTATCATCAACAGATAAAATACTGATTTTATTCAAAATTTCTCCAGCACTGAAAACCAGACAATAGTACTCAGAGTTTAGGAAAAAGATTGAGCTTTCTGACAAATGGAGAGTTCAAGGACAGATTTGTCATTAATAATGCTAAAAGTCTGGACCAACGTCACTGAGCTCACAGCCCAGAAAGCCAACTGCATCCTGAGCTGAATCAAGAGAAGTGTGGCTAACAGGTCGAGGGAGGTGATTCTCCCCCTCTACTCCACTCTTGTGAGACCACACCTGCAGTACTGTGTCCAGCTCTGGGGCCCCCAACATAAGAAGGACATGAACTTGCTGGAGTGGGTCCAGAGGAGGGCTGTGAGGATGATCGGGGAGGCTGGAGCACCTCCCTTATGAGGACAGGCTGAGAGAGTTGAGGTTGCTCAGCCTGGAGAAGAGAAGGCTCTGGGGACACCTCATAGGGGCCTTCCAGTACTTAAAGGGGGCCTACAGGAAAGGTGGGGAGGGACTCTTTGTCAGGGAGTGTAGTGATGCGATGAGGGGTAACTGTTTTAAGCTGAAAGACGGTAGGTTTAGATCAGATATTAGGAAGAAATTCTTCATTGTGAGGCTAGTGAGGCGCTGGAACAGGTTGCCCAGAGAAGTTGTGGATGCCCCCTCCCTAGAAGTGTTCAAGGCCAGGTTGGACGGGGCTTTGAGCAACCTGATCTAGTGGAAGGTGTCCTTGCACATGGCAGGGGGGTTGCAACTAGATGATCTTTAAGGTCCCTTCCAACCCAAACCATTCTATGATTCTATGAAATCAGGGAAGTTTCTTTGAGTTTACACTGATGGAAGTGAAATTAGAAATTAGTCTTCAGTCTCTAAATTTTTTAAGTAGTCCAGTAAATGGATGCCGCTACCCTTCTTTACCAGAGGGCTTTCTATCTAGCTTACATTTAATTTCTTAATGAATCAGGTTCTTCTTGGAGAGACAGAGCTTAATCGTCTGCTATCTGTTGGTTCACTTTCCTGGAAATGAATGTTTAGCCTGTACTTGCCCCTTAATCTAGTATTTTATGACACATTTATTTTTTGCATTTGAATTCCTTGTGCCTGTGTGTGCTCACATGTCAAAACTCGATACTCTAGTATAAATCTTTAAACAGTCACCATACAGTCTTCTAAGACTGTGTTGCTTTTTCTCCTTTAGTTTTTAATACTTTTTAATGCAATGACATTCACTATTACAAGTTTTCATTGTATGAAGGCCTTCTTCTGCAGAGATTTATTACATATGGAGAGGCACGGGTCTCCATTTATCATGGTGAACCAGGTCGTATGAATCAGTACAAAGTTAAGTGTTTCCTAATAGAGTTTATGTTAAGCAGGACAAACTCCATGTTGACTGAATTTTGTTACGCTAAAACCTTAGAAACATTATTACCTAAATATAGCCTTTCATCACTAAGTGGCTAATAACATTATTATTTTGGTTTTCTGATGTAATTCAATTAAATGGAATAAAACTGCAATCCAAGCAAGGCTATAATTCCTCTTCCACTGATTTTTACCACTCCTTTCCTTAACAAGTAGTTTTATGACAATTTCCTATTGCAGGACTTGAAAAGGCACAGAGACCAGACAACTTGCATTGTTCAGGGATCCTCCCCTTCTCTACCAGAGCCCTTATGATTCTCACCATTCCTGGTTTCATTTGTCTCAGCCTTGAAATGTTCAGTTTCCTCCTTAGGAGAAAGGTATCGAAGTAACTTAGCAGTTTGCTTTTTAAGATGCTGACCCCTTTTGTGTTGGCTGATCTGTATCACTTGACTTTGGATATTGGACTAGATGATCTTCAATCACAGAATCACAGAATCAACTAGGTTGGAAAGGACCTTGAAGATCATCTAGTCCAACCATTAACCTAACACTGCCAGTTCCCATCTACACCATATCTCTCAACGCTATGTCGACCCTACTCTTAAACACCTCCAGGGATGGGGACTCCACCACCTCCCTGGGCAATCCATTCCACTGCCTAATAACCCGTTCTGTAAAGAAATACTTCCTGAATACTTCAAGGTCTTTTCCAACCTAGATGATTCTGTGATTCTGTGATTCTGTAGGTATGATGATAAAAAATGGATGATGTTTCATTTCATGCTCAAGCCACTGTAAAAGGCAGACAATGTAAATGGAGATAGAGCTGGAGTTAGACTGTGGTTTCATTTTCTCACAAAGAAAAGTGGAAATTAAAAATATTGGCCACATCTCTTTTCTCCTGCATTTAACCACCGGGGCAATACTGACAGGGCAAGTTATAGCTTGCCACAGGCTCAGTCTTAGGCAATGATCACAGAGCCATTGAGTAATTCAGGTTGGCAGGGACTTGGGAGGTCATCTAGTCCTATAATGCAGTCGCAGAAACACAAAACTCATTTCAGTTGTAGTGATCTAGTACCTGCTGCCTGAGTTAATACCAAAGAAGAAAAAAAAAGTATTTAAAAGCGTTATTATTTAAAAGGAAATGTTGATTTTAATTCTGTCATTTTAGTACAAAATATTAATCATTTGTAAGTAGGTTTTCTTTGAAAGCTCTGTATATGTGGGTATAACAATGTGTACTAACAAATCATGGTGACACGGTTAGCAGAAAAAGTTAAAACCATGAGAAAATTCAGACATTTAGTTATTTAAATTTCTATATGACTGTAGATTATTGTGATAATGCTATAGTCTATAAAGCGAAGGTATCCCTGTAGATTTCTCCTTTTTAAAGTTATGCACATATAATTACTGTATTATGAAACATAATTATGGTACCCTCAGGATTTTTCTGTAGTCTTTACAAGCAACCTGACAAGGAATTGATAAAGTGCAGGAAATAATGTAGGGTTACCTACACTGAACTTCCTCTGCCATTTTTTCATCCTGTCACCTGGAACCATAACGTGTCTCTGCACCTCTTTACAGTGGAATTGTCATCAGCAGACTTTGTAACCTCATTATTTATCTCCATGATTGTGTCATTGTCATATATGGATCCCATTATAAAAAGGTGTGTATGGGCTGTTACAATGTATGCGTATTTAAGGACCTGTTTAGGAGGAAAAAAGAACCATGATCAACATCTGCAAAAGTGGTGTTCACACTGGTGGATTTGGGGATTGGAAAGCTCCTCTATCTCTCTCATTCCCTTCCCCTGTCCTAGTGTGAAGCTGCACTGGGTTACCTGGATTGAGCCGGCTTTCTATAAACTAGATTTCAGTGTGGATCCAGAATTAAAGAGATGAAGGACACATGCATACAGGTGCAGTTCTTGTCTGCAGCTTAACATAATTGCCCATGCTATGCTGATCTGCATGAGATCTTTGAGAGAAACGTCCTATGGTCCGTGTGCTTCTGCAATGAGTGCTGAGTGTCCACAAGCAGATGCTATAGTTTAAGACCTAGGTCTTCCTCTTCAGTTCCTCAGCCATTAAGGCCACAGGGGATGTAAGGAATGGACTTTATTACCTACAGCAGCCCCAAGGATTGGTAAAGCAGGTGCACAGCCCTGGTGTGATGCAGGAGCAAAGGTTCACAAAGTGTCTTCATGTGTGTAATGATATTGAAGATGAAGAAAGACAGGAAGAGGAGATCTTGGGAGGTGCACAGGCTGTACTGGCTGTACAAATGCGCTGCATCAGTTCATGCAGTGGACTGCCCTCAACAGCTAGAAGGCATGCATTGATAAGATGGGGAGAACCACCTAGAACCATATTATTCCTCTCTGCCCCACATAACCCCCGTAGATGGGGTTTATGGTTTATTCACGGTACGACTCCCCACTATGTTTCCTTAAAAATCACTTCTGCTGCAAAGACTGCTGATGGCTGGTCTAACTTACTTTGTGTTCCTTTCTTTATGCCAGAAATACTGTTGGTAGTGGTACAGATACTGTGTGAGATCATTCAGAAAGCATGCTGGGACCCACATTGCTGAACAAGTACCTTGTTATCAACAGGGCAAGACAGAGGCTTGCTTTCACAAACTTGTGCTCATTCTTGCCTTAATCATTTGTGTTTTAAACTTGGCCAACAGCCAAACACCACTCAGCCATTGCTCATCCTCCCCTGCCCCAGGGGATGGGGGGAGAGAATTGGAAGGGTAAGAATAAGGAGACTCATAGGTTGAGATTAACAAAAATTAATAATTGAAATGAAATAAAAATAATGATAATAACAATAATAATAGAATATACAAATGAGTGATGCATAATGCGATTGCTCACCACCTCTGACCCATTCCTGGCTAGTGATCCCAGAGGAGGGAAAATCCCAAAATCGCAATCCTGGAAGACAGAGAGCCCCAGCTTCTCAGACAACCTTCATCTATATACTGAGCCTGATGTTAGATGATACGGAATATTCCATTTGCCAGTCACTAGCAGGACATGGGAAGTTGAAAAGTCCTTGATTTCTTAGCAACAATTAAAAACTTTGGTGTATTATCAACATTCTTCTCATAGCAACTCCCATACTGAATCCAAAACACAGAACTATTCTAGCTACTAAGAAGGAAAATTAGCTCTATCCCAGCTGAAACCAGGACACCATCAAAGACTGTAAGCATGTGCTTATTTTAAAGAGCACAGGGTACTTCTGAGTTTCAGTGGGACTACTCACATGCTTCCCATTTAGAATAGCTTTAATTGTTTTGCTGAATCAGGGCCAGAAGGCACTTGCAGGGACTGAACCCATAATGCTCAATTTTTTTTAATTGTTGGTTAGTTGCCCCAGATGTGACAATGTCAATTACTGTGCAGTTAAAGGAGAACATTCTCTTTGTTCCATAGTTCAAACTGAGGCATAAGCTGACCTGCAGGTGGGTTCCCCGTCTGAGAAGTGTGTCATTTTGGCAGGCCAGTGTGCTACCTTCTATGACACCTCTCACCTTCAAAATATGGGGGGATGGCCAAATTGCCAGCTGAGCAAAGATCGGGGCTGAGCCACCATCCTTGTCCTGCTGAAAAGATTACTTCATCTTCTAAGTGTGTCACACAAGCTGCTTTAACTGTGAGCTAATTTAAATTTCTTATGCTTTGGCTAAGATTAGTTCATATAGTGACATTTAGATTTCATTTGCTCGCAGTAAATTTGTTGTGCAGAATGTTGCAGATAACAGAAATGGCAGATTATGTAAATAGCCATTTATAAACAGCAGCTTTTTTCAATCCATTGTTCTGAACATCCTACCCAATTGCCTTGTGTATGTTCTTCATTTTAAATATGTGTGTCTGTGACCAGACACTTTGCTTCAACAAACATTTTTAAGTTTCACCCATCTCACAAAAAGTACGTCAGTTAAATTAAAAACACCGTTGAAAGCCAGTTATTTCATCAAACTAAAATAACAACAAAAATTCCTGCTCAAAGGGCAAAAGATAGAAACTAGCCATCTGCTACAAGCAGCAGCAACAACACTGAAAAGTGTAAGAAGGAAATTATAATACTTGAAGTGAGATTGCTAGACATTACCCAGAAAGCCATATCTACTTCTTTTTCATTACGATATTTGGAAGCCTTTTCTAATTATGACAGTGAGAGCTTGGGATAGATAGTTAAGTTAAATAGTCATACAAGTCCTAGTGTTAAAATCTGCATCTTTCCACATGTCCTTGATTCCTCTAAGGACAGTGTTGTCACACAGTAAGCAGTGTTGAACAGAGGCTTTGCTGAAGCAGGGAAAACACTTGCTGCCAAGGGCAGGGCTTTGCAAATCTTACTTGAAAGAAGAACTCACGGAGGAATTGCTAAGTGTGGCTTCTGTTTCACTAATAAAATTCAAAATGAAAAATTAAAAAAAAAAGAGAAAAGAAAGAAAAGGATGGGTTTGCTGAAAAGGGATGATACAAGCTGAAGGCCAAACAGAAGTCCTTAGTGCTAAATGTCAGAGGGAAAACACAAAGAAAAGCAGCACTTCCAGTTGTATTCACTGAGGGTAAGATAAGAGATTGAATTAAACCTTGTTTGTCCAGTGGTGATGAGGGTGGCTTAAACTGATGTGACTTGTGGGAATGCTTGATGGATGCCTCCCAGCAGTGGCAGGTCACACCAGCCCTGCCAGACACGAAGGCTGTACCCACTTTTAAGTCAGTTAGTGGCCTGGGATTTTGCAAAACTCCTCACTCTGTGTATTGCTCTTCCCTTTCCAGACTATTGAGTGGTTTTCAGAAATACCAAGATTCAAACAGGAGCCAGAAGGGAATACTTTTCATGTGAATGGGATGCTGCTGGCCTCATTGAGGTCAATTGATTATATTCAGCTTGATTTTGGTTTCTCTGAGTCAGCCCTTTCAATGCCTGACCTAGAGGTAACCAAATGAAAAAGATTTGAATGGCACAGAGAAGTAGATGAAAGCTGTATGGGAAAAGTTTGTCATAAACGATATAAAGTATATGTTGCATAAACAAATGTGAAAAAAAAGATAAGACTGAGTGAAGGGTCAATGTACAATTACAGTGAAATGTTTTAAAACCCGTGATCACTGATGAATGTATAAATATATGCACAGAAAACAAAATCTTCTAATTACATAATGGTTATTATTATTAGCCCTAAAATATTTATTATAATCAGATTTCCTTATCTGTTAGTAAAGACTACCTTATTAATTAGTAAAATGTAAAGACATTTTATCCATATTTCAAAATAACCTCTGCTATGTGCTTTCTTTATAGCTTGGATAGAAATAAATGTTTTCTAGTATAATTTATTAAATTTTGCATAACTACTCTTTTAAATACGTTCTATATTTATGTTTGAGACAACAGAGTTGCACAAACAGTTTAATGGCAGATGCAGGACAACAGAATTAAACTATGCACAAAACTAAAACTGTATTGTACAGCTATATGTGTAAGATAAGCCAACTAGAGTGTTATTGTATTCTAGGGGAAAAAAAAAAAAAGGCTAGGTTGTAATCTGTAAACTGTGACTATCCACTTGAATCTGACAAGCATGACTAAAGAAGGAAGCATGAGTATGAAGAGAGAGGGATGGAAAGAGTTTAAGAGGCATTCAATTTTATCTGAGATCCATTAAGATAAGGATGTGGATAGAGTACACTTCATAGAGGAGAGTATTTCAACAGCAGCACTAGAAGCTTCCTCCATATTTCATTTATTAGCACGATAACTAGTTTTCTACCACCACAAGTGTGAGTCATACCTGTTCGAAAACCATGATAGCCCTGCAGAATATTTTGGTCAAGTCCTGGGGCAGCATACGCTCTCAGCATAAATCTCAGGAGCTGTTTGGACACTGTAGTTATTGCAGATAAAGTACTGGGGGAGACTGCCAGCCCCACAGTCTGCCCCTCGCATGTGGAATAAACACACAGGAGGGAGGCTGCCATGCAGAGTTTCTAGTTTTCACCTCCCCAGACAGGGAGAGGAGGGTCTTCCTGCCTCAGAGAGGTTAGAAGGCTTAATTGGACTGATACAAGGAAGAGGAGATGTATTTTTTCATAGAGAATCTGGTCAATCAGATCACAAAGTGGGTCAGCAAGGACTAGTAAAAGGCACAGTACAGTAGGTGGGATCTTCTCCCTCTTTCTTCCATTAGGAAGGAGGAGATACAAGGATGTTTTAGATACTGTCTAGTTCTCAGCTACAAAATGAGTTTTGAGGGACTGAAGAGAGGGATGAACTCTTTGAAGAAGGACCTTTCAGGAGTGGTAGATGGTGGGAAAGAAAACTACATTTTTTTGAAAAATGAAGGGAAGGAATAGCAAGGCTCACATGCTGTGCTTGCAGCTTTTGTGCTGCCCACCATCTGGACTGCCCCATGTCATTGAGAGGACAATGTCCATCCTGCTTTGGAGAGGAACACATAAGCAGGTGTGTGTACCCTCTTTGAACTTTTTTAGAGTGACCAAAGGAGCTAAACCAGTGACAGGTTTGACTGGGAGGCTAGTTCATAACTGTGTTGAAATTATCAACTAATATCCATTACAGTCAAAAGATGGCTTTGACTTTGAGCTATTTTTAGGGTAATAATTAGCTCCTAGTTTTGATCTCATAGAAAGCTACTTTCCTAATATCACTTCCAAGAAGATATTTATCATAAACTTTCAGTGAGATATAGAGTTCATAGTGAATTGTATTCATTTAATTAAACCATTTAAATAAATTCCCCCATGATGCTATTTCCCATTGCCATTTTCAGAAAATTAGAAAACAAAGTTCAAAACATGTTAAAAAATAATCAGAAATACTTTAACTACCAACGTTTCTTTAAAAAACTTTTCAAAACTTGTCTAGTCTGGGATCAGCTATTATGTATAAACTGCATATTTTTTTCTCTCTTTTGATAGAATTTGGAAGAAGAAAAGGACTGAAGTTGAAAGCTGTATTCAATACCAGAAGCATATGAAATGCTGTATTCAATATTAACTTTGGAGAGGCTATCAGCATTCTACATTCAGTCCTGAGATTTTGTTAGAGTGTTAAAAAATTAATTGCATATATATACCTTTAAAAGGACTTTTGCAATCAAAACCTCTATAGCTCCATTCAAACACATTTATTGTCTCTTCAGAATGTGTTTGTTTTTCCTCCCTGAGGTTAAATACAAAATTGGATCCTGCTTTTCTGAAACACTGAGGAAAATCTCTTTCTCAGCTTACCTCAAAACTTCTTTAATCTGTTTCTCCCTTTCTTCCCAAGTCTTTTTCAGAGGGTGGTTTTTTTTTCAACTTCTCAACATGGTGAGGACACAAAAGCTCAATGTGAGGACCTAAAATGGAAGTTGGTAGTCTAGGTATCTCACTTACCAAGAGAAAACAGCAGAGAACTTCAGGAGGGTAACACAAATCTCTAAATAAAGCTGTAAATTATTTGGTTAACCCAATTCATTAACCTAAATCTAAGTTTGGTTCTGTAAGTGCTCTACTCAGATGACTTCCTGACTTGTAGCTTAATGCAAAATTCTATGAATACTTATGGAGCAAACTTTCAACTGCAGTATACGTTTTGACGCTCATAATTTACGATTTACAGCAGGTTTTTATTCATGTCATGTAGACAATAGGAGCTACACGAAAAATAACTGGAAGCATAATGTAATTTAGGATTTAAAAACTTTTGATCAGAACTAAAATGAGTAAAATCTTTAAATATTACCACTGAGTCCTTTTCTGTTGTCTGCATCACTTTATCCATGTTGCTTTCACCAAAATAAACAGTTTTCTATTTCCTAAGTCTACTGCTATGTTATTATTTAATGAAAAGTTGAGATCTGGGCTGGATTATCAGAGTACTTACAAAGTAAAATTGATTATTAGTGAAATAATTGTCCTGATAATTTGCAACACCTTTGTCTGTAGTCTATGTATATTTTTAACTACACTAAGCTTGGTCAACTTTATTCAGCAATATATATATTTTCAATCTGAGAGACACAATGATCAAGTAATCTAACCACCTGACTTAGTAGAGCACATAAGAATTTAAAAATTTAGCTAGTCATTTTTGTACTGGATCAATTTTTTTTCCATTTAAACTACAGCGTGTCTTTTGAGAAGATAATTCTGATGTAAAGCTTTCAAATAAAAGAAAATCCACTAAATACCTTCATGTGCTGTATCACTGGTTAAACAGAAAGTCTCATCACAGTGATTTTTTTAATTTTCTAAAATGGAATGTGCTGTGCCCCTCAGAAAGTATAACTTAATGATTACTGGGGAAAACCTGCATTTCCTTCCAGTTGATGGTGCATATTTCCAAAGTTAGGCTTACTTAAAAAAACCCCACATATATAGTATATAATTCCAACCAATTGCCAAGCATTGCTATTCTATTTAATTCTGATAGTATTTAAGTGAACCTGTCACTCCTATGCTGTATTATTGTAAGAGATCACCAGCATAAGGCTGGCAGATGTGTCAGTTCCCAAGATGGAGTAGTGTCATAAGTTTTAGCAAAAATTAAAAAATAAAGAAGAAATTACTTGAGAGTTTAGGGTCAATATTAATCACCTGTATAGACCTATAACAATTCTTTCAAAATTCAAGACTCTTTCAAAGCAGTAGATGTTGCCTAGAGCAGCCTGAGCTCTGAGCCTACTCTAACCTTCTGCGCTAACACTGCAGAGCATCCCACCACTGCGATTGGGATGAGGAAGGGTGATGTGTTCCCCTGTACCTGGTGAACTGGTGTTTTTCAGCAGAGTATGAAAATACAGCATAAGTGCCACCTGCTGATAAGGCACCATAGCTCCCAGTTACCCTCTAAGCACATGGCCCAAGACCAGTCACTGGTATGTGGATGTCACCTGCACAACCCCCTTATCTGTAGTGGATGCTGTAAGTCATGATGTGCCAGGTATGCAAAAAAGCAGCTCTTATCCTTGACAACTATTAGGAATAATTGCCAAGTTTTCTCATTCTTTCTACACACAGGGTGCTAGGCTCCCTATTCTTTCAAGTAACCACTGACGAAATGACACAGTGGCAATGTCTTGCCTCTGTGAACCAAAACAGCAGTTTCTATGCCCAGTCCATCTTAGTTCTGGAACCTGAGCTCTATTCTTTCCAGCATAGGTTTCACTAAAAATATGTTTTCTGCTAGTTGAATTCAATGATGAATTTTACTGATGAACGAGACAATGTGAACTTATATCTCTTCTAGTTTATCTGTATGGTCTATCGGGCTGTCTATAAAAGCTATTTGCTTGTATGGTCCCTATCACCATGGTGTTGTCAGTAGAAAAACTGAGGGCAGGATTTCTTTTACTATTGGGAATTTAGCTAACATAGGATAATGCAGAAGTCATGATAAAATCCCACTGATGTTCTCTGAAATGCGCTGGTGCTTTATTGCTGACTAAAGGAATGACAATTTTCTCCTGTCCCCTGAGTAAGTAGATGGGAGTCTGAATATGGAAAGGAATGTATTACTTGGATTTAAAAGAGACTTCAGTGAATAAAAAGGTATTACAGCACAGCTTGATCGAGCTCCAAGCTGAAAGGAGAGGGAGAATGTGGCTGTCGTATGATCATTTCTGAGTTATATGCCCCCTTAGGCAGTGGTAATAAGGAGGAAAATGGGTAAAGTTCCCTTTGTGTACCTCTTTCAGAATAAGCAATGCAAAGGCAGTGCAGTATATCTCTCATGGCAAAGCCTTGGTGGTGGTTACACAGTTAAGGACAGAAATGCTATCTGCACTAGTGAGTTATCTCATCTTGTTTAACCTCATGGTATCTGTTGGTGTGAATGTTTTATTATAGCTGTTAAGATGACAATAACTTCCTTTCTCCCCACCCTCATTATTGTTTGAGAGAGATGTGGTGGGAAGAAATATGAATTGGAACAATCTTGTTTTCACCCTTCTCACTTGACACAAGTGCTGTTGCACAAGGTCGCTGGCTGGTGGAAAGATTACCATCATTTTTAAACAACTGTTATTGTCTTCAGTATCAGAGGGTAGGGGTTTTTTTGAATTTGCCACAGAAGGCAAATGCAGTAATTTTTGAATTTGCCACAGAAGGCAGTAATCCAGGAAGCCTCTCTACTTTCTGATATTGTCTTCAGTATCAGTCCTCAGATGTCTCTTTTGTTATGATAATCTCCATAGGAGGTCAGCTGGATGTTTTTGCTGAGGTTTAATGACAGAAGGAAAAAGCAGCATTCGGGCTTTTCTGATGGGGGTGTGCTGTGGTGAGTCCTGACACACACTTCCCATCAACAGCCCCGCAAGGCTGTCCAGCAGATACTCCCCCAACTAAGCTGGGGAGCAGTTAGTCTCCTTAGGGACTGCATGCTCAGGCTCCCTTGCTGGATCTTAGTCAGGCAGGAACACGCCTGGGTCTCACTCCTCTACAGAGCTGGGACATGGCTGGTGTGTGCCAGGAGCTCCTGAGTTCCCTGCTCTGCATGTAGTCAAGAAATCTGTGATCAGATGAGAAATGTGTTTGTCCCTTAGAAGACAATAAAAACTTGTGTGTGTGGATTTTATGTGTGTATTTCTCTATCTTATTTTTCTTTTAAAGTTTTCTTTTAAATGATTAATTTATATTGTATAACATGACTCATTCACTTCTTTAGTGCAAGGTTAGACAATCTGATTATCAAGCTTACTGCTATGTGGGACTCTAGTTCCCTGAGGGTCTTCATCAGCCAGTAATCTTAATTGCAGTTTGCTGTAATTGACATCTTATCTAGTTCCTCTCTTTCTTTCCACTTAGAAAATTCAAAATGCTGACAAGCTAGCTCCAGTATTTGGTGAATGTGATAATCAAGGAGGAATTAACAACCACTTCCTCATCAAACTATTTTTTGTTTTTAATTAAAACTGAATTTAAGTTTTGGTGAGGCATAAAAAAAATCTTAACCATAACCAGACCTAAAGCTATGGTAGCCAATTTACAGCTGGTGTAAACAGATATCAACAGAAGGTAGCCTTTCTCTGCTGATTTACATCAATCAGCTGAAAATGGGATTCATTGATCTTTCTCAGAACTTTCCAGAAAATTACATCCTTCTTCAAAGACTCCAAAGGAGTAGAAAATGACCCTTTAAATACACTTTGGCCTTGGTGTTGTAGTTTATTCAGATTCTGTAGAAATATTGATATTTCAACTCTTACATTC
This sequence comes from Strix uralensis, assembly GCF_047716275.1. Classification (NCBI taxonomy): domain Eukaryota; kingdom Metazoa; phylum Chordata; class Aves; order Strigiformes; family Strigidae; genus Strix; species Strix uralensis. Next base: position 25,437,958 of record NC_133976.1, on the reverse strand, counting down.
TAAAACTGATAGACATCTTTGGTTTAGCTCTAATCTGCAGACTGCTTAACAAAATACATTTAAGAGGGGAAAACAATCCAGAACAAAATCATTAATTATTAATGATAATGATTATAATTGTACAAATGAAGCCGAGTGTTGATACAGTTTTGACAAATATTAATTTCTAAAGTTTTATCTAGTATTCTAAATTTTGTGTGGCTGCATTTTTGGTGAAAAAAATGAAAGTGGTTGGTTGTCCTCCTTCACAAATGTGTTGAAGGAGTAGTAAAAATTCTAATGGCACATTGTAGCACCATGGAATAGATCCTTCCCTATCTTGGAAAGTTTGTAGAAGAGTCCTTTTCCCTCCCCCCAAAAGTCCCTATCCATCAGGTTCTGTTCTGGCTTCTTTCTGAGCTAAGCTGAGCAGCTGTTTGGCCGTGATAGTATTTCTAAGGATTTGGGGGCACAAAGTAAAGCAGTAGTAGAACATCTGGGTTTAGTTATTGTATTGAACCGGCAGCTTTTGAGACACAGGCCATGACATGTCTTTCTCCAAGGCACCCATGCTGTCATCTCCTACCCCTTTTGTGGCAAATGTCACCCCTGGTAAACCTTCCACAGTTAAATATTTATGCTATTTCTAAACTCTGTAGTCTAGAAGAAAGAGTGAACAACACCTTATTATTCTGTGAGTTTTAGTTGATCTATTTCTTAAATTAAGGACATCTTGGTTGTGCCAGCCTCTATTCAAACATTTGTGTCAATCATTTGGAACAGCACACTGGCTATTGATTTATTACTTCTCTTTGCTTCATTGTGAATTCACACAAACTAACACTGAAGATATAGTCCAATGAAATACACTTTGAAATTGCATGGGTAGATATTTGTAGAAAGCCAAACAAATGGAAGAGATGCTTCACCCCATGCCTAATTACACCACAACTCCTTACTCTGGAATATTGTGGAAGCTTGACATGTGTTCAAGGTGAACCTGTGTTGGTTTATGGAATAAAAGTACAGTAATAGTTATTCAACATGGAGAATTTGCCTTTAGTGAACTAGAGGAAATCTCCATTTCCTCTAATGAAGCTTGGGAGGATATTTGCTTATTCTGCTTTATACTTTTTCCTAGGCTTCTGCTTTCAGGCACTCTTGCAGGTTTGTTAAGCCCTGTGGTTGTTCCCTGTGGACTTAGCAGTAGTCCAGCTAAAAATAAGGAATAAGACTGGGAATGATCAGGCAAATAGTATTTTGGTAAAGGGTTTTTTACAAGGAGGATGGAAGCTCCCAAAGAACTGGGGGGAGGGGGGGAACAAAATACCCAAAAAAAACCCTAAACCAAAAAACCTTGGAAAAAGCACCTGCATAGGTTTCTGTTAGAGCGATGTGGTCACAGAAGCAAAGCTTACATGCAGACAACTCCAGATGGACAAACTTACAGCAAAGTCTGCAAGCTGGGGCTCGGTGGTCATGACTGGTCTAGGGGGAGCTTACTTATTTTTGCCTCAAATTGAAGAGAGGTGGATACATCATCCAGCACCAGTATCAGTCTTTCAAGAGCATAATGAACATCTTGCACAGTACTCATGGAGGTTATTCTTTGGGTCATCACTAAACCCTCCATTAAGCATGATGTGAAGCAGTCGTGGTAGATCACTGCATCAAACTAACTTTGAGTTTTAATGTGGTGATATGCACTAATCTTACAGCAACAGATAAAATCCCACAGGTGTCTGAAGGAGAGGAATGCAAATAAGAATACACTGGTCAGGAGGGGGAATAAAGAGGGAACTGGCTCAGAAGCAGCCAAATTCTGATGTTACACTGAGAATGGATGGGCCTTGCTTCTTTCCTGAGAAGGGAGGGTTGTTTTTCTTCATAGAGGGGTAGAGAAGAAGTAGTATTTTAAGAGGATGTTAAAGGAATTGCAAGCTTGTGCTTAAGGGAAGCTTAAATTTAATCCATAAGCATGCCTTCTTATCATAGGAAGGAATAGTTGGAGGTGAGAGAAGGCATCTGTACTGCCTCACAGTGGTTCATGCAGTAGAGGGGCTTGTGTGTGTTTGTGTATTTACATTTATTGCTTAGCTACTGTGACTGTACATGCATATATATAGAGGTATAGATATATTTATGCTTGTATATGCATTGTATTGCACCTCATATAGAAATGCAAATGACATGAGAAAATATCCAAGACGGACTGGATCTGAAATGAAGCTTGGTGGCTTGTCTCTGGCAGGAGCTATGTGACAGGCTTGAGAGTAAGGCCAAGGCACGCAGCCGTTGGCAGGAAGAGGATCATGTTCCCTCCATCAAGCAAAGATTTGCCCAATCTACTGAAAAATGAAGACTGGATGAGCCTTCAGGGATAAAGTTTAACATCCCTTCCTACATTACTATTTTTTGCAATGACACTTCTGGGTATTACTGCAAATAATGCTTACTTTGTCTTTAAATGCTTTGTCATGTCGTCTTATTCAGAGTTGCTTTCAAGAGGGCTTGATGAGGCTTGCAAAAAGAGAATAACCAGTTCTTGATGAGGGAGGGTCAGAGAGACAGGGCACAGCAGTCTTTTAAAATGGGAAAATTCTTGCCAGTTTCTACAGATGAAAAACACAGGCTCTGTAACCATAGAAACATGATGGGCCAAGGATAATGTTGAACTTCTGATGAATTTCTTTTGTTTAGAATAAAACGATGTTTGGAGGAAGAGATATAGTGTAGATAAGGTGAAGTAATAACAGTGGTTTTCTTTCTGTACTTTCTTCCCCTCTTAGATCTTGGAATACTTTAGATAGCTTTTATTATTCCACTTTACAGGAAGGGAAAGAGACCCAGGGAAGAAAAGCTGATTTCCCCAAAGTCACATTGCAGAAACAGGTCTAAAACCCACTCATCTAAGGTTAATCAGGGTTGAATTAACAGAAAGAACTAAAGTGCTTGAAAGCAGCTTTTTGAGTGATCCAGCAAAAGTTACATGAGAAGTTACATGCTCTCCTGCCAGAAAGATGCTACACTCAGCCTTGCTCTTTGGCTACATCTATACAGTGGGGCATGTGTTATACACATCTGAAATAGCAGCTCTGATATATCCGAACTCTGGGCAACTGCTTTGATTTCTTGCCTAATCTATAGGCTTCATTTTCTGCCTCTATGACTTCCTTGCTTTTGATGTCCAACATATATAGACATACATGGGCTAATGTGATGTTTCTACCCTGCTGTAGCAACACCATTAACAGCATGGAGATGAAGCTTGAATCTTTCACTCTGTCCATGACACCAAAAGAGATGCTATAAAATCCAAACACGTAAACTTCCAGTAGTGTTTTGGGTAGTAATGTCTAAATACTCACTGAGGATTTAGGATAATATTCCACTCTCCCATACAAGTAATAAACTCCATTGACTTTTTTTGGTATGAATAAGGACAAAATTTGTCAACAGAAAATTGACAAGATAACAAGAACACAGTGAACTAGTCTGAGCAAGAAGGGGACATTTGTAGAAAGCTAGCCAGTCTTGCTGTCAGTAGTCTTACATGTTGATGTGAAGCAAAAGTCTCATCAATATGAAAAAATAGATGTCAGCCTTAGTGAGCAGTGGAGATCATATACTGCACTGGCAGAAAATAAATGGAACACAAATGTGTTGCCCGGAATTATTTGCCAGGAATTTGATCTGTATCCAGTTTCTGAAAATACCAGCAGTGCAGAAGCATTTGGTTTCTAAACCTGTAATAATTGTACTTAATCTGTACAATAAATTATTTCTGTGAAAGAAAATGTAAGACTGTAAACAGGCCCCCTCCCAAGATGAATGAATCTGCAGATCTGCATAAATATTAAGAGTACCCACCAAGCATCCACAGATATGACATAGGATAAGATAATTTGTAATTAATGATATGGCCATTACAGAAGTAAACAACAAGCTTATATCCCAGAGTAAGAAACCTTTCAGTCAATGAAGGAACTAATTTTTTATGCATTCAGACTAGAAATGAGACTTTTTTCTTTGGAATCCCTTTTCATTTTGATGCAAGGTAATTCATACAAAATTCCATCCTGTGGAGGCGCTCATAAAGCCAAAGGACATATTTACAGAAAAAAAAATCTAAGCTCCCATGTAGCCACAGGGAATACATTTTTATCTCCACTCTACAGGAATCTCTTGAGGGCCTTGTGCAGTAAGGTTGAGATGAAAAGAAGCCTTTTAAACCCTGACAAATCAAATATTGCAACATTATAAAATTAGGCACTAACACTGTTGGGATAACTTGGAGGATCAAACCAGGGCCACTATACTCTTTGTAATGTAGTCAGGGGAAAGAGTTAAGTTTCCTTATAAAGATGATTCAGTGATGAGTGTCTTGAGGCATCTGGCTGTCTTAGAACGGTCTACAGAAACTCCCTTTGCAAGGGAGTTGCTCAAAGCTAATCAGTAGAGGAACAAGCACAGGCAGTATCTGAATTCCTGTTTCTCCTTAGCAAAAGCATGAATTCGATCTGCTCATAGGATGCTTCCATCCACTTGGTAGTATTTTGTAGCCTGATGGTTGCAGTATTCTTGTGGGGGATATGACTTTGAATCCCAACAAATTAGGGAGGGAATTAAACCCTGACCTTGCTTTCCCGGATGGTAGCACTTGGCAGGATCCAGCTGTACAAATCACTGCCACCACTCCATTTGCTGAGTCTGAGAGATAACAGCTGTGCCTTTTGTAGGACTTGGTGCTGTCAGCGGTGAGGGTGTCTCTATGAGATTAAGATCAAGGGCCAAGGGCAAGAGAACTTTCAAAGCTAAAATAGAAGCACCTGGTGAATTTTAGGTTCAGTAGCAGCTCACTTTGGACCATTTGATCTTAAATACTGGATTATGCCTTATGGCCATTTTAAACACTGTCCTTCAAGGGTGGGTTTTTTGTCTCTCATACTTAACCTCTGTGGGTTTGTTACTGCTTTGTCAGATTCTCTTGAAGTGTTACTGTTACTGAAATAATTAATAGATCAAAAATCAAATAGAATTTCAAACATTATTGTCATATCCAGCCTTTAAGTGGAGATCAGGGGTGTCAGCCCATTTGGATTATATGTGATGCACTCTGATTTTCTTTTGGTCCTAGTTTCAAACAGCTGGATACTGCATCTAGGAAGAAACAGAATTATTATTTTTTAAAACTACATATGCCTGTCACACTCTCTTTGAAATGCTAATGGCAATAGAACTGAGAACTCATTTTCTATTCTGACAGGCAAATGATTAAATCAACCTGTCTATCCCTCTTCGGACTCTGTTTGAGCTGTCCAGCAGCCATGATGCTTTGGCAATGAAATCAGATTTTAGACCAGAGATCTGATCGTGGGGGAGATTTCCTTTGTGCAGACACACATGTAAATCTTCATACAGAAAAAAGAATTGGCTCTGGGGTACCACGTAGCAAAGTAGGAGGCTGATTAAGTTTTCTGTGATAAAAGCGTTAAGCTTCTGTAACTAAAGTGTTGTTTATTTTCTGTCAAGCATGAAAATATCACTCAGTGTCTTTTCTTTATCAGGTCTGTGAACATGTATTTCCCAGTGTACATCAGATACTCAATCCACTCTGACCCACAGTTTTGGCTCAAAGACCATATTTCCTCAGCACAGTAACCCTTCTCTACTGCTTTCTAAGAGGCTTTCCTTGCATTTGTATAAGGCCAGGAGTTCTGACAATGGTTCTCAAAAGCAAATTAATCTTTTAATGAGGAACATAGGTAGCTGATGCAAAATTTCAAACAGAATGTTGAAAAATAAACTGTTCATAAGAATATGAATGAGTTTCACTTATAAAGTGCCATGAGACCATTCAAATTCTGATCATAACTGCAGAAATACTTTGAATTGTGCCAGAGCAGGGAATTCCCCCTCCTGTGAAGATGCTGCAAGGGGAAGGAAGGAACTTGTTTGAAAAAATAAGTCTCTAGTCCCTTCCAATATTAAGAGCAACTGCCCCTTGAAATTGTGAATTAATTTAAGGCAGTTGCTATAAGTTTTGAAATGATCAGGAACAAGATGTGTGTGTGTGTGAGTGAGTGTGTATGTGTAGGAGGCAGGCAGAAAGGGGGCAACAAAGTATAACTCATACTCAGAAATGTAGGTCAGGAGTGGGCCAATTAGACTAATGAGTCTGACTCTTCCCCGTCATTTTCTCCTCATCTTACCCAGTGCAAGCCCACAAAAATTTCTCCAACTCTATAAGAAATTTAAGGCTTCTAGTATAAAAGACATAAAATCTCAAAAATTTTGACTGTGCCAGGGAAAGAGTGCAGGGGAGCTCAAGTACATTTCCAGTGTCATGTTAGCCTCCCATCATCTCAGTTTACTTGGCATATATCTATTGGAAACATAAGTAACTGTATTTTAAATACAGGGGGGTTTATTCTGTTTAAAAGTATCGACCAGTAAGCATTTCTATGCATTTCTTGTAGATTAACATCTACAAGAAACCATGGTTTATTTAGAAGCTTATATGATCAATCTTTTGATAGCACACAACTAGATGTTTCAGCCATGGCACTGATAATTTTCTACAGAAAATTTTTGCAGGAAACCTTTCAGCCTGGTGACTTCTTTTGCAGGAAGTTTTAGCCATCTGAAATTTCTCTTCAGTTGTGTCTCCTTATAGCTTGCAAATGTGCAAAGTATCATGTCTGGAGTATTTAGCAACTGATGCATCATGCTTTCTCCAGTCCATCAGTGCTTTCATTTTCCAGTGCATTGGCTAGTTTCATATAACCTTTCAGAGTAAAAGGAAAACCCATTTAAAATGTTTTTGTTGTTTGTAGCAGAGTCTGTTACCTAATTTCGTCAGCCTTGATAATTCTGTCTACCTTATTAACCCAATCAGGATGTAGCCATTTTTTTCTCCTGTTTAATATGAGCTTTTAACTCTAAATATCAGTAAGAAGAGTGTATTTAGAGAGTTCAGTTTTGCTCTGAAATTCTAAAACTCTGAAAATATTTATGTAAAATGAATCTATGTTATAACTCTCTTCTGATTTCGTATCTTGGCATTTAAAATCAATTTGATATTTAATGCTTTTAAAAAGAGCAGTATTATGAAGCAAGGCAATAGCTTCAAAGCTATTATGATAGCATCTGTAATCCTGGGGCAATTTCACTTTGCTTACATTGGAAACAGTTTAGTACATTGGAAGTTCTAATAAAACTGACATTTTTGATCAATCATATCTAGGGCTACATGAAGATCTAATAATTTCTCCAGAGATGAGTAAGTAGTATACACAGCTGTGTTTAACCAGTACCACGGGTAAAGCATGAACATGAGGGAGGGACATTTAGAACCATCATGACAATCTGAGAAAGTCGTCATCATCTTGTTCACATGTGTTTTCAAATAAAAGAAACAAGCTTGAGAAATCACCTGTTTTTACTTAGGTGCCCAAATCGTAGACCTCTAAGTGTAAACTAGATATCCTAGGCTGCCTTAACCATCTACATGGGCAAATATACAAGCAGAGAACTCAGTTTATTCTAAGATACATCTCTAGTATAAGCCTGATAAACCATCAACGGGAGGTGCCTCTTTTTATCCCTCAGTTAGAAACAGAGCACAATATCAGCTAAGGCTTAGGCATCTAACTTAAGAGATGTCACAAATAAAGGAAATAAACCTTAGCCCTATTGAACAGATTTATGAAAACTGCTTTTTACATCTGGGTCTCTGATACACAATACATCCTCCAAATCTAGATCTTTAAAGGGTCTTCTGAAAATCAGTGGGGAAGTTATCCTTAGTAACTTAGTCCATGGGTGGTTTAAACCACCATCTACTAGAGTATAAGCTTTTAAATTTAGAACTGATAAAGACTTAAATTGTAAAGGTATTAGTGATCTGTCTGGCATTCCTGTTCTTAGTCTATTTGTCTTTTGGCTTATTTTTGAGAAAAAACACTGCCAAAATTTTCTTTTGACTTTTTCAGGAAGTAAGCTTTTTCATCCCAAGAATGTTTTTGTGATATAAAAAGAATTTCCTTTCCAAACTCAGGATAAACAGTTGACATCTTGAAAGTTTTTGGCACAATGATGATCATATTTGTGTTTGTTAGTTTGTTTGTGTCAATCAAAATATAATGTTCCAATTGACTCTGAATGGGTTTTAGATATTGGTTCATTTTTATCATCTCTCTTGTTAGCCTAAATTATGAAGCTAAATATAATTTCAAGCTGGGAAACTGGAATTTTTATTTTATAAAAGAAATTGGATCAAAAAATGTCAATACCACTCCTTTTCAATGTTTAAATTTCCATAAATTGTTATTTTTTGAGAACAAAGCCTATCATCCCCAAAATACCCAACCAATTTTACTGACTATCTTGTTTCCCATACATGGGTGTGTGACAACCTGTTCTAAGCTGGAGATAATAAGAAAGCTCTGTCCTACTCCCCTGCCTTTGATGGCCAAACAAAGGCTATGTGATAGCAAAAGACACCGACTCTTTATGTGATGTCAATGTACACTGTGAGGATGCCTGCTAATGAAAGGCAGAAAAGGAAGCTAGGGTAGCAAAGAACAATAAAAGATCTCAGCAGATGCAGAAATGGAATCACACAGTGGAAATGTGCAGAGATCAAGGATATTACAATCAGTCAGACACAAAATGATTGCTTTCATAACTGCAGGTTGTTGCTTCTCCCATTCTCAAATAGGCAGATACGCACAACAGACTTACAGGAGCTGTAAATAAAGGATAAATCTAAACTAATATAGCTAGGCTTCATTAGACAGGCAAGGAGACAGACTCTTATAAAGTCTCCGATTTCCTGAGATTTTTATTGGCAAAAACTACTTGGGAAGTAACATGCATTCAAGGCATTGATAGCTGTGCGTTGAACTGTGGTCTCATGGATATCTGGAATGCATTTTTCATGGCCTGATGCTTGTACCTCACTTTACAACCTTAGGTTATCTAACAGCTTGACCCTTAGAGAGAAATGAATTTGAACCCTTACATAGTACTCTGTGGAAGTCTGCAAGAAATTTAGCAAAACTTAGTGATAAAAGCTTTATAAATGAAGTTAGACATATGTAGATGAGATAGACTGGGTTTAACTTTAGTGAATGCAATAAGACATTTTCAAGGGCAGAAATAATACTGTTTATACAACATCTGTGATTACCTATGCTGGAGAAAAAGGCTAAAGACCTGACAGGGAATATATTCTATGAAGACACTTATCATCAATTGACTGTTAACAGTCGAAGTGAAGGTTATGCACACTGTCTTTGCAGTGATGAGTAGGTGACATTGCAAAAACAGGCCCCTACCCTAAAGCTAGCTTGGTATATTCAGGCTCAGATCTCATTTCAGGGCGAGTATCATTCAGGGGACAAAATATCTTCAGAACACAAATATCACTTGCTAGTATTTCACAGGGGAACAATGCCTTCTTTAGTTCAGTAATCTGGGTAATGTCCTCCCTCTTATCTCCTTACACATTTTAGAAGAGCAAAAACTATAAGCAACCTGGAAAACTCCCAAAACAAAAGAGCGTCTGCAGAACTCCTTGCTACTTGTTTCCTGGTTTATGTGAATTATAAGGTTTGTTAATTATTAGCAAAGGTTAAGTATGGTTTTGTTACTTAGCAACCATGATTAGTTTTTAAAAATTTTGTTTCAAATTTTATGATGTATTTATCCATGTTTTATTCTGCTCCTTTTCTGCTCACAGGAATTCAAACTCAAGTTTAAATGCAGCCAGACATCTGAACTCACAATCTTTGCTCCTACCTGCTTGCAATAAACATGGAAAATCAGAACTAAAATACAAACCAAAGCAAGAGAGCCATTGCTATCTCATCTACATGAGGATCTATTCTCAGCTGGTATTCAATTTGTACTGTGATGGCTTAGGCGGAGAAAATAACCTAGAGCAAATCACAAGGGTATTTTTAGTCTTTGTTTTATTTATTTTCCTTTTCAGTGTTTTGGTCGTGGTGGAGCTTCATGCGTTATCAGTTTCAACATAAAAATTAAAGCCTGAATTGAGGGGTATTTTCAAAATTAATTCTGGAAAGTGTGATTAATTTGGGAATTAGTTAAAATATTAGTCCTGCTGGGTTTAGCTTATGTTCATGTATATTTTAAGTCCAGATGAATATTTAACGTAGTGCAATATGAACTATAAAGCTTGTGTGCCCAAAGGCTTACCTGTTTTTTCCAAATATGCCAGTTACTGCGATAAAAGACGTTACTTGTCTCTAAAATCTTTGCTTTGCTTACCCATTTTACAATATTAAGTTGACATCCTAGCTTAACTAAAATCAATGGGAACTTTCCTACTGAGTTTCCTGGGGTCAAAATTTTAGTCTGTAAGTGAGAAAAAACAAAGGAAATTGTTAAAAAAAAAATCATACCCTGAAGGTATGAAAGGCTAAAGTAGCCAGCTATCACAGCTGCTAAGCTCTTGTTTTTCCCTGGAAGCTGTGGAGCACAGCACGTATGTTAACAGCAAACTGCAGAGGCCTCCTACTGCCCAGGAGCTCCACTCTTGGGAGTTGGTAGAGCAGAAGTTACCTGGAAGTCAGCAGTTCTCACCGTTTGTACTTTTTAACATCAGTGGTGTTCAGAAACCCTTCTGAATGTAGTATGGTACAAGGCATTGCAAATGTACTGATGTAGTGAAATGGATGCTTATTTTGGAGTTTTTACTGTGCTTGTAATACACCTATTTTCGTGCATAGCAGTGGGGTGAGCCTGAAGAAATACTGGAAGCCAAGTAGCACGATTGCTTGAACACTTTGGTTTATGCCCTGAGTCTTGGTCCATGCCATGCTGCAATGTAGTGTTCTAATTAAGGCGAAGATGAAAATTCAGATTCTCAGGCAGTCAACATAGACGTGGATTTCACTTATCAGGGCAAACAGTAAGGGAGTTTATATTCACAGGATGAGGAATATAAAAAGATAGAACTAGGACAGGATGAACTTTTGCCAAACTACTTTTATTTCCCTCTCTTTTGGAGAAGGTTTCTGTTCTTGTTCAAGCTCCTATAAGCAAAAAGGGCAACTGCCTGGGCCTGACATCATGGGAAGCAATGGTGAAAATCAACAAATCTTGGTGTAGGCAGAGAAAAGTGGATATCTTGCCCTCTGCCGGAGGTACTCAAGAGCCTAATTTGGGCCCTAATGATTGTGTCTTCAACCTTCCCACTCTAGAAATGGCTTTTAACTCTCCACTCCACCTTGGTTCAGAGCAAAAGTAGGGTGATTGTTTTTCAAAAGGAAAAATCCTAGGTGAAGCTCAGTGCACAGGCACAGAGGAGAAGCAGCAGTCTCCTGAAGGACACTAGCATGGGGCAGCTGGCCTCCTGCTGCCTCCCAGCCACGGCCCTTTCAGCAATAGCCCACAGAGGTGCCACTAGTGTGCAAGCCGTCTTGCTTTGCAGAGACATGTACGCCTCACCTGTGTGTTCTTGAAGACCAACTGCTGCCCTGCATCTCTTCTCAAAGTCTGGGAAGCTTCAGGCAGGCATCCACACTTCTCATTCCTCCTTGAACAGAACTTTACCTCCAGGAAAACAGAGAAATATCTAGGGGGTGGAACATGTACATGGGAAGTTCTTGCTTAATTCTAGGAGTGTTCCACAGATGGATACCAACCCACAGCATAAGCCACTTTGGTTTGTCCATTAATATTTTTATCCCAGTATTCATTTGCATGGTCTTTGGGTTATTCAGACCTAGAAAACGGACTTCATACTTTTAATTCTATACAAAAAATAATGACATTTTCTAGATTTAATCACCTGATTAAGTACATTTTCCAGAGTTTCCCAAATTTACTTTCAGAAACAGCAACTGACATTTCCTTTAAAAAAATATAATGGGGGGGAGGAGAAAGAAAACCATCCCTGAGCTGACAGAATGCAACAGTAGGAGGCAAGCATTCAGCTGGCAGTTACTTACTTCCTGGCATGCAATTTTAATTAAGGAGTCAGCATGTCTGCTACACAAGCACACAGGAGGCAGTAACTAAAAATGACTGGGAAAATGTCCATGGAAAAAAAGGTAGGAGAAAGAAACAATGACACTGTATTTCAGGAAGCTAATTGAATATGTTCACCCCTACTTTTCTCTAGATAAGACCTGTTACCAAAGAAAAAGCAAGCACAAATTGCTGTACCACAGAATGCACAGGAATACCTATTTTGAGTGTATAGTCAGAGGTTCACTATTGATCCAAGATAATTCAAAGACAGCATCTTTTTTTTTTTCAGGTAGGTCTGCATTTGCACCAGTTTTCAGATCTGTGCAATAAGGTCTTGTCTTTCTTTTTATGCTAGGGAAACTGCATTCACAGCAGTTACGTCTTTCACTGAGCAGTTAAACTGACTAGTGCATAAGAAACAGAAATGACGTGCTCAGAAGTCATGTTCTGAGATATCAATTCATGTTTTTAAACCAAAGTCAGGCCAGAAATCTTTCTTTCCTTAGACCATAGCTGTAGTGATTATCTAGCTAAGTAAGTCAGCAAGTAGATTGCTTTAAATCACTTCCACTAATTTTTCATAAATACTTTTTTCCCCCGGTATGATGATTTTTTCTTCTCTCACAGAACCAATCATTAGGACATAGAGGCTGATTCATATCCTGTACTTTCAACAACCATTATTAATCATACAAATATCTTTCCAAAGAGGTACTGTGAAATTCTGCATTGAAATCTCATTGTTGGTTCTTACTTTCTCTACTGGTAAATATTAAAATGTAACACCGAGGAATAAAAAGGAAGGACCTCATGTACCCGCCTTGTTTTCGATCTGTACACATCAGTCTGAAAGGGCTGGGACTAAAAATAATTTGTGAAGGAAAAGCAAATTAATATGATATGACTTAAAATTAGAGCTACAGTTTCTGTGGAGAAAAGAACTGGTCAGCTAATCTGTCTTTCTGTCTTTCTGTCACTTTTACTTATTAAGAGCTCTTTGGCTAGCAGGTACATAATTCATACTTATGGTTAAATAAATTGCTGGGTGAATGTTAGAGAAGTACAATGAAGTCAGATGATGGAATCAAAAAATCTTTAAAACTTTTTTTTTTGCTTTTTATAAGTGCTATTTAATGGGCTCATTATGGGTGGAAAAATTATTTCTGAGAGAATGTAACTTGGGGTGAAACACTGAACAATCAGTAATGACTTTCTTCCTCCTTCTGTTGAACTGCTTTTATGCATCAGGGCTGATGGGATAGTGTTCGGAGGAACTGGGACCATGGTATGAGTTGTGTGAGGTTGTGCATGTCTGTTCTGTTTCTCCACAGCCATGGAGACCATATCAAAAAGATTCTAATGTCATTACTTAAGATTTTGATGTCTTATTCATATGAAAAAAACTAATGAGAATGGTGGGGTTGTTTTCTTTTCTTTTGTCTTAAGCTAACATAGAGGGAGAATTTCCTTTTCCTTTTACTGAGCAGAGGAGAAAACATCCTTGATTTTTTTTCTCATAACCCTAAGAAATCCAGACACAGATAGAATAGCCTGAAGACTTCTGCAGTTTAAACCAACTGACAATGATCATTTCAGGAGCCACAGACTCCCTGAAAATTGCCATAGTTTACTGACTGTCAGTTGCTTCTCCTACCTGCCTTAAGCTACAAAATGCCCTAAAGGAATTGCAAAAAGGGACAAATAAAGACCCAGTAATAAGCCCTGTATCATGGATGCATTCTCAGGAAGGTATTTGTAGGCAAAAAATGGAGAAGGCAATAACCAGTAGCTCTATGGCTACTAAGTTTTGCTTCCAGACCACAGCCATGCCTGTTAGTATTGACAGGTCAGGGTCTACACAATCCAGCCATCCTTTGCAACCTGCTGGCACCTGTGGGAAACTTTGGGTTGATGACATCTGCCACCAGGTTTAACCAGCTGATGTTTCTTGTCTCTTTGAGATATATAGCTTGAGGTACCATTTTGAAGCAGTCTAAACTTTTAGCTGTTTTACTGTTAAATATCTTAACCGAAGGATCCTCTTGCCAGTCTCTCTTCCTTGCCTCTGGAAGGAGCCATTTCAAAAGGCTGAACCTGTGCTCTGTAGAATAGCTGCTAAGTCAAATGAATCTTCTGGGGGCATCTCTGTCTCCCTCTCAACTGGAAAGGGACTCCAGGCAAGTGGATTAACTGAAACACCTATACTATAGATGGCTAAAATGTAGTAAGAAGAATTTCACGCAGAGAAAAACAACACTCCATTTAAATACAAGACTTTTAAATATCTCAGCTCCTACTTCAGCCCTTACTTTTGCTTGGTGAACCTCAGATTTTAATTTCCTTTGAACAGCAACCATGGCTTTAAAGGTGAATTATTTATCTTGTACATGTAAAGAAGGGGCCAATGTCCAAATAACACTACAAAACTGCTTTTAATAAACTCAGTTAAAACCAATAACATGCCTATAGTCTCTCTCTATCATTTTACATGAAGACATGAAAAAGTTTTTAGATTAAATAAAGCTGCCTTCAGGCAGTTTTAATTTGCAACAAAAGAAATTATTCAACTGATCACTGTATTGCAGATAGCATGGTTCCTCGCTGCATGGCAGGGAGAATATTTTAAATGGATGAGCTGTTCTTGATTAATTTATTTGTGAAAGACAGCTCAGGTAGGCCTCTGTAGGCATCAGAGCATGGTTACACTGTGATTGTCTAAGCATGTGTTTGCACACATGTTCATGAATTGTACATAATTTATAGCAGCTCATGGATGATGTTTCCTCCTGCAGAGGGCTGCAGGAAGAAACCCTGGCCTTCGCAGGCCATGATGGGGGCAGAGAAGAAGTCCTGTCCCCTCTCAGCTCCCAAGTGCTTCCCCCCTGCTCTGTACACAGTGTGTGCACAGAGGAGAAAAGCTGGGAAAGAGAAAAGAGCCCAGGACTTTTGATACCGGGAATGGGGAGAGGTGGATGAGAAAGAAAAGAAAATTTGGAGGATAGGAAGTGCATGAAACAAAAGCCGAATGCTCTTTCCGAGGCGACATTAGAAGTCTGCAGGAGCCTGGGAGCAGGAAGAGTGCCCTGTTAAATGCATCACTGGTGATGGACATCCAGCAGGGCTTGGAGAAGACTTCCTAATAATCTGTATATTGATTTTTCCTTTAAGGCATATACACAATATTAATGAAATTGTAAGGAAAATACTCCTTGGTAAACATTAGTGGCCTTTTGGAATTTTCCAATAGAAAAGCAAGCCAGACTTTTAAATTTATAAAATTTAAACTCAATGTGCAAGAGCTGTTTGATCCTCTTCCAAATCTGGTGTCACCCTTATCTCCAATTTGACTCTACTAGAATGTACTTTTCAAGGATATTCCATGATTTTACACAAACTCCCTTGCTTATTTCAAATCACTTTCCCAAACACCCTATCATGAAACATACTACGTTTGGGGTATATAGCAGCAACTCATATATGCCTCTGGACCCAGGTAATTAAATATTTAAATATTAATTCAGGTTATTTTTGATTTAGTGTGTCGTTTGTATGACATGTGTAAGCAGCCCAGAGGCTTGCCAAGAACAGAAACAAAATCAAAACATGCATGAGGGACAGGTAGTCAAAGAAATGAGAAAACAGGAGAATAATTGCCTCTAACCATCATTTTACAGTTTTTAGATAACTTTTGAAAAAATATTAACTCATTTTCTGCCTTGCTTATATTATTGCAGTCTCTGTGACTGTGAGGAAAGCAAAAACAACTGAGTGAGACGGTCTTGGAGTTCTAAAATGTCATCATTGCTACTGAAAGACAGTATCTCTTTTAGAGGTACTTGGGGGCATGGTTTTTTAAAGCATTCATCCTGTCAGCTGGCTGGATTCCCTATAGGACAGGTGGAATTTAAAGGAACAAATATCATGGTCTTCAGAGTAAACCTATTCATAATAAATAGAAAGGAAAACACTTGGGTAGGTTCCCAAATACAATGAACAAATTAAGATACTCTTGGGTATATCCAATTTAGGTTATCTGTAAATTTTAGTTGTACAGCTGCAACATTAAAAGCTCAAAGGACTTTATCGTGCCTGGTATCACTGGCCGCTATCCAGTAAAGCACTTACACATTTCAAATTTTAAGGACATGATGCCCTGGTTTCAAACCAGAATACCCAGCAGCATATTGGAACAAACCAGTGATAAGCAGTTTGACAAGCCCTGCAACAAATACTATCCTGCTGCTTCTTAGAGACACTTATACGTAGTTGATTCAAACATATTGCTGAGGAGAGGGGCTCCAAGGAGGAGGATAGCAGCAGGGGAACCTTCTGAAAGCATACAAAACCCACGGCAAAACCGCAAGACGAGAAGGCAGAAGCCCAGGGAAGAGGGAGAGCCTCAAGCCGCCTCCTCCCTGAGCAGGAAGAGTGAGCTGCTGCTAACAAGGGCAGCGGGGACTCAGGGCGGGCAGAGACCGGAGTGACGACGCCCAACGCCCCTCACGGGCAAGAGCAGCCGCCAGGGAGCGCGAGCAACCAGGAGCGCGGCAACAGGGCGGGCAAACAGGGCGTGGTGTGTCAGAAGGGTGCGGCGTGGCAGTTGGCACAGGCAGGGCGAGCGGACAGGGCGCAGTCCATCTCCGGGGTGTAGAACTTATCTGAGCTAGTTGTCATCTTATCGTCCTCCACGAGTAGACTGAACCATGGTCTCCACTCACGTCAAAACCACCACCACAAAGAACGTGGTGACCCAGACGGAGCTGCCACGCAAACACGCAGAGGTCCAGGTCCCGGGCTGCAGGGAGTGCCTGAGTCTGTCAATCCTGTCGGAGGGCAGCAGTGACAACACCTGTGTGCGCTGTGATCAGCTGGATGACCTGCTCAGCCTGGTGGTGGAACTTAGAGATGAGGTTGAAAGATTAAGAAGTATTAGGGAGTGAGAAAGGGAAATTGATTGGTGGAGTAGCACCATAGCACCCCTGAAGCAACAGGAGCAAATGGAGGCTCCAAACGAGGCAGGCGATCCCTCACCCTCTTGCTACCAGGCAGAAGGAGGGGGCCTAAGAGATGGGGGAGACTGGAAACACATCCCTGCTGAGGGAGGCAGGAAAACCCTCTCCCGACCTCACTCACCCTCCATGGTGTCCCTTCACAACAGATACAGGGCCCTGGAATTTTTGAATGAAGAAGAGAAGGATGAAGAAAATGAGGAAGACCAAGGTCCACCAAGGCCGGGTCATTCTGGACCAGGTATTAAAACCAGTTCTAAAAAGAACCCCAGAAGAGTCATTCTGGTGGGTGACTCCATTCTGAGGGGTGTTGAAGGCCCAATATGCAGACTGGACCCACTTCATAGGGAAGTCTGCTGCCTCCCTGGGGCCCGCGTCAAGGACCTCACGGCAAAACTCCCCGCTCTAGTGAGACCCAAGGACTACTACCCTCTCCTGTTTTTTCAGGTAGGTAGCGACGACATTACCAGGAGAAGTCCTAAAGCAATGAAGAGAGATTTCAGGGCCTTGGGGAAACTGTTGAAGGGGTCGGGGGCACAAATTGTGTTCTCCTCCATCCCTTCAGTTGGGAAGATGGATGAAGAAGAATACTGGAGAACTCAACAGATGAACTTGTCGCTTCAAGACTGGTGTTACCGTCAGGGCTTTGGATTTTTCAATCATGGGTTAGTATATAGGACGTCAGCCCTTTTGGCATCAGATGGGAAGCACCTGTCCCAGAGGGGGAAAAGGATGTTGGGGCAGGAGTTAGCTGGGCTCATTGAGAGAGCTTTAAACTAGATTTGAAGGGGGAAGGGGGTAAAACACCAGCCCATCTGAAGTGCATGTATACCAATGCACACAGCATGGGTAACAAACAGGAAGAGCTTGAAGCCATGATGCAACAGGAAAATTATGATGTAGTGGCTATTACAGAAACATGGTGGGATGTCTCCCATGACTGGAGTGTGCCAGTTGATGGCTACAAGCTCTTTAGAAGGGACAGACAAGGAAGGAGAGGTGGAGGGGTGGCACTGTATGTTAGGGACTGTTATGATTGCTTTGAGTACAAGTGTAGTGAAGACAGGGTGGAGTGTCTTTGTGTTAGAATCAGGGGGAAGGCCAACAGGGCAGATGTTGTAGTAAGAGTCTACCTACCCACCCAGGACAGAGAGGTGGATGAAATATTCTATAGGTATTTAGGAGAAATCTCACGATCGCTTGCCCTTGTTCTTGTGGGAGACTTTAACTTCCCAGACATCTGCTGGAAATACAACACAGCAGAGCGGGACCAGTCCCGGAGATTCCTGGAACGTGTGGGAGATAACTTCCTGACACAGCTGGTGAGTGAACCAACCAGAGAAGGTGCCCTGCTGGATCTCCTCTTTGTGAACAGAGAAGGACTGGTCGATGATGTGGCGGTTGGAGGCTGACTAGGGCACAGCGGTCATGAAATTATAGAGTTCTCTATTCTGAGAGAGACCAGGAGAGGGGGCAGCAGAACTGCCATGCTGGACTTCCAAAGGGCTGACTTTGTCTTGTTTAGGCACCTGCTTGACAGGATCCCTTGGGAGACAGTCCTGAAGGGTATAGGGGTCCAGGAAGGCTGGACACTCTTTAAGAAGGAAGTCTTAATGGCACAGGAGCAGGCTGTCCCCAGGTGCTGTAAGAGTAGCTGGTGGCAGAGAACACCACTCTGGTTGAACAGGGAGCTTTGGCGGCAATTCAGGGAGAAAAGCAGAGTTTACAGCCTTTGAAAGAAGGGGCTAGTGACTCACAATGATTACAAAGAGGCTGTGAGGCTATGCAGGGTGGAAATCAGGAGGTCTAAAGCCCAGCTAGAAATTAATCTGGCTTCGGCAATCAAGGACAACAAGAAATGTTTCTATAAGTATGTGAGCAGCAAAAGAAAGACTAGGGAGAGCCTCCATCCCCTGCTAGACACAGGAGGAAACATGGTAACAAGTGATGAGGAAAAGGCTGAGGTGCTTAATGCCTTCTTTGCCTCAGTCTTTAATAGCAAGACTAGTTGTATTGAGGGAATCCAGCCTCCTCAGCCAGAAGACAGAGACTGGGAGAACAACCCCCGCACAATCCAGGAGGAGATAGTCAGTGACCTACTGCATCACATAGACATACACAAGTCTATGGGACCGGATGAGATACACCCAAGGGTGCTGAAGGAACTGGCTGAGGTGTTTGCCAAGCCACTTTCCATCATTTACCAGCAGTCCTGGCTGACTGGGGAGGTCCTGACAGATTGGAAATTGGCCAATGTGACGCCCATATATAAGAAGGGTTGGAAGGATGATCCAGGAAATTACAGGCCTGTCAGCTTGACTTCGGTGCCCGGGAAGCTGATGGAGCAGCTCATCCTGAGTACCATCACACAACACATGTGGGACAACCAGATGATCAGGCCCAGTCAGCATGGGTTTATGAAAGGCAGGTCCTGCTTGACAAACCTTATCTCCTTCTACAACAGGGCGACCTGCTTATTGGATGAGGGAAAGGCTGTGGATGTTGTCCACCTTGACTTTAATAAGGCCTTTGACACCATTTCCCACAACATTCTCCTGGTGAAACTGGCTGCTCGCGGCTTGGATGGGCACACACTTTACTGGGTAAAAAACTGTCTGGATGGCTGAGCCCAAAGAGTTGTGGTGAATGGAGTTAAATCCAGTTGGCGACCGGTCACGAGTGGTGTCCCTCAGGGCTCCGTTTTGGGGCCACTCCTGTTTAACATCTGTATTGATGATCTAGACGAGGGGATCGAGTGCACCCTCAGTAAATTTGCAGATGACACCAAGTTGGGTGGGAGTGTTGATCTGCTTGAGGGTAAGGAGGCTCTGCAGAGAGATCTGGACAGGCTGGAGCGATGGGCTCAAGCCAACTGTATGAGTTTCAATAAGGCCAAATGCCGGGTGCTGCACTTTGGCCACAACAACCCCTAGCAGCGCTACAGGCTTGGGGAGGAGTGGCTGGAGAGCTGCCAGTCAGAGAGGGACCTGGGGGTGTTGATTGACAGCCAGCTGAACATGAGCCAGCAGTGTGCCCAGGTGGCCAAGAAGGCCAATGGTATCCTGGCTTGTACCAGAAATAGCGTGGCCAGCAGGGACAGGGAAGTGATCTTACCCCTGTACTCGGCACTGGTGAGGCCGCACCTCGATTCCTGTGTTCAGTTTTGGGCCCCTCACTACAAAAAGGACATTGAATTACTCGAGCGTGTCCAGAGAAGGGCAACGAAGCTGGTGAAGGGTCTGGAGCACATGTCGTACGAGGAGCGGCTGAGGGAACTGGGGTTGTTTAGTCTGGAGAAGAGGAGGCTGAGGGGAGACCTCATCACCCTCTACAACTACCTGAAAGGAGGTTGCAGAGAGCTGGGGATGAGTCTCTTTAACCAAGTAATAAGCAATAGGACCAGAGGGAATGCCCTGAAGTTGAACCACGGAAGGTTTGGACTAGATATTTGGAAGTATTTCTTTACAGAATATGTTGTTAGGCGTTGGAATGGGCTGCCCAGGGAGGTGGTGGAGTCCCCATCCCTGGAGGTTTTTAAGAGTTGGGTTGACATAGCGCTGAGGGATATGGTGTAGTTGGGATCTGTCAGTGTTAGGTTAATGGTTGGACTGGATGATCTTCAAGGTCTTTTCCAACCTAGATGATTCTGTGATATTATGTTACCAATATGTATTGAAGATACACCTAGATTATTCTTTCCTCCCCCCCCCCCCCCCCCCCCTTTTTTCAGTGCTAAACACAGTTAGCAGTTAGCCTTCTCTGCGTCCTAACGTCCAGATAAATAATAATTCACTTCTTCTGAATCTGTTTTTGATAAAGAGAATAGAAAAAAAGTGAATGCTAATGTGCATTTCTGTGATGTCAATTTTTTGTTGCTGCTGTTGCTGATACATAGCCACAGCTTGTCAGATTAGGATTCCTGGAGATTTTGTCTGTGAATATATATTTAGTTCTTCCACCTTGTTATGAACATGTTATTAGATTTTCACATCTGTCATTTGCTTACCATAAATGTCAGCAGTTGCTTTTTTCCCCCCCTACTTTTTTTGAAGTAAAAGGATACTTTTCTCATCCAGCTTCAACCAAAATGACTAGAATAACAACAAAAATGTATTTTACCGCAGCATTTTATTTTATTTCCAGTAAAACTCACAATTCAGAGCATCTTCCTTTAGGTGAACAGAGAACAATGAAAGGCCCACGCTCTTATCAACCACCATCCAACCCACGGATGATAAGGGTTGTTAGTGTTACATGTATTAAAGGATAAACTCTTGTCTCCAGAATCTCTAAGCGTAGACAAGACAGATTTTTTGATCAGAAGTCACCTTTTGAGTTTAAGTTCTGTAAGTCACATTAATAGTATTTTCATTTAGTGCCTGACCACATAGCACAATCCTAAATTCTCAGAGAGCAGTAATTCTTCCTACGGTTAAAGACACCGATTTGCCACAAAATTCATTTAAACTATATTCTGTGAATAAACTGTATTTACTCACAAAACTCTGTATTAGTTGGCCACCTGTGAAATCCTTTCAGATGGTTATTTTTACAATGATTAAGTTTTCTCGGTACTATGTCTTTAAGGGTATTTCAAGAAGACAGTGTCTTGAATAAGTCATAACTTTCTTTTGATCTCCACATGGTAGCATTCTTGTCCGTGTTGGGGATTTGCCCTGATACCAGCTGGTGTGGTTGTGGGTCACATCAAAGGAAAAGCAATGATGACCAGACAGTTATTAGGTCTGTTAGAAATTTGGGATTTATTCACTATGTGGCATCTTCATGTAACGAAGCATTCTTACTGTTTTGTGTGCATTTGAACAAGATCAGCCAAACCCTAATCCAGTCTCCTGAGGGATCTCTAGACAATTGCCTCCTCTTTTGTGCGTGTGCTTAAACATTTCTTTCAGGATAAAAGGAGTGTGACAATACAGAGGAGAGGATTGTTTTTATAAAAAGTAGCTGGAAACTGAACTAGCTGGGAAAGCCAGCCAGCCAGTAGGGAAGCTTACAAAATCCCTTGGTTTAGGTGCTAAAAGGGATTTGAGGTTTTCTTTATCTATTAGCTTCAAAATGTGAGGTCTAGGGATCATGTATGGTGCCACTGAGCTCTACTGTCTCAAGAGGATGTTGTCTCACCTACAGGTATTTCTGAGTCTGGGGAACAGTTAACCTTAGCAGACTTTAGTAGACCTGGATAATATACAATATTACCACAACATCCTCAACATAAGTCTCATCTGAGTTACTTTAAAACAATGCAGGAACTACTTCCCTTACTTTTTTTTTTGAGCAGAATGATACACTACTCAGTTATCAGCAGGTGGTATACTATGTTTCATTACAGCCACATTCATGTCACAGTGTACATATGGGTTGGGTAAGCAACTTCATATAAATCAGTCTTATGATCAGGTCATCTAAAGCCCTTTTAAATGACTGAACAATTTGGCTAAGGCAGACAAGTCCCACACGGACCATTAGCATTTGTTGCTGATGCATTATACAGGTGTGAGTGATTAATAGTGGTGGTTTGCTTATGTGACATGGAATGGTAACATTTTGAGTTACAGCTGGACGGTGCTGCATCATTTTTTCCTAATATTTCATCCTTTTGAATGATGCCATCTTTCTCAATAATACTTGGCTCTGCATTTTTTCCAGGTATTGAGTCCTTCTGACCAAGTTAAGAAGTACGTGTTGCCCCCTTTACTACAGAAGAGCTTGCACATTTCATCCTGAAGTTGGCTGCAATTTGCTAAAGCTGGAAAGTGGTGTGATGTACTGAATTACACTATCCCGACATGGGAGAATTTTTATTTTTATGTACAGATTTAACAAAAGAATATAGTGAAAATTTCAACACTCCATGCACCTTCTTATGACCTTCAAAAATGTCCGTTTTCTCTGGCTTTTCTCCTTGTTCCAATGAAAATATTAATTCTAACTCAAATAATATTGAACAACTTATTTTGAATGTCAGCAATCTCTGAGAAGAAAGTGAGATAATGTTGGTAGAGCCAGAAAAAAA
Organism: Strix uralensis; assembly: GCF_047716275.1. NCBI lineage: Eukaryota > Metazoa > Chordata > Aves > Strigiformes > Strigidae > Strix > Strix uralensis. The sequence goes on along the minus strand of NC_133976.1, from coordinate 25,414,933 downwards.
AAAGGCACAAGAAAGCTGAGCTACTGGTTAGCATGAGGCTATAGCAAAACAGTAAAGAGAAGCCCATGTCTCCTACCTGAGGGTCCTCTCAGCCACTACACTGAACTTCTGTACATGAAGCAAGAGTTGAGTGGTAAGTACCATGTTGCTACATGAATGTAATTTATTATTTGGTCACAGATCCATTAAACAGCTTCTGATGCAAATATATTTATAGCTGAGTATGTAATATTGCATATTCGCTTCACTTAACTGTGATTAGCTGAGGCAATGCCAATTAAAACTGAAACTAAAAAAAGTGTGTGGATGGTTATTTAGTTTTATCTTCCTTGTGTTTTTCTAACTGTTACCTGCAATCCAATTAGTGGCATAGGCCATTAATAAATTCAAGGTCAAATTATATTAACTTTCTTAAAAATAAGAGGGAAATGAGCTAGAGGAATTGGAAATATCAGCAAGGCAAAGCTCAAGGACCCTAATAGATTTACTGACCTTTCTTCTTGAGATGGGTTAGTAGTCATTATAATGCTGCGAACGTTTCCTTAAATAATTTAGATGCCAGCACTTGCTTCTTGGAGGCACTTCATCAAGATTCTGTGAGGCTAGCAGAGCATGGATAAATATGGACACTCCTCAGAAATAAAATAGACAAAATTACTGCTCTATTAAATCCTAGGTAGATACCTTTAAGTTTCTGCTCAGCTGTTAAAAGAACTTCCAACATGCTTCTGAATAACAAGTTCAATAATGATGTGCATCCTGAAGCAGAAAAACTTGAAGTGACAAAAAGCCCATTTAGTGTCTCTTCACACTGAGAATATTTCTTCTATTTTCATTTTAGCAAAATTCCTTTAGCACAGGTGGCCCAATGAGAAAGAAATTGGGTAAAGAAAGGCCATAGCTTAAACCACATAGTTGCCATATGTGAAGTAAAAACAAAATCGTAGAACTTAATGTAAAATATTGAACTTTTAATTAAATTTCAGAGAGTAATTTCTTTTTTGACAGATAAATTGAATGTAAGTACCTTCTGTCTGCCTTAAAAAATTAGTGATGAATTACATCCATTCCACTTCTGTGTACGTTTCAGGAACAGACTCATAAAGGGGACCTTTGAGTACAATTTCTGGGTTCCCATGGCTTTTGCAATGACAGGGTCCTGAAGTCTAGATGTCTGATAATGCCCACACTTCTGCTGCCTGACATGCACAAAGACACCAAGCTGAACAGAAACCATGAACTAGGACTGCTTCCTGGTAGCTACTTATTGGTTCCTGCCTTTCCAAAATCCTCCCCAGCCAACATTCAAAATGCATTACAAATAGAAAAGGACATAAAAGATAAGACAAAAGATTGGTTAACAAATTAATTAGAAGGAATATAAAGTGTAGGTCATAACTTACAGGGGAAGAGGAGCAATTCATGATGTCACTGAGAGACAAAATATTTTTGGTTTAATTTTCATACAAGAGATCTGTTGCTCAATACATGGAAATTATTAAGGGTATAGGAAGCAAGTCAGAAAAGGAAAAGAACAAGTGAAAGAACATTTGGATACGTACGATGTACTCAGACCAGGGATAATGCATCAAATTCGCCCTCTTGAGTACTTAAAGAATTTGCATGAAAGAATTTCTAAATAAATTGCACTAGATTGTGAGACCTCATAGCAGATGGTGAGGTCTGCCAGGAGTGAAGAAAGATCAACTAAATGTGTCAGACTCACTCTGATATCCAGAAAGCTACTGAAACAGGTAATTAAATAATCAATTGTAAATATTTAGAGGATAATAACTTGATAAGAAACAGCCAACCCTAATTTGTCAACAGCAAGTCGTGTCAAAGCAATTACTTCTCTGACTACCCAGGGACTTTGACCAGTCTAGTAGATGAAACAGCAATAAAAGTAATGTATCTTGGTTTTAGAAAGGCTTTTGTTCCATTACATTCTTCTAATTTAATTAGGGTGATAGGACCTACAGGAAAAGTATATAGTTTGGGCATATATCTGCATTCAAAATCTGCTCTCAAATAACAGGTGTCACTTGCCAAAAAAGTGGAGTTATATGTCCAATAGGTTACCTTGGATAGCATTGTAGTTTCGGGGTTCCAGTAGTGTTAGTTTTATCTGTGATTTAGATCATGTGTAAGGGAATGATAAAATAAAATCTGTGGATAACAGAAAAGTTTTATGGGTAGGAGACAGGTTTAGAATTCAAAACTGCATTGCCAAATTGGATAAATGGTCTGAAATAAAAAAAAATATTTAATAAAGATGATAAGTGCAAAGAGCTGTATTTAACAAGGCAACACCAACTGTACAAATAAAAAATGGGGACTTAGAGTCATAGAATCATAGAGTGGTTTGAGTTGAAAGGGACCTTCAAAGATCGCCTAGTCCCCCTGCCATGGGCAGGGACATCTTTCAGTAAATCACATTACACAGAGCCCCATCTAACCTGACCTTGAACGCTTCCAGGGATGGTGCAGCCACAACTTCTCTGGGCAACCTGTTCCAGTGTCTCACCCACCTCATCATAAAGAATTTCTTCCTTATGCCCAATCTAAACCTACCCTCTTTTAGTTTAAAGCCATTATCCCTTGTCCTATCACTACATGCCCTTGTAAAAAATCCCTCTCCAGCTTTCTTGTAGGCCTCCTTCAGGTCTCCCTGGAGCCTTCTCTACTCCAGGCTGAACAACCACATCTCTCTCAGCCTTTCCTCATAGAAGAGGTGTTCCATCCCTCTGACCATTTCTGTGGCCCTCCTCTGGACCTGCTCCAGCAGGTCTGTCTTATACCGGGGACCCCAGAACTGGAAGCAGTACCCTAGGTAGAGTCTCACGAGAGTGGAATAGAGTGGGAGAATCACCTCCCTCCACCTGCTGGCCACTCTTTTTTTTTATACAGCCCAGGATACATTTGGCTTTCTGGGCTGCAAGCGCATATTGCCCCCTCATGTCCAATTTTTCATCCACCAGTATCCCTTAGTCCTTCTCCACAGAGCCGCTCTCAATCCATTCATCCCCCAGTCTGTACTGATATTGGGGATTGCCCCAGTCCAGGTGCAGGACCTTGCACTTGGCCTTGTTGAACTTCATGAGGTTAAAGACTTCATGAAGATTCTTCATGAAGGACTTCATGTTAACCAAATTCAAACCATTTATTTATTTTAGCACACTTTTTGCTGTTACAAGTACTGTTAATATAATTTCATTAATGACTTGGCTATAATCAAAATTACAAATTTTTCCCTTTGAATTTGCAGTAAAAAGTAGCTACAAACGCATTTTGCTATTTCTATGCTTTGGAGTCTTAGTAGCCACAGGACAAAAACATGAAAAAAGGCCAAAGCTACTCCTCATTCCAATCAATCTCTAGCTATTTTCACAGTTAAGAAAGAAGCCAATATAATGCTGTCAATTAATTGCTTGGTCCTGCTGAGATGCATCATTTTATCCTAGGGGAGCACATATCATGGGGAACAGTTCTAGTTAATTTGCAACCATAATCAGGTGATGTGATTTTATTTATGTAGGAAAAGTGTATGAATTTTATTTACAAATGGATTTCAGCAGGATGTGGCTCACAACCTTGGGTAATCACACTGAAAAGGCTTGCAACTATTCTTGTGAGCAAAATGAGTGGGATTTTCTAGCTCTGGTCCACTGCTAAATAACTCAGAACTTTCATTAATGTTGTCTGTCACCACTTTCTCAAAGGGTTTTTTACTTTCATTTTCTTTGCTAACCTAAAAGACACCCAATTTTGCTAAGGCCCTACACAATATACTAGCTAGCAGTAGTTAGTACTATTATTTTCTTTTAGTATTTTTTACTTTTCTGCTATCACTATCTAGTTTTCAGGAAAACACCCCAGTGATTTCAAATCAGAGATAGCTTGACATTTCTCAGATGTGGACAAGGAGGAAGACCCAATGTGTGTTTCAGGGAGACTCATTCTGGAGGTTGTTGCAGAAGCTGAATCAGGTTGAGGATGACTCCTTGGACTGCAAGCTGCTTGTACTGGTTTCTACTGTCAGAAGACCATCTCCAGTGCTCCCCCAGAGCTGTGCTCCCAGGTGACAGAGCAAGGCAATGTCCATGGGGAGAGGCTGGGCTAGGGTCCAGCTTACATTTAGCTAACTTGGTTGTGACACAGTTTGAGGGAGTATTATAGACAAGTTTTCATCTCCAATTATCTAGCAGAAGATTTAGATTTCCTGTGATTTAGTCCCATCATGGCTGTGTAGCAGAAGCAGAAAATTCCTATGCTCCTGGCAACTTCATATAATAGCCTTCATTGACCTTGTCAGCATCATGTGTAACACAATCTATTTTTAACGTGTGGGCTGTGAAATCATCTTGGAAATGCAATACAACTTGAGAGTGAGGGGGTAAGTGGTTGCAAGAAGTCACTGGAAGTTTGCCTCTAATTATAAGGCTTTAGTCATAACCCACTATTGTATGAAGGGTGCTTCATACCTAAGAATTTCAAAAGTGGTGTTGAAAAATATCACTCATGAAGTATTGCCTAAGCCATGAATTTGATAATCGCTACACTGAAAATATGCGTTGCAACCTGGAAAGGGTTAATGGCTTATTGGAATTGAAGAATTGTTGTTAATGGGTGCAAAACTCCATTTGCTTTCACAGCGAGAATGGGGAAAATTATGGTACCATGCCACCCATTTCCTTCTCCTTTGATGCATTATAATAGCATCTAAAGAAAGAACTAACCAGCACATGGTTTTCTATATTATGCAAACTGAACTTTTCAAATCCATGAAGGATGTCAGCAAAAGTTGTCAGTCTTGTACAGGGATTGCTACCAGTTTTGAAAGGTGAGACTCAAAACTGCAGATTGTAGGTTAGCTTCTTTCTCTCACTCTCCCCCTCCATCCCTTCCTTTCTTTTTTCCCTGCTCCCTTGCCCTTCTCCCTTATTTTCTTCTTTTCTTTTCTTCCTTTTATTTCTTTACAATAAGAGGCAGAGTTTTGCAAGACGACATAAAAGTCTGGTAAAGTACAATTGTTCAGAGAAATCATCTAGGAGAGCAGAAAATGCTTTTGCTATTTGTTATGCATTCAAGCAAATGAATAAACAAGAGACTTTTATACTGTTTACTTCTGCTGAGCTAAATAGTAAAAACTATCGAATGTTTGTGGCTTAGTTACACATGCCTGGAATGCTTATGCTGGGTAGCTTTAGTGCATATGCTTGCCACTTTATGTTTGCTTTGCTAGCTACACTCATGATGTGCACAGATTAAGATGGACATCGTATAGCATGAATTACAATGTTCTGAGTGAAAACCAACTTCTCTCAGTGATGCTTTGTGTACTGTAAAGGCTGAGCCTCTTAGCCTGAAAAATCCCAGTGAATCTTGTGGTAAATCTCACTTATAATAAAAAGATTTTGGTTTATTTTTAAAGAAAAACACCTAGCCTGAAAGTCCACCTTCTGTATTTTAACATAGGCTTTGAACTTCTTTTTTTTCATACTTGCTTACCCAAAGGCCTATATCCAAAGAAAAAATCTGTGAATCTGACTGCCTGGTTAGTCGTGCAAATATTAAATTACTGTCAAATTGTTCAGACTGATTCCTAATTTAGGCATCTCTGAATGTCACTGTGCCTATATCTCTCTGTGCCTATAACTCTCTGTGGAGTGTGGGACCACAATCCAGCTACAGCAAGACATTCTCACCCTCAGCTGCCCAGGGTGAAGGTCATTCCCCAACCTTGGAGAGGTACCAGTGAGGGAGAGTAAAAGTATGATTGTTGTCCGAGCTGCCAGACCCAGACCTTCCCCTCACAGATGATTGCCCATGTTATGGGCTTATAGCTGTCCTTTTGGGGATCATGAATTTTTCTCTGTTGGCTACACAGAGTCTGTCAGAAGGAGAATGCGTCTTACAGTCTGGTAACATTGGGCTCTCTTTTGGGATGTAAAAGCTGTGGGTACAAATCAGCATTTGAGGAAGGATGACAAAAGTAGTTTTCATGCTTCCTGTGTTGTTAGAGGATGTTGGAAGATGGAAATGGAAGTATCTAAGTGAAGGAAGTAGGTTGCACAAAAATGCCCTGCAGCACTCTCACATCGATGCCTGAGAACAGAGTTTCAGGCACATGGTCTTCATTAGCATTTTATTTTGGATGGTTTGGGTGTACCAGCTTGCTGGTTCTTCTGCCCTCATGTGGTACCTACTTTTTCCTCACATCTCATACAGGAGTTTTGAGAACTTGGGACAGCAATCTAAAGCCCACTCTTGGAGCTTGACACCCAACTTCTCGCATTTGCCACAACTGAACACGACGGAACCTGAGGCCCTTCACTGAAGGATGGCCAAATGAAATGCTTGGAAATGAGTCTTCAAGCCATCCTTGTGAGTGTGCTCCAGCACCCTGATCTAAAATGATTCTTCCTGACTTCAAGGGGCACTGAATCAGGTACCAGGCACTCAGGGACTATTTTGCACAGGTGTATGCAGTACTTTCTGATTTTCTAATGAAGCACCAGTTAGAGACTGTGATATATTTATTCTGTGTTTGTAGATGAACCTAGCAGAGAACAGAACTATTATTATAACTGCTTTATAAAGCTAAAAAAACTTTCTCCTTTTTTAATGATTTTAAAAGTGGACTTTTTTGATATCCAGTAAGTTTAAATTAGTCTCAGCAGGTACTCTTCTCTGCCGTGTATATCAGGTGTTGAGATATTATAACAATTAAAAGGGTTTAAGAACTCTCAGGCACTTTTATTGAAAGATAGCCTTTCTTCAGAGACCACAATTTTAGCTCTTGTTAATTTATCACTAAATACTTATGGGACTGTACAGCATTTAGGAAATATTTATTTTAAAAATAGTAGATCAGTATTGTAAAGGAAAGTTGTACAAAAATTGAACATTGTGCTGGTAAAGTAACATAGAACAGCTTCCAAAAACACAAGGCAAAAGTATTAAGGAGTAACACTGACAAAGAGTTCAGTAATTGTTAAAAACCATAAATCATCAAATCAACTTTGCAGAGACAAAGAACTAAGCTGATAACTGAAGTTATCTTTATCACTAATAGCTGCAAAGCAATCTGACGTCTGTGCAGACCTGACCACTGGGGAACATCCTCAGCCCCAGGAGCTCTGGGACAGTTGGCATCCTACAGTGGGCTGCCAATGGCAAGGCAGGAGAGGGGGGCAGGACTAGGATTCTGTGCATCTATGGGATCACTAGAAGCCTTCCGGTACTGTCAGCAACTTCACATAGCATACAACAGTCTTTTGATTGTTGTAATTAGTATGAGAACTGGCTTGGTATCTACACCTAATCAAAAGGTTGTAAGATCCAGGGTATATGGCAACTTTTTTTCACTACACCCTTCCTAAGCTGCTGTACTGCATTGCTCCTCAGTGAGCCCTCAGGCTATAGGCTGGGTGACTTTAAACAAGCAAGACCCTTGCAGTAAACAAACACAGATCTTTCATTTTAAAAGTACAGAAGAGGATTCACACTGCAAGATTGATCTGACTATCTGATCATAGTAATAGAACAGTCAAGAAGCTTTTTCCAGGGTTCACTTGTTTTGTGGTTTCTGGTAATCTAAAAGCATATCTTCCAAAAGCAAAATGAAAGTATATTAAATATAGCATGGCCATAGAAAAGGAAAACAAAGACCTGGGACATCTCTCCTAATGAAATATATGGCAAAAGCCCCATTTAATTCAGCAATAATGGGACCACGAATAAATAGCAAGTCATAAATATTACTTATGTACTAATACAGTATACTAATTAGACTAAGCTGAGACAAAGAAAAAAACACACTATTTTATATGAAAATTATACACAAAGCAATTTACAAATAGTTAATGTAGTCATCATATATTAATCAACTCTTAAAGTAATTATAGATGGATTTCCACCATTTGTCACAATACTCACAAAACAATAAATATAATAGCAACATATGAAGAGTACGTTTTCTGCTGGCAGTCAGCATGGTGGCCTATGCCTGCAGTCAGAGCCAAATCCACCCACTGGGTGCCCAGAGAGAAAATCACTTTGAAATTCTCTTTTTCCTCCATTTCAACTCTCTCGGGTGAGGAATTTTTACCAGTATTAATCTCTGCACTGCACAGTTGTTCATTTTAAATTAAAAGGTTCTTAAAAGCTTTAAAAATGTTACCAATAATAACAACTCAGCTCAAAGACTGTGTCTGACCCGTTCCTTAAACTTTTAACAAAACTAGGGGAAAAAATCCTGGTGATACCCTACATACACACTACTACCAACTTGTTTATTCATGACTGGTTTACTTACAGGATACTCTCAAAAACTTTATGATTGATCATTTCATTTTTGTCACTAATTTGGTATGTTGTGACAGTTAAGATGCTGGTCACTGAAAGTCAGTTTATTTATAATTCTGCATTTCATTTTGATAACTTATAAATACTCATGGCCCAACAGATGACTAACTTTCTTTACAAATCCCGCTCTTCTTTCTGTGCATGTTATTGACTGCATACACAGATTGTAGTGAAAATAGTTTTTAAAAGCGAATCCTTCATTAAACAAGTTGAATCTTCTTTCTTGTTTACTAAAATACTTTATCATACAGTCTATCCTGAAAAAATAGTTTAGGGAAATTCTGTGGTCTGCCTTATGTGAGGATTCAGATACGATGGACCTTTCTTATCATATTATCTATGATCCTATGAATAAGCCAAAATGTAAAGCAAATGAAGAGCTGAAAATCATCCGGCACAAACTGAGCTTCAGCTTACACTGAAAACTGTATCACTTACTACAGTTGACAACTTCTGAAGAATTCTCTTACATGGAGAAAGATGAGTATTTTTTTCCATGAAGATATGCAACTTGAAGAGAGAATACAGGTGTCAAACCATGACTTCACAGACCAGTGCATGCATGGACCTCTGTAGGCCTCAATGTCATATCCAAGGCTGAGGTTGCAACAGCCAGTTCTGTATTGTGAACATTAATAAAACTGGGGATAGCTCATAAGCAGTCAACAAATTTCCTCTAGCTGAGCAACAGTGGCCACATGATTGTACTACTGGTGATTCTTTGCAGAGCAGACCAGTGGAGACTGAAAATATCACATCCACTGGGAGTGGTCAATGTAAGGCCACAAAGTGGACTGTCTCCCTTTTTCATGTTTCATTAAAATATTAAAAAAACAGTTTTACACATAGAAAAAATTCTATCCCAAATAAATAGAAGAAAAATTAGTCTATTCCACTAAAATTAATATAATGTTTGTTCATTTGTTTAAAGACAAAACATTTCACCACAAGGACAGTAAAGCACTGGAGAACATTACCCAGGGAAGTTGTGCAGCCTGCATCTTGGAGATTTTCAAGATGTGACTAGACAAATCCCTGAGCAACCTGGTCTGAATTCAGTGCTAACCTTGCTTTGAGCAAGAGGTTGGATGAGATGGTCTTCTGAGATCCCTTCCACCGGAATTATTCTATGATTCACTGTTTCCACTGCTCTTGAATAATCTGGAAATCACTGACGGAACTGGAAAGGTGATACCTGGAAACCTTAAAATAAGAGTACTCTCTTAGCTGGTTTTCCTCTCTATGCCTGCAGGACCAAAGGCCTGCATAAACCATGAGCTCCTTGCTTCTGCTGCACTTCCTCCTGGGAAAACACCATGTGATATAATCCAAGACCTATATCTTGGATTTGCTACTTGCATAAGCATTTCCCTCTATTACCTGATGAGTTAGAGGCTTCATTTAGTCAGGTGTTGCAAATCTGTAATCATAATTATTACTGCAGGTGATCAGTTAACATTATTTGTACAGTGGCAGCTCCTCATTGGCCTAGTCATGGACATAGCCTTTTCTTACCAAGCACTGTATAAAAAATACAAAAAAAAAAAGAAAACTAAGAGGGAGGTAGCCATCCTAAAGAGATAGAAGCCTCAGTCAGGCTGAAAAGTGTGGTAGCATGTACAGATAGCATGCACTTACACAAAAACATCATCATTAAGAAAAAGTGCTTCTTTAATAATTTATTGCAGCTGAATCTGCAACTAGTAGCTAATGGAAGCAAACTATATAACAATTTAATGCACTGTATTCTGGCATTATAGAAGTCATGACTGGCATCTCTAAATATGCATTATCAAAAATAGATGTAAACCATTTAATCAAAAACCAAAAGCGTATTGTTGTTGTTAGGAAAAACTGATACTTTACACTAACTGTAAAAGACAGATTAAGATTTGCAGCCATCATAGATGTGCCACAAGGGATGACCCAAGCTAAATACATGCAGCTTTGATTCATACTATTAACTAAACGCTCTTTATAAATTGTCACGGGTCTTCCCATCAGGTGAAAAGAACAACGCTGTAGTCCTTACTGTGAAAAACATGTAACAACCATATAAAACATCATTATTTGAAGATATCTTTGAACTCCAAACTTCCATTCTGACTACATTGCACTGTTTTGTGTTTACAACATTAACAATCTAGTAACCTTAAACTGTCCTGTAGAGATCATGAGCCTCCTGGTGAAGATGCATTGTAGTCTTGATTGATGGATTGAGCGTCACATCTTCAGCACTCTATCTTGTGCTTTCACTCGTCAAGGGGATATGTGTCTATTTTTGGCAGAAAGGTCTGATGATAATTTACTCTCCGTTCATACAGATCAATTCTGATCTATTAATACATGTCTATCCAGAAAAATACTAAATGACAATGACATGTTTCAGTGAGGTCTTGGAAGGAGGTAGACTAAACATATGCTTAAGTATGTATTCTCCTTCCAGATTACAAGGTGCTTAACAGATAAAGTGCTGTGTAAGTGGCTGTGCTGCTCTCCTCCATTTTCTGTGCATTTTTGACAGGTCTGTAAACTATGGTTCAAGACAATCCCCTGCCTGATCTTTTGTTTGTGATCAACACCATTTCAAACAGACTTTGAATCTAGAAAACAGAAAACCAGTATGTTCTTTGACAAACCCCAAATATCACCAAAGTAATAGTAAGAAAATGTATTTGAAATAATAAAATCTAAATCTTGTTATTCCACTACCCTGAGAATGGGGGCAAATTGCCAGTGATAATGGCTATGCACATTTATTTTTTCCTTCATAACATGAAGATATAAAAATTCAGACTAGCTGAACTAGATTAGAAACTTGATATAACTTTATGATATTTAGAAAGTCTAGCACTCTTTTTGATTAAACTCTCAAACTGGATCATCAGTCTCCGGGACTGTAAAATATGGAATTTATAGTAATGTGGATCCCTATTGTGGTGGTGACAAAAAGCATTTTAAGTGACTCACCACATGTCAGTGGAAAAGAAAAGAAACAAAACCAATCCAAACCAATCCCCAGGATTGTGGGTTGTTTTTTTTTGTTTGCTTGTTTTTGGTTTTTTTTACAGCCCAGTGCTATTTGTAGAAGTCATGTTTGGTGCCCAAATTGGGTAAGTATAGAGATCGAATATAGGCACTATCCATGTCATAATTGCAAGCATAACTACAGCAACTCCAATGATGTTAATGCCCAAACCCGCTTTCACCTAAAGGAGAGGAAAAAGAAAGCAGAAACTCACATCAAGACACTGAAGAAAGTTTTTAAAATGCTAAAAATCCCCTTTAGGGAGATTTGCTTAAAACTCACCATGTCCATAACAGTTAAATGACCATATGAAAATACAATGGCATTGGCTGGGTTTGCTACAGGAAGCAGGAATGCAAAAGAAGTACACAAGGTAGCAGGTATCAAAATGAAAAGTGGGTTCACATGTATGGCTTCAGCCTGTCATAAAATAAAAGAGAGAGGACATCTGTCAAGGGACACATCTGCTAAATGAAATACATGAATACAAACTTATTACATTAACACAAGTGAACTGTGAACAGAACTACCAGTTTAAATAGTGAGAAATAACCTTTTCTGTTAACTTATTTTTAAGGTTATATCTGGGAATGCTTCAGAGGAGAAAAGGTGATTCTAATACAGAATAGCTACTGAAATTTAAATTCATGCCTGATGTTTTCTAATTGTAGTTGAGTCCATAAAATAAGACTATTGCAAAGAGTATGCATAGTGCACAAGCACAAAAAGCAAAAACACTGCAAGAAAGATGATAAAATTGAATTTGTATATAATGCATGGAGGGATTCAATGAAGTGAGGACTAAAGTTTCTTTGTAAGAGAGGGAAAGGGCATTAGTATGTGTCTAGGCTGCCCAAGAGGAAAATCTACAGGCTAGAAGATGATCAGTAAGTTTTGTAGAAGAAGAAAGAACTGGGTGTTTTGATAAAGATGATGACATATAAATACATATAAAGCACATCTATTAGCCCTCTCCGCTCTTTGGTGACATTGAAAATTGCAGTGTTAACCATTTTTGCTGAAGATGTGGTCCCAAAACAACACTAGGAGAGCTGTCCTTTTTAAGTTTTTCAACTATTTGCAAATAGAAATAACAATATCAATTTTTAAGTGTTGAACTTTAACCTAATTTTACTGAATTTTCAACATCTCTTGTAAGAAAACATCAAAACAATCAAGTATCCAATGCACAACATGGCACAGCAAAAAGATGCATGAAGTATTTTATGGAGACTTTTAAAAAACTGCTTCTTTGAGCAGCTGTATTATTACAAGGATGATAGAGCAGATTCTGATTAAAACCAACCTGTGTTATACTCACCAAAGGAGATAATATGGGCAAAAATATTGTAATGGTAGCTGGATTGCTGGCCACTTCTGTTACTGAAGTGACAATAAGGCATGATATCAGGATAACCAACCACAAGGGTAATGATCCTAGAGGGGTCAATTTACTTGCTACCCACTCAGAAAGTTTTGAAACCTGCATAAGGAATATGACAACATGATTATGTTTTAAAAATCACTGTAAAGAAAATTTAATAAATGATATAGAACAGGAATTTACTTATCTGCTAATTGTGAAGTATTTGTGTAAAAGAGAAAAACTCTGAAATATTTTCCATATTCCTACCACATGTTTTTAAACACATTATTCTCATTCAATGATGTCCTATAGGAACCCATGCAGATGATATTCCGTTTATTTGAGACGTCCTCTGAGATGTTTAGAGGAGTCATAATCAGAGAATTGTAATATGCATATACCAGGCTGCATAACCAGAGTTTGGACCCAAACCTGATGGATTTACTGGAGTAGTCAGCAGGATTCCGTATGGGAGGTACCTCAGTCACATGGGACGTTAACCCTAAGGCTTTGGAAACAGTGTGTCGCACAACTCTTACCACCATCAGGTTTAAATTAAATAACAAACAGTAGTCATGGTTGTGCATAGTCTTTGAAGACAAAGCAAACTCCTTTTTTTGTAACCCTGCTTTCTGGACATCTTGAATATTCATCACATTTATTGTGTTCAATATTGCTACAGAATAACTTGTTAAAACAAGAGAATAACTGTGAATTCACTGCATATCTGAATTGCTCCTGATGTGGGTCATGCTAGTTGTTCAGTATCCTCTATAAATTGCATTACCTCACAGCCGTCTGCCAGTGCAAACCCGCCACCAACAAGAATAGCTATTTCCCAGGGCATGCATGACTGAAATTCCTTCCAAGTAATCAGTGGAGTGTAACCAAAAACAGCTAGAAAAAAAAAAAAAATTAAAAAAACCCACCAACGTTTAAAAACATATTGAAAAACATCTTGAAATAAGCTCTTTGAGGAAGTACTTGGGAAACATTCAAAGGCAAAATCTCATCATTATAACATGAAGAAAGTCTTTGGCGTGAACAACCTGCACTTCCTGCAACAGGTCCTTATCTGGTGAAAACTGTCACAGCCTGAAGACAATACAGCTCTAACAGTGTTCACCAGTGGAGCACTGGCCCCTCTCTCCTCCTTCCCTACATGGAAGAGAGCTATGGGATAGCACTGAGTTTAATTTACTCAGTAAAACTGCACTATTCAGGCAGATTGCTGAGCAAATGCTGTTTTGCTTAGACTCATTTAGGTTCTGATCTTGCATTCTCTGTGAACCCCCAGATCTCATTGATTTCAGCAGCAGAATTGAATGTATAAAGAGGACAAGCAGGGTAAATTCCATTTTGAAGGGGAAAAATTAAATGAGAATGGATTCATTTACCATGTTGAATTTTATAGGGTACCTTAAATAAGCAGTAACATTTTAGAAAAATAAACCCACACCCTGCCCCATGCAGTCCCATTCAAAGCCCATTGCAGCCAATGGAAAGGTGGTTTCCTTTGTTGGAAGAAAGCTGCAGGTAGCAGGTTCCTGGACAGTTCTAGCTCCTGCAGCTCACATTGCTTAATTGTTGGCACTGACTTCCAGACCGGGGTTACTTTATATCCCAGTAAGATATTATCCTGTATTAAGATTGTAACATTAGTATTTAACAACATTCCTCTAACAAGTGCAATAAGTTATATTTAAGGTAGCATCTTAGATACCTTATTGTAGTAAAATCCATATCAAAATATACTCAACTGTTTTCTCCATTTGAAGTCCTAGACAATGTTTTTGCTGGAATAATAAAGAACAGGAGGCCTATCACTAAGGCAGTTGTTGAATCAGTAGCATAGCCTTTATACCTAAGGAAAAATTAATAAGAAAAAAATCACATAAATATATGTAGTCAGGAGGAGCAGGGGAAAAGAGTGACGAGGAGGATGGAGCAGCAGAAAGGAGCTGTTATGGATGGACCACAACCCCCTGTTCCCCACCCCCTGCACCACTTGGTGCAGTGGAGAGAGGTAGAGGAGTCAGCAATGACGGAGTAAAGTTGAGCCTGGAAAGAAAGGGAAGTGGGGGAAAGGTGTTTTCGTTTTTGTCTTTGTTTCTCACCATCCAACTCTATTTTAAATTGGTGATCAAAGTAAATTAATTTTCCCCAAATCAAGTCTGTTTCCCTGTGATGGTAACTGGTGAGAGATCTCCCTGTCTTTGTCTCAACCCATGAAGTTTTTGACCTTATTTTCACCCCTGTCGTGTTGAGGAAGGGAAGTGAGAGAGGAACTGAGTAGACATCTGGCAGTTAGCCAAGGTCAGTTCACCACATCTGTAGAAATATTAGATGCAAACCCTCTAAATTAATAAATAAACATCTTAAGTAAACGTGTTATTTATCACACATAAATAAGCTGGAAGATGGGAATGTTTGGGAATAGCTGATGCTTAAACACTAATTTTCACAGTTCAATGATATATTTGATAACTTTAATATGCTCTGTAATAGATTCAGTCCAACAGGCCTTAAGAGCACTGTGCATACCCACAAAGGATGATGCTTTTGTAGCTAAGAGAAGGCAGCAGAGTTTTATTATCATCCTCCTATGGCTGTCACTACTAGGGTCATAGACATAAGGGCCATGTTTATTTTGGTCATTTCCAGTGTCTGAGACCTGCTTGCACTAGTGTTTGTTAAACTAATCCAATGTCCTTCTAACTTGTACAGAGTAGCCCTAAGATCAGGTAAAGTGCAAAGTTGAGCTCTAAGACCATTTTAACACATCCATCTGATTCTGTTACACACTGTTAGGTGGTAGCATATCCCAGTCTGTCTTATTTCTGTCAAGATGGTCATTCAAATGAGTAAGAACTTTGCTGAAGAAAGTTAAAACCAACATTTTCTTAAGCTTTGTTATTATTTTTCTATTTTCTATAAGTTCTTCTGTAAGTGTTCCTGAACCAATATACCAAGATATTTGTCCTCTCAGCCTCATACCATATGCTTTTCTGCATATGTAGTAGCTACAGCAGGTCCAATCATAACTTCCCAGCAGATCTTCCCAGCAGTTTAAGGTTTTATATTAAACCAGGACTTTTCACTGAAAGGGTAAAATTATCTCCCGGTTATATGTTACAAATGTATAATCTGGTAGATCCCTTTGTTTTAACAACCATGTTAGGTGAGAATCAAAAAACCTTAACATGCATAGCACAACCAGCATAGTTTTAGCTAACACTGCCTCAAAATGAAGCTGCCATAGAAGTTAGTTGAAGTGGTTCTCTCTTTCTCCTGCTTCCTGTTGTCTGCTAGCACAGAAAACACCTTTAAAAAAACAGTTATTATTTTGTTATATTTTCATAAGGCAGATGGTTCTGTCTACATATCACCTTTAGCCTAGGGCCAGATGCACTGGATCTAAAGAGCAAAATTGTCTTTCTCTAGGATCCTATCCTGCACTCTCCCAAGTCTTGCTAGGAGTTTTGAAGGATGGCAAGATTTAGACAGAGAAACAATTAATGATGTCACTTTCTTCTAGGCAGCAATTTCTTCACAGAATAGGTGAGGTTGGAAGGGACCTCTGCAGGTCACCTAGTCCAAACCCCTGCTAAAGCAGAGTCACCCAGAGCCAGTTGACCAGGACCATGTTTGGGCAGCTTTCGAATATCTCTAAGGATGGAGACTCCACAACCTCTCTGGGCAACCTGTGTCAGTGTTCATTCAACCTCATGGGTAAAAAGTGTTTCCTAATGTTCAGGAGGAACACCCTGCGTTTCTGTTTGCGCCCACTACCTCTTGCGCTGTCACTGGGCACCACTCATAAGAGCCCGGATCCGTCCTATTTGCATCCTCCCAGGTATTTTTAAACATTGACAAGATGCCCCTTCAGCCATCCCTTCTCCAGGTTAAACAATCCCAGCTCTCTCATCCCCTCCTCATAGAAGAGATAGTCCAGTCCCTTAGTCACCTTTGTGGCCCTTTGTTGGACCTAGTATATCCTTGTCTTGTACTGGAGAGCCCAGAACTGGACACAGCACTCCAAGTGCTCCTCCTGACACAGCCCAGGATACCATTTGCCTTCTTTGTGGCAAGGGCACATTGCTGGCTCATGTTCAATGTGGTGTCCACCAGGACACCCAGGTCCTTTTCTAGCAAGCTACATTCTAACTGGGTGGCCCCCAGAGTGTACTGGTGCCTGGGGTTGTTCCTCCCCAGGTGCAGAAGCTTGCACTTCCCCTTGTTGAACTAGGGAAGTGCAGTTTTTTGCTCACAAAAACGTAGTATTCCTGATGCAAAACACCATTCTCAGAAAACCTGCTTGGGATACACACAACATCCTACTGTTAGTCATACTATTATGAAGGCACACATGGCACAATTCCAAACAGAAGCTTTTCAATCATTATCAAATTTTGAGATAAACATCTTTCAAAGTCCATTTATTCAAGCTGTAATACAATTTCACATACAACATCTACCTGCTTATAACACTGCAAATCTGATTGTCCTATAAGGAAGTAAAAAGCTCTTGATTAAGGAGATCTCACAATAACTCCAACTGAGATCATTGTAGAGAACAGAGCGAAAGTACATAGTGGCCTTATGTTAGAAGTAAAGAAATGTATAAACCATGCAGAAGAAAGGAAGAATACACTCAGGGAATAATCTGAGGAAGAGTGAGGGAAGCCCACCTTGCATAGATCAGCTGTAATCAGCTGCAGCCCAGCGTTGAACTTTCTATTTCATGTGAGGTTCATAAAGTCCTGGCCAAAGGCCAACCTGAAACTCCTCTAATTGAAGCTTATACCCTACAGCCTGGAATCAGGCCAGAACATGGAAGGAAATTGCTGTAGCAGAAATGATGTGTGATCCTGTGCTGTCAACAGATGGGGAGGAAACAGGCGTTTTTACCCTGTGTGCTGCTCTCTCTAGTGTTATGCAACATCTATTAAAACATCTTGATGTCTGCCTCCAGAAGGAGGTAACAGGGGACCAGAGCAAAACAGTAAAGGATTAGTCTTTAATAGATTTACAAAATTTTATTAAGAATAATTAACTGGTAAAGGTAATGTATATTTGAAAGGCATCTGATAATGTTGCTTAGAAACGAGCTCTACTCAATACTGATACAGCAGAAATGTGGATTAAAAATTGGCTGACATTTCAAAAAGTAGCCCTTAAAAGTGGGGAGGTATCGTCATTAAATACCAATATTTCTGCTGGGATTTCAAAAAAATCAGTGTTTGTATTTTAAAGGGGTATTCAGTAACTTGTGAGGATGCACACAAAGGTCTGAGAACATGAACATGGGTGGTGAGAGCAATGGGAATTTGTTTCTGGAAACAAAACCTCGAGCATTCCAATTCATTTGTCAAAACAAAGCTTATAATGTGATATAATTAAACCAGATACATATATCCTTAAAGCATCTATCACAGAAAAGTTTTTTAATCCAACAGGGAAAGACAAAAACAGATGGCTGGAAAGTATATTCAGACAGAAAACTAGATGCGAGTTTGTCTTGTTTAGTTTGGCAACAGAGATGATTATCCACAAGGACAGACTATCAAGGAAAGCAGTAAATTCCAAAATCTGAGGAACCTGGCCTTTGCCAGCCTGAAATCAAGCCTGGTTGCTTTCTGGGAATTTGTGTTCTAATAAAAAAATCCTGTACTGGGTTTAACACAGAGAACGATGTAGCTCTTCTGACCTTCAGAATTGATGGTCCTGTCTGGTTTAAGACCCTGGAAGCAGTGTGACTGCCACCTAATAGGACCCACTCACTGGTCTGGGAGGGTCTCAAGGTTACTTATAGCTCTGACATTGTGGCTTTTCATAAGGACAAAGCTCATCTGTGCAGGTGACAGAACTTCCCTGAGGCTGGTTTGAGTCTGTGGGATAAGATCCTGTGGAAAGTAAGTACTACCAGATTTCTGATAAGAAATCAGGTTTCTAAGGGCAGAGAATATTTCCTTACATTTGTTTCCTGTAACATAAACTTAAGGACATTGTGCACATGCCTATCAGTATATTTAAATCCAAAACACTGGAAAATTTTGTAGGCAGAGGCATTAAGGAACAAGTGCATGAGAGATGTAAGCTGCAATTCATTCACTCCTAGAAGCCTCTTGGACATCACAGCGATGAGTGCCATGTAATCACTGATAGAACCACAGTTCCTGGGGTTTGAGTACTTTTTCCTGCTGCTTTGTTTTCTTTAAAGAAGATGACTTACTACTACTCCCAGCTGTACCTGTGCTGGCTCCTTGTCCCACTCTTGGCTGAGAAGTTTTCATTGCTCAGAAAAGTAAAACCTAATTGCCTCATTTCATGTCTGTTAATGCAACTTATTGATAAATGAAAGCGATCTAGAAGGTCTGAATAGAAATGTCTGAAGAGTAAGAAACGTTTTCAAGGTCTGAGTAGTAAGAAATGCTTTCTTTCCCCTTAAAGGTTTTATTAGGGAGTAACACAGGCTTTGTTTCTCTTCAGTTTATGTCACCCAAATTATATTATGATTCAGTCTAATGTGACATGACACGTGCGTGCACTCCCTTCCAAGCAAAACATTAGAAAGCATCCACAAAGTAACATCCCTGCGCAGAACCTGTAACTACACATGAGAATATTCTGCTTTTCCCTGCCAGTGAATAAAATCCTCAGACAATAGTAACCAGACAACTTCAAATAGGAAAATGCGGATCTCTGGACTGAAATAATTCATTTGAGCCTGAAGTCTCATATTTTAAAGGTTGTTTACAATGTCTGTTTTCAGTATCAGATGTATCTTGTTAAACAGTGTTCGATGAGAACTGAATGTTAATATGAAGCAGAAAGAGAAGCAAAGGCAGCCTGACTGACTGCTTAGCTAGCTGATTGCTTGCTTAAGTCAACACTCCAGAACCCCTTCAAGAATACAGTGTTTCATATGAGGCAATGATCATCAGCTCTGCTGTTGCTATAAGGGAAAAAAAATGTTCTTTTGCATGTTTTTTGATAATTAAAAAGTAAATAATTTTAGAACAACCTTAGTTTTTAACACACTTTTTAATGCTATTTTTACACAAAATAATTTTGCTTTGAACTTTAAATCTTCAAAGGGCTACAATTATTCTTTTTAACATCCCTTACCAGACTTTCCAGCAGAGCACTGGGGAGGGTATGTAAGTGTATGAATGGTGGGAATATATTTAAAGAGAGGAAGCATGAGTGATATATGGTCACATGTAATTTATGACAGACACACAGGAAAACAAAACGGAAAATTACCATCCAAGTCCAGCACTGGCCTTTGACCCATCCAGTAATAAATGGTAAATCCAGAAGGACCTAAACAGCACAAAGTTCTGCTCCTCCCAATCCTGCAACTACTTCCCAGTACTCCAGAGCAAAACTCAGACCTTTATCACAGAACACAACTGAAATTACAGTAATTACAGCAAGAGAAAAGTATTAGAAGTTCTTGCAAGACCGACTGATTTCTTAGGGAAAAAAGTCTAGGTGATCTTGGGGAAGGGACTGTGTAACCAAGCTTCAGCAGAAAACAAAAATCTTTAGTAGTTCCTGAATTGTTCCTGGCTTTTTGGTGGTTAGTTGAACTGTAACGTTGAGAGAGTTATGTATGAACAGAGAGTAATTTATATCATTAATTAGAGCTGTCAAAATAGAGGATGTTGGCCTGTATGCATATAAGTGTGGCTGTCATTAAGGGCAGTAGATCAAAAGATTCTAACCAAAGATTTATTCTTGAAATTGCAGATTTGATGAGGAAGTAGGATACTGTAACATCAATCATTATGCATTCACCCTCACTGCATCAAGTTTAAAACTGAGGCGTAATTCCTCTTAGGAGGTACTTTATTTTATCTTGTAATGGGTTTAGCACATTTCAGATATTGCACACACACATCTGAAATTGTGGAGTTTACCTCTTCTATATACACTACAAAATTTTTCAACAACTTCAGCCTGGAATATTTCTAAAGTAGTGAAAGTATTTTAGTTTTTTTTTTAAATTGAGAAGAAAAGAAGGTATGTAGTTAAGACACAGTACAGCTCTTGTTGGTGTATCAGAAAGATTACTTACTTTGGGAAAAGTGAAGACCATCCTGGGATGAAGCCAGGCTCTCTGGTGAACCACAGCAGGGTCATTAGAATGAATAGGACAAGTGTAACAATTTCTGGGTAGCTATAGCAGAAACAGAATGGGTTATACATTTTCCTAAATTCACACTTGGATTTACTTGCTCTTGTTTACAGATTTATAGTTTGACATACCTCATTGGTCCAAGCTTCTTGTACTCCTCCTGAATCACCTGTGCTGAGGCCTCTTCTCTTGCTGTTTTGTTCTTGCCACACTTGAACATGTTTTTAAAACTGGAATGTAAATCAACAATACTGAACCATAAATTAACAGTGTATACAGAAAAAAAAAAAAAGTCCAACCTTTCCAGTTACCAATAGCACTTTACAAAAGTAAAATTTTCACTTTACAAAGCAGTATCTCCCATTTAATTATCACACACCAAACTGAGCATATTGAAATTAATTGACAAAGCCCAGTGAGAGATTGACAGAGACAGCAACAAAATGTGTCCTGTTATTGACTAGCTCATTTGCACAGGAAGGATGAAACTTTAATCATGGAAACTAATTGAAACAATCAAATACATAACCTGGCTATTTAATGAAAGTCATCTATGACTTTGTTTTGTAATGAAGAAGTTTGTATCGCATGAGTAGTCTGTATACTGATGAGCAGACTATTTGCTATGAGCTTGGTTTTCATTCTTGAATAACTCTTACATAATGTTAAAAAGAACACTATCAAAACAATCAAGAAAAATGAAACAATAAATGTTCACATCTAGAGTGGTAAGCGTGGGATGATTCTAAGTCTGCTTAAGAGTAGACAGTCTCACTCTTCATCTCTTGCACCATCAGCAGTAATGTAATTGTGGAAGACAGGTGACCCCATTGTTATTTCTGCAGATGTTAGCGATCTCATGGAGAACAAGGCTTTGAAGAATCAGTTCAGTAGAAGTATTGTCATCTCCAAAACCTTAAAAGCACAAGCTCTGAGGGGAAAAAAACCCACCATGCCACCACATATAAATTTTGGAAAATATAGTCATCCATTTTATAACACAGATATTTTTCAAGTATTCAAGCCAATCCCTGACTCCAGCAAAGGGCAACATCCTGACTATAAATCTCCCAGTCTTAGACCAAAATGTATACATTTTCAGTATTCTTCTGTCTTGCGCATATGCACTGTTTAATGATGATGTGTATATATTCTAAAGGAATGGGTATCATCATTTGTGATATGGACTTTTCACATTGGGCTGAGTAATCAATCCTTATTTTAGAAAATTCTTATTCAGTCCAGAGATTCAGCCATACTAATCAAGGATTCAAATTCACTGCTGCTGCATTATCATCCTATTGAGCCTGTTAAACTTAGATGCAATATTTACTCCTGGTACAAAATATCTCTTAAATCATCAACTTTTAGTTTTATTGATTACAACATTTACTTACTCAAACCCAAGGAAAAGCCACTGGAGCCAGACCCAGGAGAGCAGCAGAATAATAACTGTGATGGGGATGGAAAGGATAAACCAGGATCCAAAATTGATGCACTGGCAACCTGGGTAACGTCTGGATGAAAGTAAAAAAACCTGTTCAGTCGAGCTTTGCAAAGGAATGAAGACTTGTGAGAAGTGCTAGAAAGCCCTGCTGCGAGAGTGCTTCTGGCTGGCAGCTGACTTCAGCATGAGGTAGCCTCTCATGTCCTCTTCTCTCACCCTCCTATCCTTTCCTGATCATCATGACCATTACAGGAACTCTCTGTGCCAGCTGTGACAGCACTGGATCAGCAACAGGTCTGAGGATCTGACACCCATCTAGGTGTGTCTAACCTGAGTTCAGTAGGCAAGGAAGGGCCACTCACAGCGTTAAGGACCATTAGGACTATAAAGAAACAGAACTTGGAGAAAAGCAGTTCCTTGAGAGGAGACTTTAACACAAGAAAATATACTCAAATGAACAAGCTCCAATTAACTTAGAAGACAACAGTGGAGATAACATTGAGACTTGTATTATTTAAGTTTCCATAAGGGATTCAAAACTGATTAAAACCAAAATTATTATTACTAATTTCCAGGAAAGGAAGGAATGTTGATTTGTTAGGTGGATTGTCTCTCCAGTCACCTTGTCTCTTTGAGGCTGCCTTATGTACTATTTACAGATGTGGGCCATTCAACCAGAGTCATGTGCATTTAAGAAAAGAAGAAATGGGCTTTGGTTTTACGAAAGAAATTAATTTAATCTTGAATGAGATAGATGCCAGGCAAAAAGGTGAGGTAAATGAATCCTGTTTTCCAATTTAATTTATGAACAGAAGTTATTCCTCCTTTGATCTCCTCCAGGTCTGCTGAGAGAGCTTTTAATGCTAAAAGTGAGAAAATTCTAGTCTCCTTTAACAGC
This sequence comes from Strix uralensis, assembly GCF_047716275.1. Lineage (NCBI taxonomy): Eukaryota > Metazoa > Chordata > Aves > Strigiformes > Strigidae > Strix > Strix uralensis. The sequence continues at coordinate 25,391,678 of NC_133976.1, read as the reverse complement.
CTTCCTCCTTGATGCAAAAATCAGATGGACGGGAAATCACAATACCCAGCCAGAGGCTGTAATGACTATTTCCAATTATTAGCCAATCTTTTGTATTTCAGGCCTTGCTAGAAGAAAAGGAATTCTGATGGTCACATAGGTATTTGAGGCAGTAAATGCTTATTAAAAATGCTTTCTCCAGTATTGTGCCAATTTTAGGATTGATCCATATTTATTATGATGCTTACATATATTGCAATCAAAGTGCCAACAGGGACTGAAACCAAACTCCTACTGACTTCTTGAGGTGATCTAAATTGCAACTGTACATAGCAATGAGACAATGAAACTGGAACAAGAAAAGGCATTGGGCTATTATATATAATTTACTGATTACATGGCTATTTAGCTTTTATTACATGATTAGCCACATCAATTTTTGAATGTACGAATTCCAGGACAGGAAAAAAATTACATCAGCATAGCAAAGATTTAGCATTTCATCACTTGCTAAAGTGTTTATGATCTTTCTTGAATGATATATGCTAATTCCTTACTGAGCAACAAAATAAGCCCTGGAAAACTTTATACTAAAGAGTCAATTCCATTATAAAATGTTAAATTATTGTGGTCAGGTTTCACAGTCAGTTTTGCAGGGCTGAATATATATGTAAATATTTCTAGTAATCTTAATATTAAAGTTAGGTATTCTTCATCTACAGAGCAAATATTCCTCAGGTAGAGCAGATGAGAGATTTAGATGATTTAAAAAATGATTATATAGTGCTGATTGGATTATCTGCTATTGTTGGATTATCTATTATGGGTCTTGTCTGAGGCAAGGATGGACAGGACACACTGAACTATTTATTTTCTAGACCTATTTCCTTTGAAAAATTAAAAAGTGTGATTAATTTTCATAATCCTCATTTTACAGTGATTCAGTGCCAATAACAATAAACTCTTTCCAGGCAAGCACTACAAATGCCAACAAATTTGGTTCATAGAACAAATCCAGGTAAGATTATTCCTTTTATGACTTTTATAAAATTGCTCAGGTTGAAAATAATGTAATGTTGGCAAAGTTTGATTCCTCATGTTGGAAGGTCAAAGTCAATTACCGGAATAAAATTCAGGAAATTGAGTAACCTGTCAGTGAGCCTGAGTGGAGAACCAAGGGTTTCATTGTCTTATTTACTCTTCCTCAAGCATAGGACCACTCAGTTTTCCCCCTGACACAGTGATGTCAGGTGACCCTTTCTCTCTCTAATCTCCTCACAACCTTCCCCTCACACTGGGATGCAGCTGCCTGTGCTTCTGGGATCCATGGCCCTGCTCTAACATGGCCCAGCTGTGAAACCTGGCTTGCAGTGATGAAGAAACTGCTTTGTGTGGGAAAGAGCTGTGAGAAAAATCTCTACAGCAGAGCTATGTACGATTAGATAGGCAAAACTGCAGATGTGAGATAACAGACATGGGGATCTGCAGCAGCCTGAAGGATTCAAGAGGAAAAGTGCCAATACAGAAAGGGATAAAACTAAAGGAAAAACATATGGAGTCAGAAGAAAGGGACCCAGCATCACTAAGGATCTCTTTCAGGGAACAGTGAGGACCAACCCATCTCATCCTCACTAATGTCTTCCTGGCCAATAAAGGCTTCTAGGTATCTTATGGGCGGTGGTGAGCAGACTAATGTTTAACCTACTAGCTGGTTACACAACTTCTCTGTGTGTTAGCCAATACTTTTTTTTCCCTTTCTTTTTCTTTTCTTTTTTTTTTTTTTTTTTTTTTCAGTTGGATATATTCTAGACAATATACTGTAATGTCTCTTTGCATACAATTGAAGAATGAATAGAGTGACCCTGAGAGGATCAGTAACAAATCTGTCTTGAAAGAGAGCCCTTATGGAAGTTGGTCTCACTGGCAGGGATTTTTAGCATTGCATCAACATTTCCACTGTTTGCTTCTGCCCTGTGGAACACAGCATAATTGCATGTCCTAAATGAACAGCAGGCTAAGGATTGCCAGCAACACACAGACTCTAATGCTAACACAGATATACTGGTTTCCTTTTTATGTGACAAATGAAAATGAGGGAAGTAGAGAACAGCAAACACTAATTCCAATTTATTTAATACTGAAATTAGGAAGATATGAAGAATATGGAATTTTTCAGTGCCATTTTAAGTGTTTTGTCACTGAGTGGGAAACCCAGAAATATGTTGTATGTACAGCTCTTTTGTTGAACTATTCTACTTCAGATGCTTATGATACATTAAGGTAGTCTGCAAATGAGTCCAAGTCATGCTAACAGGTCAATTCCCACTTCAGACAGGGCATAAATACAAACGAGGCCTCTAAGGGGAAGGGCAGAAAGACAGTTAAAGATAAAAAGATTTGCACAATTAGGTGGCAGATTCAGTTTAAGTTAAGGATTAGGCTCAGTGGTTGTGTAAGATTAAACAAAATCCAGGTGGGGTATAAAACTGGATTGCACATGCAGTGCTCGAAGTATGGCCCATGCTCCTAGCAGAGGGTGAAGACCAAGGGAGAGAACAACAATCTGCTTATGCATTCTTGAAGAGATAGTTAACAGTTAAGACAAACTGAAAAAACAGCTGCAAGCCAGTTTTCTTCAAGTTTCCTACAACTCAGGGAAATGAACAAGAACAGTTCTTATCCCTAGTAATCAATCCTGGATTCTTCTAGGCTCCTGAGCGTGAAGCCTGCTTGAACCAGAAATGCTTACGTGTCTAAAACTTTAAGTCTGAAGGACTTATAATGCCATAGCCTGCCCTGTGTAGTTCTTTGGCCCCAATAACAGGCACTCTTATAATTTCCATACTGTTTCCGTTATAGCACAGCCTCATTTACAGACTGTACCACCTTAGTTCTCTTTAGCAGCATGCTGAAGACAAATTTCATCCATTCAAGGAAGACAGGTTGGAAGAAAAGCAATCGAGAACTGGGCTTTCACCATTTTGCCGTATGCAACACAGAATAGTGGGCAGAAGGTAATAAAAGGATTGTGCTCTATTTTGTTCTATTTTAAAATTAGAGTTGGAATATTTCTGGCAATTAGTAGTTTGCAGAAGAAAAAAATGTTCAGCAGAAACTATTGGTTTTTCAAAAGTTTTGGAATGAAGTCTGCCAATTTTCTTTTCAAATTAGTTCTACTTAGAAAAGAAAAGGAATATTAAAGAATGTTTTTAATAACCTGAAAACAAAGTGTTCCACCGAATGCAAAGTTTCAGACTGATTTGAAATTATTCACTTTTTCTTTGATTAATGGACCTAAATTCCTCATTTCAACAATGCACTAAGCATAGCCTCCTGAAAATCTCCAGATGCTCTTTGTTAAGAAGACCTGAACTTAACTCCTGCTGTACTTAGAAATGAATAACAGTCAGATAGTGTCTGTTATATTCATGCTTAGTGTCTTTCTCCTCAGCTAAGCCCATCTTTTTTCATGCAGCTATTCAAAGGGTAAAGTACTGCTTAACCAAAGAATGGTCATCTTGTTGCATGTGTTAGGTGATCACTTACAGCCTTTCCCAGCGTAAGGCAAATACAACCATGAAATTTCATTTTATCTCTTTAACAAAAAATAACAAAATAAAGTAATAGAATCAAAAAATATCAAATGAAAGGTTGAGGTTTCTAATGCATTTTAGGGGACCCATGTGGGAGCTCAAGAAAGAACAGTTAAAATTCTGGATTAAGAGGAATACAAATAATTTAATACAGTATCTTACGTATTGAAGTGCTCAGCAAAAATCAGGTTAGTTGATGTTCCTGTGATTGTGGTCAGTCCTCCAATGGTAGCAGAATAAGCAACACATAAGCACATCACTTTGAAAATCCCACTGTATTTGTCCTCTCTGCTTTTTCTCCCTGTTTCAGCAGGTGGTAAGTTCTGCTTAGAAGGAATATCCACCAGTTAATATATAAGAAGGGCTCATCATCAAGCACAAAAATAGGATTCAAGGATGTCACAGAAGAGCCAGAGATTTTTCTGGCAATATAGCTGTATGTAGTGTGGTTTGGTTTGCTATTACAGTGGTACTACAGTTATTCATGCAAAGGAAAAGGAGTGAGAGTCAAATTCTGAAGTCCTTTTCCTGAGCTGTCTCAGTCTTTACACAAGAACTTCCTTTATATATACTGATATACATACACACCTGATATAGAGAGTTTGTACTCTGATGAGGTTGGTTTAACTTGTGTAAAATACACTGGGAGCACAAAACCACTAATGAAATAACTACATAAGCAAACTGTATGTATGTGTGTATCTACATGTATATCTCTTATTCACATGAAACTAGCTTAATTGCTAACTGTTACACAGAAGTGAGATTTAGATTCAAACTAAGTTACACACATTAGCTGCATAATAAAAAGACACCTTAAGTACCTGTTTCTTTTCTTTTTCATTTTCCTTTTCAATTGTGCACACAGTACTACCAACATTGTTGTTGTATCTGGAAAAACAAAGGCATGTATTGCAATAAACAGACATTTTATTTAGATTAATTCTTAGAACAGAAATCACTAAATTAATAACTATTACCCATTAGCTTGTTTTTCTTTCTCTTTCCAGTCACAACTTTCACATTCTCCTATATTTTCTGTAAGACAAATGCAAAGACAGATTTAAGGGAGCAAAACTGGAAAGGCTCCATCAGCATGTTCCATTCCATGCAATCACTTCAACTTCATCCCATGAATACATTTACAAGTGCCAATCTTAAAAACAGCTGAGTTGTACCCTACTCCTTCATGACTCCCATCTCCCAGAGTCTGAATCTTCTAATGAGGAGAAATCTTTCTGATTTACAATCCAACTGTGTACATAACCAGTTTAAATTAATTTGTTCTTCCAACATTACCCTAGAGCTTACAAAGCTCTTTTCTCTTGCTAATGTTTAACCCCCAGTGTATTTATAACCTGTAGTCATATTTCTTTTCAGACATTTTACTAGGCTGAACAAGCCAGCCTCTTCTCTTCTCCCCCCCGCCCCCCCCCTCATATAACTGCTATATTCTGCCCCCGTTCAGTTTTAATTAATCTTTGTGAACATGAGAGACCTCACACACAGTCCAAGAGAAGTCTTACAATGAAGCATGTAATGATGCTAGTACTTCCGTAGCTGTTCAACTTTATGTTATGTGGTGTTCATTCTGCTGCAGAGTGAGGGTGGGCAAAGACAAAAACTGCACGGCATGCCTACCGTCCAGCTCCAGTGCCGGGTTGATAGAGCCGTTAGAGCAAGACATCTCCAGTGCATCAGCTTCTGTTTCAGCTCTGATGATCTGCTGAGCTACAGCCTCTACAATTGGCATCACCATGGCAGCAGCAGAGGTGTTGCTGAGCCACATTGACAAGAAAGCACAGCTAACCATGAAACCCAGCATAAGCCTGGAACAGGAGAGAAGAGTCTGTAGATGCTACAGCAACACCTCCTGTCACCACTCTATTTAATATAAATGGAAAGCTTTTTCAACATAAAGCTTGAATGTAGGAAACACTGAAAATTTAAAGCTTGTAATCGACCTCTAAGGAAGTTCGTGAATTAAAATTATCTTGATCAAAGACATTGAAATGATTGTGTTTTAGAGTTAAAGGATGAAATATAAATTGTAGCAGAAGTAGTAATGTTTATTTACAGAAATACTATATTTTAATTACCTTTGAAGAAAGAGCACCATGCACGTCACAAGTTCAAATGAAAGTTAAAATGGCTATACTGCTAATGCTATTGCTCTCATAATGTACAAGCTATGTCAAAACCCTGGACTTGTCGCTTCGGCTTCAAGTCCACTAGATCTTAGTCCAGGTGTTATAGGAAGAAATATTAACAACTCAGTAAGTGGTACTTAACTTAGTTCTTAATCAGAGCCCCATGACAGGTGTAGGGATTATTTGTGCTTCAATAGACATCATATTTGATATTAAATAGGAAAGTGAAGGTCATTACAATGTTTTAGTTTTAGTCTTGGCACAACTTATGCTAAGTTTACTGTACAAATAGGAATTGCACTGATGCAATGCACTGAATTGCATCAGTGACTGGAGTCCCTCTAGTTTTACACTAAAAAAATCAAATATTTCATGACATGTATGGTGAAATTGGACAGTAAACTTAGAATACAGGCCACATTGTCATTTTTAATGCATCTCTTGGAGCTGTAAATGAGTAGTCCTCTTGACTTTCTGTCCCAAGGTGTTAGCAGTGTCATTAAACACCTGCCATGCATCACCACATTGAGACAACAACTGTGAGTGGAGGGACTGTGGTGTTGCAGCATTTTCTGAGAAGTCATTTGTGTGATTTGTAAAGCTCTTTGCCTAGCCTTGATCAAAAGCTTCACAAAATCTGTATAAGGATTACTCAGCACACAAAGACAATTATACAAAAATAATGTAAACAATATTTTATGACATAAAAACACTGTTTAAAATGCCTCTCATAGCCTTTCATGTCAGCTAATTCAACATTTCAAACTTGATTTTTTCTCAACAGGGGCACCTTGTCTTTTCTCTGTGTACTTTTAATTGCATAATGATGAAATGATCTTCAGACCTGCAAGTGGTGGACCTGATTCAACACAAATTGTCATCAGTAGTATAAAACATATTAACTTTATGCAGTTTTTGAACAGGTCCTCAGCTGGAAGTTGGGGAAAAACTGTGTTTTCAGGAGAAATTTTTATGCAGAAAATACTGGTCAGCTTAAACTCACTGAATATGAATGTTCACATTGTAGAGAAATATCATTTTAGTACAAGTTGCAAGAGGATTTAAAACCAAAGCAAATCAAGACATTAACTAATGTGTTTCAGAACTGTTCATCATGAATTTCCAGCATTTGATGGACTGATGGGCAGGTGACAGTTTAGTACAATGTGGTGTACTCTAATGAGTGACTCTAAAATTGATTTAAAAAATAAAATATATCCTAACCATTTCAACCCCAGTTTTTCTACATTATTTTCCTGTGGTGGTGTTAAAAAATATTCTGCATGGAACCTTGGATGATAATTTCATTTACATTCAACTATAAAGTCACTCTTTGCTATGTAATGCACAATCAATGTTTTATTACTCATTCTAGTCCTTGCAGGTTGCATAGACGTATTCACCTTTCCCTCCTAGTCTGCAGGCCAGACCGCATAGCTCAAATGATGGGAGGCCTTTAGGGACGCATAGAATCATTTAGGTTGGAAAAGACGCTTAAGATCATTGAGTCCAACTGTTAATCTAACACTGCCAAGACCACCACTAAACTATGTGTCAAGTGCCACGCCTACACATCTTTTAAAATACCTCCAGGGATAGTGACTCAACCACTTCCCTGGGCAGCCTGTTCCAATGCTTGACAACCCTTTTGGTGAAGGAGTTTTTCCTAATATCCAATCTAAACCTCGCCTGGCACAATTTGAGGTTGTTTCCTCTCATCCTATCACTTGTTTCTTGGGAGAAGAGACCAACACCTACCTCGCCACAAACTCCTTTTAGGTAGCTGTAGAGAGTGATAGGGTCTCCTCTCAGCCTCCTTTTCTCCGGGCTAAACAACTCCAGTTTCCTCAGCAGCTTCTCATAAGACTTGTTCTTTAGACCCTTCACCAGCTTTGTTGCCCTTGTTTGGACACATTCCAGCACCTCAGTGTCTTTCTTGTAGTGAGGGGCCCAAAACTGAACACAGTATGTGAGGTGTGGTCTCTCCAGTGCAGAGTACGAAGGGACAATCCCTTCCCTAGTCCTGCTAGCCATGTTATTTCTGGTTTCTCCAGAAGAATGCAGAATCCAGAAGACTCCTGCTATTCTACATCCACTGCTGCATCCCCCACGTCCTCTAATGCAGAAGCCTCCTACAATGATATCTCTGCCTTGGGCTGGATGAGGCTCCAATTTGCACAGGCTGGCTGGGGACTCCTGCTAACGGAGGAGGAGGGCTGTGCACAGGGAACAGCATGCATCACTTTGTAGTGGGCACAGCTAACGAGCAGCAGATGCTGAGGTGGGAGGATCCTCTCCTTCACAGATCATCTTGTCATAATCTTATCATCCTTTTGTCATGATCAGGAAATGTGATAGAGCTGAGATAGTTATGAGGGATACTGCTTCCTCAGGGTTACAAAGCTGTCTGTGGAGTTGCTCTAGGTATCCTCAGCAGCTGGCTGTGGGTTTCTGTATCCACAGCAAGTTCCCAGCAGTGTTCAGTTTAGCACAGCACACCATCCACTTGTGCTCTCCTTTTCAAGATTTCAGCCAAAATGTGAGGATTTAGGAGTGATCAAAGAAAGTTGAAATAACTAAAACTGCATAGCTCAAGAATATAGCTAAAGATAATGGGAGGCAGTTGAACAAAAATATAAGGAGCATTTTGTCAAAAAAGAAAGCTACCAGCTATCAAAAGATGCAGGAAAAATCAAAATATATGTGATATTTAAAATTAGGACAGACAATTCACTGAGGAATAGAAATAACCCAGCATTTCCATGAGGCGTTATTAGTTAGATCACTTAAGAGGCATCTCATTGTTTAGACCTGAGGTTTCTGGTTTTTTGGCTTTTTACTTCCTGTCACTGTCTGCTTCCTGACAAGGAGTCATAAGCATCATGTATTCGGGGAAGGCAGGCTTGCTCTACGGATCTTATCTGCAGCCTTACTGGTGTGCTGACAGATGAGTCCGTGGGCCTAAAGCTTTTCTGCAAGCTTGTAAAGCAAGCAAAGAACAGAGTTTTCCCTTCATAAGATATATGCTGATAGTGAGTAGGTAGAGAGTATGTGATTTCATTTCCCTCATCACCTCATCCAGCTGGGGAAGTCCCTGTTCCTTTGATATTTTCTTCACAGGTAGACAAAGAAAAAAAACATAAATAAAGACACTGTGCTTAATGTGTTTTTCCTTCCCTACCACATTTTTAGTTTTATAGCTTTTTTTCCTCACCATATGTTTGAACTCTTCTTGTATTTTTTGGGAAGTGTCCAGAATTTTGAAAACAGTATTGAAATACAAATTAATAATAAGCATAGCACAGATTTTCAGTTGTAGGCATCAGATATGTAATACACACTATTAAGAAACAGGACCCTTACATTATACACAAATTCATCGGATTTTTTGTTCAAAAGGATCCTTATTATGAACAGAATCACTGCAGGGAACTTTCAATTAGGATTTCAGCAGAATAATAAAATATCACTTACAAATCAATCATATAATTTCAAATATCTACTTTGTTTCAGTAGAAAAGAAAGGCTAGATTTCTACTACAGAAAAAGCAGTAAGCAATTATTTCTGGAATATATAGCTTTCCACAAGTTTTATTGTCCTTCAAGACATTGTTTAGCACGTACCATGCAGGGTTGACACCCACCAGCATCACCATTCTTAAAGCCACTCTTTTGTGGAAATTCCATTTTTCTATTGATGTTGCCAAACAAATTACTCCAATCAATAGCAGATGAAAGTCTTTAAAATAAGCAGATGCCACCTGAAATAAAAAGAAAAAATATTTTGTTAACTAAATGGTGACTTTCTATTAGTACTTGATATTATCAGTTTAATGAAAAAACAATTCAGTAAGGGTATATATTGAAACAAGTACCAAGAAATATTTTTGACTTAAATTTAGACTGTTAATTTCATTTAGCCAAATGATGCAAAAGTAAATACACTAAAGTGTATAGCATTAAAACAAAATTAAAAATTAGGCTTATGATATGAACAACCTAAGATCATCAGTCGCATCTCACATGTGAACTAAATCACCTATGAAATGCCGCTTTTATTAATTTAGTCATCTCTTCAACAGATAAAAGAACAACTTTAAACACAGAGTATGATCATCTGTGGCATCCTCTCTTTGACATGAAGATGTATACTCAGCATTTTTCACATGCGATCTTTGGTCTGTCATCTCACTTTGGTAACATTAAGGATATTTTATATCTATCTAGCATTTTCCCATTTACTGGCATCTAAGCGCTGAATCACAAGATAGAAAAAAATATTAAAGAAATATGAACAAGTCCTGACGACAAAGCATGTAAACAAGTCTTGAGGCAGACCTACTGTGATTGACACTCAGCAAATCCATGGATTAGCCTATCAGGTTTCAACACTGTATGGTTCTTTCTTTGCAGATCTTATAATTGAAATCCATAATACGATGGAGAGGAAAAAAATGGTTACCTCCTTGGATTCCATTATACCAAACAATGGGAACATAAAGGCAGGGAGCAAAGCTGAAACAGCCAGCGGCAAAGCTTCTGTGAGCCAAAAGATGGCAACTACAAACAACGTGTATGCACATTCTGCTTCCTAGAATACAAAAGGCACCAACAAAAATATGAATTGATCATCCAGGAAAAAAAATCACAATTGCAAAAAGTCCAGCTATATTAGTAGAGACATTTGCCACAACTGGAACAAGTATGAGTCAAGGGGCCTGGATTTAGGGTACTTATTGTCTGCTATTGATAATCCCATTAAGATATGGAACATAGTCTGTGAAATAGTTTTAAAGATTTTTTTTTAAGAGATAGTAAAATTACTTAAATTTTACCACTTATAAAGGTGGGAAAAAGGTCAGCTGTCTTTTCCTTCACGAACAATTAATCCTATAAATCATTCTGGAGCATTGTCCCACCATGAATTAACATAAATCACAAACATTCTGCAGTTGTAAGCAAAGCTTTACACCTCTAGGAGTACTTGCAGTCAACAGTAGGTCAAATTTTGTCTCTCCTGTAATCAATGAAGTTTTATCATCAGCATCAATAAGGCAAGGATACCATTGAATATAAAAAACATTGTGCAAGACTGACAAGAAACACAGTTGTTGTTTTTAAGACTTGTAATTTTAGTGATTGTCTTTTATTTAAACTCCTGGAAAACAGGAGTTTTTTCCTTTTTTTTTTTTTTTTTTTTTCAGGAGGATTTACATCAGTGTTGCCTGTAAAATGTAGCCACAGACAAATATAATGAAATGAAGTGAGCTAGTTTCTTCTAGAATCCTAGAAACCTCTTTTGTGGAGTTTTGATTTATATTTCTGCTCTTGAAGAAAATTGTTTAGATCTTTTAATGTCACTGGTTAAGGCATGAAACTACTCAACAGCAGCAGACATGGTTTGCACTGCGAAAGGAATAGCTTAATGAAATGGCTCTGGGAAATTCTGACTGGAAAACAACAATATTAAATGCAAGTCAGTCAGCTATGGCTAGCATTTATTTTTTGCGGGAAGCTCGCATTATGTATGAAACAATTTAATAGTGTGAATTCATTTATCACCTAGCAAATGTTGATCTCACTTAAGTCCTACTGCATTTAGAATTTCTCAAAAATTTCCTCTCAGGGAGAAAAATGAAATATTGAGAATGTGATGTGAGACAGTGTGAAGCATGCTACTCTGTAGCCACTATCTATCTGTGATGCAAGGAATTCTGAACTGAACTTTCATGTGTTGTTACATGATGCGTATAATGCATGGGTGATACTACATCACAGGAGAATTCCATTTCATTTTGCTGACATCAGAGCTGTACCGAATAGAATCACTAAAACAATTTTTAGATATGTGTTTCATCAGCTATGGAGTTGTCACAAGAGTTACTGAATGCCATAGGAATTTATTTCAAGTAAAATAAAATTAAGGTGTCCTGCCATAACCTTTGCTCTATTTAAGAACCAGAGGGAATTTCTCAGATCATTGGTTCCAGTCATTTGCTATCAGACAACACAATATATGATGAACTTAACAAAATCCATCATCAAATAAAAAGGTAATTACAACTGTCTTTCTGACAATTCATCTCCATTGTAATCATGCTGAGATGTTTAGAAGTGACCAAAATGTAATAGTAAGGACAGGATTTTCAAGGCCGTCTTGATGATGTTAAATGAGAAAAACATTTCCTGAACAAGAAAACAAATATATCATTCAGAACTTCATGCACCCAGCACAGAATCTTACATTAAAGTTGTTGTCTTCTCTACATTTCTATGCAAATACTCTGAGTTGAACAAAAAAAAAAAAAAAAAAAATCCACAATGCAAACATAATTAAATCATTCAGGGTCCCTTCCAACCCAAACCATTCTATGATTCTATAATTCTGAAAAGATCTGGGAATCTCAGGCTTGACATACAGTTGCAAAATAATTACCTCTCGGAGCAGGTCACTTACTTTGGTTTTAATGATAAGTGGAAGTGGAAGTAAAAGCAGTGGGGTGAGGACAATGAGCAGGAACCTTCGGTAAGCCAGGAGGTAGCTAAGAATCTTCATGGTTGATAGCTGGTTGATGAATTTTCTTGCAGAAACTGCCAAAAAGTAGGTCTGACTTTAAATAGCTGACTCTGATTAATATTTTCCCAAGTTGTCACCTTTAGCCATTGCTAAAGCAGGCCAGTAAACCAGGTTAAAATTAAATCTTGCTCTTTATTGTTTTAGTGAGTTTATTAACAGTAGGTTGATAAGATAAGTGTTCATCATAAACCAAGGCTAGATGTCAGACTCCTCATGACTTTCTCTCCTTGCCCTTCCTCATAACAAGTTTATGTAATCAGAGCAGGTTTCAAACAACCAGGTAACCAAAAATTTCAGGTGCTCTCCGAGTCACTGTTGGCTTCAGTAGGAAATCAAAACATCTAATATGTTCAAAACCAATTATGGCATATATGAAAACATATACAAGATCATTTTACTGAACAGACTTAAAAATTCTTCATCTTCATCTCCATCTGTGGAGATATTCAAAATTTGATAGGACAAGGTCCTGAGCAACATGACCTAGCTCTGAATTTTGCTCTGTTTTGACCAAAAGGTTGGACTGGATGACCTGCAGAAGTCCCTTTCAGCCTTAGGTTTTCTATTAATTCTATCTGTCTAGAATTTGAAATATATGAGAAAATCAGGTTTTTCCTTCTGTCTTGCCTGGCAGGGAGTATATGATAATTCATTTTCTCTTCTCATGCAGAAACAGGATAAGGTGTTCCATGTACATCATATAAAGCTTTGAGGAAGGCGAAGAGTAGGAGAATTTTTGAGACAAAAGTAGAAAATAAATATTTTGTGTGAATTTTCCTGTTTTCCATAAAAGAAAACTTGGTACAATCTTTTTAATACAACGGAATAACATCAAATAAAGAAGAGGAAAAGGTAGGAAAGAGGCTTGTATACCATCTGTGGTTGAAGATCAAAAGGGGAGAGAACACACTGTTTCATGCTCAGATCTTACATGAAGAAGCAAATTGGAAGAGGAGACAGATGAAGGAGTCTTTGAGCTATCATCAGAACCATTCAAAGGTCAGGTAATAAGGTAAGCTTTTTACTATCCATATAACTTTTTGAGTATAAGGATCCCTTGTGTCAGGGAAACAGACAAACCAAGTGATCAGATTGCCAGTGTTGCGGACAAACTTTTGGTTTCAGGAAGGTAGGACTTCGGTTCTACTAGGAAAACAATATTTCAAATCTAACTGACAGAAAGGAATTGATTGAAAACCCAAAGGCGGGAAATAATTTGGGGATGAAAGTAGCAATGAAATAACAGCCTTTGCTACTGCACAGAAAGAACTGGGAAAACAGCTTTGACATAACCTAGGGAACTCCTGAGAAGATAATGAATCAGACCTCCTGAGAAGATAATGTAAGGGATAAAGAAGTTCAAGTAAACTGGTAGCTTTTGAAAGGGGCTATTCTAAATTATAATGACAAAGCTGGTTTAAAGAGTTCAGAGACAGTGAGCAGAGAGGGCCATTATGGTGCCTGCATTAGGAAAGCTTCAAATATCCAAAAATGAAAAAGAAATTGTATGAGATCTGGAAAAATTGGCATGTGCTTGAGGACTGCTATAAAGGCATAACAAAAATATAGACAAATAAATTCAGGAAGATTATGATGCAAAATCTGAGTGATGGAGAATGATGGAGATGTCAAAGAAAAATTCTGTTAAAATGTCAGAAGAAGAAAACAGAGGAGAGTAGAGGGATTTAGTATACAGAAGGGAAGACAAACTGCACATAGTGCTGGAGTATTCAACACTTTCTTTGCTTGAGTCTTCACAAAGGTAAATGGCAGCCAATTCTCTAATGAAATTAATTTTAACATGGAAAAGGGAATGCACTATGGGCACGGTGCTGGTGGTAGTGCTGAATATTTAGATTTAATATCTGTATTCAAGTCAATGGTTCCAGATGAAATTCACCCATAATTCATGGGTGAGAATTCATGTAGTAATCTGAAAATTATTTTAGAATATATTTGAATATATTCTGATATGACATACATTTGAAAAACTGTGACAGATTACAAATTCTTAGAAAATTGGTCAGACATACATAGAAATGAAATATAGCTAATATGTCACATGAACTCAATCTAATCTTCTTTTATGGGGCAATGTCCTGGTTTAACCAGGATAGGGTTAAGTTTCCCCAGCAGTGGGGGGGAGCTCTAGCCGGGTTATTCAGATACCATGCGGACATCACATCCTGGCAGGTCACATTTTCCTGGCGCGGAGCGCGGTGCACTCGTGGTTTTGTACATCGTGCTTCCCACTGCTGTATTTGGTAGCTATTTTGCTCTGTTCATTGCTATCACTATTACTGTTATTGTTATTGTTGTGGTTTGTTGTGTTGCTATTGCACTGTTGTATTAAACCTTTCCTTATTTCAGTCTTGGGGCTTTGTATTTCACTCCCTTTGTGGGGGAGGGGTAGCGGCCGCGTGGTCTCAGACCCCGGCAGGGGCTAAACCACCACAGGCAACTAGCTTAGTGATCAAAGATGTAAGAGATCTGAGAATTCTGAGAATGAGCCTCAGAAGAAGCCAGGCAAGTTCAGCAGTGACCCAATCTGAGCCAATAATTTAACATGATATGCCATCTCTCCTGTCCTGAGCAACCACCATAACACATGAAAACCAAGTTATGAATTAAAGGAACTCAATGGACACTTTATGAACATTTTACAGAGGTGATCTATAGACTAAGGGAATGGTATCTCTCTATATATATATATATCTCATATGACAGGAAGGAGCGTGGTACTTAATGGGGATGTATTAGATAGTATAAGATCTGAGCATGACATAAATGATATGGAATAAGGGATGGAGATTACACTGCATCTGGGTGGGATGGATGTATTTTGTTCATAGCAGCCCGGATGGTGCTGGTTTAGATCTTGTGATGTTTTGGATTTCTGACTAAAAGTGTAGATAACACACCAGTGTTTTGGTTATTGCTGAGCAGTCCTTCCACAGCATCAAGACTTTCCTACTCTGCCCTCCCAGTGAGTGGATTGGGGGAAGAAGTCAGGAGGAGACACACAAAGGCAGCTGACCCAAACTGGTCAAAGGGATATTTGATGCCATATAAAATCATGCTCAGCAATAAAAATTGAGCGGGAGAGATGTTTTGGGGTGGGAGGCATTGCTCAGAGGTTGACTGGGCATTGGTCTGCTTGTGGGAGGTGGCCAGTGATTGCCTTTGTGTCAATTGTTTTATTTTGTTTTTTTCTTCCACTTTCCTCCACTTAAACTATCTCAACCCACAGGTTTTCTCACTTTTTCTCTTCCTATTCCCTCCCTGTAATGTTGGGGACAGAGCAGGTAGTAGCTGGGTAGTGCTTAGCTGCTGAACTGGGTCACCCCACCACACCTTGTTAATGGCCTTCTAAGTTACATTATCACTCTCTACTTTACCATGCATTTATCTTTTGACCAGCACAGGTACAATGATAATACTACTGTACAAAACTAAGAGGAAGTATCAGTTAAATGATACTTCCTGGGAATTCCAAAAGCATGCAAAATTTTAGTAGACTGTTTAGCAGGGCAGGATCCCTGGAAATGTGAACAAAAAAAAAAAAAATAAAGCAGTATTTCCTTGTCAAAGGTTGATCATATGGGATTAGCAGAATACCTTTATAGAATGAGATAAGCAACATTTTAGGGCAGCACATCTAATCTAGCACAAAAGTATTTGTTACACCAATATATGACTAATTACTGTAACAGAAAGGCTATATATCACTACAAGAGCTGTAAGATGGGTAAGGTACTGCCCAAAGGGAGGACATCAGTGGAAGAACAATCAGGGCAAAGGAATGTTATAAAAGCAGCTTCTTGAAGATATTTGAGGGATTTATACTTTTATGAAATTTTATTAATGATCCTCAAGAGGATACCTATTGATAACCAAATTGACAGGCATTATCAACATGGTTATGTTTTTTATATAGGAAGTTGAGAGCTTGATTTCTGAAGCTACCATGTTCTAAAACATGTAGTGGACAGAGAAGAAAGCTCCAGGAATGCCCTGAGTAAGCACTGTGGTGAGATTCACTTCTAAATTTACACATCCATCTCTAAACTGGTTACCATAACCTTTTTTCATAATCTACAGAATGATGTAAATACTTTCACCCTGCTTAACTGAGGAGTTTATACCAGGCTGAGGTGAATTACACTCTAAAGATGATTGTTTCTCTTCAGTGACTATAAAAAGCCCTAGGCAAATGGGTTGGAGCAAGTCTAACTTTTAGATGTCTGTGCTAGGACAGATCTGTTCTATCCTCTGCCTGTTTGGGAAAAAGTCTTAAGAAGCTATCTGAAGTCAAGAATGGCTGCAAAAGACCTGGAGCACTGAGAAAAGAAACAACTCTCTTTTCCTTGGGTCTTGGAGTTTAAGCAAACAGATTACAGCATGTACCCATCAATAAACAAGTTTGCATTGGAATTATAAACTTCATTACTATTATTAAATAATCAGCATTCACTCCCTCTTCATCATTGCAAAAAATGGAAAACATCTCTAATGTTATTTGTGTATTAGTTTACCAGTGGTGGGGATCAAGGGGTTTCTTTATTACCAGAGAAAAATTAAATATCTTTGGTATGAACCCAATATTGATTGTCACCTTTTGAAATATGCCACTGAGAATAAATGTTTACTAAACAGAAAACATTAAATCATAAGCACTAATTCCCCAAGATATTGCATATTCTGCAAGACTTTTAACTAGAGAGAGAGAGATTCAAGACTCTGAACAATATGTGAACTTCATCTTCAGAGTGAGGATGGAAGCTTCTGAAATGATTTGGATATTGTATTGCTATGATCTTGGCCTGATTTACTAAAGAGTGATAGTTAAAAAAACCTACAAGCGATGTTTTCTTTTCAATTTTCCTTGCATTTCTGTTTCTAAACTACAGAACTGCTGGGAAAGTGCTGTTTGGAAGAGATTATTGACAACTTTTGAAGAAGCAGCTCACAGAAAACAGATGAAATCTATTTTCAGCATGTGATGAGAGAAGAAGAAACACATTTCATACCTAGATTCAGACTATTTCTGAATGGACAGAACCTGACATGTTGAATAAATTTCCAGACTCCTTACTGCATAAAAACAAACAAACTGAAAAGAAACAAAACCCAATGACTTGACTTTGAAAATTGTAAAGACTAAAAAGTTCACTATTTGTTGTAAGCACATTATATCATTCCTTTCAGTTTTGAATAGAAACCCACTGTGCCTGAAGCACATTAGTGCCATGATTTTTCAAGATGACCTGCACTTACAGCCTTTTTCTTCGAATCAATTCAAGTGCTTCAGCAATTACTATATAATCTTCCATCTTTCTGAAGCAGAATCTTCTCTTCAAATGTCACTAGATAGCACAGAGCTCCTCCAACATACTCATTATTCACCCTGGGTACTCTATTCCTGTGAGTCTTCCCACTGCAATCACTGGCCAGTGACACAAAGCAGTATTTCCAAGATGTAAACTACATATAAACTTCTTGTAAAAATGTAAAATACAAATTAATAATGAGATTTTAAACCAATAAAGAGCCTGGGTACTGGTCTCATACCTAAACTTAAAAGGCCCAGTTGCTTGAGACTACATCCATCTGCTTCTCCCAAACAACTCCTTGATAATGCTTTTCTTCACCTCTGAACTAGTTGTAAGCAAGTTAACTTCAGAAATGGAAGCAGTTTAGCTTCATTAATGCAATACTGCGCCTACAGTAAATAAGTTCTTCTGAGAGTGTTACCTGGACGGAGCGTGACATTAACCAGGTGAGTTCAATTCCACATACTGGAACCCATCCTGGAAACCTGTCTCAGGAACCTGCTTCTCAGCTTCCACAGCATAAGTTATTAACTTGGTCAGGACCTCTCTGTTGAGCTCAGTACGATCCTCTTGATGAAGGAACTTCCATGCTTCCACTTTGTCTAGTGTTTTGCTCCACCCTTATTCCAGAGGCTTCACTGAATGCCTCAGCTGCCTGTACATGGTTGTTCACTGCGCTCCTTTTAAGGACAACAGCCATTCTGCCTTTGGGCAACTGATACCTATGCTCCTAAATTCTGGCAAACTTCCCATGCCAATTATCAGTATGTCACAAAAAAACCAAAAAAGCCTTCAAAACCATACCATCTTCTGGCATATCCTGCTCACTGACTGAATGAACAATAATATCACTAAGAGACACGCCCTCTGGGTTGCTGTCATGGGACTCTGGCACGAAACCAGAACATCAACCTTGGATCATTTATAGGCCTAATTCACCATTTAACAACTTTTTGCCTCCCTAAAATATGGCCCTCATATTTATTCTTGTTGAAAGATTGTTGTGTAGTTGGTATTGTGTGAATCCAAGGCTGCTGTGTGTACTAAAACTTTTAACCTGTAGTAGATCTGCATGGACAAGTCTCATTACCAGAATAGACACTCTCAAAGCCTGGCCGAGTCTGTGTGCACACCAGCGTGGCTATATGGCAGACCTGCTTGCTTTCCTGAAGATTTTAGCACAGACTTTTCAGACTTCTTCCCACTGGAATGTGTACATTCCTCATATAACAAGGTGATAGAGACTGCGTTAGAGTAAACATAGATTTGTAAGCCTCTTAATTTCATGAAGTGTTAATAATATTCCACAAACTTACAGAATAACACAAGTTTGGCAGTGAATTTCAAAATATATTTCTGAAAATAGAGCACAGAAAAGCAGATGTCACCTGATTAAACACCATACTATGCTTTGAATTTTTATCATTTTGGAGAAGGAACTTTGCTTTAAAATTATTTGCACAATATAACTTCCAGATCAGGATTTTCATTTTTGGAAGACTACATGTTCAAGGTCAAGTTGGATGAGGCTTTGAGCAACGTGATCTAGTGAAAGATATCCCTGCACACAGCAGGGGGGGTGGACTAGATAATCTTTAGAGGTCCCTTCCAATCCAAACCATACAATGTTTAGTCTCATACAGAATGCAAAAGCAGCAGGTAAAAAAGTCTGCCCAGAATGGCACTATAAAATATGGCTTTGTTTGCAGGGGGCTTTCCTTCATGACAGCAAAATCTATTTTACATGGTCTTCTATCAACTAAAATTTGAGACAATAGTACCATAATGATGTCTGCCAAGAAACAACATGAGAAGGGAAAATATTTAAATCATTTCATCAGTTGTTTGCTAGCTTAAGAGCTTTTTGTTTAATTATTTCAGGTGATGACAGCTAATCAAAAGTGGTATAATTATACATTTTGTAATTGATGTTGTCTGTGTGTGGATGACATGCTGATGTCATCAACCATGCTGACTTTTGTATAAGATATTTGATCAGTTTTGTTATGGTTGAGGAAAGATGTTCATCAACCAAAACCATTAACTATTATCTTTGATTTATATTCTCAACAAAATTCAACTTCCACTTCATTGGAAACACCAGAGGATAAATCTAAAGAGTACTAAATTTATTCTGGTGAAACACAAAATTGAATAAAGATAGTTTGTCAAAAATATGTAGGAAGATTTAACTAATCAATGTCACTATGTGAAATTTCTCAGTGGTGTAATTATTCTAAACTGATCATTCCTAGACTTAATCTTATTTTTTCATTTCATAGTTACTAGTAACTTTAACAGTTTGCTTCCTTTCAGTAAAAGACATTTTTATTTCCATTTTATTAACACACTTTAAAAGTCCTTACATTTATTTAATATTCTGTCATCATGTTTAACTTTGTGGGAAAATAAATGCTTTTCTTTTTTTCCCCTCAGGTGGCACTTTACTGATCAAGTTTCTGTTATATTAATTACACGCTCTCCACATTCAAGCTATAGAAATATAATTACATTTTCTGGTTTTGGTACAGATTTTTGGAATTCTTTATCAGAGGTTTTCCTGTCTTGGCCCAAAACTTCACATTAATACTTTATTCTCCAAAATGGTATCTGTTTTTCATAAATGTCCACATGTAAAAACACATGAAAAAATATGTCTTATAATGGTTAGTTATGTGTAAAGGTTAAACTTTATAATACGCTTGAGTTTGGACGTATGTCTTCTCTGTCAATATTCTTATGTACTTTTTGTCTTTATAAAGTTTACCAAACTGCTAGATGGGCTCATCCAGATTCTTCTCACTGACAGGCATATATTTTAGATAATAATAAGTTTCATTTTCCTTGTTCCTTCCTTTAATTTTCAGTCATCCAAGTCACCCCTGTCCCCCTTTAAGTGACCAGGTTATCATCAACAATAAAATTGTGGCAGTCATTTATAAGGTCCTGAGAATATTTCATAGCCAGATCAAAGACGGGTTTATCTTAATCAAGACTTCCTAATCTTTCACCAATTTTGGACAATAAACGCACAGATATATTTACTCAGGGATTCTTTGTATTCTAAACTCTCTCAAAAAAACCTTCTATGACAACTACCAGCAAAACAAACCACTCAAGTACTCCCATCTCCCCATGCTGCAGCAAGCAAACTCACAATAAAATTGGCTTGTGAAGTCTTGGAGCTAGCTGAACATATTCCTCTTCTTACTCATTCAGTGTGAACTGTGTCAACACCTAGTAAACACTGTACAAGCTTGGCTTGGCAGTGTCTCCTCTGCTGCCAGGAGGCTGAGTGCCTTGCTGGTAGTAAATGTGAGCTCGTAGCATGCCCCAAGTCAGGCAGTCCCAGTGAAATGGGCCAGGCTTGTGGAGCAAGTTGCTGCTTGAACAAGAGAGTAAGGTACTAGCACACATGACATATCAGCAGCACCATTCAGCATGGTTGAAGAATTTTCCTGTTAATGAAGTTTAAATTTCAGGCTGAAACTGCAGCGATGAGAGGAGGCTGCAGCCACACAACTTCCACTGGGGTGGGCTAGAAGTGGATAGAGACAGTCTCTGCTCCTGTCTTCACGCCCGTGTCCACGTGTACTTATTTTACTACTGACTGAAATTAATCACAGAAAATTAAGGTAGCTATGTGGTTAATAACATGTCTTAATAGTCCAAAACGCAGATGCAGTGCTGGGATATCTGCATCTACCTCTGCATTTTCCCAGTGTTTACACTGTCCATGTCAAAGGACATGGCTTGCAGCCCCAGCAAAACCTGCTGCTGTCACATTAAAGAAAGGCAGCTCAACTTTGAAGAGTAAATTGTGCTTGATAAGAATATATTTTCATAGATTATTTTTTCAGCATTATCACAGGGATTCTCTGAAGGAGTAATGGAGTGGCAGGAAAAAATCACCTGAGAAGTTATTTTTGAAAAGATTAATGCTTCTGAGATGAAAACTGACCAAATGTAAATTCTCTTACATCCACAGAATTAATCTGCATGAATAAGCGTCTATGTGTCTGTGACTTACTATTTTACAGGAAGTTTCACTGAGTTTGGGAGCAACCCACTTAATGTGTCGTAAGTAACATGAAACTTCATGTGCCATGCTGCAAATGTTTTTTTCTTTCAAGAAAACCTTTTCTTGTGGGACACAAGTGCAGTTTCATAACAAGAGAGCATATTTGTATCAATGTTGCTTAATCAACAGTAAAGGAAAACATGTATTTCAATGAAAAAATATATTTCAAGGAAAACATATTTCAATGATTAAAAACTAAAATTCTGATGTTAAATCACACTATAAATCTCCCTTTGAATCCTGTAATGTGTTTATTAAAGTAATATAGAAAAAATATAGAAAATTATTAACCACTAATTAATATTTTCTTTCAAAATAGACCAAGTTCAGAGATCAGGTCCAGAGTTGCACTGAACCAGATTTTAAGGCTCTTCCAGTTGCCACTGAATTTGAACCAGTGTTGAACTCTAACAGCCTGAAAGATCAGGGAGCAGTAATCACGAGATTTGGCTAGCACCCATCCCCTTGTCCCTTATTCTGAAATAATTACTTATTTCAGGTTCAAAGCAAGCTGTAAATTAACATTGTAGGACCATGACATTTTGTGGAAAGATTCAGAATTCTTCTTAATTGTAACTAAGAGGATATATAAAAACCACAGAAAGATGCTATTACTTTGTTATTAGAAGTAATTCTGAGCCTGTACTTAGGATCTTATGATATTTTAAGAGTAGTTTTTAACCTGTGTGTGCATTCCAAGTCTTCAGCAATTGTTCATTTAAAGCCTATCTGTGTCATCCTTTGAAGCCAACGGGGTTTCTCAGTACACAGTGGGCACCTAATGAATAACAAGTATGTTCAGTTACACTGCAGTCTGGGGAAATATTCACATTCCCTCAGGAGCTGACCATGATGGAAGAAAGAATAGAAGCCATTGGGGATTCCCCACAGAAATGGCTAAGTAGAAGAAAAGGAGCAGGGCTGGGATTTCTGAAAAGTGCTGTTTTATTTAACATCCCCCATCCAACACCTGGAAACATTCTGCAGAAGCCTCTCAGTCCTGATGATGAATTTTCATTGAGCCTCCAGCAGAATTATGCAATTTGTCCCCCAAAAGAGCCCTGGAGCTGCCTGGTTCTCTGCGAGCTCAGTCACGTGGGTCTGAGCCTCCAGCCTCTGGGGTCAATGGGCTCACACAAGTTTACATCAGTGGTGGGCAAGGCTTCTCCAATAAGTGATTTCAACAAAAGTTAGGAGATGGATTTACAGCATGTCTGCTATTACCTTTGTGCAGCAGATATGAAGCAGGAATGAACGAGCATGCTCTAGATCTTGCCGTATCAGCAGCAGTAATGCACAGAAGCTTGTTCAGGTAGCCAGGCTACATTTCCAGCAGCACCTGCCAATGCCAATGCCAGCTGGACAGTTTAATTTTGGAAACACCTCATGCCTTAAAAAGAGGCAGCTCTACTGACCCACGCCAATGAGTGCTTGCCTGAAGGATCTGCTTAGGTGAGGGAAGTCAAATCGTCAGATCCAGTGAGTGTAAGTCAGGAAGAAAGTGACACAAAACATACTTTACAGGTCAGAAAAGAGAAATGTCTTTTATGTTTTATAAATCAACAGTATTTCTTTACATTTATATGAAAGGCTTCATTAGCCATATATTTCCAATTCCCAAGAAAATATGAAGGAGAAGGAGGAGAAATATACAACTCCACAAATATGTAAAGTATGGCAGTCTGGAATTCCCTACAGAAATTAGTTATGGAGAGACATTAATCACTGTACCCTCTAACCTGGCTTCAGGTCACTACCTTTACTCGTAATCTTTGCAATCATTAACAATCAGCCAATTTACATATATAGCTCTGTAAAAGATTTACAGGTTCAGATTGTAGGAATGAGCTCCAGACATCACTGCAAGCTTCCCGTCTTTCTGGTTCTTCCAAATTAAACCCTGGATTATGTTCTATTCCCATCCTCCCCTGCCCCCCACATCCCCCCCCCAAAAAAAATAAATTGTCCAGCCATAGTGGAATAATAATTTTAAAAAATACAAAAATTTTGTATTTTGTTCTATTTCAGAACAGCATCATTTTTTCTAAAATATATCCTGAGTAATTATAACTTTACTCATGAAGAAGGCAAAAGCAAATATTTCAGGGAAAAATGTATTTTTGTGTGCTGCTGGGTAGCAAGACACAGCAGCTCTGGGCTCTCAAGGGCTGGATTCTTACACACAAACTGAACAGCAGTAGCTTAAATGAACTTCTTGAACAACTGTTGCATACACTTTTAACAAATTGTCAACATTTCAATGAAATTAAACTTTTCTCTCCTTTCCTGTTGCGTGACACAGTAACTTTTGTGGAACAAAACCACCCTTACAATCCCTGGTCAACTTCCCTTATTTTATGAAAAATGTTGTTTTCTACCTGACTCAGCAGTTTTAATCTCACTATAACACACCTACTTGTTCAATATAAAGAAAATACTTCTTAAAAACAAGAACTACATTCCCAGCTCTGGTACTCCAGGCCAGACTGACACTACCAACTATTTAGTCTCTCTATGTTTAACCCCCTGACAGGGGCAATACCTGTCCCTTTTTCCTGTCTCCTATATTGAGATTGGCACAGCTCAGTGCTGGCTCATCCTGCACCTCAGTTTTTCCTACGGGACACCTCTGCTGAGCTTGCTGCTTTTCCCTGAGAAGGGGCAACTGTTGGTTAACAGTGATCATTGCTCAAACAGCCAAATTCCTCCTGCCTGCCCACAGCTGCCAGCGGGGAGCAGAGGCTGACTCTGCAGCCACAGTCCAGAGGAGGGATGGTAGCCTGACCTATAGTTTTCAAAACTGTATCTGTCTCTTCTGACTGCTGAGGCTGAGACAGTTTGCAATAGAGATTTCTGCTCTGAGTGTTAACAACATCCACCAATGGGGTACCATTTCATTTAGGATCCTTGTGCTCTAGCTATGTACAGGCAATAAACACTGCCAACCCACTACAGCAAAGTATGCTGAGTGGTTATGACAACTCCCCCTTATAGGATATACACGTTGTATGTTTATGCGGACACACACCCCTTTCCCCAGGTATCCTGAAAAATGACAATGGGGGGTTAATGAGAGTTTCTGTCAGATTCTGGAAACTCTCTCCTGGCTAATCAAGTGGTGTGCAAATTCCTCTATCACAAGGTTCAATGCCTCCACATTCCTTTGCAGAGTGTCAGGGTGATTTAACAACAGGAAACCTGCTGCTGCTGGTTGCAGAGCAACCAAGGAGAGAAATTCTCTGTGTTATAAGAATTTGGTCTTCAGCCAGGCTCAAGTTCACATAACTGGGGCTGGAGAATAGCTGACCACAGCTAGGAGATGAGACTGAAAGGTGTCCACAGCAGTTTCCTCCCTAGACCACTTATAGGGCTTCTCAAAGGAAACTGAGTGGCTTGAAAGCTTTAAAAAAACAAACAGACTTTATTATAAAGTGAGTCAACTAACATTTTAAATTTGAAAAAAATCAGCTAATTAAGACACAAATTTAAATATATAAATAATATTTTTTTTATACATAGCTCTTCCTCTCCAACATAGTCCTTTATTCTGGACTTGGTTTAGCTAGTTTTGTGGCTTTCC
The DNA here is from genome assembly GCF_047716275.1 of Strix uralensis. Classification (NCBI taxonomy): domain Eukaryota; kingdom Metazoa; phylum Chordata; class Aves; order Strigiformes; family Strigidae; genus Strix; species Strix uralensis. The sequence goes on along the minus strand of NC_133976.1, from coordinate 25,366,385 downwards.
GACCATCGCAAATTCTGCACAGCCTCCCCTGATTGGGAGAGGCTTCCCCCTGGCCCTGTCAGGGGCTGACCGGCTGCTCCCTGCTCCTCACAGCAGTTCCCATCTCTGGGCTGCAGGTCACCAGCTCCGTGCCCTGCTCCCTTGCTGTCTCTTCCTGATGGCTCTTGAACCTGCCTGGAGCCTCAGCACACTTGCTCACTCGGGAGCAATTTTCCCCATCTTGCCTTCTTTCCAGTTGGCTGCAGCCAAACAGTTTCTATTTAAAGGATCAGCATGAAAACATCCATACTAACAAACCAAATGTCAAATCTGTCTGGCTCAAGATCTCAACCGTGTGGACCAAATGGCTTTTTGGTGGCCAGCCCTCAGGATAAGATTAGTTAGACCCTGCCGCTCAGCCTTGGAGGCAAAGGGAACTGTGCAGTCAACAGCCCCATTAAAAGCCTTTAACTCTGTTAATATCTTCCTCACCTGTCTTCTCTCTTGACAGGCCACATAGCAGTCTCAGCTCTGGGAGATGCTTGCATAGAGAGCAGGCAGAGTCACCTGGGCTGTGCCATCACCACCACATTTTGTTCACCTCAGTAGTCTGCTCTGTGCCCTGGCTGCCTTCTCCAAGGCTGAGGTCCTGCTCCAGCTCTCCAAAGCCTGGAGCACACAGCTGCCTGCAGCAAGGACAGGCAGCACGAGTCTGGGACGTGGGACTCTGCGGGGCCACATGGGGCCGTGCGGAGCCCGATGGTGCAGGCAGAAAGCGCAGGACCCTCCCTCCGTGCCTGTGCATCTCCTGTGCGCACAAGGGTGACACACATCAGCCCTGCTCCCTGCGAACAAACTGCGAAAGCGCTGGTATTTTATCCTGAATTTGAACTGCATCACCAAACGTTGAGAAAGGCAGCTGCAGACCTGCAGAGAAGGTCAGGGGTATTGTGGATCTGACCATTGCAATTAAGGCCCATCCCTTAATTTAAAAAAAAAAAAAAAAAAAAAAAATCACAATCAGTATCGGCTAAGCCACAAAACAACATTCTTCTTAAGTGCATGCCGACTGTTACCAATACTGCAAGCAATGAAACTATAAATATAATAACTAGGAATTAACCTCCTTACCTAATGCAAATTAACATTGACTAATCTCTATAGCTGAACATATTTGGTTTACAGTTAGTAATCAATGTGTCACTAGCAGGGGCTATGGCAAATTCAGGCAGCTTGGTGAGTTATAGCTGAGTATAACTGCATACACACGCTGTGTTCTTAGATGAGTTTCAAAAGTCTGTACACAGGATTCCCTAATTACCTACTAATTCGCTTCATTTTAACTAATTTTGCACTTACATTATCTTTTGCCAAGGTTGTTCTTTGCAGTGGTTCTCCATTGTTTGTTGTAGCATGATTTGACAAATGTTTGTTACAGAAAACAGCAGGTCAACAGGCTGTCAATGCATTGCAGTAAAACCATACTCTACAGAAAGCACGTGCTGTATTTGTAATATAAGTGTGTATAAAGTTCAAGTTATGACACAGCAACACAAACTATATTTGATACTCAAACTTTCTCATAAGCTCTGTTACTGTAAAGGTCAGTAGAATGTGAATGATAGTAAACTTTCGAACCTTTATAAGTATATAATATTTACCACTTAAGGCAGGGTTTAGTAAGATTATGGGCTACACAATGTAGTGTTAGTACATAACAGGCAAGATTTCTTTGTTAAAACTTTTCAGTAATCTTCACTAATATATATTTCTGTGTGTCTTATCATACACCAAAGGAAAGAAAAAGGGAGTTGGGGGGGGGGGGGGGGAACCGTACCTTATGTTTGTTTATGTCTCTTTTGTTAATTATTCTTACTTTATTAAAGCTCATACGTATATTCAAGCAGTTTATATTAATCAAGTGGTAGTTACCGTTTACAACGAGCTCACTAGAATATGCACCAAAACCAAATAAAAAAGATGTCATGAATACAATCAAAGCAAATCCATTTAGAAGGTGAATGACTATCCATGGTGTTCATTCAGATCTAGCTGTTACGTATATTCAACTTTACTTCCTCTGACCAGTGCCTTGTTTACAGTATCTGAAGCAGCTTTTTCAGAGGAAGAATGAGATTTTCCAGTGTTTCTACATCCTATCATTTCTGTCTGTCTGCTCTGTCTTTCCTTTCTATCTGCTCCTCAGTGGATTGCTGGCAGGCTGACCTGCAGAAAAATCGTATTTAAAAATGGATTCTTTCTCTGCTTAACAGGACACAGTCCTCCCAGCTCAATTCATTTCACCACAGTGAGATTTGTGTCACAGTTAGGCAAACAGTATTACTTCAAGAGGAAGGGAGAAGTTTTCAAAACTGACTTTTCAAAGCACTCAGCTTCACCGACTTGTTGGAAGTCTCCAGGCTTCACAAGAAATTGAACCCTCTGGGTCATTTGTATCTAACTTAGGTATAAAAACATCCTATTAATTTTCATTCATTCATTCCTCAGACAATGAAATATAAAAATTAGTATCATGCTCCCTAGGTTTTAATATTTACTGGGTTTTAAGGATTACTTGCTCAAAGGGAGGTTGAAGGAGGAGGATGGACTTCTCCTGCAGAAAGAATAAGGGATTAAATGCATGTCACTTATTCCACTTGCAACTTTTAAAAATCTTTTGAATAAAGGACTGTTTACAGAGCTTCTCCTCATTTTTTTCTGTTCATACACAATTAAGAAGTCAGAAAGTTTCTCTTCTCTCAGCAAATTGTAAGGAACCAATGTGCATTAAATATCTGAGGGTCAGATTCTGTTACAGTTACTTACTGAACACAGGGAGTTAAACTGACAAGGAAAACCACAGGGAGAAAATTGAAGAAATTAAAATGTTCTGAACATCTGACATTATGAAAATTGTTCCTAACACCAAAACCAATTAGATAGTAGAGGAGATATTCAGGGAAGTTCATGGGAGAGCTAGGTGGAAACAGTAAAAACAATTATTCAAGGTCTGAGAATAGACTAAATTATGATGAGATTTCTTATAAGTGATGGTGACACAATGAGCTTTCGTTATGGCTCAGTATGTGGCTGAGCATAGCAATGGCAAAGCAGAGGCGGCATCTCTAATTCCCTCTAAGTGACAGCAACGTGCGCGGCTTTGCTGAGCCATTGGCTTCTATAGCAGCATCTGGGTTCCCCAAATTTCTGTAAAGTAACCTACATATTTAACTGAATAAATACTGATTGAGGGTCTGGTTTTCAACAACACTTTAAGTCCAAACTCCATGATTTTATGCAGTTAGCTTATGGCTGAAAAGAGCCAGGCTCCTTAACAGGACTATAACAATATTGTGGGTTTTCTGCTCTAAAATTGCCTTCCTTCTGTAGTTCTCAAAATTAACTGTGTTAAGAAAACTGCTGCATGAACTGAAAGCATGGACAACATGAGAATATGAATTTGTTATTTTAGGTTCTTATCATCTTGATTCTATGATTAGGCAAAATATGATGACATGATAAATGATAAGAGGATAAAATGTCAGTATTTGCCAATGATTTGAATGTCAGGGCACTTGTCCTTCCCAGATGCTTTTTAGGAGCAGCTGGATGCAAACATCCACAAACAAAAGCAGACAGAATTATAATTTTGCAAAGAACTAGCAAGGCTTGCTCTGCTTCTCAAGAGAAGGTTAAAAAAGCTGGGGGGGAGGACAGTAAAAAACCCCCAACAAGCAGAATTCATGGCTTCCAAGTACTTTCATATTACTTCATACTGGAACACAAACAAGGATGCAACTTGCTACAGATTCCTTTGAATTCTGGGAATCCTTTTTTCCAGCTACTTTTCACCAGCAAAACAAGCTGGAAAACCTCTTCTCTCCAGAGAAATGTTCAACTTAGATACCGCTACAGAACAAGATATAATTTTTTAAATTCATTGAAGTAACTTAGTTAAATAAATTATGATCAAGGTTTATGTTCTTTTGGGGCTTTTTTTTTTTTTTTTTTAATCAGCCTCATCTGTGTGCTAAATTATTTATATTACAGTCTGGCCTACAAGACTCAAACTGAAACTGTGGACACATTGCACTGGAGGTTTAATGTCTGGTTTCCTTTTAACTTGAAAACTTGTCTTGAAAGAAAAAAATCAAAACCTGCAGTAAAACAACCAAAATAACATTAAAAGTTTCTTTTCATTTACTTCAGTGAAACAAACCTTGCTTTACCACTACGATAAGTGAGGGGAAAATTAGGACAGCTGTCAAGGGTCTAAGTACCATTTAATCTAAAATAAAAACTTCTCCTTTTCCAATTTATTTTAAACTAATGCTGCTTCACTGGCACAAAAGAAATAATGGTTCAGATTCTCTACCTGAAAAAGTGGATGTTCAGCTATCAAAAGAAGCATAAAACACTTTGCAGTTACATGGCATCCTTTACCTGAGCATCTCATGGCACATCTCGGTGATTCACCATTTTACTGAAGCAGAAATCGAGGCACACAAAGAGGAAGGTCTGAATTTTTGAAGGAAGCCTGTAATTAGGAGTGCTTTCACATTAGAAGGGTTAGCTTTCAGCAAAGTTAACTTCCAGTCTTTGAAAGTTTAAGTTCAACTGACATAATGTTTGCTTCATTGGACAACATCTGCTTTTATTAACCAGTCTGGTGTTTGAGGGCCTTTATCTCAGCTCTTTGTCTAAATTCCAATTGCAGGTATCATAAAACTATGTCCAAAATTTGAGACTGATGATTTACCACTAAATGACATGTTGTAGATTGTTGGTAGACTACATGACAGTCAGAAAGAATGAATTTCCCCAGTTCTAACCTCTAGGTAATTTTGCCTCCCCACTCCAAGTCTTCCTGATGTACTCCTCTTTGAAGAATTATATTTAGGAGTTTAATATTTTAAGACCTAAAGAAAACTAAGAATGAAACATTTTATCTCAAGTTTCTGCTTCATACAGAGTAAATTAGAAGAGCAATACAAAATAATAATGCAAAGGGATGAACATCAAAACATGCTGATATGTGAACATCTGTCAGTGACACCTACCTCCATGCTGGACCAAACATTACATTGCACTACAGATTTCTGCAACGGGAATGAAATCGCAGCTCTTTATCATGTGTCTCCTACTGTATAAACTGAGGCTGTTCAAGGCAGAGTATAAAATTACATACTTATACAGAGAGCTTTTGAGGAGCAGCAAGTTTTTTTATTTACTCCTAAAGCTGCCTTAGAAAAGGGTTGTGGCAGGCTGGTGGGGCAAATACCAGGCTATGCAAGGATTGAGTAGGAGCAAGTACAGAAGAATGTCATAGAGCTGAAATGTCTGATGGTTAACCTTCTCAATTGGTTTGCAGTCACTGAATGAGAGAAAAACTGAAAAATTTTTTGTCTAACATGGCTGGTGAGCACTTCATTCATTTCAGAAATAAAAAGTCACTGAAATCTAACAGTCCCTATTTTGTCTGCTAAAAAATGACCAAATCTCACTGACTACTTGTTCTGCTGAGAGTGAAAGCTATGCTGTCAGAGACATGACAGAAATACTCTTCAAGAATAATTAGTTCATCTAAGTGGTACACTTCTAACAACAAACTTAATTGAAGTTAAAGTTTTAAAAGTTCAAGCTTCACTTATGGAGGTATTTAACCAGTTACTTGCATCATAATTGACTCATCTGCTGCCATTTGCATGAAGATGGCTTTGGTGCTTTTCTTTTGCACATCATATTGCAAAAACAATTTCTGATTTGTTTACTAGAGAAGTATGAGAGAAGATTTTGTTAACGAAACAGTGTGCATTTGTTTCTACATCAGCACTTCATTTAATAACCCTCCCTTTTCCTGCAGTATGTGCAAGCCTAACAAAAAGCCCGTTGATACACGGGCACTGTAGCCCTCTCTGGCACTACCTGCATGAGGCAGCCAAAGGAAATGGAGCAAGTGATGCTCATAACACAAGGACCCAAGGGGTAAAGAAGTCTCTCCCTCTCCGTGACTGTGGTGAGGGGATTAAAATCCCAGTGACCGGATCTAATTAAGCCTGGAAACATAAAGGGTTTACCTTTAAACACAGGAGGTTCACAATCCCGTCAGTCAGCCATGTGCCTTGCAACCTCTTATTTGGTAAACTGTGCAATGGGCTATGCCACATTTCTAAGATCAGGCCAAATCTGAAGCCCACAAAAGAAGATGGAAAAATTCCCATGCTTTTGAACCAGTCCATCATTTCTAACTGATGCTGTCTGTTAAATAGAGTTATCATTTCAGAGCATCTGCCGGACAGTGTGTATTATCCCTGGGCAGAGGGGGAGAGGGCCACCACATTGTGCTGGCACATCCCCTGTCATTACAGAAACAAGGGATGCCTGACAACTGAAAGAAATCAATGGCAATTTGCTCATAACTGCTTGGCAGAACAGCAGTTACTTTACTGATTAAATCATCAATTAACTAACAGAGGTAAAATTCAAAAGTAACGGAAGCTTCACAGTGTTGCTATGTAAAATATTCTCTATTCTGTTTTCAAGCTGTTATGTGATCTGGAGAAGTCCTGCTTTGTTCTCTCAAAGTCTGTTGCCATGGAAGTGTCTGAAATATCACAAGTTAAGCACTATAGCCTCTATTTCCTAAACAAATAAGCAGTTTTTCCATCTGCAAAGGACCACAAATGGTACTTGTGATACTCTCAGATATGCATTGCACTTGCCAAATGCTTTTAAGCACTGAGCTCAGCTCTAAGCAATTGGGTCACCTAACAGGAAGAACTAACTAAAAGGTGCTGCTTTGTCTGTGGGCAGAAGGGGGATGTTCTGGAATTTTGGAATTCACAGTATTTCCAAATCATATCAGGTCATCCCTCACTTCTGCTGTTTACCAGCAAACAGACCCATTGCAAACATGAAGAAAAGGGGAAACCAGGTGAGCTTCAACTCAGGCAAAGCTTAAAGTCAGATGTCCAGGTGGACAACATAGCCTCATGAGCAAAAAGGATAAAACAACAGAAGGCTCGATATTCAGCTGCCAAACCACTTCTGCCTGTTAGGAAGCAGGATGATACCTTTTTTTTTTTGGACAAAAGGGCTGACACCACTTGATGTGCTTGTCAGAAACTGTGTTCAGAAGAGCATAGATAGTGCTGCTGTGCCTGCTGCTTGCAAGGATAGAGAGGGAGAGAGAAGGACATCTTGCTTCCCCACTCCCTAAAATGCAAGACGACATGAGGCAAGCCAGCCCACAGTCTGCAAGGGGGTAGACCTGAAAGGCGCAGCGTGGTGTTTGTTTTCCCTGCCTGACGCATTCGGAGCAAGTGAACAGGAAAACCGGGAGCAGTCTGACACTGCAGTCTCCCTTGGAGTCTGTTTTCAAAGAACAAATATAGCGGTGCTTACTTTTTCAGAAGGGACAGATCTTTTCTCAGAATAAAAGCTTAACTTGGAGAAAAATCTGCTTGCATGTTGTTTTTCACAACATATGCATTCCTACTGAACAAAGTATATGGTGACAGAAACATTTCTGACATTTAAAAACAGCTGCTATGGTTTCCCATTTATTTATTTATGTATTATTCCCCATAAGAAGGAAACTGGGAAGAAGAAAGGAATTTCATCTTCTTCTTTAGAGGTTTCTTATTAAAACTTTTGCAGGATTTCATAGATTTATACAAAAGTATCCTGTGCAGGTCTTCAAATCTCATTCCAGAGCTACTGCATATAAGAAGGAATTTTTTTTCCATTTCTCCATTTTCTAATTTCTAATTTGAATTTATCTAGGTGAGAGCAAGTACAGCTCTTTTCATCAGAAGGAGACTTAAGGTTTGGCCCTTGACCGTCGATCCTTCCAGCTTTTTGGCTAAAATGTCTTTGAGCAGATGTAAGTTCTGGGCTGCTTGTGGTTTTGGTGAGCTTACAAAAACTGAACTTTAGAAAAGTTAGGCAATGACTCATGATCTCCAGACCTAGCCACCTTGGTTAGGACTGAACAAGCTAAGCAAGGCCAGGTGCAGTCAGTGAGGTCAGCAGACCAGGTGACTGTTGCTGGGAGCTGCAGTGGTGGGTTGCGCCGGAGCAGCAGCATTCCTGAAAGGTATTGGAAGCACCACACCGAAGAAGGGAGGGTCATAAATCTGTATAGTCTTCACAGTAACCCTTCTGGTTTTGGGGGAAATGTGATAATTTTAGTGTCTTGGCCAAACCATATGGCCTGTACAACCAGTGTCATCTCGGATATAAGCTGTGTTCTTCACTTAATAAACAATTTCACACTGTGCTGTAGCACACCAGTAAATAGAGGATATGTTCTGTCAAAAAGCTGCAGTCTTTCCATACACATGAAGTAATTTCCAACAATACTTTTTGATTTGGAGACCCTTTCCATATGAGAGTCTTGGATTAGTATCTGGTATGAAATGACTATCACCACAGCACCACCAGTAGAGCAAGGTTACTAAGTTCCTTAACAGAAGTATCTAATAGGTAATCTTTTAACATTGGACTTAGTGTTTAAAGGGAAAAGATCATCCTCCTTTCAAATACACTAGAACAATAATATGTAATGACAATAATGAAATTCTTTCACTTAGAACACTAGTAACAGACATCATCTCCTCTGTTGTAAGTGCCATTTAGACTTCCTGTGCAAAGGGCTGGAACACATTATATTGCAGTTGAAGCTGTGTGCTAATACTTTGAGACAGGAGGTCCAGTATATTACAATATCAGAGGAACACATGAGCTATAATTTTTATCTCTATGTAATTTCCAGATACAACAACAGGCTCACCATAAACAGCTTTTAGAACAAGAGTCTTATTGCACAGCAGCTGAATCCAGTCCTGGATTTGCAGCAGACGCATACACTGCTGATTAGACAAGGTGCAGATTTTACTTAATGAGTAACATGCAATCTTACTGAATCTTTGAAGTGAAACCTTTGGCTATTCCAGATTAAAACAATGACCCTACTGAAGGCGTCCTTCACCTTTCTGATAAGGTAAGGTGGTAAAAGTAACTAGCTCATATGTTAACCAAGAGTTTCATAAGAAACAGAAGATAGTCATTCATTAGGCAAAAACCTATGTCTTTCTTAATTCTTAGACACTAATTTTATCCAGGGAAGAGTTTCAGATGTTACAATTAAGAAAACTGACTGTTAATCTTTAGCTCATTTATCTGTTGCCAGACGCGTGCTTAGCCCAACAATCTATGACCACTAAGCCCTTTCTGCCCGCTTGAACTTCAGAGTGCTATAAAAGCAATTATAACAGAAATATGTTCAAATTATGTCAGAACATGAACAAACTTTAAATGTCCTGATATATCCAATAAAGAAATTTTTGTGCTATTTAGGGCAAACAAAAATACCAAAACAAAACAAAAAAACCCACACTAATTTCTATCAATTTAGGTATCTATTAATCACTATTAGACTACAGAAATTGGTAGCAGTAAGCCATTGAGGTCTAAATTCTGGCCTCAAAACCAACCAGCAAACCCACAAAAACTTCTGTGAAAACCTATATCATTGAAAACTGATGCAACCACTCCACTCTTGCTGTATAAGTACACATCCATGAAAGCTCTACAAGCAAAAGCAGATTGTCTATTTTGTAATTGTAACACTAGTCAGTTATAAAAAGATAGATGAAACTTCATATTTTTACATTCAGAATTCAACTGCCTGTTTCAAACACTCTGGGGTCCAATTCTGTCACTTTGTGCACGTGGTACAATAAATGCGGTATAGCTGCAGGGTTCCCTCCTCCCACTCCCTCAGAATTTCTGGAGGGCGGCCAAAGCGGCGGCTCCTGCTTTAGTTCACAGACAGCCTCAAAGAGTGGTTCTGGGAGAGAAAGATGAAGACTTGGGTGACCTTCCAAGACAGCCCAGCATGGCACAGATGTGCACACCCTCACTGGCAGTGGCAGGGCCATTTGTTGCCACCCTTGCTTTTCCAGGCAAGGACTCTGGTGACCATGCAGAAGTGCAAGGACTCTCACTGTCTATTGAGGAAAAGAGGATGATCCGTATTTCCCTTCCTCTTCCACTTTTGTTTTTCCTCTTTTTCACTAATGAGAAGGATTGAGACCACTGGGGGCCTGGGATATCCCTGTTCGATTGTAGTCTGAAGATACAGAGTGAGAAAAGAAGGCCACAGCTGGATCTTGGTACTCTTTAGGTATCTTCTGCTGTGAGCAGATTTTAAGGGTCTTTGTAGCAGGTTATGAAACAGAGAACTTCTGAGCCTGCCCTAACATATGTTATTAGCTGAACTGTGTTCAGGCATGCAGAGACAGAAAACACGCTGCCTAAAGTGGAGCCAGTCCTGCCTCTCAGGCTATCGGCCATGTGGTCTTTGACCCTGACAAGGCACATGGCTGCTTACATGCTTTGGTTTCCCCTTTTGACAGCTATAATAAAAATCCTTCCCTAATGTCACTATAATGTGTTAAGACATCAGTGTTTGCAGCTATCTGCTTTGCTCCTCTGACATGATTTTATTACTCAGCAGCAGGAATGACAGACAAGCACCTGCATCTCAGCTACTCTAGTGCAAAATATGATATATTACATCCTTGGTGGAAAAAGAGAGCACAGTGGTGTGAACTTAATCAACAGCTGAGGTGCAAGTATATGTGAAAGAAAGGCAGGGTAGCTAAGGACAGTAATATCTTAAATCATGCCAGTATGCTTCAGTGAAAGGTATCCGTTAGATAAATTGATCACTCTGCTATCCACATGTATCCATATTTATCCAGAATAAATGGGATACACAGAATTATAATTCAAACATTACATCAGAAAGTCCTTAACTTATCCACCTTCCAGAAGGACTTTTATGAAAGCATTTGTTGGGGCTTTTTTTATGTTGCAAACATTACTTTTGCACAGTTTTAATTAACTAAAGGAAGTTGCATATGATGTCATGGTGACTGTACACCATTCATTTTGTGTTACTTCTACACAACTAGTTAAAGGAGTATTAAGGCAGACTCAAAATGGGTTTCCCAGTCTCCCACTGGAAACCCGCATTGCCATTTGCAAAGCAAAAAATATATGATCATTCAGTAAACTATCTTCTATTATGGCAATAATGAATGATACATAAAACAGTCTAAAACTAACTTCAACTATAATAATTCAAGCACATACCAGGTCCGGGGCTTATAAAGAAATCCAGCCAATCTGGAGCAGGGAACCTGTGTTCAAACAGGAGGCATAGAAAAAGTTGTGGTGAAGATAAGGAAGCCACTTCATTTGTGGGACATCAGTAGCAGATGATTTGCTCTTGGGCTGTCACTGTCATAAGTCTCCTTTCCACCCACACAGGTAGGAAGAACAAGAAAGACACCGTCCCACATTGTGAAGTGAGAGACTACTTACTTAGGGAACCACCCCTTGGCAAGATCTCATTTCTTTCTTTTTTTTTCTTTTTTTTTTTTTTTGGTCCCCTGCACTTCAATAATTTTTAAGCCTTTAGAAATCTGAGTTCTGAAGAAACAGCTCTCTTCTCCTTGATTTTACATTATGTTTTAATAGGGAATGGACTAATCTGAGAGCAGAACCTTTATTAGCAAACTGAAGATCATGTTCCTTTACTGCAAGATACTAGACACCACTGAATTTTTTGATATTTGAGAAGACTGAAGGTGTTTTAATTTTGTTTTTGTTTCTCACTATCCAACCTATTTTAACTGGCAATAAATTAATCTTCCATAAGTCTGTTTTGCCCATGATAGTAACTGGTAAGCAGTGTCCCTGTCTTTATCTTGACCCACAAGTTTCTCCATCTTATTTTCTCCCCTGTTCTGTTGAGAAGGAGGAATAGTGAGAGAGCAGCCCAGTGGGTGTCTGGCAGCTGGCCAAAGTCAACCCACTGCAGGATGCAAGAGAGAAAAACAGCCTGCAGGAAAAGAAGTCCCTACTCACCTTGTCTGGGTTGTCTCATCCTCTTGGTCAATGTAAGGATAAGATTATCACTACACTTGCCCCCACAATCTTCACCACCTGCTGAGACCACTGCTAGTTTTTTTGCCAGCAGCGACCAGTATCCAACATTCAGGCTGCTTCTTGTATCTCTGATTATCTTAGGAGCTAGTTTCTCATGGTCATTCCTTCTTTTCAGCATCTCTAGTTTCCCCTGCTTGACCCTAGTTTATGCTGAAATAATTACAGAACCCTCTAATGCCTGGACATTGCCTAATAACTCAGCTGATTAAGATTTGCATATTAATTATTTATCAGTCACACAGAAAGAAAGGAGGAGCCAATTACTTCATTAAGTCTTGCCTTGACAGACGGAATGATTTATCTTCCTTTACCGCCTACATAAAAATACTACTCTTGGACTATTTTTATATAATACTGTTTCATTATAAGTCATTGCTGGGTCTCCATATGATTTATGAAATAAGAAATTTTACAAGCAGAGAAACCAACAGACCAGGACACAAAGCAAACCTGTATCAGATCAGGAGGTTCAGATTCCAGCTCCATCTCAGCTCCCCCCTCCAACAAATGATCATTGCTGAATTTTGTAAAGAAATACCTTAACTTAAGGCTTCAGGACTTTTGTGTTTAGGTTTGGGTTTTCTCTGGTTTTAATCTTGATTTTTCACAGTTAAATTGATTTTTTCAAGTTGTGCCATAGTTTTTTGACAGTGTTTGATATTTTTCTTGATAAAGTTTCATTTATATATATATTTGAAAGCAAAAAAAAAAAGTTTCTACTTTTCTAACTGATGGTCTTTCCCATCATCCCTGCTATCTTTATTTTTATTTTTTTTTTACTTTGTAGAGAAATGAGCTAGCACTGACAGAAGTCAGTAATTCTGATAACTTCAGCGAGCTCTGGGGAAAATCCTAAAGGCTTACACCTTCCAGACAGAGCTAATATTCTGGCTGGAACAGCTCCCAAAGCAGGCATGTTTTAACAAGTACACCTGTGATTAAGCTGAATTGTGAAATCAGAAGTATACAGAACTGGAAGGCCCCTGACAGGTTTCTAACTTTATTCAGAAAGGTAAACAAACTGGCAGGTGCAAAATCCTGCTAGAATTTTTTGAGGGCCAGCCCTATTTAAAAGGAAGGACTCCAGCCCTGCTGAAATCAGTGATCAGTTGTCTTTGTCTCCAGCCACAGGGCCCTGTGATGTGGAGCTGCAGGGGTTCAAGATGGTGTGGGGACTCCAGCAGCACACATGGCCCTGTTCATGTATAAAACAGGGAAGCAATCCTCTCAGGGAGGCAGCACATTCCAAAACACAACACGAACCTGCCCCCTTATGATCCTGAGAGGTCCCACAGTGAGGCAATATGGAACTCTGGTCTCTAGGGATCCTGTCCGTGACGCCAATTTAATGTCCCGATCCAATGTCAGGGGAGGTTTCGATATGATCCCAAGAGCGAGATTAAGACACAAACGAGGTCAAATGCCATATACCCAAAACAGGTTTTTATTATTAAAAAAAGTGAAGAGGGGTAACAATAGGACAGAATGAAAGGAAAAGACAGAAATAAAGCAAGGGTACAGGATAGGGTTTCAAGAATAGTCACCACCATGGATCCAGTGCCGTTCTGTTGGCCCTCAGTCTTCAGTGCTTTGGTGGTGGGTGCACATGGATCTGGCTTCGATGGTGGATGCACACCAAGCAAAGTTTCTGTTGCCTTTTTAAATTCATGGTATCCACTGATTAACATATCTGCCCACCTTTAGGGTTTTTTTTTCTCTGGTCCCACAGGTTTTGTTGCACCCAGCTTCTGGGCCGGAAGGCTTGCCCCTTATCAGTTCATTAGCAATGCATGCATGGGGTCTGGCATACACAATAGAGCCACAAACGGCTACACGATGGGGCACCTCAGTACACGTCTGCCCCTTTGAGGCTTGTCTAAGATGTCCGACAATGCAACTGCAAAGGAGTGGGGGGTGTATCCTTTAATACGCTCCTGCTTCCCTGGGCAACATCCCCCAGACCAATTCACAGGATGCAGCAGCTTGTCTTGGAGGTTTGCACAGACACAAGCAAGCTTTGAGACACTCTTATGACATTTCAGTCTCTCACAGGTGGTGGACTGGATGTCCATGTCCAGATGTTGGCAGCAGCGGTGGCCTCTGTGAGAAGAGGCTGGAGCAGCTGGGTGGGCATCTGCCAGCCACCCAAGGTTAACCCATTACATGTGGACAGATAGCAGTTGATCCTCTTCTAAGAGGGACTGGCTATTGTCCCCTGATCCCAGTCCGCCTGGAGCCCAGAACAGCTAGGGCTTTCTGCTGTCTTTCCCAGCACAGACCTCACAAGGATAACCCTACCACATCATCAGCTACAACACATGGCTTGAGCTTTCCATGTCAGGGATATCCCAACTCACTATAGAAACAGACTATATGCCCCCACAGGCCCTGCTTTGCCAAAGGATTCATGGTATCATTGTTGTGAGAGAAGGTAGAAGGAAAAAGTTCTTCCCACAGAAAACCACCTTCCCCTTCACCCTGGAATGTGTAATATCAAACACAGCAGACAGTTCAGTCTGGTCCTTTTCAGAGGGCTTCAGTTTTACTGAATCAGCAAAAAGCCAATCCAACAAACATTTCTTCCAACATCTCCTCCAATTTGAGTTCTTCTGAAAGAAGCTTACCTCTTCCCCATGGTACAGCCTATATGAGACTGTTTCCTCCTCCTCTTCTCAAGAGTCGGGCCCAGACAAGAAAGAGAGGATACTGGTATCTCCAGTGTCACTACAATCAGGGCACTGTGAGCTCTAGGAGAGTCCACAGGCTCAAGAAGAGGCTGGACAAATTCATGGACTGTAACTATACCCAGAGTTATTAAATACAAAGATACTGCTTCTGGCTTAGAAAGTCTCTGATCTTAAATGGTGAAGAATGGGAGAACATCTGCAGGAAGTACTACTATGCGCTCACCATACTTATACCACTGCTGGAGATAGGATCCTGAGCTGTGTGGCCTTGTAAAGCTGTTCTTCAGTTCTTATATGTCACTACTGTTGAACAAAATCTGTTCCAGATGTTGTTGAATCTAGACAAAAGTCATAAGAAAGTTGTCTTCTACAAACCAAGTCCTTTGTAATAGCCTTCCTCTCTTCTAGCTATCAGTTACATGACTATTATGTCAGTTTTCAACTGTCACATTCATGTAACTTGCTTTGAAGGGAAAATTAATAAAACAAGTCCAGTTGTCTCTCCTGGAAACTAATTTTTGCAAATAAAATGTGCCTTTCTAACACAGTGTTTTTGTGTTTTTGATCAAATGCCAGTATTCTTTGAGGTTTTGAAAAACATTTGGGAAAAATATTGCAGCAGAGAAGTCAACTCTGCTAGTTACATGACAGCTTTCTTTTTGTTTTCCAGGTCAGGTTTGTATCATTCAGGAGAAATAGCTTCAGACAGCTTTTAATTTACCTCTTTTACTGCATAATAAAAATGTGACATCCAGGAATGATGGGTAGATACTATTGTTGGTCTAGTTAAATAGTTGATTCTAACTGTCTTTCCTCTGTAGCATTGTCTTATGACACGGAACAAGATCAGAAAAGTTAGAATTTTTCTCATGTGACATGTAATGTTGTCAAAATTATAACTTTTTGTTCTTTAACTACTAATAGAACATGAACAGTCATAACAGAACATCACAGAAGAAAAATCAAAATGTTAATTTTACCATTTTTTACCATTTTACCATTGCTCTTTTACTATCTCCTAGTTTTTCATAACATTTAGTAATTCACTTCATAGCCAGATTGCCCAATGAGAAGATGTAGTGTCTTTATTAATTGCAGAAGAATTCAGCACACTCTGAATGTTTTCAGGTTTTTGGAATCATTAAGATGACCATAAACATGCTCAGACTTAAACAGTACATTAGCACAGTGCTTCTAATGACTTTTTTTTTTTTTTTCCTTTTTTGTACAAACTTTGTAACTACCCCAAAGGTACCTGGAAAAGGCGAGATGCTATGAAAATTACCTTATCTCTGTTAAGATGCTGTCTGACTGGCACATTGAATCATACTAGGTTATGAGCTTGAACAGTTGTATTCACTGTCATGAAACCAAATATAATTTTGTGATCAGTTTGGACAAGGAGCTATCTTGCTTAGTAACTCCATTAGCTATCCATGGCTAAAACAAACACGTAGGTTAGTGTTGCTCAACATAATTCTCACAGGCATAAGATAACATTAGAGGGAAGCTAAACCTTAAGCCACCCATTCTCATTTGTGATACCACATCTGAACAAAGACATGTATTTTGAACAGACTTTTCAAGACCATTTATTTAGTGACCTATACTTTATTAGTTCTGTACATTTCTGGATGGTTTTCTCAAGAGAAAAAATGACAAAACACAGTTCAGCCCTCTTAAGATGTAACATCAACATGACATACTTACTAAAGAGCCTTTAGAGAGATCAATAGTTTCAATATATAGTTTCCTATCAAATAAGCTATTTATCCTTGCCATTTATATCTGTTGTGATATCCTTTCTTTGCCAATAATAATAATTAATCTGAAAGCAGTTTGTAATGCTCTTTCTAATAGGCAGATAGAGTAATAACCTCTACAGTCTCACCTCAGACTCTTGACACAGATAGCCGTTAACAAATGATGGTAATACAAGAAATATTGTTTCCAAGCATAAGGACCTTTTTTATATGGAGTTTAATTATCCCTTTCTGTTATGATATTTTTTTAGGTTACACATATTATGAAGCAGAAAGATTATAAAAATCATAAATATCAGACCAGGAAAAGCCATAGCAGCATTAAGTCAATCCATGGCTATTCTGTCTGAGGAACTGACAGAGCTGGACCTTTGGCGTCATCGAATCTGCTGTTTGTTGTGAGTTGTGTGATCATATGGATTCCATAGGCCAAGATCCACAGCAAAACTATAGATATCACCAAGCCCATCCAGATTCCAGGAGTGAAGAAACCTGTGCAGTCACTAGCGTAGGAAAACCGGTTGTTTTCAACATTGAAGCCTTGAATCTGAAAATGAAAAAAGGTAGATAGATGAGTGCAATTAAGCATGGAGTGTAGGCCCTACTTTCAGGATATATGTGGTGATTACAAAAAACGCACCTGTTAATTACCACTCACACTCTGTCCATTAAAAAAGAGTGAGAACCAAATCCTCTGCATAACAATTTTCCAGGTCTCCTCTTTACCCAGGAAATTAAAGATGCAGAATTAATTTGTTTGGCAAGGTTTCCCACTTCAGAAATTTTTGTTACTTTTAGAAGTCCCAAAGGGGATGTGTGATCAGTATTACTGAACGACCACTTAAGAACCAGGAAACTCAAAGCACTCAAAGACATGAGAGTTAAGGTCACTCCCAGATCATGAGATATGTTGAAATACTCTGAGATTTTAGCTAATAACTCCTTGACAAGCAGAACTCCTGAAACCTACTTTAAAATGCATCTAATGAAGATGACCTTTTTGACTGAGTTCTAGTAAAAGTTCAAGGAGAAAACAGTTGTGAAACCTTTCTTCCCCCCTCCTTAGACATCAGAGACTCAAAACAGGAGAGAGGGCTTGCTTTATTGAGGTGTTGGATTCGTGTTGTCTATTAACATATGAAACCCATAGTAGCTTTTCCAGCAGTTAGAAAAATATGTAATATCTCTTCTTTGACTGGATTCTCAATGTCTGCCACTGACTGAGATCCTACCATATTATTTGCCTCAGAAAAAACAACTAATTTGGGGATCTATTATCTGCCTAGATACCAATTTTGCAGAAAGTATTAACAAACTGTATGCCTTTGAGACCACTATCCTTCAAAAAATTTAAAAGTAGTGAAAGAATTAGAAAACTATGAGGAAAGGGAAGACAATCCCTCCTCTGCAAACATGCACATAATGACATAAGCACTGATTCCTTGAGAAGGAAGAGAATCTAACTGGTGGAAGAAAATGAAGCAGAGAAAGAATTAGTGTGATCTGTGGTTTTGAGTCTTTCTTAAATAATTTTATAAAGACAAATGAAGACTGGGATTCTTATGTATTTACTGATTCTTTGAAATGGCTGTCTAAGAAAGCACCAAACATCATAAATCCAGCAGTAAAGAAACAAGACCTTAAAACTGACTATTTTGTAGAAAATGTTATAGAATAAAATAAAAAAGGATTATTTTATTTAATTCACTTCCCTCACCAGGCAATAAGGAAGCAGAAGATCATGGATTACTACTTTTCTATGTTCCCACTTCTTGATTACTGTATGCTTTACGATAAACTAAACGGAAAGCTTTGTAGAAATAAAAGAGTTTGTACTTCCTAGGAAAGGTGTTGGTACAAACACTGAAGAAATTAGTTTGTGGCTTGCATACTGTACTACACCAGTAAGCACTCTGGGTTTGAGTTCGTTCGTGGTTCAGGCATCTAAAGATTATGTGTACTCAATATGTGTGTTAAGACTAATATCTATACCTTCCAGAATGCTGACTAATAAAACTATGATCATATTCAGAACTAAGGACTATTTAGGTACTGTGGAGGTGAAGGCAATTTTAGCATTTCAAGCTTTTCTGGGCCTCTTAGAAGAATCTTTCCAGTCAGATCATGGTAGCTAACTTGCAAAGACTGCCTGCTTTCACTATAGGCAGTCAGACTTCTGATTAAAGCAGGATTACCAAAAATAACCTTTTGCGTTGGTAACTGTTTGTGCAGTTTTACAGAATACAAGCGATTACCAACGGCTTCACTTGTTAAGCCACTGCTTTGACAACAGATGAGAATGTGAATAGGAGTCATGAAATGTAGTCTGAAAGACTTATTCACAGTAAAAACAGAAAGCAAGTGATGATTTATGTCATTTATGTTCAAAAAATGGATGGAAATTCTGGAAAACAATACACACTTGTTACTAGATTTACAAGAACTCTCTGAAACATTTAACAGGTAAATTTGGTTTAGAAAGGCTTTACCACTTCTGATTTAGAGCCAGAAATACTGAATTTTATTATGTCAATCCTATTGTGGGTTTTTTGGAAGCAGGATTATTCTTATTGAATCTTTGAGGCGAAAGCTTTAATTGTATATTCTTAAAATGCTATGTCTACTTCTAGGCAGGATATGAAGTATATGCAGTGTTCTTTTATTGTTTTTCTGAAGCTATATCATTTCTGTGGGGGTGTTAGATCCCAGGTGGAAGATAAAAATGTGACTCCTAGCAGCATTTCTACCTATAGAAAAGTTAAAAATACTTTCACATATGGTTGTCTAATTTTTATGAATGTAAAAGCCTTTTGGACACAGGCTTCTGTACTGTGGAAGTTTTAATTTTAGTGTTTGGACCAGCATAATTTGTCTTGGTTATACTAGTCTGCAGTTACTGTTAATTTTAAAAATATTTTTTTTGAATGGAGTTTTCTCATCATTTGACCTTTGACAAAGCCTTCAAGTAAAATCTGTTGGTTTCATGGCTCTTAAGCGTACACTGAACATCTAATTTTTGAACTTAGAAATATTTCAGCCACAAAGAATCCTAATATTCTTGATTTTAAAGTTTTTGGTAGTTTTTCTTAGGAACAAAGGGGCTTGTAAACCACTGTGACACATGCTAAAGAAAAGCAGTGCTTCTGGTGGCAGCCTCCTCTTTAACGTCAAAGAAAATTCTGAGATTCTCAAAAGGATAAAATGTATCTGTGGTAGAGCAACTAGTCCTGTAACAACAACAAAACCAACAAAAAATGCCGCCAAAACCAGAGCAGTTTTGGTACTGTGTGCAGCTATGAGTGCTGACATCCTAGGTTATGCATATGCCTAGACAGCATCCCACGGAGGTTCTTTAGGTGTGTCCTGGTTTCGGCCAGGATAGAGTTAACTTTCCTTGGGCCTGGCCTGGATTGGTCATTGGAGTATTCCATATGTGACATCATGCTCAGTATATAGGTGGACAAGTGCTCTCTCATGGCCCATTTCGTTTTTGGTTTCCTGTTTGGTGCAGTGGATTTCTGGTGTGGTCGGGATCGCTGCTGGGGGCGGGCAGTGTACCAGTCACTGGTCGGTGAGCCACTGCTGTATTTTACCTGTTTGGACTTGTTCTTTTGTTACTATTACTACATTTTTTTTATTCAATCTACGAATTTCTTCCCCCTATTTCACCGGGGGGGGGGGGGGGGGCGGGAAGTAAATGACAGGCCACATAGTGATTGGCTACCGGCCAAGTTCAAACCACAACAAGGTGGTAGTGACTGAGCTACCTCCAGCACTAAGGTAAAAGGCTGCACCATTTCAGCCTTGCTTTAAAACAAGATATGCAAGGTTTCACTGTTCAGGTGCTGTGTCCCTCTTATACAGGGATAATGTTTTCAGGACCCAGCATTGCAAAGTGCAACTGTACCAGCTAGATTGGCATTTGGATCCTGGTTTCTAACTGATTGCATAACATTGACATGAAAATCATGTACCTGAGTTTCAGCAACAAGATTTTGTGCTGGATACAACCACTGAGCAGATCCCATGTGCTTTTTTCACCATGCAATAGAGCTTGGGGTTTTCTAAACCTCATCTAGAACAAAGACTGATATTGAGATCAATCAGATTTTACTTCATATGAGTGGAAGACATCTGGAAAGGTATGATCTAGTTCAGATAGAACGTACAAACAAGCCCAGAATAGTGAATTTCTGTTTTCTCACACAACAGAAAAGATCAGAACAAGACTTTACAGGTTCTTCCATGCTTAGGACTTCATCAGAGAAAAAGGTCTTTCCCCAGAGGAACTGGAAGTTCTGTTGTCTGAAGAGTAGAAGCAACAGCTGCTCCAAATCAGTAAGGAAGGTGGGAAACATACTACTCCTCTTGATCAAGACCCCAGCGAAAAGTTGCCTACTAAGGATGGAGCAAGGCCTTTCTCTAAGCTTTAAGAAGGCAGCAGTACTAATGTATATAGAAATTCAAGGAAAATATATGTTGTAAGTGGATGCTTTGTATTTTCATAGCCCATGAACTTTCATAGCCTAGTGATGCCAAAGTCTAAATTCAAAGAGTTGACTAGGCAAAGTACAGTTGTGTGGACTCAGGTATTTTCAGGCCTTTCCATAAAAAATACCACCAGGAGGAACCTTCGCAACATTGGTGTGTATTGCAACATTGCTTCTCAAAAAACTGTGGGACTTGACCCTGGAATTTATGGAAAATAAATCTCAGCATCAATGCCGTATCTTTGAGATTCCCATCATTTAAGCAGAAATGTGAAATCTGGACTTAGATTATTGAGATTTGGTTTATTATCAAAATCATAAATACAATTATATCAGCATTTGTATCCAGTTATCATGGCGTTAGCTCATTGACAAAAAGAGTCCTGTTTGGAATTATTCCTGTCATTTCCACGATCTCTTTAATCAACGACATCCCTTAGTACAATATTAAGATATAAATGCTGATGTGCTTCTCCTGAGTCAAGAGCAATGCTCAAAATAATAGATACAATGATCTACACCTCACATATATAGTCTGTAGTACTGAACTAAATACACAGAAAATACATGCCTCATTCAAAAAGAAAAAAAGCCACTGCTTTCCTTCTGGGCCATGCAGGACTTAGTATTGCTTCTGACTGAAGTCCATGGCAAACCTTCTGTTAAATCTAATTGCACCTGGCTTTGTTTCAATCTGTAGGAGTACAGACAGTCTATGTCACTGAAAACAGTAACCACACTAAGAGGTACTTTCCTAGGTAAACAAAGTGCATAGAAATCAAATAAAAACAAAATAAGCAGCATAAAGCCACCCACCTAAGAGGCCCATGTTTCCCATAGCAGCACAATTCATTAAACAGGCATGGGGACTTAGTCATTCTTTGCCTGATTAAGCGCATTTGGTTTTATTGGTTTTGCTTTTCTGTGGACAACTTCACAGTTTTTTTTGTTTTTCAAAGCTATGCTTTCATGTTCTTATTGTTCAGCAACTGCTGTCCTTTTTACCCCTTTATTGAATAGCTCACCTAGGGGGAACAGCTTTTCTTTTACATTTTCCCTCAGGCTGAAATGAAAGTAAGGGCATTATGAATGTGTGTCGTTCAGCATCTACAATAGCAAGTAATAGTTCTTGGAATTATCTCTGAAATGGCAATGTGTACTCACTTGCAACCTGGAAATGAAAACATCCCAGTTTTTTGCCTCATTGTTGGATGGAATCAGCCTTGCAGGATAGAGATTGCTTGTTCCCACCAGCTGACAATGAAATGAATACTCCACAGGAGAAGACATGACAGAAACATTAAATTTAGCAAACTTTTCTCCATCTTGTACAATCTCAACTGAATCTAAAGTGGACCAATTTCTAGCCGAACCTCCATAGAACTTGTTGGTCATTAAAAACCTAGAAAGACAACAGAGGGGAAAAAAAGTGAAAATGTCAGAAGGAAAAAGTTAATATTCATTTGATAAAGTACTGGTGGCAGATAAAGGTTCACTAATGCTAGCTGCAGACATCACAGTTGGCATCTTATCTTGGCCTCCCATGTCATTAGGATTGTTCATAAGTGAAGAGACTCTGTGAATACATTTTTACTACTTCTTAGAGTTTCACCTCACAAGCACAGTTTTCCATAGCTGTGGAAGGCAAGGAGCAAATGCAATTTCATTCTTCAAGGGCTTCTGCCAGTGCAATATTTCATCAGTTATGAACAGTTTATAATCAGTGGAGCAGAACCTGAGAGACTGTCAGTAGGCCTGCAGTGGCTCTCAATAAATATTTTATGGGATTTTCTGAAAATTGCTTTTATGATAGGCACAGGCATGATAACCATTCTGATTTATCATTGCAATTCTTCCTTGGCTCAGATGCCTTTGCAAATGTCTGAATTTCCAGTAGAAGACAGAATTTCTTCTCACTGGAGGGTGGGGAGGGGTCATCAGTCCTAGTTTCCCAGTTTGTAGTGGGTTAAGCACAAATAAATATTTTCTCATTTTGAAAAGGTCTGTGTATGTGCAGTATTGTAGCAGTTTCCAGAAGTTTATAGTAATGGGATTTATATATATGTTACTACCACTGCAGTCTGAACACCTCCCAAATGTTCTGAAACAGAAATAATTGGGAACACCCAGAAGTACATCCTGATCCTTTACAGTTCAGGACTATGTCCTAGTCTTTACCACTTCTTACCCAGTTACTTTTACTTATTCAAGTTATCTCATAAGGAAATGGTAAACTTTTCTCCTTATTGCATGTTGCTTAATGCTTTAACTCTACTTGGTCTATGTATGGATTGCTCTATAAAGTTTGCTGAAGGTTTGTTTTGCTTATTGATAACCACAAAGAATTTAGAAGAGGAATATTTTTAGCAATAAGTGAGACTTCTTACAAAATAAAATATTCTAATATGTCTGTCCACAATGGGTAACACTGTATGGGGACTGTAAAATTTGGGGTATGTAAGGAACTGAAGGAAGTAATGACTCAAATATTCATCAACACAGAAAACCTCAAGGACAAGCTGTGGCCTTTGTGATTAGCCTAAGGAATGTCACCCGAGGAAGTGGGAATGTATTAAAGGATGGACCCCCCCACTCCCTTGCAGGTGCATCGACAAACTCCTTAGATAAGCCTCAAAGGGGGGAAATGTGGACTGAGTGAAACCAAATGTTTCCCATCAGGCACACAGACCACTAATCACTGGCTCCATTGTGTAAGCCCAATACTTTGTGACTCTATTGTGTAAGCCAGATGCACAGAATCGCAGAATCATCTAGGTTGGAAAAGACCTTGAAGATCATCCAGTCTAACCATCAACCCAACATTAACAGTTCCTAAATAGACCATATGCCTCAGCGCTAAGTCGACCCTACTCTTAAACACCTCCAGGGATGGGGACTCCATCACCTCCCTGGGCAGCCCATTCCAACACCTAAAAACCCATTCTGTAAAGAAATGCTTCCTAATATCCAGTCTAAACCTTCCCTGGTGCAATTTGAGGTCATTCCCTCTGGTCCTATTGCTTATTACTTGGTTAAAGAGACTCATCCCCAGATCTCTGCAACCTCCTTTCAGGTAGTTGTAGAGGGCGATGAGGTCTCCCCTCAGCCTCCTCTTCTCCAGACTAAACAACCCCAGTTCCCTCAGCCACTCCTCATACGACATGTGCTCCAGACACTTCACCAGCTTCATTGCCCTTCTCTGGACACGCTTGAGTAATTCAATGTCCTTTTTGTAGTGAGGGGCCCAAAATTGAACACAGTAATGGAGGTGCAGCCTCACCAGTGCCAAGTACAGGGGTAAGATCCCTTCCCTGTCCCTGCTGGCCACGCTATTTCTGATACAAGCCAGGATACCATTGGCCTTCTTGGCTACCTGGGCACACTGCTGGCTCATGTTCAGCCAGCTGCCAATCAACACCCCCAGGTCCCTCTCTGACTGGCAGCTTTCCAGCCACTCCTCCCCAAGCCTGTAGCGCTGCTGGGGGTTGTTGTGGCCCAAGTGCAGCATCCGGCATTTGGCCTTATTGAAACTCATCCAGTTGGCCTTAGCCCATCGCTCCAGCCTGTCCAGGTCTCTCTGCAGAGCCTCCCTACCCTCAAGCAGATCAACACTCCCACCCAACTTGGTGTCAGCTGCAAATTTACTGAGGGTGCACTCAATCCCCTCGTCTAGATCATCAATAAAGATGTTAAACAGGAGTGGCCCCAAAACCAAGCCTTGGGGGACACCACTCATGACTGGCCACCGACTGGATTTAACTCCATTCACCACAACTCTTTGGGCCCGGCCATCAAAAAAGCGTGTGCCCATCCAAGCCGTGAGCATCGTTTTGCCAGGAGAATACTGTGGGAAATGGTGTCAAAGGCCTTACTGAAGTCAAGGTAAACAACATCCACAGCCTTTCCCTCATCCAATAAGCAGGTCGCCCTGTTGTAGAAGGAGATCAGGTTTGTCAAGCAGGACCTGCCTTTCATAAACCCATGCTGACTGGGTCTGATCATCTGGTTGTCCCGCACATGTCGTATGATGGTACTCAGAATGAGCTGCTCCATCAGCTTCCCGGGCACTGAATTCAAGCTGACAGGCCTGTAATTTCCTGGATCATCCTTCCAACCCTTCTTATATATGGGCACCACACTGGCCAATTTACAGTCTGTCGGGACCTCCCCGGTCAGCCAGGACTGCTGGTAAATGATGGAAAGTGGCGTTTGGCAAACACCTCAGCCAGTTCCTTCAGCACCCTTGGGTGTATCTCATCTGGTCCCATAGACTTGTGTATGTCTATGTGATGCAGTAGGTCACTGACTATCTCCTCCTGAATTGTGCGGGGGTTGTTCTCCCAGTCTCTGTCTTCTGGCTGAGGAGGCTGGATTCCCTCAATACAACTAGTCTTGCTATTAAAGACTGAGGCAAAGAAGGCATTAAGCACCTCAGCCTTTTCCTCATCACTTGTTACCATGTTTCCTCCTGCATCTAGCAGGGGATGGAGGCTCTCCCTGGTCTTTCTTTTGCTGCTCACATACTTATAGAAACATTTCTTGTTGTCCTTGATTGCTGAAGCCAGATTAATTTCTAGCTGGGCTTTAGACCTCCTGATTTCTACCCTGCATAGCCTCACAGCATCTTTGTAATCATTGTGAGTCGCTAGCCCCTTCTTCCAAAGGCTGTAAACTCTCCTTTTCTCCCTGAGTTGCAGCCAAAGCTCCCAGTTTAGACAGGGTGGTCTTCTTTGTCGCTGACTTCTCTTACAGCACCTGAGGACAGCCTGCTCCTGTGCCATTAAGACTTCCTTCTTAAAGAGTGTCCAGCCTTCCTGGACCCCTATACCCTTCAGGACTGTCTCCCAAGGGATCTTGTTAAGCAGGTGCCTAAACAAGACAAAGTCAGCCCTTTGGAAGTCCAGCATGGCAGTTCTGCTGCCCCCTCTCCTGGCCTCCCTAAGAGTAGAGAACTCTAAAATTTCATGATCGCTCTGCCCTAGTCGGCCTCCAACCGTCACATCATCGACCAGTCCTTCTCTGTTCACAAAGAGGAGATCCAGCAGGGCACCTTCTCTTGTCGGTTCACTCACCAGCTGTGTCAGGAAGTTATCTCCCACACATTCCAGGAATCTCCAGGACTGGTCCCGCTCTGCTGTGTTGTATTTCCAGCAGATGTCTGGGAAGTTAAAGTCTCCCACAAGAACAAGGGCAAGCAATCGTGATATTTTGCCTAAATACCTATAGAATATTTCATCCACCTCTCTGTCCTGGGTGGGTGGCCTATAGTAGACTCCTACTACAACATCTGCCCTGTTGGCCTTCCCCCTGATTCTAACACAAAGACACTCCACCCTGTCTTCACTACACTTGTACTCAAAACAATCATAACAGTCCCTAACATACAGTGCCACCCCTCCACCTCTCCTTCCTTGTCTATCCCTCCTAAAGAGCTTGTAGCCATCAACTGGCACACTCCAGTCATGGGAGACATCCCACCATGTTTCCGTAATAGCCACTATGTCATAATTTTCCTGTTGCATCATGGCTTCAAGCTCTTCCTGTTTGTTACCCATGCTGTGTGCATTGGTATACATGCACTTCAGATGGGCTGGTGTTTTGCCCCCTTCCCCCTTCAAATCTAGTTTAAAGCTCTGTCAATGAGCCCAGCTAACTCCTGCCCCAACATCCTTTTCCCCCTCTGGGACAGGTGCTTCCCATCCAATCCCAAAAGTTCTGACGTCTTGTATACCAACCTATGATTGAAAAATCCGAAGCCCTGTTGGTAACACTAGTCTTGGAGCCACAAGTTCATCTGTTGAGTTCTCCGGTATTCTTCTTCATCCATCTCCCCAACTGAAGGGACGGAGGAGAACACAATTTGTGCCCCCGACCCCTTCAACAGTTTCCCCAAGGCCCTGAAATCTCTCTTCATTGCTTTAGGACTTCTCCTGGTAATGTCGTCGCTACCTACCTGAAAAACCAGGAGAGGGTAGTAGTCCTTGGGTCTCACTAGAGCGGGGAGTTTAGCCGTGAGGTCCTTGACGCGGGCCCCAGGGAGGCAGCAGACTTCCCTATGAAGCGGGCCCGGTCTGCATATTGGGCCTTCAACACCCCTCAGAATGGAGTCACCCACCAGAATGACTCTTCTGGGGTTCTTTTTAGAACTGGTTTTAATACCTGGTCCAGAATGACCCGGCCTTGGTGGACCTTGGTCTTCCTCCTTGTTTGTCTCATTTTCTTCATCCTTCTCTTCTTCATTCAAAAATTCTAGGGACCCAAATTTATTGTGAAGGGACACCATGGAGGGTGAGGGAGGTCAGGAGAACATTTTCCTGCCTCCCTGAGCAGGGAGCTGTTTCCAGTCTCCCCCATCTCTTAGGTCCCCTCCTTTTGCCTGGTAGCAGGAGGATGAGGCATTGCCTGCCTTGTTTGGAGCCTCCATTTGCTTTCCAATCTCCCTTTCTCACTCCCTAATACTTCTTAATCTTGTGACATCTTCTTTGAGTTCTGCCACCAGGCTGAGCAGGTCATCCAGCTGATCACAGCGCACACAGGTGTTGTCACTGCTGCCCTCCGACAGGATTGACAGGCTCAGGCACTCCCTGCAGCCCGGGACCTGGACCTCTGCATGTTTGTATGGCAGCTCCATCTGGGTCACCATGTTCTTTGTGGTGGTGTATTTGACGTGAGTGGAGAACATGGTTCAGTCTGCTCATGGAGGACGATAAGATGACAACTAGCTCAGATAAGATCTAGACCCCGGAGATGGACTGTGCCCTGTCCGCTCGCCCTGCCTGTGCCAACTCATGCGCCAACTGCCGCGCCTCACCCTTCTGACGCACCACGCCCTGTTTGCCCACCCTGTTGCCGCGCTCCTGTTCACTCGCACTCCCTGGCGTCTGCTATTGCACGTGAGGGATATTGGGCGTCATCACTCCAGTCTCCACCCGCCCTGAGTCCCCGCTGCCCTCATTAGCAGCAGCTCACTCTTCCTGCTCAGGGGGGAGGCAGCTTGAGGCTCTCCCTCTTCCCTGGGCTTCTGCCTTCTCGTTTTGTGGTTTTGCCGCGGGTTTTGGGGGCTTTCAGAAGGTTCCCCTTCTGCTATCCTCCTCTTCGGAGCCCCTCTCCTCAGCCTGCCATGCAGGCCTTGCTAACGACTGCCATTGAAGAGGTGACAAGAACTGGTAAGAGGTGAGCATTTCTGCCCCAGAAGCCAGATGATTGCTCAAGAAGCAGGAAGACAGCAAAAATCTGGAAACTGAGGAAAAAACAGGTGGGCAGGGTGAGAATAAGCAGTCATCTGTAAATGTGGCACAACACAGAATATTTTATATTCTATAGGGTATATACATATAGAGAGAGAATCTTCTCTGTTTGTTCAAATCAATTGCTTTCAGTAGCATGTCATCCACACAACACAGAGTCTAAACTCAACACAAAAAATGCTTCTTAGGAGTAACACAAAATTTGACAGGTTACTACAGTAATTGAGCCTTTTCTTTTTACTTTTTTTGTTTGTATGTTTGTTTTTTTAATAATCTGTGGCTTCTGATTCACGTAACTTCATAATTCTCAAGAGTTTCAAAATGCTCAGAAGGAATCCTAGAACTCAAAGTGTCATTCAGGTAAGAAAAGGATATTTTGTCTTATGGCATTCCTTACTTTTTGAGATCGAACATCTCTTTCCATACAACATTCAGCTGCAAGCACCAGTGAAAAAGAAAAAAAATTTGAATTTCAGCTATTCACATTCACATTCACAAATACTTATGAAAAATATCCTATTGTTATAGTGATAAAGTTAGAAAATTAAAACATGTATTATCCTAGATATTAATTGCTAGAAGAAACTAATTCTTTCCTGATATGCAGCAAAATCTGAACAGAATTTCCATAGTGTCTCAGTAGCAATGCTATAGGCACTAGCTGAAGGCCAGTTATAAGCACAAAGAAGTTTACTTAAATGTTTGTGCCAACCACAGATGCTGGGTGTGCTCTGTACTTTTGCTGACAAGATAAGAAAAGTGGTAAACAAGGAAATTCTTTGGAGACTTACCATATGAACAAACAAGTTTATAAGGCTATGTATGTGAATACAGTCTGAAGTGACATCCAAGAGAACGCAGTCTCTTCACATGGCACCAAAGAATAAAATTTTATGTTACTTACAGATTTATGAGAATTAAGGTTCTAATTAGTGAACTAGTTGAGCATGGCTAACTTAATACAGGCTTTTATTATTAGTATTTTTCCAATCAACTCAAAGTGGATAGCCTCCAACAAGCATGTGTTTAACTGATAACTGATACAATTATAATTCATTAAATTACAAAAAAAAGGACATTCAAACAACAAAAATCAATAGAATTACTCCATTTAGTTTTTCTCAGATGAGTAGGTAGCAAGTAGAATGAGCACAATATAGCAAATGAATGACAAGGAGAGGAGAGATAACTAAGGGACCTTGACAGGCTTGAGAGATGGGCCTGTGCGAACCTCATGAAGTTCAGCAAGGCCAAGTGCAAGGTCCTGCACATGGACTGAGGCAATCCCAAGCACAAATACAGGCTGGGTGGAGAATGGATTGAGAGCAGCCCTGCAGAAAAGGACTTGGGGGTGTTGGTTGATGAGAAGCTCAACATGACCCAGCAGTGTGTGTCTGCACACCAGAAAGCCAACTGTATCCTGGAAGATGTCCAAAAGAAGTGTGGCCAGCAGGTTGAGAGAGGTGATTCTCCCCCTCTACTCCGCTCTCATGAGACCCCACCTAGAGTATTGTATCCAGCTCTGGGACCCCCAACATAAGAAGGACATGGACCTGTAGGAACAAGTCCAGAGAAGGCCACGAAGATGATTGGGAAACTGGAGCACCTTCCTTATGTGGACAGGCTGAGACAGTTGGGGTTGTTCAGCCCAGAGAAGAGAAGGCTCCAGGGAGACCTTAGAGCAGCCTGCCGGTACTTAAAGGGGGCCTAAGGGAAAGATGCGGAGGGACTCTTTATCAGGGAGTGTAGTGATAGGATGAGGAATAACAGTTTTAAACTGAAAGGGGATAGCTTTAGATTAGATATGAGGAAAAAATTCTTCACTGTGAGGGTGGTGAGACACTGGAACAGGTTGCCCAGAAAAGTTGTGGATGCCCCCTCCCTGGAAGTGTTCAAGGCCAGGGTGGATGGGGCTTCGAACAACCTAATATAGTGGAAGGTGTCCCTGCCCATGGCAGGGGGGTTGGAACTAGATGATTTTTAAGGTCCCTTCCAATCCAAACCATTCTATGATTCTGTGATTCATTCTGTGATGTTATCTGTAGAACTGAAACTACCTTGGCTATTATAGGAAATGTTTTGTTTGTATTAAACATTAGAGACAATACAGGAAGCAAACTTTCATGCAGACATTATGTACTTTATGTATTGTGGCACAAACTACTCCTGATCATAAGCCAGGCTCCCTTTGTGCCAGATAACCTAAATAACTCTAAATGCCACCACCTCTTATCGATCACCATCTCATATGGCTATTCATTACAAGGAGAGATATTTCTGGAAAGGAAGCTAGCCGGAATTATTACGTTTTCAACATGATTCTTGGGTCAATTCTATTCTACACATGCTATCAGCAACAACAGTCAAGTACTTATCAGTGTAAGTGGGGAAAATACTAATGCTCTGCACTTCCATCCACTTTGACACCTTTTCCCAGAGAAGATGACAGACAGGTGCTTGAAAGCTGGATGTCATCAGCTGGTGAGAGAGCTGAGATGATGCTTCTTCCAGCAAAAACTACTGCCCACTGCTCCTAGCCCTCCTGCAGCAGTAGATCACTTTTCTAAAACTAGTACAACCAGGAACACTCCATAACCACTCCCTAACAGCTCACGTCTCAGTGGCAATTGCAGGAGGATGAATGGAACTGCTACTCTTGCTAGAGACAGGGAGAAGGGAGATGGCAGCTGTTTGACTAGGATGAAGCAGCTATTTCAGCTGCTAGGAGAGAGGTGGGATACGACTAGCTGCTCAGCATGAAGTGGTAGACTAGTGGTGGTAAGGGCAGGCTCTGGATCCAGCTCATGCTGTTGAACTTAGAGACTCTTTTATTGATGAATAAATTGAGATACTTGAATGTGGTCCTCTCTGGTGTCACTTTCGGTCTTCAAGGGATGCTCTCCTATACCTAAGTAAATAGCCTTTACGGGGGAAAATACTGCAGTATTGTTGTTTGCTCTGTTGTTTCCCACCTCTTTGCCCTGCTTATGTTCTGTTTATTGAGGCAGACTGTAATCTTACCAAGGAGTCATCTTGAACAAGAAATGTAATCAGAGTGAACCAGAAGGGGAAAACAGAGGTTGTAATGTATCTCTGTGGGTTTTAGAAGCTCTTGACAATAGACATGCTGAGATCAACAAGGTGAATAATGTGTTCCTGAATCATGAAAAGATCAATGGATTGTTCTGGTTCTATTGAGTATTTCTTATTATTTGCATTATATTCCATGCAATATTGTATTATGGCAGCTAATAGAGGCCTGAAATGACTCAATTGTCTCTTAAATCAAGAGATAATCCAACAGAAAACAGCACAAATAACCAGGTGTGTCTTTAGCAGAAAGTTTTCTTTATAAAGGCTTCTGAGATGTTGTGGGTTGACACCAGCCAGTAGCCAAGCACCCATGTAGCTGCTTGCTCATTCCCTGTTCCCAACAGAACAGACAGGAAAGAGCAAAAGTGAGGGAACTTGTGGGTCAAGATAAAGACAGCTTAATAAATGAAGGAAAGAGGGAAAAAAGAGGCACAGAAGCAATCCCTCTCTACCTCCCACAAGCAGGCCAATGCACAGTGAATGCCCAAGCAATGACTGCCCTGGAAGCCACCTCCCACCTTCTTCCTCTATTCTACTTTTATTGCTAAGCACCTGTGTCACACATGAAAAATAATCAATTTAGGCATTTTTTTGTCTAAATGTCCTGAGAACCTATTAAAAGCCTGGATCACGCTTAGCCCAGTGAAATAAATCAAATTCTCCTGCAAAACACAGCCAGTCTATGCTACTTTAATTACTCACTGGGCATGACAGCAGTCAGTTCTTCACCTACTCTCTTTTCAAGTCCTCACCTATTGTTGAGCCTGAGTTTCTTATCCCAGTTTCAGGGCTGTTTATGCATTTTGGTATTTAGTTATAATGTATTCAAGTAGAAGCACAGGTCAAGAGAAACTTTGTGAGTATTTCTGCCTTTACTACAACAGCCTCAAAGAATGTAAAAAAATATTCCAGAATAAGAGAGAAAACATGAACCATTCACCTTTTGTACTGATGTTCTCCTTTAATTTACAGTCAGTCTGTAAAGTTGCTTCAAATTTCTTCTCTTCAGATGCATCTTGGACTCATGACCACATCAAAGTTTTCTTCCAATAATTAATTAAAATTATAAGATTTTAACAAACAGATGACTAAACATAAATCTGAATAATCCTCATTAAGCCATATGCATTCACTAACATCACATTTGATCTTATACCTGCTGCAGCAATCAAAATCTAAGATAAATGTTTCGACTGCCGAAAACATTTTGTTTCTATAGTAACATCCTAAGGTTTGAAATTTGCTGTTGTACAGCTGAGCAAAACCTGTTGACTACTTTAAAGAAAACAACCCCTCTAAAATCTATCAATTAACTTGGTAGCTAGTTTTGCAGCAGAGTGTCATGCTTCATAGGATTTTCAAGTGCTTTATGATTCATATTATTTTCTTGGAACTGTAATTTTACTAGAAAGCACAGTATTATGCTGAGGATGGTCACATTCAGGACAAACGTAGAAAGTAACCAGATTCACTCATACAGAAAGACATTACAGGAGAGCAGTGAAGACCTGCACTAGTACGAGCAAAGACACAGAATGAGAAACTAGACCACTGTTTTGGTGGATCTGTCTGTATGCGAGTGAGACAGGAGCAGCAGACAGTAGACAGAGAAGCATCAAGGCAACACCAGAGAAAGTGATATTTTGTGACTTGGAGTAAAAGTAAAGACACAACTTGGTTTGAGAACAGTGTTTTTGGAATGGGATCCAAGGAAAATGTTTCCTTAATTCCCCATGGTGTGCAGGGAAATGCATGCCCCTTTGATAATTTTACAGTATTGAAACCCAGAAATGTTTGATTCCATCACCGAGGACAAGTCTCAAGGATCCTATACGCAGCTAACTACAATATTCCAAAAAGTAAAAATACTATACTAACAACAATCTTATCTGTACATTATGTTCTTTCACAAAGCTCTAGATGCTTGGTGGGGAGGGGAGATGTTAAATAACAAAGCATGTTTGTTTTTTTACCACCTTTCATGGTCTCTGATGATGACTGCAAGTGTCTCTGTGCACTCTAAATACAAATCCAAACACCTCACTGACTCTCTTCAACACATGTCCTTCTGGGGGCCCTTTTACCTACATGTAGAATGTCCTTCTACCTCAGTGTAAATAATGGTATTTATTAATTTGTGCTTATAATCTTTGTGCCATGTGCCTCTTTTAATCTCCTACCAAAATGCTGTTCAAGCTCTGATTGTCTCCTACATTATTACTTTAAACTTCTTCTCTTTGGTTTCCTTGGATTTTAATTTCCCTTATTCAAGATGTCAGAAGCATTTTATATGGCAGAAGTCATTTATCTTTCTGCTGCCCAAGCAAACATCGAGTTCATCCTGTGATATATGCAAATTTGATTCAGTGTAAATTCCTTGGCCTGAGACCTTCCCAAACAAGTTTAAGCAATTAACTGAGGTACCTAAATGAAAAAATCAGGCCACATTATCTTTGCCAGAGCTTAAAATAATTTGAACGGCTGTTCCTGCTGCTGAGGAGAAAACTGAGGTTTGTGGACCAGCAGCTGTATGACAGCCCTCAAGCAGTAGCAGATGCTTTTCCCATCTCTAGAATCCACTAATGAGAGCAACAGCTCCAAGTTCTTCCTTTGACTTTTCTTCCCATTCCCTAACTTTTCTTCCCTCTTCTCATGGTAGGAGAAAAATGGCCTTGTCACCATGGAGCAGAAAAACTATGTGGTTTTGCACCCCTCATTAGCCACAAGCTAGCTCTGACAGAGTACACCGGTAATCCACGTTAGGACTAAATACAACCCTGGCCATGCAAGTAGACTTCAGCCCCTAGAACTGTTTACAACTCACAGTTAGATTTCCCTGAGACAGGATCGTGGTTTGATCCTATTAGCAATACAGGATGTTTCGTATACCAGTATCTTACAGTATGGTTGTTTGCCTACACCACTTTTTCAGAACTTTACGTGAGCATATTAATATATTCTCTCTATAAAGACTGTATTATTGTTCTCCTGTATAGTAACTCATCAGAACAGAAACTAAATCCTAATTTCAAAAGCATTTTCACTTAACTCCTCTTCTTTTGGTCCTAACTTACAAACAGGTTTGCACGTCACAAAGATCTATTTAAGAATAAATCATAAATTACCTTATCTCTAGGCTGCTGATTCCATTCACTGGCTTTATGTATTTTAATGACAGTCTAAGAATAAGAAACAGATTTTTAATGTTAGAGTAGTCAGCTTTAATTAGATCATTGTGACATTTCAATCAGAGGGAATATTCTAAATCAATAGGCAATTACAAAAGTCATATAGCAAAGGTTCAGTACACAAAAAAATATGACAAAATATTTCTATAGTTCTTTTTACCCAAGAGCAGGTGCTTCAGAGCAAAGGAAAACAGAGATCATGTTTCATTAATGTACTTTGAGCTGAATTACTACCTAGTAACTGGCAATACTCCTCTTCAAGGGAATTTTACAATGAAACTATGATCTCATAAATGCTGTGGAGATTTCTGTGATTGTAAGATCAGGCACAGGGAAACCTGTTTGGACCAAATATAAACAAACAAGGAAGTAATGAATGTAAGAGGAAAAATATTTTGAAAAAAAGAGGCTCTATCTGAACAATTTTTGTGGTTTTGATTCAATCTTTTTCTTCCAAGAATATCCAATTTATTATTTTTTTATTTTGGATGCTTTAGAAAAAGAAAATTAAATTAGTATTAACTTGACATTGCACCATTTCTGATTAGTTTTCAGAATCACATGTATTATGATATGAAGTTTCTTGTGCTACTCACGTTGTGTTGATGTCTGAGCACTCAGAGGAATAAATATCCACATTCTGGGTTATAAATGTTGCATTTGTCAAATCTATAAAAACTGAATTGTTGGCTTTGAGGCTGAAATTTCTAGCGTAAAAAAGGATGCACGTATCATTTCCAGTGGTCACATTCAGAGGAGGATATGATAAACTGTCTTCTTCCTCAGTGGCCATTAACTGTCGTCTTAATCCCCACACCACATCAGTTTTTCTAGAAATCTGGAATAACAACACATTAACAATT
Organism: Strix uralensis; assembly: GCF_047716275.1. Lineage (NCBI taxonomy): Eukaryota > Metazoa > Chordata > Aves > Strigiformes > Strigidae > Strix > Strix uralensis. The sequence continues at coordinate 25,331,054 of NC_133976.1, read as the reverse complement.
CATTTGCCTTGCAAGAAATATCAGTTGAACACAGACCTTCACCATTCTGTACCATGAGCACCCTTACCTCTTAAATCCTCAGTCAACCTCAAAATTTATTATTGTTTGTCTATTTAATTGGCAGTATGGAAGAAAACGAGGTGGTGTTAACCTAGGTTCCCGTGGTCAGGTGTCCACATGTGAAAACAAGCACCAGTGACATTAGACCAATGAACGTAAAATCATGATGTTAATGTTGCCTTAAGAATTGTATGCATTAGTGCTAACAGGTAGAAGAAGTTTTTTTTTTCTTACAGAAGATTACACTGAAATAAATTAACTTTTTTTCTGCAATGAAATAACAAGAAAACTTCAACTTGCCAGTTCAGTGACCGCCCCCCTTAGTAACAATAACAGTTTTTGCACTCGTCCTTTTAATAGGCATGAAACCAGGCTACTTAACTACAGCAGTGTTATATTTAGATTTAAATGGCTTGTGGAAAAAGATCTGTGCTCATTTGGCTGATACAGTGAACTCTGATAAGAGACTTCACTGCATATATATATTTGCTTTTAGGACATTTCCAGAAATTCCCTTTAATAGCTAATGCCTTTTTACAAATGTGCCCAGGGCATCCTTGATAAAACAGACCCATAGATATCAACAGTAAAAACTAGTGGACCTTATCAGACAATAACTTAAACCTCTTGTTCATATCTTACTCTTCACTTCTTACTCTGTTCATACTGGGCTATTCCATTTATTTTTAAGACCCATGTCAGCTTTACAACTTTGTATTCTACAAGTGGCCTCTGCCCTTGAAAAACTTTGGGACACAAGAAACGAGAGGCATCACAGGGGTTATCAGAACTATATTTATGTGGAGCTATTGCCTGAAACCACTTTTAATGGGTTTAAAGACAGGCAAGGACCATTTTCCAGTCTGGAACAGAGGCTATAATATCGCTTTATAACCTGCCTGTGGAGAGGGGCCCAGAAGATTTTGTCACCTTAACTGCTGCTCTCTAAACGCTATGGGCCATCTGTTATTTACAACACATCTTTGCAGATACCTCATTCTACAAACAAAGCACAATGGGCTGAGTTAAAAACCTTTGACTAAATGCTCAAATGAAGATTGCAATCTTCCTCTCCCATACATGCATACTTTATGAATTTCTTTTTAATTCAAAGTAGTGTCTTTTCAAATACATCAGAACATGCATTATTTTAAATTAATACCATTTTCTTTAAAAGAAGAGTGCACAACAAAAGAAAATATTCCACTTTTGATATAAAACTTTTAATCTTCCCTTAGGCTCTCCTGAAATGTAATCATTTCATTTCAAACTGAGAGGAAGAGTTGAAGTCTAAATTATATCCTGTCTAACAATTGACTTCACTATGTGGGCCCCGTGCATCATCTAAAGAGGGCTTTGAAAACCACCTGCTAATAGCTGAAAACAATGCTACATTGGAGACTGTGATTGGGCTAACTTGGGGGATTAGGTTTAAGTATCTTAAAATAAAAAGAAAGCTATTAGAATATAATCATGAGACTACAGCTTTATTTCTTTTGCTCTGCTGCCAGTACTTTGTCATAAGACTCTCACATAAAGATTCCCTCTCGTCTCTGAAAAAGCATATGAACTGAAAGAGTGTTTGCCTGTGAAGAAGGGGTGTCAGGGATGAAGCAATCCACTAGTTGCCCATGCTTAAACCTATTTTAACAAATTTACCCGTGAGGAAGAACGGCAGAAACACAGCTTGTCAAAAACATTTCTAAAAGTGGGCTTTGCTTTGGTCATATTTGCGGCTGAAAATACAGGCAGTCATGGACTGTGCAGCCCAGCGAGTCCTCATTGTACAGCTATAGGCAGGCAGGATGACTAAAAATGGGAGCCTGAAGGTATCAGCTCTCTGCAGAAATGTCCCCCAAACACTTACTGGCCTGTATCCCTTCAGCCTGGAGATTCATTTCTGTAAGTTATCTGTGGGTGAGGTAATTTATCACATTCAAAATCAGAAAGCATTACCTCACAGAGATTCAAGAAAATATAGTCATGAGCCTGGAAGGAAGATCTCTGAAACACCCCAATCTGGGACTGACTAGAGACCTGAAGACAGCAGTCATTTCTCCTAGCTGACCTGCAGTGGGAAGCTGAGAGCTCCCCCAGTACATCCCTGCCTCTCTGTTTCAGGCACATTTTCTTATTCTTTTGTTGCTGACAAACATGAGGTTACTGAATTAAAATCATTCTCCCCATGACATATATTTCATGCTAAACTATACATTACAAGATATTTCCTTGAGAAATGGATTATATTTACATTGAATTCTTGTAAATCAAATTAGATTATTTCAGAACAATCTATAGTGGCAGTGTTATCAATCAATAAACCATATTTTATTCCGTTGTTTAGTGCTCCCTTTACCTAATCTGAAGAGTCACTGTCTTGTTTCTCTGGATTGATGAATGACATTTTTGATCTCAGATATGCAGTGATCAATCACAAGACCTGATTAAATAAGATACAGAAAAGAAAGGTTGCCATTTACATTGTCCTAGACCAGAATTGAACACTGTAATTACTAACTGAACCTGCAATAGAAGTAGCCTGGACAAAATTATTCCCTTTGATATGTGTTACAAGCCTCCTAATTCAGAATCATCTCTCTTGGAAAGGAGAAAGGCAGCTGATCTGGCAACATTTTGATGCACCAACATACTGATATTTTTCAAAGCAAACAGATCTTGCATCCAAAATTATTCATTTGTTTTGTTGTTGTTGCTGAGGTTTTGTTGGCTGTTCTAAATTAGAATGGCTAGAGACAAGAAAAAAGATTTGGGGCCATTTTATATATTTGAAATTACAAACAAATATAAATTGAACAGTTGCAAACACATACAAGAAAAATAAAAAATACTGGGAAGATAAAATTTTCATTGGCTGAAATGATGAATGGTAATGAACCATAGAAACAGGCTACATTTCACACTAGTTTCAACGTGGGATTTCTGGATATCAATGCAACAGATGGTTATGCCTTCTTTTTCAGTCTTGTATTTCTTGACTTTTTTATTGCTATGTTTAGGTGTGCACATCAAGAATAAGAAAACTGTCCTGGTGGTGCTTGTTACTCCGTTTCTTTTCTGACAGTATGGATATATGACCACATCCTCTCTGTGGAGTTGTTGCTCTTATTGTAACAGAGGAAGGGGAAGGTCTTTTTGTACTTTTAAGGAGGGAGGTGAGGAAGAAGGGTCCACTCCCTTTCTCTTTTGAGGTTGTATCTTACCCTAGTCCCTACCTCCATACTGTACTGTGTACTACATTGCACAGTATATACCCTACTTAGATGGCAAATGGTAATTTTTCCAAATTTAGTCATAACACAATTAAACCAGTTGTTGGTTTCACAAAACTACATAAAAACCTTAGCTTATTAAAAAAAAAAAGTGCAGTATAAGAACCAGCTATTGCTTAATGGTATTAAACTTCACAAATGCAGAAAAGAGCCTGAAAATATTTAGGGCATGCAGGTATAGACAAAAGCTCAAAATACATTGTGAAAGGGAAGGTCAAAGAATCTTTTTGGGTCACTTATGACGTCCTGAATCATGAGGTGTAACATCTGAGGAGGGGAGGGCAGGCACTGCAACTGCTACCATAGTACCCCAAAGACAAACACCTGCTATCTGAACTAGATTTTGGTTTTGGTAGCTTGAACTGCATCTACCCATAATGTACCGTCAGTAATCCTTTTCACAGGACACCAGGTTGACTGTACTCTTGTATTTTCTCAATTTGCTTTAACAGGGATACTTACAATCTTTTTTTGTGAGATATTCCATGTTCTATATTTTTTCTATATAATTTAAAAATGACACTAGGAGGCTGCTGTGTATTGAGTGCAGGGGTGCTGCTCCCAGCAGAATGGCAGATCAATGGTTGCTTGCCAGGGTTTGGCTGTGGCACATCAGAAGCCACTCAGCATTCACATCCCAGACAAGTATCAGCACATTTCAAATTCTTTTTCTGAAATTACCATTTCAGTTTCCTTCTCACGCAAACAGGTCAGTTTTCCTCCATGTTTATAACTGTTGTAGCATCATGGCCTCACTACAGACAGCGTCACCACCACCCCTGCTAATACATCAGTTTTTCTGAAAGGTACTGTACCACAAATCTGTGATGCAGGCAATGGCTGTTTATATCTCACTGATAAAGGTCAAAAATTGGAAAGGCAAGCATTAGAATTTGATATAACTACAAAGATGTTCTTTGCAATGTCATTTATTAAAGCACATATATAGCAAGCAGAAGGAATGTATTTGATTACACTTATTTCATTCATCTGTCGGTGCAAGACTGTTGCATAACAGTGCTTTGAGCTGTCAAAATCTAGAACACTAAGCAAAGACTTACCAATTATCTCTATTTTTGAGAGCTTGATCTGCTTACATTTTTATGATTTCTAATGTTTTATGGGTTTTGGTTTTTTCTTCCCTTCTAGGCTATCTTAAAATATAATTTCAATTTTGGCCCTAGATTTGGAGAATCTTGCACTCCATAGAAATCTCAAGCTGTCTCCCTCTGTTTTATTGAGGAGACTGCATTTGTCCTGGATTCATCTTCTGATACACTAGAGGGTCTTGCTGCCATCCAGAGGGACCTCCACAGACTGAAGAAATGGGCTGACAGGAATCTCGTGAAAGGGGAACTGCAAAGTCCTGCCCTTGGGGAGTAACAACCCCAGGCACCAGTACACCCTGGTGCCAACTGGATGGAAAGCAGCTTTGCAGAAAAGGACCTGGGAATCCTGGTGGACACTAAATTGAACATGAGCCAGCAATGTGGCAAAGGAAGCTAATGGTGTCCTGGGCTGCATTAGACAAAGTATTGCCAGCAGGTCGAAGGTGGGTGATCCTTCCCCTCTACTCAGCACTGGTGAGACCACACCTGGAGTGCTGGGTCCAGTGCAGGGCTTCTCAGTACAAGAGAGACATGAACATACTGGAAAGAGTCCAACAAAGGGCCACAAGGATGAGGAAAGGTCTGGAGCATCTCTATGTGAAAAGGCTGAGAGAGCTGGAACTGTTTAGCCTGGAGAAAAGAAGGCTCAAGAAGGGAATCTCACAAAGGTGTATAATTACCAGAAGGGAGATTGTAAAGAAGACAGAGCCAGGCTCTTCTCAGTGGTGCCCTATGACAGGACCAGAGGCATTGGGCACAAACTGAAATGCAGAAGATTTTGTCTGAACATCAGGAAACATTTTTTCTACTGTGAGGGTGACTGAGCACTGACAGGTTGTCCAAAGAAGTTGTGGAGTCTCTATCCTTGGAGATGTTCAAAATCCAGCTGGACATGGTACTGGACAACTGGCTCTAGGTATTTTCCTGACTAGTAAGTGAACTACACATATTTTACCTACTACTTTCTCAAACTCCTAAAGTCTGAATTAACTTATCAGTACAAAATGTGAACCATGAGATATTGTCAGTCCGTCACCTACAAAGATATGAAATTAGGCATAGTACTGAGAAAACCCAATGGTTCAGAGCAGCACAAAATTCTAAGTTCAAATTCAAATGCAAGCTTTGATGCAGCAACTACAGTCTTTTGTGCTCTGTTGCAAAGGATCTTACCTACCTGCAACTATTTTTGACTTTCATTCTTTATAACTAAAACTGACAGAGACAAAATTTCTGCTCTGCTGCAACTGAACCCAGAGGATGATTAAACTGCATTTTCCACCAGCAGTGTTTGTAAGGTGACCTAGTTATACTCAGAATCCCCCAAACATTTCTAGTGGAGATGCTTAGCTTATCAGGAATTACCAGAAGCTCATTTGAATACATCTTTCTTGCTCATTTACCTATCTCATTCAAGGTGGTAGGTTATCACAAATTCAAGGTAGTTTTTCAAATTTGAAATTTCTGTCCATACTAAATCACCTGAAATTTTATACCTTTCATATAATACAATAAAACTTACATATCTAAAGACTGCACAAATTCCAAGTAATTTCACTTGCAGGTGTAATCAGAACCAGAATTCAATTTCTGAAATTTTTCTTTCCTTCTGCATTAATTCTCTTCAATGCAAACAGCATGAGGTAAAGCTACAACACAGTTTTCAAGGGAAACAAAGCAGATAAAAATGTTCATTTAATAGATTCAGGATAATTTATAAACCTTGCTTAGAAAAATCAATTTTTGTATGTGTGTATAAGCCACAGTAAGGTCTTTGGATTGTAAGATCCGGGTCCTTACGTTTTGACTCAGACATATTTCCTGTCAACATTAATGATTTTTTTCTGGAGTAGGAACTTTAAATTGACCAGAATCACCAGTCTATGCAGAACAAGCAAGGAAGTATGTAATGCACTTCTCTTCAGCGAAACACAAAATAGAAAATTTGTTCTAAAGTTATAAGCAAAGAGAGAAACATGCTTTAAAATAAAGATAATCTAATTCAAAATCCATGCATAATTGCACTATGACAATACTTGGCATAAGTATGGACTTGAATACCTGTATTGCTCACATACATACGTGCATTCACACATACACATATACAGAAAGACTAGAGTGGAAATATACTCAGAAGTGGAGAATTTCTCATTCTTTTCCCTGCTGACCACATGGATCTATAAGTAGATTCAAATGGAGAACACAGGTCTGAGGGCATTTACAAGAGAACTGAGAGAAGGAGCTTAAAGTGGTCATCCTTAAGGGCTCACACCAATTAAAATCTTTTCAAACCAGGATTAAGTTTGCATTGCTGAAACTAGGATGGATTCCTCACAAAAAATGGGCGTTAAACTTCCAGAAAATGGTCTCCTCCTTAACACTATACTTTCTCCTTTCTACTTCCACTTCAGCAGCTGGTAGGAAATCATTAGGCCACTGATTGCTATCACACTGAAGTGAATTCTATGCTATTTCGCACATTTGCAAAGCAACCATAAGCCTAACCAAGACATCAGAATAAATATCAATAGCATGACATTTTGCCCAGAGGAATCCTTCATCTCTTTTTCCCTTCTTTATTAACATTCTGATAAATCGGGGGAAAAAGAATGCACAGAAATGAGGTACATTATATCAATAGCAATCATTAACAATGATTACTATAATTTTAGTGCTCTGCAGGATATATGACCAAGCTTACTGTCTCACATTATCATCTGATGGTTCTCCTGTCCAACCATGCGTACTTCTACCAGCAAGCCAAATGGCTCAGGGACTGTGACACTCATCTCCTACCTGGTGTTCTGCATCTCCAAGGGTTTTTCACAAAAGCGAGGCTGGGACATGAGTGTTAAAGTCAAATATAAGTCCCACTGTAAGAGATAATGATCTCACTGTGAAAGATAATGTTCTCTTTTACAACTGCTAGTACTGTTATGAATTGTGGAGAGTACCCAAGTCATGATCAAGCACTTGGAGATCTTCTATTAGAAGGGACAATAAAACTGCAATATTTATTATACTGCTCAGTTCAGTGATCTGCATAAACACAATCTGCAGTGTCAGCTCATATGTTTATGGCTAGATGTGTTTCTTCATAGGCCCATCCTGTTGCAGCACTGGGCTGTATAAGAGATCTCTTGACTGTCACTTATAGAGAATATGACTACTCTGTGCAACTGAATATGGTGCAGAGACGAGTGAGTTAGCAGGGACCATGCAAGTGACAGAAACCAGAGCAGAGGAAGGTGCTGTGATGCAGCACTTGTGACAATCGTTTTGCTTGGAAGACCTTGAAATAAGGCAAGGAAATTTTGCATGTATGGGATGTACAAGTACATCCATAAATGCCACAGTAGTCCCAAATTTCTGAAGAAAATTATGCATCTTTCTGGTTATTTTCTCACTCCAACTTTTAATTGATTTTTATACCAAACTTTTTCAACTAACTTAAGGAAGAGTAGGAATTGGCCTATAAAAAGATCTTGATTTTAGAAAGTCAAACAGAATATGTATAAGCTGGAGTAGCACTGAAAGGAGCTGCTATACTTAATTCTCCACCTTAAATTTCACTTAGGACAAATAACACAAATACAATTATTCCAATTAAAACAATGTCTTGGTCATCTACCAGAGTGTTAAAACTCATTTACATCCTTTTAGCTAATTAGATTTTTCAATCTAATATACAAAAGAGAAAAAAAATATAATTGTATTAAGAACTTGCATTGTAAACCAGAATTAATCCTGAAAGGAATCTACCAGATATATCACTCAAGGAGTATTTGCTGATGGCAAGCTCCCCAGCTTTAACATTAGATTTCGGGCCCTGTTTCAGGCAATTGTGCCATAAAGATAAAAAAAGCTACAGATTTTACATCATGCTGAGGGGAATACCCACTCCACCTGGTTGTTTTCCCCACTTTCTTATGTCCATATGTGGAATCCAAGTTGCCATGGGAGATGTGAAAAAGGATGAGGAGCCTCTGCTGCAATAAGAAGAAATCAATATGTAGTGAGGGTTGGACTGAGGTTGGGGTCTGGTGGGTTACCTGATTGAAAAATACAGACAGGAGCCAAAATGTGTTACTCACAGTGCTGGGACAATTGCCAGCACTGTTTGTCCCAGATGTAGGCTAGTCACAGGGAAATCAAAAATATGAAGATCCATAAAAGTCTCCCTCCTTCCACTTAACGTTTTGATCCTGCAGCACTTTGAGAACTAATATGCAAAACTAGGGAGCCTGTCTCCTTTTTTTCCTAACTTGAAGAAGGAGGTGTGGACAGGATGATAGTATTACATGTTACACTTCAAGGACATGAATTTTTAACTTTAAAAACTTACACATCACTCTTAAAATTCCTCAGGTCTGACTGTAATAAATCACAGTCTAAATACCAGTATGTTTTTCAGATAGTCAGATTCTCCTTGTAAAAATACTGTGTTCAATGTGACGACGCCATTCTTTGTTTTCAGCATCTCCATCTGTGTGACAACTCTTTTGGGGAAAACAGAAAGGCAGAATTTGTGCTGCAACACCTTGTGAGGGGACTCAGGTTCTGTCTTCCTAGTTTTGCTGAATCAAAAGGCAAAGACCAATAATTCTAGCAAACTGGATCTCTTTGACAGGGAAATTAAAACAAGCATTTTTTTCACAGAAAATCAATAAAAAGGTGCTTACCTTCTACTCTGCTTTCTTGCACTCAGTATCCACTTAATTTTTCTGACAGTAGTGTATGTAAGCTAGAAGGTACATATATAAATGAAACCCACATCACAAAGTCTAGACAAAGCTAATCTTAGAAATAACATCCATGCTTTTTTGGAGATCACCATGCTTTCTCTTCTCTTGATAAAAGTTTGTCTCAAAATAGATGTATTTCCACCAAAGCCAAAGTTAACCCTTCCAGTTAACACATCTCAGCCAATGTCATCAATCTCAATTTCGTAATTTCCTTCATCTCTTACCAGTCTCTAGCTCATCAACTCAAACAAAATGAGACCAAAGCATGCAACCTTTGCTAGTAGTTAGGTATAACTGCCACCTCTGTGGCTGGTAGTAATTGACCCTTGTCATGATGCTTTGAAATTAAACTTTGGAAAACCGAATTGTGTAAGGTGAGGGGTACTTTTTTTCTAATACCAACCTCCTTCTAGCACTTCTGTGGGATTGCTTTAGCAGCTTGATGCCTATTGGCTGTTCCTACACCATAGCCAAGTTCAATGCCAGGTAACGGCAAGCCTGCTCCTGCTGGCAGTTGAGATCCTGAGAAAAACTGTGGAGCAGTACCAAGGAATATTATTAGGGTCATAAGGAAATCATGTATTGAGGAGAAGGAAGGAGTTTTCAACAATGAGGAGGCAAAGTGGGATTCAACATTCACCTTGTAATAGTTCTGTTCAATGTAAGGCAAGAAACCCTCTTTATTCTGTTCCAGATTTTGCAAGTGATTTGGGTGAAAGCCCTAGAGGCAGAAATATCTAGCTGTTAGAATATCTAGGGTTTAACTTTCATACCATAGTGCACTAAAATGTAGAATGATAGTTTTTATGATTCATTAAGTATCTGTATGTGAAGTCACTCAATCATTTGGGCTAAAACAAAAATCCCACCACAGAGGAACAGCTGCAATGTTTCAATAAAATTGTAAACATTGAGGGTTTAGTAAAATGAAAAGGACAGAACAAGAACAAAATATGCAATGTAATATCAAATTTGATGTCAGGTGCCATTTCATGTATGGCTTTTACAGCAATGCTTCAATTAATAAATTAAATAAGAGGCCTGTGGCATTTTGGCAGGAAAAGGATGAATTTCTTGCCTTTTTTTTTTGTCTACCAGTGACACTAAGGACGTATATCATACAACAACACAATAACAGTGATTCTTATGCAAGGTTGGAGTGAGCTGGTAAACCTGCATGGATCAGTATAGGGTTACAATAATAGGTTGGATAAGAAACAAAGACTTGTCAACCTCATGCTGGGCAAATCTGCCTCTTCTCTTCCAGCATCCCCAGCTAACAGTCCAGGGGTCCACTGGAAAGTCCTAGAGCCATTGCCTCTGGGTCTGCTGTAGCTTGACTGGTGCTAACACAAGTGACTGCACAGGGGCCTGACTGTACAGGGCTATTTCTTCAAAAGATATTAGCACCACAAGTTTCTGTAATCAGGCAATTTCTAATTAGACAACTTTCTAAAAAGAAAGATATCATATGTTAGGTGACTGAAATCTGATTCAATTTAAAGTTGTCATCTACCAGGGATGGGGTAATATGGTCCTCAGAAAGAAATAAGATCTGTATTTCAAACACTGCCGTAACAGTCTGTCAACATTTTATTAACACCCTGGCCTAGTTCTTAGCTTTGTCTGCTAAAGCTCTAATGTGCAAACTTCGTGAACAGAGGCTTGTATGCAATTCCAGGTTCACAGATTTTTAAGGAAAAGCCTGTAGGATTTAATAAAAGTAACTTTTAGAGAGAACATTTCAACAGAACTATCCACTACTGAAGCAAGGATATATTTCTCTGTTGAAGTCATAAATATGCTTGAAAATTACACGAAAAAAATATCATTCTCTATCCTAATTTTAGAGGTATGTATGCTGTACTTATGAGTTTAATGGCTGCATATGCACAATGGCTACATATGAATAATGACAGCCCCTCTTTTCTGTTTCAAATGACAGAAAATCATTAGCTGATGCTTTGAAGAGAGTCTAATATTTCAGGGGATACCAGGCAGGGTAACAGTTAGAAAGTAGAGAAGAACACAACCACTACATGCATAAATATAGCAGATCTAGAACTGTGCAACAAAATGTCTTCCTACCACAAAACATTGAATTTCTAAAATCGGAACATTCTGTGGCACTACATAAAGTGAATGAATTCTTTGCTAAAGTGAAAAGAAAGATAAAATATGATATACCGGTTGAGACTAAAATGAAATAATCCAGGTTTCTTCTAACTAGTCTTAACTGTGTTACAGATTGCATGCACTAGAACTTAGGGGTTTATTATTCTGCCATCAGATCACACACACTTGCCAGGATCAGGGATATGCATTTTAGTGATTATTGGCAAATTTTTATGTCATGTGTTGGCAAAGCATATCTTTGTTCCTCTAACAGCTATTCCTTTAGCACAGACAATGGAGGCTGCAATAGAAATCAAATGGTGCAGGATATAAATGTTTTGCCAGTGCATAGGGCATCCCTGTGGTTGCACTCACTGGTTCTTTTACCAGATTTTTTCATTTAATATCCTACAGATGGAAGGAAGACAAGAAAAACTGCAGGTAGATGTTCAGGTCAAGGCTGCTCTGACCACATGCAGGAGGTACCTAGCCACACAGCACCAAGCTCCTGGCTCTTCAGCCCTAGGAAGATGTTGGGAGGAGACACATACACTATGATCCTCTGGGTGGATAGGATCATTACCTGTTTCTAACACTTTGCTTCCCCAAAACGGGAATGTACATCTGCCTCTGAAAAAGATCATGCCTATGGGCTTTGGTGTCTGGAGAAGGTGCTGAAGATACAAGTCTCTGTGCTCACCAGTAGCAATGACTAGGGAAAGGATTCAGAGTTCCCTGAGGCAACTTGCAGATCCTTAATCACAAGGATGTTAAGAATCCAACCTGTTTCACTGCACTGAAAGCAGGGAAGACTGCACCAATCTTGGGGTGCTACCTACCCAATATCCAGCTGACAAAGTCGCTTTTTTTTTTTATAGATTTCCTGGTTGCCAGCAGAACAACGTTTTATGTGCAGCAGGCATTTTTTTAATGTGGCAATTATTTTAATTTTCAGAAGTGTCGCTTCTACAACTTAATAGGTGAGCGTGAGGAGGAAAGTCTGTGAGCTTCCTTTGGTGGAGCTTTGTTTAGCCTGTTGTCTGTCTCTTCTGGCTCATGGCCTTTAGTTAAGTGAGTAACATATTATCTTTTACATTCCTGCCCCAGAGAAATGCTATGTCAATATCCCAGCCTTCCACTACCAAGACACAAGACCAGCTAAACTGTGTGAGATCAAAGGTCTAGATCACTGCCAGTGTTACTGATAGTAACTGGCAGCTAAAAATAAGAAAAGGGTAAATATAAACAATATTTGTCCCAGTATACCCTCCTTGATTTCTGTAATCTTTGGGTTAGAAACCTTCAGAGCTGAAGGCTGCAAATGAACACATGTAATAGGATCTTCCTTCATCCTTCCTTCCTATCTTTCTTCACTTTTGTCACCCAAAAATAGATTATTTAGTTTCTTTAAAGTAATTTGGTGCTCCTGAATTCATGTGTTATGATCTGTGAGTGGTGATAATCGTGAATACTGGCCAGAGACATTGAGTAATTATTTCCTGTTTAGCCTGTCCATGTTATTAATGGTTTTCTTTATTATTTCCCTCTTGAATTGTCACTTTTCCTAACTAAAATATTTTAATCTCATAGCTCTACTGTATCCCTTTGGAGATGGAGTGGCCAGAATCACACACACCATGCCACTGGCAGTCCTGCACTCACCAAGGGCTTAGTGAACTAATTGATGCTTGCTGCTTTGCCCTCTTCCTTTCCAAATGATTGGTAACACTGTTCACTCTTCATTCTGCTGCTGACTGCTGGGATGTTCCAAGAGATCTACCCACATTTGCACTGTAATCCCTCTTCTGAGAAATAACAGCCACTCACCACAGTGTAATATGCATATTTAAGGTTTTTCTTATGTGTGTTACTTTCCTTCATACTGGATTTCATCTGTCATTTTATCACCCAGTAATGCAGTGCTGTGAGTGGTTTCTCCAACTTGTCAGTACATCAGCAAACTTTGGCACCTTCGGATTTCAGTCCTCTTTCCACACTAACAACAACTCTGTTGAACAGCGCAGGCATCAACATCAATCCCCACAAAATCTGGTAGTTACTCCCCACTGTAAACATCAATCCTCTATTTTTATCTTTTGTTTCCTACCTTTATATTTTTTATTTTTGCCCCAAAATAATTTCACTTTTTAACCTTTTTTACTATAGCAACAGGATCACTTTTACCTATGTATTTTATGCCTCTCAGAGAACACCAAATCCATATCATATTTTCTTCATATATCCACATATTTACTACTTTAGTTTCAACTAATTTTGTCAGTACAGAAGGTAGGATTCCTGTTGTATTTCTCCAGAGATATAGAGCCTTTTTTCAAACCCCATGTCACACTTGCCACTTCCTGTTCCTCTGGGATTAAGGCCAAACTGATGTATAATTTTTATATAGATATAAAATATAAATTATATATTGTAAGTTGCATATTAGAAATCATGACAATTGATAGTTTGGCAGTTTCTTATCTTATTTTAGTTAAAACTCAGGTGAAAATTATCTGGCCTTGGTGATATGATACCATTAATTTTATTGATTTATTCTGAAATCTCTTCTACTACCCCCTCAGTAACAGCAAAAGGTTTTGAGGCTTGATGATTACTGAAAAAGTCTTTGAAGTGAGAACTTCTCTATGTTCCACAACAGAGATGATCAACACACACTCTTTTGACTTTGTGTGGTCACTCATTTTTCTGAGTTCCTCTTTTTTATTAGATCCAATGCTCTCTGAAAGAATTCCTGTCTAATGTGTTTTTATTAATAGCTTTTATGTCTTTTGCACATTATTCCTCTGAATCTCTTTAAGTCTGCAATATGATTTTGCACTAAAATTGCAAGAATTTATATTCCGTTTAATTTTCTGTATGCATACAGGACTTGCTTTTTGAAGCATGGCTTTATTACTTTCAATAGCCTCATATCTTTCATTCTGTTGTTTAATTATGACAGAGTTTGGGATGTTTCCATGTGGGGAGAAGGGTGAGGGGAAACAAACAGTCTTTCAAAAATGCTGTTTGACATATAGTTTGAGTTTTTAATATGCTGTGTTTAAACAGTTTGCATTCCATCTACACACAGTGTCAGTCAACATAATTAGTGGAGCTTACTGGGCAATTCACCAAATCACAGATACATGGATCATTTCAATCCTTAGGTTAAAGTTGGATGGTCTGTTCAGTCTCAGTCTTCAGAGGATCTGTTCCTAGAAAGGGAATCTAGAATTCCCAGAATACTTATCTTTGTCTCCTTGAATCCAAACTTCCTTTAAGATACAACAGCAGTCCTTTACAGATCTATTCTGTCACTCTAATAAATTTTTTACCTTGGCATTTTCCTTCCAGAAAGCTTTTAGCATGCCCACCAACATGCCATATCAATACGGTTGTTTACAGCTACGCATTCCATTTATTCTATCCTATTTTAGCCTTATACCTTAATTTTATTCTGAATTATTATGCTCATGACCTCTGCTTATATATGACTGTATTTTTAAAAGAATTCATCGCAATTTTTACACATACATTTTACCATTTTCTGTTTTTTCCTAAGACAGAATCCATCCTCACCTGTGTCCTTCTCTACTATCCCACTCCAGTTTTCCTGGGCCTTAGTTTTAAATAAATACAACTTTCTAATTTTGTGTATATGGAACACCTGTATAGGCTTCATTTATACCTTAAAAAGTTAGTTAGCAACTGAAAATAAAAAAGTTGCTGATTAAATAAGAATAATAGTTTCATTCTATGCTGCCCTTCATTTCCCAGTGAAGTAGATAAGCATATATATAAAAACTAAGAAAAGCTAAAGTTGCAAAAATTGTAAGCGAATCTTAATGCCCTAGTGCACAGTCTAGAGTTAAAGGTGAAACACTAGTTTTCGGTTATTTCCCTGAATTCCCCACTAACACATGGAATGAATCATAGAGAATTGCTAAGAAACATTTCTCACATCCTTAGCATTCAATTTCCAAACCAATTTGGCTACGTGTTTGTTCATTTTTTTCCACTAGAATGTCAACTAACTGGCTTCAACCAGCCTTAAGCAGTTCTTTTGTAATGATTTAAAAAGACTCTACCTCTTTTAAATTAAAAAAAACCAGAACAACCCCCTGAGTTAGCTAGGAAATAATTAAGTGCATATTCTTCATCTACAAGTTAAAGATTATTTTTTATTATAATGGAATTCTTTAAGTGAAGAGAGGACTAAAGGATGAGGAATTCCTGCTGTTTATTCTTTTAGGTTGGAAGCACTGATGCTTCATTATCTTATGTCAAGCTATAATTGCTCCTTCAAATGTAAAAAATACAAGGGTAAATGAATAAGGCAATTCCTATATTCAAGGATGCATAAGGATATTAACCCTGCAACCTCAACTCCGGCAAATGGCATTATAACCATTTTTCTAACATTTTGTTCATGGCAAAGCTCCCGTTATATAATGTTTGGGTATGTTAAATGGTGAAAAACATTCTATTAATCAGAAGCTGTGAAGTCAGTGGGGTGGCTGTTGCAGAGTTTAGTCTCCTCAGAGTGGTGAACTGAATAGTCAACAAAAAAAGAGAGGAGCCAGATGTAAGTGGAAGATGCAGCACTGCAAAATGTAATGCATTTTTTAAATGCATTAGGTAAAGGACAGAAATAAAGAAAGTGCAACCACAAGCACTTGTTAAAGAAGATAAAAACTTTTCATATTCTTTTCAGCTGTGGTGCACATCAATAGCACCTGAAGATACCTTCAATAGACACTTTTTAAGAGTCAAATGCAATGACTTGTATCACAGAAGCCCATGTTACTTGTGGCTGAATAAAGTTCCTATAACTCATATTTCTTGGCTCTGAGTGGGATCAAAGACTCAACTCACTTAAACGCCAACTAGAGCAGACAGTTTGTAGAATGAAGCAGTCAAAAGCCCACAGTAGCTGAAGCTCTCTGAAAATGTGGAGGCAGTAGACAAGGTTTAAAGAGCACTTCACAATGCATTTGTAAAAAGTAGAGTCAGCAAAATGAATATCAGCTGGGAAGTAGCCATAGATCTCCTTTTGGCAATATGTGGTTCCTTAGCATTCAATCTAACTGGGTAGAGATAACAACTATAAAACTGTCTTGTAGAAGTTTCAGAAGCAAACTTGTAAAAATGTGACATAGACATCATGTGGATTTGAAGGATGGGAAACATGATGAGATTTATGATTTGAAGCATATAAATCTTTCAATCACTACAGACTTTTTAACCTCTCCAATTACAGCAGCACAGGTAAAATTATGCATTACAACCACAAGCCAAAAAAACATAACTAGCAGCAAGCACAAGTAGGGGGCTGATTTTGATCATAGTCCCCAAGAACAAAAAATTTCATGTATTCCTGAGAACTCCTGATGTAAGAGTGGAACAAGGACTGCAGAGGGGTTCATTCTCCTAAAGAAAAATAAGTTATCAAATGTGTTTCAAAGAGAGGAAAGGTCTTGGCAGGAGACTCCTCAATTCTTGGGATAAGTTTCTGGTTTTTAATGAAAAAGAAGATGTGAAATGTTGAGTGAGAGTTGTCTGACTAAATATATATGTTGAGATCTGACCTAAGCACGAGGACTGCCTTTATCATTGCCACACACAAAGGAGATTATGAAGGGTGAGTTTCATCTCATCCTACAGCAGTCCCCTAAAAAATAGGTCAGAAGGATCACACTCTAAAAAGTCTTTGTAAAGAGAACCCTGGTTGATGACTGCAGATGTAGACATTTACACTTCACTTGCTAAGAATTAGGTGATAGAAATCAGTGTCAGCTCAACTCAGCCAGATCTTGAAGTCAAAGCATTTTAGAACAAGAGTCGCAAGATGTGGCAGTTGCCTTGTCAGGGGAAGGCAGCTCCTTTATGACATGATGGGATATCCAGAGGAATCATAAACTGGTTAGTGAAACCATTTCATTTAGGTCACCAAACAGCCTCTGTTTCAGGATCTTAACTCTGTCTTCCAGCTTCAAATGCTGAAACTGGAACAGAGCAAGAACTAGCCTGAATAAATCTCCGTCGTGTATTGGGGTAATTAACTGACAACTATGATAGCCCAAAGGGGTCTGTGGCTGCACTGACTAAACTGAACAGCTCTTTCTTATCAAATCAGAAAACAGATTCAATCATAGAGGAGTTTTGCTTCTTGTCTCATTAATTCACTTTCTGTGAAGCCAGTGCCAGCCTGGAATCTTTTCCAATATATGCATTTCTCACATTTATTTTTCTCCGCTTGAGGCAATGGAAGAATGAGCGAATGTAACAAGATGATGCTACAAGCCATTAACTGCCCAACAGCAAGGAGGTAGAGCTATCAGGAGAGAAGTATCTCAGCCCCACTGTTTGGGAGCTTCACTGCATAAAAATTAAAATTAATTTACCTGATCAGAAGGATGTGTCCTTTTTTTTTATATATATATATATATTGTCATGCTTAAAGTTCATTTCCTTCATAAACAAGAAAAAGCCAACTTAGTAAACGCAAATCTTTCATACTGAATTGTTGCTATTGATTTTCAAATGTACTAAGTAATGTAAACTGTTTTCCTATGATCAAAGACTTTTACTTCTCATATATAGTGGTCTTGGTTCTCACTGGGGAGTGACCCTGTAACTTCTAGATCATGGAATATAGTCTTTATAGCTTAAGCAAAAGGAGTTAGTTCTTTAGCTTAAGGTTACAAAACAGTTCACGTCTTTCGCAGTTCAAGTACAGCCAAAGATATGCAATACATACTAAGAAGAGGTTACATGCATATGTTCAAGCCAATGAACCTTCAAGGTACTTTTCATTTTGCGTTTTCTAGCTCTGTACAGAAGCTGATGATCTTGAATGCACTGAAATAGCTTAAAGTTATTGTGGGGGAAAAAGCATGTTTCAAATGGGTTTATATGGCATTGAATTTACAGAATTAAGAAAAGTTTAAATTGCTTATTTTTAAAAAATGCAGAACATCTTAAAATACATTGCTTTAATTATTTAAAAGTGCTCACTAAGTCACTTTAATTTAGAAAGCCTGTTGAAATATGCATAGATTTAAAATCCAACAAACTTTCAGAATTGCTCAAAAAATTCCTTCTCTTGACACCAATTCTTTCATTAATTAAAAATATTTTTCATTCCAGTTGTTCTAAATGCAATTTCCAGCTAAGAATGCCCATATCCTTTGACTTCAAACAGTTAAGACCCACAATAACAAAATTATTTTTATTTTTGTTTTGGAGCTTTGTTAAAAAAAAAAATTACAAAAAAGGCAGATTAAAAGTCCTGGACTCATGTCCTCTCCTTTACCACAAAAACATCCATCACAGAGAATACCAATGTGAGCTTGCTTCCTCATGCTGCTCTGTCCTTGTATTCTAAGTCTGGTCTTCAAAACCCAGTCTCTGGAAATGAACTTCACAGGGTGGATTACTGAAGAAAGTTCTTGTTTTTCTTTAGTAGAACTAGCCTTTTTCCTAGAGTCTGAAGAGACTATTCTGATCATCTTGTTGGATAGCCAGAGGTTCAAGATCCTACCTCCCTGTAAAAACCCAGATTGTTTCTGATCAAACACAGAACACCTTTGGGGGTCTAATCCGCTTTTGGCTTAAAGAACATTTATGAAGTGTAGTCAAGTTGTCTCTTATTCTTCTTTTGGATAAGCTAAAGGAATTTCACTCCATACTCATTTAAAACAGGTTTTCTAGGTTTTGTTCTTGTCTTAAGAACAGTTGTGAATTTTTCTTAGTGTTCCCTCCTGAAAACCCTCCAACTTCTCAAGATCATGTCTGCAATGCTCACACCTGAATCAGACAAGTCCATTAATGGCTTTTCTGTTGCCTAAACCAAGGAAATTATACCTTCTGTATTCTCAAATGACTTTATCTTGAGTTTGAATTAAAATTCAAATTAAACTAAACATCATATTAGAAGCTCAGATGTGTTACCATTGGAACAGATTGACATGTTTCTTTCAAAGTTGTTGATTTTTAGGACACAGCCCATCCCTCACATGCCTCTCAGTTGGAGTTGTATTCTGTTTTCCTCAAGGCATGACTGTCTTCCATTTAATCACATTAAAATTAAAATTTGAATATTTCTTGATTACAACCTGTATGTCATGCAAAACAGGTAACTACATAAATAACTATTCTGCATTGCTACTTACTGCTAACATATGATGTGATCTATAAATGATGTTCTGACTATCAGCAAGGGTGAAAACTTTACCTTCCAGCTGTAAATACCAAGTATTGACTAAAAGGAATGAAACCAGTTAATTAAGAAATGGATACATTAGTTGCCTTCCGTTAATTAACAACACTCCATCTTTACTGACCAGACACACTAAGAAGCTCAATAAGGTTCCACATAGAATTTACTATAAAACCATTAGAGTAAAATTTAAAAAAAATCTAAAATTACAGTCCTTAAAAATAATAATAAGTTCTAAAGACAACAGCAGACTTATGGTCTCCTAGAACAGTAAAACTTCAATAGTTATGTGATATAGCTATCGTACATAAAAATTCATGCAATCATTTCTGGTCAAAACCTCATATAATACAGATTGCTTGCTTGTGTAATTTTGAAAATCATCTACAGCATTCCTCTGCAAACATTAAGTTGTTAGATGCCAAAAATCTGACAGTTCTAGGCACTGAAAATTACTCACCCTTGAAGGTCTCACTGCAGTATAAATTACTGAAAAATGAATCCCTCGTTCCTGCAGATCCATGGTCAGTCCTCCAATTATTTTGTCTATAAATAGAAACATGTATAATTTAACAAAATCTGTAAGCTGAGAAAGCTAAAATTCTATAGTAGTTGGAGAAGTAATGAGCTAGGTGTTTAAGCTTCTTTAGTTTATTTAAGCAATTTAGGTGTTCGTACCATTTTTATGTCAATAGGTACAAATGGGATAAGACATGTTCAGTGTCTTGAAAAATGCACAATTTCAGTAAGACAATACAAAACAAATACATTACAACAGTTGAGAAAAAGGAGTGATTTTGAAACTGAAAAGTAAATACTGTAGGAACAATACCTGAAAGCTTGAACTTTGGGCAATTAAAAGCAAGAGCAGAAGAAATCACTTCAGAGATTAGAGCAGGATGGATATACTTAGTCAAGTGACCAGTTAATAAATAAGTAATAAAGCTTAAGTATTATTATTCTGTGAATTACAAAGTACACAGAACTAATCACTGAGAAACCATACTCAAAATGTAGTGTTTAGTTTGGGGCATGATATGCATAATATTGTCAGCAATATTCCTTTTTGCTTCAGTGGATTTAAAGCCTAATTCTGCACCCTCAACAGGATATGGAAAATTTTGCTGTTGACTACAGTGGAGGCCAATGGAGAAATATTGTGAAATATTTCTGAAAAAGGAAGGAAAAGTCGAGTAAGGAAGAGAGGACCCTTCAAAGATGTCCAAAGACACCTCTACATAAGACCCTCCTTTAGTTCTGAAACCACAGGCAGTTGTGACAAATACTTGCAACTGATAAATGTTTTCAAGCTGTATGCAGAAATATTAACATCTGCTTATGTTAAGGAGCATAGTAGTTGTGAATCAAGAACCATTTTTAGTGTTGTTATTGGGACTGACAGAGAAATAAGCAAGCTGACTCACATTTATTGTTTCTGTGCCTTCCTACTTCACCCATGTAGCAGTCTGGTGAATGGATATTTTATAGCCTGGACATACAGTCTTCTCAGATTTTGAGGTTATACTTTACAGAAATTGTATTTCATTTTCATGTACTGGAAGTGGAGCTTATATTATTATCCTTTTTAACCTCTTATATTTACAATAATTATGGTCTCCTGGCTGAGTAAAATGTTTAGCTTTTGTAAAAACGCAAGCATTGGTTTTTCTACAGGGTTTTAACCAAATCAGTCAAGAATCATAGCTATGTAAATTTTCCTTCTAAAAAATTATTGCTAAAATGATCTACTATAAGAAATGGAATTATTCAGAAAAACAACTGCTTATATACTGCTAGTGTAATTATATTGGGTGTGGAGGTCCAGGGCATTATATAATGTAGATTTTGTTTCTATACGCACAGAGTGCAACTCACTGAAAATTCTCAGCAGCCTCAGCTAAAATTTGTGGAAGAAAAAATAATACACAGAAAAATGCATATCTGTCTTTGTCTTTTCTTTCATTAAAGCAACCAATTGCTTGCTAAAATAACACATTATTTGCATTTCACTTCAATAAGGAGCTATGAGTAACTATAGTTACCAGTAATATCTATAATTCTTGCCTTTGGGAAGATTCTAGAGGCAATTCCTTCATTCAGAGAAGCTGCTGTAAACACCCTTATGACAACAGAGTTGATACAGGTCTTTCTTTGCCTGTGATCAAAACTCTACCTTGCTTATGAAGTATTTACAGATTCTCCAAGGAAAAGTACCCAGATTGTCCACCATATTTTAAAGCACCTAAATTACATGCCTACATGGGAACATTAGTCATCCCAAGCTCACTCTTTAATCGAACAAGAGGCATCTCCAGATGGTGATATTGATGTTAGAGTGATTTTAGAGTGGTTCTACTGAAGTTTGTGGGTTTTTAATTTTAGATAGCATGGATCAAGGAAACAGTACATAGTCTATGAATGTAAAACAGTTTGTCTAGGATAATACTTTCCTATTACCATAACTGCCTGCATCTATGCCCTGGTGGAAAGATTAAACCTTTCTAATTCATTGAAGACACATCCCTTGAATTTCACCAGGGAGTACAGGATTAGTGCTATTATTAATTTCTAATCTACCTTAATTTCTCTGTGTGATTTTACACATGGATGGAAGGGATGGAAGAAATGAACTGAGAAGAAATGTTCTGGAAGGAGAAAAGTGAAAAGAAAGGAAGAGTACAAACTACGAACAAGAGAGAAAGAACAGAAAAGAGTGAGATGAGAGGGGGGAGAGAAGAGAAAGAGCAAAAAAAGGAATGCACTGAGAATCAGACTGGAAAAAGGAATACATGCAATGTATTAAACTAAAGAGCCTCATCTTATGCAGATGGAGTCATAGGCAGCTTTGCCATTGATTTGAGGTATGCTGGATCCAGCAGGTAAGACAGAATGCAACCTTCTGAGCAGAGAAATGTTTAGGAAAACTGGCAAAAACTGAGTAATAATTTCAAACTCCACCTCATGCAAAAGAAAGAAGAAATACTGAAAAGAAGCATAAAAACCCCAGTAAGTCTGAATACCTTGAAACATGAGCAGATTTGGTTTCTGAATTCTAGTTTGGGTTTCATAATGAACCTCATTTTAATAATGTGCTAAAAACCTCTGCTTACTCCAGCGTCAAGATATTTCAGAACAGCACATTTTCCTTGGGCAGAATCTGAGCCCATTTGTTCTGTCTTGCAGATCTTCCTGTCTGCAGTGAGTAAAACAGCAGGAGAAATTTCTCTGACATTACATCGGATTTTAAAACCCTCTACAGCTGAAAGAAGTTCCTGTGACAAACGTAAGAGCTTTGTGAACTTCTAGACAGCCTACTACAGGTCTGCAGTGTTTTTCTATGAGTTTATTGTTAATACTGAAAAAAAAAAATTACAAGCAATATTTATGGGTTAACAATTCTCTTGTTACATTGCAGGTATGTGACAAATAGTATTTCTTGTTGCTTAACCAGGTAGGACCTGGCAGCAGTCCCTCTATAACAAACACCAATAACTCATGACCTTGCAAGCAGTTCTGACCTTGAAGGGTGTCCTGACAGCAACATTTGGCAAATGACTGTGGTTGTGCTGCAAACAGTACCTAGACACCTAGACCTGCTGGAGCCCAGATTGCATGTCTTGGAAGATGCTGTTTGGGACACATCCACTACTTTTGGAATTACTCTCTTTCAACTCTCTCCCACCTGCTGCACAGACCTTCAGTGGGACAATTTTAGGGAACTGTGGCTCAGTAACTTTCATTTGAATTAAAACTTCCTGCTTACTTCCAGTTTTTATTCAGCAATGCGTTGAGTGGCTGCTTTGCCAAATAAACCAGAAGGTGAAGATTCAGCCCACACTCCCGCTTTTCTAGAGAACAGCCGAGATGAAGAACACTAAGTGAAGATTTTGCACTTGACCATACAAAATGACACATCTTCCCTGATCCACACACCTTTTTCCTGACAACAGGTGACTGACACTAACTGGAAAGATGGTATAGCCTGTTCCTCCATCATCCCACAGGGACCCCATTAACTTTGCTGTTCTAAAACTAAGTGGCCTGAGGTAGGGTTTGGGAAGCTTATTCTTGAGTTTGTGCAGCTGATGAAAGAAATGTCCCATAAAGAAAAAGCTAATGTTTAGCCAAGGCGAACATTAAACCAAGGCTTCTCCTATCTAATATGCTCTGGGGACAAGAAAAGAGAACTAAACAGTTCAGAGATGGAAATCCAGCTGCTTATTTGAGTATAAAAACCACACTCACATTGGAGTAGTGTAAAAACAAAGAGAAAATAACACACCACTGACTTCAGCACTGTTATTTTCTCCTGATTTTCAAATCTGCTTTTGATTTTACACCCCCAGCTCTGGGCAGAAACAGTCATTGGCACTAACGACACTGTTTAATTACCAGCTCACTACTCTACACTACACCACACTACATGTCCCTGAAACTACCACTACATGATTTGAAGACTTCATAACTCGATATCTAATTTAGAATAGTAAGCAAAAGCCCTGCAACAAACCAGATGCCTCTCAATGCCTCTTTGGTATACAGCACCTCTTTTTCAATCAGATGCTAGGCAAGAAAAGTTTTATTACAGTATTATATAGAGACATTCAACTTTATCAAGTAGCCTTTAATACATGCAAAACCAATAAAAGACTCTAAAATCAAAGGCTGTGAAGGGCATCAGTATGGTTTTACAAAGATTAGAAAAACATTTCCTATTCATTCAGACACCCTCTGTTGAGACCAAGACCTTCAAACTGCTGGATGAGCCTGACACCTCCAGCTGCCGATGTGCAAGGTGAGATCCAAGGTGACGGTCCAAGCTGCAC
This sequence comes from Strix uralensis, assembly GCF_047716275.1. Classification (NCBI taxonomy): domain Eukaryota; kingdom Metazoa; phylum Chordata; class Aves; order Strigiformes; family Strigidae; genus Strix; species Strix uralensis. The sequence continues at coordinate 25,306,688 of NC_133976.1, read as the reverse complement.
AGAGATGCAGGGTTCATACTCTGAACTGGGAGGATCTCAGAGCATGAGCAAAGGCTCATACCTGAAGCAGATGTGAATTATCATTACATTTCAGGTTCCAGAGCTGTATGCATTTTGATAGATTTTGAATCAGGCACTCAGCACTTCAACACTAAGACTGCTTTTAAGTACTATAGATGGCGGAAAAGAAAACCTTTAAATAGTAGTATTACAGCAAAACCCAGGAACTAGAGAATACAATCTGCTCAAGTGAAAACACAGACTTAAATGATGAAATGTTAATTATATCTTGGTCATATTGCTTACCATTCTCAGCAATTGCTTCCAGGGTGGAAATCTCATTTAAATCACTACAAAAAGAATGGGAGAAAAATAATTAAGTCTTTTCTAGGCAAGAACAATGTGAACCAGAAATGTACAAAGATACTGACTGGTAAAAGGATTACTGTAAATCAGTCCCTCCATCATTCTCTCATCTCCTCCTTATGACCCTTTTTATTCTGCAAAGCCATTTGGGACAAGGACCATATCTTCAGCTAATTCATCAAACCCCTTAAATTTCCTTAACTGCAGAGAAGCCAGACTACTGATGTTATTTTGACCAATCTCTGTGCAGCTTTCTTTTCATTTCGTGTTGGCCCCTGGTCTAACATTTGTACATGAACTCCTTAAAACGGGTATCATGTCTTCTTTTGTGTGATATGATAGCTATAATTGCACTTCCTTAGGACCCACTGATACATGTACCGCATACCAACATGTACAAATGCCCAAGTAACGGGCTAGGAAGAAGAAAGAGCTGGAGAAGCTGAGCAGAAGTACTCAATACACCCAGGCTTTATATTTTCTAAATATACATTCACCTGAAGGAACAGTGTCTCTCTACCTTTACTAGATCACAGTTGTCATAGGCCTGGAAACATGAATTTTAGCCCTCCTCTTCCTTCTAGTATGATGAAAACCAGTCTCTTTATTCATATTAACTTCAGGTTTGTCTGTATGTTTATTTGCTTGCTTATTTATCCTGCCAGCTTTCTTGACCCCTGGAATGCCTTCTAGAAATTAATTCTGCAGGTTAATCATGTGTTGCATAAAATAATTCAGCCTTTCTACTAAAAGCATGTGCCATTTAGTTTTATTAGTTGTCCCTTTGTCCTCATATAATGAGGCAGACAAAATAGGAATGCCTAACTGACTTTCTCAACATAATTAATCTATTACACCTGGTAAACTCACCAGGGGACTTTAAAAAAACCTAATTCACCCTTGTAAGAAAAATAACTTTGCTAACCCTATAAGCTTCCACTTCAGTTTTTAAATTTCCTGAATACAAGTGACATTTTCAAAAGCTTTAAAAGTCATACACTCGTGTGGGTCAGTTTTGTTTGTGACAAGCTCCTACCTGACAAGTGGTTGTAGCTGAACCACCAGTAAGTTTGGTTTAGATGTATTCACTTCCAGCTGAGAGACACTGAGATTAGTTATGTTTGTTAAATTCCAGTCTCCTGACTCCTGAAGAAAGCTCAGAAGATATCTGGTAGCCTCGCAGTCAACAGCTGGCAAAACTAAAGACGAAGGTGAATACTGAAGAATTTCCTGTAATAAATTTATGAACAATTTATTCACTTGCTAATAATTAAACACAAACCTTTTTTTTATGGATCCTTAATTTGATATTCAAGGTGAGGAACCACCGTGGTAAACACCATGTGAGTTCTCACCAGCCTGATGCTGGCTGCAGGCTGCTTCTGGAAAGGGGCAGTGAAGGAGACACTCGTGTTGCTCTTATTCGTTCACCTTCCTGGGGCAAGCCTAAGGCACTTAGTGACATCAAGTTCTTACTGTCCTTTCCACATGTGTGGTGGAAGAGAAGAGACAGATGATGTAGAAGTTCTCAAACTAAGAATGTATTGGAGAGACAGGTTTATGAATGCTGCCAGAAGCAAAGCTTATCAGATGCCCTCAGAGGTGAGAAGGATCAATGTCAGATACCTCAAGTTCCAGCATCTCTATTCACTACAGAGTCATACTTTGCTTAATAAATACCCTTCCTTTGTGTACATCCTGGTGGTACAGCACACGGTAGAGACAAGTGTCTAATTTTTAACTATTAATTAAAGCAAGCTACATGTTTCAGGATCTACAGAGCCTCTAGACACACAAACAAACTTCATATCATGTACTTTCTGTCTTTCTACTCAAAATACAAATTATAAAGCTCAGGCTGAACAATTTCAGATGATCAAGCATCAGGGTATCTATCACTACTCATAATTCTTGTAGCTGAGTTTCTGATGAAAATATCTGAGTGAAATGAGTTAAAAACCACTCTCATTCTATAAATTTGAAACCTGCATAGTGAAAAAACATCTTTCCAAAGATTTTTCTTGATAATAAAATTAACTTGAAATATTCAGGGAAAGAAAATGCAAGATGGAGACTTGAGAATGATCAAAATTAATGTACTCCAAATTTAATGGGAATATTAGAAGGTATTTTTTCACTGAGTCCTATTTTACAACTTGTTAACATTGCTTTCCCATTTTCTACATTTAAGTCTAGATTGAGTCTGTCACTTGATCCAACATGCAGATATTCAAGTTGTTATAGACTCTCTCTCCCCCTCTAACTGATGCAAGTGTTGTGGTGTTGCTAACACTTTTCTCCACCTACTCTTTTTCCTTTTTGTCTGTTCTCTGACTGCCTACCACTTTTCTGACCTACTCTGGCTCTTTCTAATTGCTCACATGTTTTCCTTCCTAGGCAAAGGCTAGTTATTTTCACATTTCTATAGATGCTCATAACAGAGGATTATCCAGTATTGTCTGATTCTCCAGAATGATAGAAAAATAACTGCAGAAATTAGAGCAGAACCTGATCTGGTTCACAGGTCTTTGAGTAGGATTTTTAGCACTGCCTGGAAGGAAAGGATGATACATTTCATGTTGGTTTGTTTGCCTATATGAATTTAGAGCTAAAATTCTGAGCAATAGTCAATTATTTTATTTTACTTTCAATATTTTAATCCCTTGCCCCCTATCAGCAGCCAGAATGGCACCAACCACTTCTTCCAAGGATATATAATAAGCAGATTACTCATTTATTGTAGAATAAGATATAAAATGTGTCATTAATGAGTAACATCTGAATTGTGCCTCTGCTCCTAACCAATCCTGCACTGCCATCTGTCTCAGCTTCCAGCCACTGGTATTCAACTGTTTTCCATCTGAAGGGCAGACACAGCTGGATATCTACTCATTAGCCTCAGATAGCCATTCCGATCCCATGCCTCTTGTTTGTCCTGCTTGACATTTGGTCACTACACACATGTTTTTACAATACCCATAGGTTGCTTTATGCTTTTTAGGATTTCAACTACCATGCGTGTTCAAAACACAAGAACTCCAAAAGAGGGCAGAGAATGAAGAGGACTACTGTGAAACACCTGATTTTGCATTCTGCTAAAGGACTAATCAAAGAGGTACAACCACACAGTGCTAGGTAAAGGGAGAGGGATAAGGAGAGGGGTAGGGAGAGGGAGAGGGAAGAAAACCTCCTATTGAGCTGTTGGACTGATAGCAAAACTTCCTACATTAAATGCCAGAATCTATAACCTGTCTATGGGCAACTTACTCTGCTTATAAGTACATTTACCTTCTTTAGTGTCCCCTGAAACACCTCTCCTGAGTGAAATATTGCAAGAAACTTCACTTTTGGATTACATATATCACTGTTCAGGTTTTTTGGAAGGTAGGTGTGGGATTACTGTGTCCACATTTCTAACCATCCTGAAGCCAAGTAGCTGCACTATGATAAATCTGTGTTTGGACTTACTTGCCCAGCTCTGGTTTCAGTGTTACGTTAACTAAATTGATATTACACCTAAGCAATTTGAAGTTGGAATGGAGTAAATTTAGGTCTATCATTAAAAACCTGTTGTTAAAATCTTTGTTAAAGACTCATGCATCCATCTATCAAATATCATGTAGGAGTACTCATTGTTCTGAACTAGTTTACATTTGGTATCAAAGCTGCTAGACAGTCCTGTAATAAAAGTATTAGCTAGGAAAAAGGCTGCCGTGTTGGCTCTGGAAATATCTGGGAACCTACACCCAAAGTAGGCAGGCTCTTCCATGTAAAAGAGATGTTTTAAATCTTCATCTTTCACCTGTGAGTATGTCATTTAAAATATGAAACTATTGTATTTATTTTCTACAGCATTGGTCAATGGGTTATCTATAAAAAAGAAAAGTCTATTCCAACAGATTTGGAAGCACATCTGTTTCTACACACAGTGATAACTATAAAGAAAATTACGACTGTTGCATTTTAACTTTCCAATTACTATTAATCTCACAGATTTACACTGTACTTGTGTTCTCCAAACGTATGCATAAAGCTATATATTATGATTTTAATGAAAATTGATCTGATGTGCTTTAGCTGATAAAATATGTTGCAGCTACAGAAAATATTGTTGAATAAATCTCCTTACTACTGTACTGTATGGTGGGAGACATGACACCAGATTTTTTTTCAAGGGTTACAGACAGATCCCAGGAACTATAGAGAAGCAAACCTGAAGTCCAAGAATAGGAGGAACTATTCCAAAGAATGAAATACAGAATATAACAACAAGGACAGATTATACTGGGAAAAAGGTGACAAGGCTTTTGCCAAAAAATGTGCCTCACAGTTCTGCTGAAAATCTCTGAAGGAGTCAAGAGGCACGTACACCAGGGAGCTCTAGCTGATACAGTGTACTTCGATCCACAAAAGGCACTCAGCAGAGTCTTAAAGCAATGACTCCTAAAGAAATTAAGCTGCTTTAGCATGAGGCAGTCTTCACATGGAGGTAGGTAAAGGATAGGTAGAGTTGGTAAAGAGAGAGCAAGCAAGAAGTATAAAAAAGTATGTTACTGCACTAGGATCTGTTCTGTTCCATATGTTCATAAATTATCTAGTAAAAAGGCATAAATATTGAGCTAATGAAATCTGATAATTATGCTGAATTATTCAAGATAGTAAAGGCAAGGACTGACTGATGAATTGCAGAAGCAACTTCTGGTACAACCTCTTGGGCAACAAAGTAACTGATGAGATTCGATGTAAATTGATTTAGCAGAGTGCAGGGTGAGAAAAAAACAACTAGTTTTACGTACACAATAATAGATAATAGACTCAGAACTGAGTGTTACCCTTCAGTAATGAAATCTTAAGAGGCACAACAGCTCCTTGAAAATGGCAATTCAGTGGCTGACAGTGATCAGAATTGAAAAATCAAATATTAGTAGTTTTTTGCAAAAGGCTAGAGTACAAAATATCATCATGTCACTGAATAAATCTATGATGAACTTATGTCTTGATTATTATGCAGTACTGCATGCCCTCTTGGCAAGAAATAATATGATAAACTAAAAGAGGTAAAGAGAAAGGAAACAAAGAAAATCAAAACTATAGTAGGACATCTGTATCACACATGACTAGATAGTACTCAGTCTATGACCACTGACTGAGGATATGATGGAGATTTAGAACCACGAATGGCAATGACTTACAATAATAATTATGCAGCTGCACAGCTGGCCACTAATTGGAGTGTGTTACTATAGACTGCATTCCTAAGGAGCTGAGCATTGTTTGGGGAAAGCCAAAGCTATTATTAAAGAAAAATAGTTTGTAGGGTAGGTGACTGTTTGACAAAAAGTTCCCCAAGTGCTAATCTTTGTATTTGAATTATTTAATTTAAAAGTTCTTTGAATGTTTAAGATAGATGATCTACCTATAAGATTCTTTTTGTATTAACTGGAAATAGAATTCTTTTAGTGCATACAAACCCATTGATCCCAAAAGTTCAAAACAGCTGCTAATGTAGCTGAACAAATCTAATATCTGCAAATGTCTCTGTGGTTTACAAGCGTATAACTCTTTTACAAATAACATTTCCTTCTTGTAGTACACATGCTGCTACATGCACATATACATTGTAAATGAGATCTCCAGTTTAGGTCTGTGAATAAATTTGCATTTCTGAAGTTCAAAAGGAGGATACTCGAGTGACATGGAATGTCTATTATAGCTTAATGAATCACTTGTATAATACAGAGTATGAAGGTATAAAAATTTGTGATTATGCAACATCAAAGATTCTAATTTCCCCAGTGACAAAATTCAGACCTGACCTTCATTTTGTCCTGTGTTCTGTGAATATTATGACAGAGTCTTTCATAGCATGATTAAGAATGTATTTCTTTCCCAAAGCAGCTCAAGGGGAGTGCAACTGATGCAAGAGCAACTGGGCAAATTTTTGAACCCACTGTTACATCTAAGATAGAACTGGATCATTATAAAGATCCTTTCTGGCCCTAAAAGCTACAAGTCTATGCAATAGATATTGACAGAATTCTCCATATGGGCACCTAGGTGAAAAAGAAATATTTCATTTATACACCTCATTTTCTTTCATTCAAGTTACAGCACCTCACTCCCACAATACTATGCCAGAAAAGTATTAATATTGCCAAGTCCAACAGAAGAAATCTAGGAAGTGCTGGAGTTAAGGTGAGCAATTTCAAAAGAAACTTTACAGTTTTAAAGAAGCTGTAATGAGAAAAAGTTTCTCAGCTCCAAGACAGAAAAGGAACAGATGCAAGGTCAGAAAGCAAACAATTACTGACATTTATTCAGCTTGTTTAAAACCTGGGTTTAAATCTTTGCTTTGCCAGATACAGACCAAAGATTTACTTAAACATGATCCTTCATTTAGCTGAGTACTTCCTCACTAACCCTTGGTAGGTCCCAAATCCACTCAGTATACCACACGATTTCTAAACCCATCAGTCTCTGGGCTCATTTGACCCTTTGGCTATAAGCTCTACCTGCAGTGCTGATGGACTCCTGGTTACAAGGCAAAAGAAGTTTTAAATACTTTAATATCCCTCTTCTTAAACATCCAGAACCTACTTAAATAAGACCACCACATCATTAGGAACTTGTAATGCCACATGTACATTTCACACAGCTTTTGAAATCAAATCACTTTTTCAGTCAAGCAGCAACAAAATTTGCTCCAGATGCAGCCTTGCATAGATTTTAAACCCAGAGAAGTTAAGCCATACCAGAGAAATACCAGTACATCTGCCTGTGGACACAGCCGCTGATCCTTACACTACAAATGAATACTGCTCCCATTCATTTCTCAGAAAACCCATGTACATACTCTGAATAGTTGTTTTTGTTCCAGCATCAGTGTTAAAATGCTGTAAGATGGCAAAGAGATTCAGATCTCCAGTATCAGTGATACAAGGAAGAGATGAGGTTCTCGCACAGTATAGATGTAGAGACAGGTAATATGTGAATATTTATGTAGTGAATTACACATACAGCTTGCTGTGTGGTGCTTGGGAATTTACACTTCCTTGTGTGCTCTGATAACAGTTACATTACTAATAGCTCTGTTCATTCCGCACTGCCTGCAGGAACGCCTTTATGACTTCCACACGTGAACACTTCAGTTGTCTAATTACGGTTCAATAAACTGTCATGTAAGTACAAGCATAGCTGCTGTGCACAAAATCTTTAAACCTCCTTAGTGAGGACAGAAGTTGAAGCTGCTGACCAGCTCAGGAGGATTCTGTCTTAGATTCTGTGCCTGGAGTTTATTTCAAATCACTCAAATGCCATGACTTTTTTTTTCGTGAAGATTAAAGCAATCCAGTATCCAGTCATATAGTAACCACATTCAAATATGGTACAGTTAACTCCCTGCATGAGCTTCAATTTCGATGAAAATAAAATGGGTGTTCAATTCTGAAAATCTGTAATAAATAATTGATTCCTATAACTTCTTTTCTTTCTATGGCTTCAAAACAGAATTTTGGGGTGTCAGTCTTGACATTTATATTGGTTTTTATGGTACAAAATCACAGCATGTTTAGGAAGAATTTTGTCAGTTATGATGAATTCTGAAAACTTGAAATAAAATAGCTACAAGACAGACTTCTGCAAACTCAGTTGATTCTCTTTAACCCATCTGCTTAAACTGGAATAATCTCAATAAATGGTTTAAATAGGAAAACTGCAGCACTTCAGTTTAATTTTCCTTATTATTGTCTGTTTGCATCTTTCTTACATCTTTTATTAATTTTAAATACTGCATATAAAGAAATATAAGAGACAAATGCTTGCCTGAACATTTTGAAATGGATTCTTGTTACCATAGGATTCACTGAGGTATGTGAAATCATCTACGCTAAGCTGTAAAACAAAGAGAGTAGATTGGTGAGAACGAGGAACAGCATCTCATTTAGGTACAGTCTTGTACTTGTACTCAGCATTGGTGAGAGAAAAGGAATTAATGTTACATACCGTATCTTGCAGAAACAAAATGAGGTTTCTGGACTTCTGGGTAAAAACAGGTTGCAAGAATACAGTCAGCTCCCGTGCTGAGACAACATGTCCTTCATGCAAAGCAGTGTCTGGATTCCACTGTGATCTACAAAGAAATTATTTTTTTTCTGTAAAATTTGCTGCCAATGATGACATCTCTTCTTTCTTTAAATATGCAGCAGCAGGTAATGATATCATCATGTTTGGATTAAGATCAGGTTTACAGTTCAGTTTACTTTCATTCTACTCAAGAGGAAAAGAACTTGCCCATTTATGTCCATATTACATTAACTGTGTTACAGCAGGAATAAAATTGGTTCAATCATGATAACTGTCTCTCTCTACTTTCTTGTTTGTGTACAAAAGCACAGTTGCATTTTTCAAAAAAATTATCTGCTAAGTGAAATGAAGACAAATATATTGAAAACGTTCAGAGAGAATTCCCAGAGGGAATCCCAACTCCCAAAACACTTTCCAGTGCCGTCAGATATCTTGGTGGCCAGAGAGGAGTACAACTCAGGCTAGACCACAAGTTGTCATAAACCAATATTTTTTAATAAATCTTTTGTTAAGTAAAAGTGGGTTTTCAGTGTTATTGTAAACAATATGTTCTCTCTGAAGGTTTTCATGATGAAGGAACCATTCTATAGAAGCATCTCAGAAGAGCCACCTTTCCAGAAGCAGGAGCTCTTCTGAGCAGAATGGCTCAAGACACCAAGAAAGCTTATGATTCTTTTGTCAGCCTGTCATTGTGAGGATTGGACAGAGAAATAACTCATGTATTTAGTTTTGCTGCTACAAAAAACCAGTTATGGACAAAACAAGAGGTGGCATTATTCTTTCAACACCTGATCGGGATTTTAACAGTATGCAACATGGGTTTATAGGGATAAAATTTATTATGAAAATTTTGGTCCTGGGTGTTTTGACTAAGGTAAAATTGTCATTCTGTAGAAAACCCAGAGCTTGAAGCATAATCTCACATTTTACACATCTCACATCAGTTGCTAAAGCCTGAGAAATCAGGTATTCCAGACCCCCTAACTGGTTCTAATTACAAAGAATATAATATAGACAATTGCTGTGTGCTGTAGCATCAGCTATTATATGATTGCAATTTGGTGAAGTTGAGATGCTGATTAAATTTTCTAACCCCAAAGCGATTCAGAAATGACCCTTGCACAGCAAGCTTTTATGAATGAGAACAATCTGCAGTCTCTTAAGATGGAGGCAGAACAGGGGTAATGAACACATAGACAGGTTTCAGTGTTGTTTCTTGCATAAGGAAAATCTGTATTTCAATTCAAGACTTTCCAGTAATTCCAGTGAAGATTGCTGAGAGTAAATCGAAAGCCTCTAATTGCACCCACAGCAGAGATAAAAACAGTGCAGTCGTGCAGTACTAGATACATAGCTCACTTCAGATCTGGGGCTTTGGGAGAGTGTTAGAGCAAACCGTACATGTAGAAGACTCTTTCAGACAAAGTGCTGCAGATGTTAAAATCAAATTCTAGCAGATCTTCTGCCTGTCACTTTTCAAGGTCTAGCAGTAAACCTTGCTGTGCAGGAAGGAAATTTTTTTCTATTTGGTTTAAATTATCATTTGATATTTTCTTAGTTTTACTCGGCATTAACTTCTTTGTTAATTTGTGCTTGCAAATCCACAGTAACTTATATTTATGAAGCCAAATAACTCTGAAATTGTAACAGACATGCCTCAACTTTTCAGAAAAGTCAGACCTCATGATCTCAAATATTTAAGTATAACCTTTAAAAATAAGATATTTGAAAACACAAAAACTCCCAGAGATTCTGAATGACTATCCAGGGACTGACTTTCATACTGACTTCATGCATTACATGGTCACACCAAAATGCTAATGATATTAAAGGAAAAGAAGATAGATTAAATTAAAAGGTGTTAAAAAATGGCTTGTGTGAAAGAAAATATTGGTGAATATCTTGGTATATTTATTTAAAAAGCTAACTAAATGAATCTATTTCATGCCTAATATTAGAAAAAATTGAAGATTTGAGAGCTTTTGGGACTTGCAATTAAGAATAAAAGGTAACAGCACATGAAACAATGCTAAGTTATTTGCAGCAGCACAATGGCAAAGGCTTTTGTTGTGAACTGAAAACCTCAGAAATTTAATTATCCTGTTTTAAAACATACTTGCTTCTAAGGTATTCCCTGTTCCTTGAAGCAGCTCTTGCTAGCTAACCTTGAAAAGCACCTTTTGTGAGACCTTTTGGCTTCCAAGCCATCAACTTTAGTAACTCCAGCATCATTATTAGAAAAATAAATATACATCAGCATCAGTTTTTTAATAATACTGTTATAATGCAGCGTTTGACTAATACTTGTATTCACCATATTATATATGCATTTATTATTCTTCTTTTAAATAGTTTGCTGAGCACTATGCATGGCAGTAGGCAAGACTGCACCCTTCATTGAGTGGGCTCCTACTGTCAGCTGGGTGCAACAATATTCTCACCATGGTTCAGGCAGGAAATGTCAGTATGTTTTACTGGCTGGTTTACTGTGAACTGTAGAGTGAAATGTTGATATGTGACTGCCACAGACAGTACATCATTGATAGGCTGATGATGTGCTTTATGGAACATATAGATTGGTCCATCCCTTTGAACTCTTCACCTCAAGTGGTCAACAAGAGATCAGTAAGGGATGGCATAGGATGAAACAGGCAGTAGGCTAACACACATACTGATTACTACTATTGATTGCTCAACCAAAATTTTATGTCCAAAGATTCACAGCCTTGTGCGATCAGCTGCCTGCTAAGCACATCAGACTTAACCTCCCCACCATAGAACCATCCTGGGGTCCTCACCTGTGGGGGCTCACAATGACAAACATCTCTGCTAATGCATGTGCTTTACTGCTGGCTAAAAAGGAGGAAACTTAAAACTCAGCTGGTCTCTCTTTCCTCAAAGAGCCAGACAATGCACTAAAGAGAGGAAAGAAATCTTAGCTTGGTATTTTGCTTCTTTCTTGTCCCTAACTGCTCTGGCATGACAACATTTAAGCATACAGATTCTTCTCTGACCAGTGTTCTTTCTAGGTAGAACTGGGATTTGAACACTTGTTTTTGATGGAAGCAAAGATTTCAAGATTTCCTGTATCTGAACCCACCAGAAAGGGCAGATGGTAAGATAACAGGACTTCTGTTATTCTAACTTGTGAGCTTACAGTTTTGATTTGTAGCTGGCTTCTGAACTCTTTCCTACAAGTTATTTTTGTCAGTTGTCTCTTTCAGTCACCTTGTGATTACCATATAAGAAAGAATATTTTCTCCTGCACAGCAGAAGTAAACTGGAATGCATGCTAGTACATGGCAGCTACATAGAAGTCAAATAAAGCTAAAACATTCTTCTGTTCTGCTGTATCCTTTTTATGTTCCACCTTCTTCCATTAGATTTTTCAGTAAAATCCTTGCAGTTTTAGGAAACACTGCAAATGTATTTGACATTAATGCCTTCTTGAAGCCACTTATAATCTGGATTTGCCAGAAAAGAATTCATTTCCTAATATAAGCATAGCATAAATGAAGGTAGTAATACATTTTCAATGACTGTAAGCAAAAATCATTCTTAAAACAAACACATGAGGGGGCAATCGCAAAAGCTAATTTTAATGAGTTTATTTCCTCAAACTCCCTGTCTTATCTGTGGAGGGAAAGAAATTCTTTTGAATTCAAAATGACTAAGTCAAGTTTCTTCTGCGTATTATATGCAAAAGGAACCTTCCCATCTCTCCTGCTTCTAAAAGCAACCAGGGGATATTAGTTTAAAGGCTAATTTAAGATGAAGGTCAATTTTTCCAGGCCAAAGTTATTTGGGGAATATCCACTGATATATTAGTATTTCTTTGTGAAAAGCAGGACACTGTGATCTACTGAGTTATTCCCACTTCATCTTTCTCCTGAATTCAACGTAGAAAGATTGTTGTTTGGTAGAAAACATTTGTTTTTCTCAAAGTAGAGATTTGCATCTTTCTTTCTAGAGGAAAGAGGTATTTGATTTACTAATGTCCCCGTATGCTCTGCACACTGCACATGTTTGTCAGTTGCAAGTTTCATCTGTATCTGACATCATCTTTAATAGCATGATTACAGCACAGTAATGAGGAATAAAAGAGAGACTTTGAAGTGTTACATTCTTCTAATATAGCTGTTCTGAAATATGGCTTACACACACTGGCTAGTTCTAAAGAAGTGCAAAATGTATCATCCTTCAACTATTCAATATCATATCCCAACAGATAACCTGGGAGAGGGTGATGGAATAGAAGTCTCAGCTTCTGTTGAACTTTTAAACTGGTGGGACATGTTTCCACAAAGTAAAAAGAAATCCATTGATAATTGCTGCACTTTTTTAGTTACCCTTCCTAAAACTCTTCATAGTAGTTTCTAGATTTCATAAGTCCGTTGATTGCACACTGTAAACCTTGCATCACTACAGAGTACCAAGATGTAAAGCACGAAGTTAAGGGTTAGTAACCAAAAGTTTCTGTTACTGTTTCTTTATTTTATAAGATAACATAAATCTTCTTTCTAGTTGCTTCATTGACTTTCACCAGAACTAATTTTGGCCCCACAAGAACTTCACCTTTCGAAAATGCAAAGGTCATGGTAGGAGGAAGAGTTCTTCCAGAACATGTTCTATTTGTGGAAACATGAAACTGGTTTAATCAGTCCACTATCCTGATATTCTTGCTCTAGATTTGTATAAACCTGAACAACCTGCAGTAGAGCAAGTTTCTAACTGCATCTTGGTGGAAAGTTTGCTTTTATGACCACTGGGGGTTATATATTTTGCTTATATTGACAACAGGTGTGTTGTTTATATATAAACTAGGAGGTAGGACAAAGGAATCACTGATCTTTTCTTAGACTCTTGGGATCACTTTTGTCCTAAGAACAACTTTTTCCAACATTTACATTGTTTTTAAATACAGAGGTTTAGTACTCATACAACGTGTCTGTCTTATATAGAGGTAAATTGATTAAGTATTTCGAATATAAAAAAAGCCTTGATGTTGAGACATCCATTTATTTCTTTCAGGGGAAAAAAAAAAAAAGTTACCAAATCAAACTTCATCAAAATTTTCAGATTTCAGCTGTGGCTCCCCAAGGACCAGAGGTTCAGTTTCTGGAAATGCTGAAGAGATGGCTAGTCATACGTCAAAGCTGATATTAATTAGTACTGGGAAAAGAATACAATGTCCAGGATATGTATGAAAGAAACACAATCAACACCTCCTTCACATCTGTTTTCCATACCCCTCAACATTACAGCACAACATATCAAAACACAGAAAAGTAGCATGCTTGTCTATATGGCACTATACAGGGAAGAAGATCTCCTGAAGAACTTTATCTAACTCCTGATGTTCATAAAATTTCTGAATCCTCCTATTGCTGTCTTAAAATTACTACATTAGAAGCAATAGGAAAAAAAAAAATTAATGAGATTCAAGATTTAGCTCTTAGATTTAAATCTTAATAATCTTTCCTAAAGACAAAATATTTACAGTGGGATAAATGAGAGCAGAACATATTCTAATTCTCTTCCTAGTGACAGCTTGATAATTCACCCTCTCAAATGTGTTGAAGAATGACTTGAAGCCTCATGAAAGGTAGAGTGAATCCAGCTCAACTACCTGAAAGGATAATTATCTCCCAAGAAGCCATTGTTTGGTTCCTTTCTCAGTTTACAGAACAGGAAATCACAAGCAACACTCTGGGAATTAACAAAAGCAATAAAGATACAAAAGAAACAAATCCCGTTAATTCAGACCTGACAAGAGTTGATGACCAAAGGAGTTCAGAAGCAAAACTCCCACTGCACAAGCACACACAGCTCGCTCATGCCAGCAAAGGGACCCAACAGGAATCCCTGTCACTGCAGCCCCTTCTGTTTACAGTAAAAGTGAGGGTTAACCTGTGCATCAAGGCTATTCACAGTACAGGAAAATGTTTCATGCTTATGAAGTCACCCAGACAGATTGTGACAAATTCCAAATACTGTTAGTGTTATGGATTATTTATATGAGAGAAATGAATAAATACACAACTAAGATCAGGCCTGTTGAACTAGGTATAATACATATGTGCTTGCAGAGGGTATTAGATGAAGTCTCCATGAGAGAATTTACAATTTAGACAAACTGGGTTAAGAACGTGGAGGATTTAGGAATTGGGAGGAGAGAGTCAGATATACTCATGCCAAAGCATGCCTTAGGCAAACCTGGAGTACAGCAGATCTGTTGTCACCTTCCCACCCAGAACAGGACTTTGCCTTTAGGGCTTCCAATCAGTCCTGTGATAACTTAATACATCCAGTACCCCACCTGAAGCTACTGCGTTGCCCAAGTTGCTGTATTTCTGGAAATCCCAAGTGATTATATAAAATCCTTAAAGTCTGCGTGAATAAAATTCCTGGTTGGAAAAAAGAGGTCTATATCTGCCTCTTTCAAGGCAGGTTCAAAGTCTTATTTTGTAAATATGTACAAACCCCTGAACTTCACATGTCTCTTTGGATCTGCAAGACTCTGCAGTTGTTTCTAACTGATGTCTGTACATACAACAGTGTATTCTATTAAAAATTCTGCATTAAAAATAACATTAAAGTAAAAAACCCCAGGATTTAGGTGTTAGAAAATGCAAAGATTGAGGCTCCCCACACAGTTTTTGGTCAGCTCCTTTTTGTGAGACTGCCTTATGTTGTGACTTTAAGTCAAAACATCTCTAACAGTGGAATTCAAGGTTGCCTTAGGGTGAATAAAGCATACCTACTTCAGATTTGAAGAATATGGATTTTATTTACTTCTTACTGCCTAGCCTAGGACACTAAAATTATAAATAAAAATGGGTAAATTAATCTGTTAGCTTGTTTGACTGCTGAGAGGCAAATTTATTTACTGGGTAATTTTATTGCCCAGAGATTATTTGCCACAACTGATGATATACAACATATTCTGCACACACACACAGAGCAGTAGCATAAGTAGAGATACTCTTTTATTAGATTTCTTACCTCTGAGTTGACCAGAGCAGCATCGGTACATGCTCCACTGACAGAGACATTTTGAACAGCACAGCGAGGGTGCACAACAGCGAGGTTGGAAGAGCAGAGCAGGGCTGCGACATGACTCCAGGCAAGTGCATACATAACTGGCCAGCTGCAAAGGAAAGTCCGAGCAGATGCACAGCTGCACTTCCCGGTTCAGTTGCAGCTATCCGGATTCAACCAGGCTGCTGGGTGAGGTTGCTCCCTAACAACAGTGGGAATTTTCAAAACATGTTGCTTCCTTAGCTTGAAGTAGGGAGTTATATTTTTAATAACTTTCAGGTTTATGATTTAAGCAGCTCATAAAACTCTCCACAATATAACCATAGACAGATTCCTCTAACATTCTAGTACAAGGGAGAGTTGAGAAGTCCAAACTCCTGTCCTACTGTTTTCTAACACCCTGATAACTGCACACTGGTAACAGAGTTGCTCAACTTCAAAATGGAGTTTATAGAAAAGTTTTCTGTACTGCACAAAATGTATTCTGCCCAACTTCTGTCTTCTTCGCTTGCTACATATTATCATGTCCCTCAGCTTAGCTCTTTCACATGTATTGAGAGCTGGTGTCACACATTTGGGTGTTGACAGGTTTGAAATCTGCAGTAAATCTATCCATTGCAGATTCCAGCAAGAAGGAAGAGAGTGAGAAAATGGTACGTTTGGAGTGTATCCACTGAAACATGGAATTGTTTAGCTATCTTTTGCATGGAGGAATGCTGTCCCAAAAATCAAAAATACCAAAAGTCAGGAGCAAATGATAATCATTTCAGAACCTGACATGACTTCAGTAATTTCACAAGTCTCATGCAAGATCAAAATAGTCATAGAGAATTTCTTCGTGCTGGGAAGCAAATTCCTCCAGCATACTTTTTTGCTCCTGCCAAGCATCGAGCTGTTTCTACACCTTGTGACTACATTAGGCAGCAGCAGTCACTCGGCACGTGTTTGGCACAGGGCACAGATGCCTTGTCATAGTCAAAATAAGATATTAGGGATAATACACAAAATAAATTGTTAGCTATGTTAAAACAAGTTGTGATAAGGGAAAAATAAGGAAGCACAGTGAAAATAATAAGAGAAGATATAAACAGATGTCAGAAGATATGCACTTTTGATACTAAGCACACCTAGCTTGATTAATTAAATCCATTTGTCTTAACTCACAGCATACTGTTAAAGTGCTGTTGTCTAATATAAGACAATTTGTTCATCACTTCAATCTGAAATCGGATTTCTGAGACAAAAATAATAATTTTGAGGGAAGCAATAAACCCAGTCATCTATGTGTTCCTTTTCTTCTCCATGTTACCTTTACATAACACTGAATTTAACTCTTTAATAGCACTTTTTCCTCTTCTTCTCAGAGAGATATTAGAAATCCTTCATCTTCCTTTTCACAAGTCTGTGCTTGTTCATCTATTTAAGGGTGCATACAGGTAAAACAACAATCCAGAGCACAAAGACAGGGGTAGAAATGGAATGCCCTAGGGAGAATTTAGTATGAATTGGAATAGTTTGGTCAAGACAAGCAAAATACTTTGTAATTCTCTAAATGGTTGATTTTTCCCTGGTATCTTCCAGAATGTGAGAGATCTGGTTTCTCCCATAACTGTCCAGAATAGTCTTGACAGTTTTTGTGAGCATCTCCTGCCCACAAAGCCAATCAACTGTGTCTTCCTGTCGGCTTCTTACAATTAACCTTCATAAGAAATGAAGATGAATTGAAGGTCACGATTATATAAGTCAGGAGTGCACAATGTGGTTGCCCACAGAATACTAAAGGAGTCAGACTTTTAAGCAAAACTTTCAATTTTGCAGAACCTGCTAGATTTGCATTGCAGTTGGCAGTCTAGAGAAATAGTGCATTACTACTACACTTTTATTCCAGTAAACCCATGCCTTCTCAGATTGTGATTCCTTTCATTCTTTAGCTTGCACAATGCAGAGATCCTTGCTTTGTGAAACAACAAGAAAGCAGCATATATTACTATTCTTCTAACATGAACCAATGAAGAGTAGGTTCTAGTAGCTCTCCTTCATTACTAATACAGTTCATAAATATGACCAACACTGCCAGGACTTCCACATCAGAATAAATCCTCAACAATCTGATCTGAATCTATGGAAATCAAGACCAACAAATATATAGTGCTGTATAAATATGTGTTGTAACCTGACAGGAACCTCACCACAAGAGCAAATGATCCATTACTAAATATTTGACAATTCTATACCTTTTAAATGGCTGACTAGTGCTCAGCTCTTTTATTACAGAGCATTCTCATAGGTCTAAAGCATTTACATAATTTCAAAAATTCCACTGCTGGCACGTGCAACTTCTTTTACAAGTTCATACTCAAATGCTGACACCCTGGATGAAAAGCCTATAAGTCATGTAAGAGAAGCCTCACCTCTTTACCCAGAAATATCATGGAGCAGATCCTCCTGGAAACTATGCTAGGAGACATGGAAAATAGGAGGTGATTGGTGTCAGCCAACAGGGCGTCACTAAGGGCAAATTGTGCCTGATGAATTTGGTGGCCACCTACGACGAGGTTACAGTGCTGGTGGATAAGGGAAGAGCAACTGTGGTCATTTAGCTGGACTTTTGCAAAGCATTTGACACCGTCCCACACAACATCCTTGTCTCTAAATTGGAGAGACATGGACTTGATGGATGGATCACTCGGTGGATAAGGAATTGGCCGAATGGTTGCACTCAAAGAGTTGCGAGCAACAGTTCGATATCCAAGTGGAGAATGGCGTTCATCAGGGGTTGGTACTGGGACCAGCGCTGTTTAACATCTTTGTCATCAACATGGACAGTGGGATTGAGTGCACCCTCAGCAAGTTTGCCAATGACAACAAGCTGTGTGGTGCGGTCGACACGCTGGAGGGAAGAGATGCCATCCAGAGGGACCTTGACAGGCTTGAGAGGTGGGCCTGTGCAAACCGCATGAAGTTCAACAAGGCCAAGTGCAAGGTCCTGCACATGGCTCAGGACAATCCCAAGCACAAATACAGGCTGGGCAAAGAGTGTATTGAGAGCAGCGCTGCAAGAAAGGACTTGAGGGTATTGGTGGATGAAAATCTGACTATGACCCAGCAATGTGTGCTCGCAACCCAGAAAACCAACCAGATCCTGGGCTGCATCAAGAGAAGTGTGGCCAGCAGGTCGAGGGAGGGGATTCTCCCCCTCCCCTCTGCTCTCGTGATATCCCACCTGGAGTACTGCATCCAGCTCTGGGGCCCCCAGTATAAGAAGGGCATAGATCTCCTTGAGCGGGCCCAGAGGCAGGCCATGAAGAAGAACAGTTGTCTGGAGCACCTCCTGTATGAAGACAGGCTGAGAGAGTTGGGGTTTTTCAGCCTAGAGAGGAGGAGGCTCTGGGAAGACCTTATAGCGGCCTTCCAGTACTTAAAGGTGGCCTACAGGAAAAATGGGGAGGGACTCTTTATCAGGGAGTGTAGTGATAGGATGAGGAATAACAGTTTTAAACTGAAAGAGGGTAGATTTAGATTAGATGTAAGGAAAAAATTCTTTACTGTGAGGGTGGTGAGACACTGGGACAGGTTGCCCAGAGAAGCTGTGGATGCCCCGTCCCTGGAAGTGTTCAAGGCCAGGTTGGACGGTGCTTTGAGCAACTTGATCTAGTGGAAGGTGTCCCTGCCCATGGCAGGGGGGTTGGAACTAGATGATCTTTAAGGTCCCTTCCAACTCAACCATTCTATGATTCTATGATATGATTCTATGATATGATTCTATGATTCCTGGCTTCTTGCATCCAAAGTGTCTGACTTAAAGTAGGTTAATGGGAAAAAAGAGAAGCTAATACTAGGGAGACAATTATGAAAGAAAGGTATATCGTCCCTGCCTCTTTACAGCTGGTAATATCTCAAAAACTAGATTATACCTTGTTTTAAGCTATATCTTTTGGAGGGTATTTGCACACACTAACCAAATCACACACAAGTGAGATGGAGCACAGTTGGTGGGTATACTGTCTGTATTCTGCCTTATAGAAACAGTCTTAGAACTTCTGAAACAAACCCAGATTGTTTTCTCTCAGATTACCATATTACTTATGAACAAACTTTTAACTGAAAACAAACTGAATTTTCCTTTTTAATATTTCTCCACAAACCACAGTTTGGGAACAACTGAAATGAAGAAAGCTTTGAAAAAAAGGAATGAGAAGAACCTATTGAGTGGGATTTTAATTTCGCTCCCTCAGTAAATTTGGCTCACAAATGCATCTGCATATATTTTCTCCTTTTTCTTTTTTTCTTCACTCCTAAAAATAAAGATTTTTTGCCAAATGAAAAGAAAAAAAAATACCTATTGAAAAGAGAATTTTCAAAACAATTCCTTTCTTTCATTTAATTAAAATGAGATGAGATCACAGTGGTTCTTTTACCTGTGAGCAGGAACCTAAAACCGCTTTTGATAGATGTCTGTTGGTATACTTAAAAGCACACACAGTTTACTGTTGCATTTTCCATAGGGCTTTTTCCTTGAAAACCCATAGGTGATCTGAGTCCAGGTTTAGAACTGTTTGTACATGAAGATTTTTTTTTAAATCCAGCAAAAATTCAAAATACTGAAACTCAGACTGCTGTCAAATCATTAACTGCAATGAAGAAAAAAATACCTCCATTACCATGTATCTCAGCTTAACTAAAATAATTTTATTAAGAGAAGCTGTAATATTGACATACCATGTATTAACATTCTAGTCCTACCCATTTCTCTGGATTTATACATGCTTTCTTTTACAACTGTATGCTTCTCATATATCCTATGTATTTCTTATCCTGTCCAAGTTGAAATATAGGACTCATAAAAAATAACTGAAAAGACCAATATGATGGAAGCTTAATTACTTTTTCTTATGAATCCTTTTCTTTAAAAGAAAAAAGAAAAAAATCATCTCAACCTCAGAATTCT
Organism: Strix uralensis; assembly: GCF_047716275.1. Lineage (NCBI taxonomy): Eukaryota > Metazoa > Chordata > Aves > Strigiformes > Strigidae > Strix > Strix uralensis. The sequence continues at coordinate 25,286,251 of NC_133976.1, read as the reverse complement.
ACATTCCTGATGTAAAAAATTTTTAATAAAGAGAAGTGTGAATTCCAGATTTGTGTGGGATGAAGGTAAATTTAAGACTGCAAGTCAGGCTAAAAGGGATGACTGTTGTAACAAGGACAATTTACAGTGCAGGATAAGCCAGAAGAACTATCTATAGATAGGTGACAAAAATAAGTGCCATCCATTTTGCATGCAAGTTTGATCCTTGAGCAATAGGTTTGAGAGATAACATGGTACTACAGCAGCATATTAAAGAACCTCTTCCCCCAGCTCAACTAATAGACATATTCAAATTTAGGCTCTTTAAAAAAATAAATAATAATTAAAAGAATCCAAGATTTGGATACTTTTTTAAAAAAATCTCAGTTACTATTAGTATTATTTCCTATTGAAAAAGTATTTTCCATATGGCAAATACTGGTCAGCAACTACTTTGCTACCCTCACACATTTAAATTATAATCCTGTTTTATCACTTTTTACAATAATTTTATTATGTAAGAGGGGACTAAATGCTTTGTTCATTGGGACATCTTTTTGGGGCAAGGAGGTGAAGGGAGAAATTACTCTGAGTTCTTCTTCCTTTGAGACATAAATAGAGAAAATTACATCCTGGAAATAGCATGAACTTTCATCTTGGGACTGGGGAGACAGAATGTTTTGCCAAATTAGCTATTATTACCTATTTGTGCATGTGGGAAGAAAGCCAGAACCTTTCCCTCTGGAAAAGGATTAGTGGCATTGGAGGTGGGTAGAAGGCATATTTTGCTTCATGCTTGAAGAGTCTTGCTCACAAAAGAGTCCTGTGAGGTAAGCTGCAGGTGTTAATTGGCCACGTGTCTCTGCTACTGCAGGAGAAATACAAGCCACATGGACTGATCCCCTTTTCCTGGTAGTGAGTATCTACATCTGCCAAAGAACTGAGATGAACCCAGCATTTCTGATCAGTGTTTCAGGAGTGTGGACTCCTCGTGATCTCAACCTCTAAGCTACAATTTAAGAGACTCTATAAGCCTATTACTTTAGCCACTTCTCAGAAGTGAAGAGAGAGGGTTAGAATTTCACCTTACAGTTATTCTCCTTTGAAGAGGCACTGATACTTTGCAATCATTTGTTCTCATTATACTGGCAAGATCTAGGCTCCAAAGCCAAGGCCTTTTTACCAACAGATTCCAAAACCATGTTGTGAGTACTTCATTGAAATTTAAGCAAAGATGATCAACTGTGCTTTTAAAGAATTTACTCAGTTCTAATGGAAATTGTCAGATTTGACCATTTATCTGAACAGTTTTCTTTTCCTGATAAAATGCAACTACTTCTCCTAGAAATCATAGAATCATAGAATGGTTGGGTTGGAAAGGACCTTAAAGATCATCTAGTTCCAACCCCCCTGCCATGGGCAGGGACACCTTCCACTAGATCAAGTTGCTCAAAGCACCGTCCAACCTGGCCTTGAACACTTCCAGGGATGGGGCATCCACAGCTTCTCTGGGCAACCTGTTCCAGTGCCTCACCACCCTCACAGTAAAGAATTTTTTCCTTACATCTAATCTAAATCTGCCCTCTTTCAGTTTAGAACCATTACCCCTCATCCTATCACTACACTCCCTGATAAAGAGTCCCTCCCCGTCTTTCCTGTAGGCCACCTTTAAGTACTGGAAGGCCGCTATAAGGTCTTCCCAGAGCCTCCTCCTCTCTAGGCTGAAAAACCCCAACTCTCTCAGCCTGTCTTCATACGGGAGGTGCTCCAGACGACTGTTTTTCTTCATGGCCTGCCTCTGGACCCGCTCAAGGAGATCTATGCCCTTCTTATGCTGGGGGCCCCAGAGCTGGATGGTACTCCACGTGGGATCTCACGAGAGCAGAGGGGAGGGGGAGAAACCCCTCCCTCGACCTGCTGGCCACACTTCTTTTGATGCAGCCCAGGATCTGGTTGGCTTTCTGGGCTGCAAATGCACATTGCTGGGTCATGTTGAGCTTCTCATCAACCAACACCCCCAAGTCCTTCTTCTCAGGGCTGCTCTCAATCCATTCTCCACCCAGCCTGTAACTGTGCTTGGGATATATAGCATCCTAAGTATATATACTAGAGGATATATATATAATCTTTAATCTGACTCTGATCCTTTCAGTCAGGTTTTCCAGTATTCATCACTGGCTGATACAGAGAATGCTTTCATTCTTCGTACTTGTCCAGTACCTTTTTTAGTATCATTTGTAAGCTACATAAACAAGCGAAGCAACACAGTAACTACTAAAGAAAAGTTTTAAATTAATTTCTTTTCAAAATGTAATAGAATTATGAATGCTATGGACAAAAAGGCGTAAAAAGTAATTGTTTTTAAATTCAGTAACAATGTCAACAAAACATTTATGATGATGAAATTAGCAATTAAAGAAAACTAACATAAAGGATTTTGTACTAATTTCAATTATACTAGATTTTTTTTTAAAGTGTTATCCTATTTTTGAATTATGTTGGCTTTACTTGTTTTTTCCCTAACAAAAGGATTCAATTACATATCCAAAATATTGAAAATACTTTTTCAATTTTTCAGCAACTCTCAATACATCATGTCCTCCAAAACATTCAGTTTCCATGCTTTCAAAAGCCATTTTTGGACACTGACTTGAAGGAAGACATGAGTTTTCAGTTTATACAGGTAGTCACTCATTTTGTGGACAGCCATGTCCCAAATATTAGTCAAGTATCCAATTCACTATAATTGTGACACAAATTTTTAACTACTTATACAAGAGCTTTCACAGTGTGATTAAATGGCACTGCCGTTATCAGGGACTACCTTCTGGACTTCTGCAGGAACCAAAAAATTTGTGTGTTTGAGCAATTGTCTATCAGGCCAAAACACTAGTTTGCTTGAGAATACTGAACTGAATCAGTATTCAGAACTCTTCAAGCATAAATCTGTAATACTGTGTGAGTTTGGGGCCCCTCAAATCAAGAAAGGCTTTGATAAACTGGAGCAAGTTCAATAGAGGTCCACCAAGAAGATCAGGGGGCAGAAGCACTTGACATGTGAGGAGAGGCTGAGGGAACTGGACTTGTGTAGCCTGAAGAAAAGAAGGCTTGGGGAAAAACTGCTAGCAGCTTTCCAAAACTTAAAAAGATATTATTAAGAAGATAAAGCCAGGCTCTTTACAGGTGTGCATGTTAGAGGATGAGAGACAACATACTCTATTGAAATGGAAAATTTCTGTCAAGGTAAGGACAGTCAAGCACTGGAACATGTTACATTCTTCATCCTTGAGGTTTTCAAGACCTGAATGGATAAAGCTTTGGGCAGTTCAGTCTGACCTTATAGCTGGTTGTGCTTTGAGTAGGAAGTGGACTTCTGAGGCCCCTTCAAACCTGAATCATTCTGTGCTTCTGTATATTCCTGCTATGACAAGGTGACCCGCTTAGTGGATGAGGGAAAGGCTGTAGATGTTGTTACCTAGACTTTAGTAAAGCCTTTGAACTGATTGGTTCAGTACTGAACTAAAATCCAGAATCTGAATGCAATGGTAAAATCAATGGAAAGACTCCACTGATGTTAGAATGCACTGGTCACTCAGTTACTGGTTCTACAGTTCATGTTCTGTTGAGGGAGTCAATCCACTTTACAGCTGTTTGCTGCCAAATATATGCTTATTTCTGTTTGCAAATGCTACTGCTTTTTCCTAGACAGTTTTATTTGTCAGAGAAAAAGGCTTTGTCCTAGGTCAAAAACATGTCATAGAATAGAGGTTTCAAGAAGAACACTGCAATTTTTTGTAGGACTTTATTGAATATAGACCATATAATATTTTTCTCTGTAACTATAATCAAACATAAACATAACTAAGGTTATGGAGAGAATTGACTTCTACTTTAAATAACACAAGACTGTTCGAAACAGTCTTCATTGTGTATTTCAAATTATAAGTCTGATTTACAATAATTTCAAGATCTTGGATACAATAATTACATGCTGGAAGTTCCACTATGACCATCGAGATGAGCTATAAAATGTGAAGATATTTTTTTGCACAAATATTTTCAAAGCAAAACAGCTATTTTTGGAAGGGCATATCAATTCTGTTCTGTACGAATTTAGGGTTTGAGGGGTTTTCTGCCTTATATGCCTAAGATAAGAGAAATAAATGTAATACAATGGTTATAGTATTATTTTTCTAATTAAAAGGTGACAAAGAATTATCTACATTCCCCCAACAGGAATATTACACTACAGACAGAATGTTCCAAACAACACAGGCATAAACAGAAAGAAAGTCATTGCTCTGAAAATTTAGAATTTACGAAGACCATCAACAACACTTTACTTTTTAAATAATGAGGTTACAAAACATGAAATGCAGTTATATTGACTGGTCAAGATCAAATTATTTTAACCTCAGAAGTTTATTTTGATCTGTGTAAAACAATTAATTGATGAAAAAGTACATCTCCTTAAAACCAAGGAAATTATATTAATCAATAATACAGCTAACTTCTTTAACTTCAGTTAACTTCACTTAAGAGTTATGTTTTTGTACCAGTAGGAATAGGTGTAGCTATTAAAAATTAATTGGCATTAGCCTGATTGTCACTCCTATGCAAAAACGATGTCATCACTGGAATCTGAGCAAAATAGGTTTTTGCCTGGATATGCTTATGTTTTATTCTTTGAATAAATGCTGCTTCATAAGCCTGAAAGGAAAAAAAATGCAAATCCCATTAAATACAATTAAAATATCTAGCAATCTACATGTTGCTTCATATTTTAGACAGCATGAACAGTGACCCTGTAATAAACTAAGCCAGATAATTTATTCATATATGATACCTAATGAAATATTTTGTAGTTCTATACTGCTACCTTATGGCCCAGTAGTGAAAATGACTAACTATACCTTGTGAAATATTAGTCACCTTTTGAAAACAGAAAAACTTCCAGCATTTTTTATCTGTTCAAGATAAAACTTACTTATTTCTTTTCAGGTAAGAACATTTGTACTTACCTTTGAAAATTAAAAAAGGCAATGCTTAGATATCAACATTTGCAAGGTGATGACTATAGGAAATTTCCTTGATAAGAATCAGAGTGATTATTTACAAATAATCATGGCAGCAAGTATTTTGCCACATTGCAGTCAGCCTTTGTGTTCAGTGGTGATGTTTTCTTAAATTTCTAGTGATTAGTAGTAGCTCAGATGATGTAATATAAATAACCAGAATATTTAGTTGAAAAAGCTCTTTGCTATCACTATAGTCATTGTTATGAATAATTGCGATTAAAGAAAGTGCTTGAGAGGCCTTTTTTTGTTTCAGCGAATGAGAAACATCACTCATGTATGACATTCTAACTTTGTTTCATTTTCCTTATTTCACACTCTTTTTTCTCTTTTTTTTTTTTTTTTTTAAGAAAGGTTTGGCCATTACCAGTGAAGAAAGGTGACTCCTCATTATAGCTGGTCCACTTCTACTTTTGTAGCAAGAGCTAAGTGAAAATACTTACGATTTTTAGGTAGGCTTGCATACCTAACCTGTTGCTCTTCTGGCCTAATTCCCATCTCCACTGAAGCTCTGGACCTAACCAAGTTAATGGCATCTCTTTGACTATGACATCCAGACTTATGAAGTTAAACCAGGTAAGTGCATAATCAGAAACTTTGCCTGCTGTAATTCTAGTAACATACATTTATGGATGCAGAGAAGCATCACTAGATTCAGACTGCCTGAATAGCCTTGCTGACTGAAAGTGAGACAGAGGAGTCAATACAGGAATTTCCAGCTTGAAACTGATTTTACCTTTTAAAGGTAATGCTCACATAAACACGTGTCTGCTTGAAGACACAGGCTGGGCACACACAGAGAAAATATCATGCATAGCAGAATTCCCTTTACCTTTAGAATTCCCTGACTGATATATTTCATCCCCAAAGCAAACCTTTCATTATGAGAGCAATTCATTTGCTCTGTCAGTTTAGTGATCACATACTCTTAAGAATTCCAAAAAGAAGAACAATGCATAACAGCTGAAGTTGCATTTGTGATGCACACATTTTGTGTTAGAAATTGAATTAAGAACACCCTGAATAAAAGGACACTATACAACAATGCCCTCAGATCACTACTTACATAAATCAATAACCGAGAGGTGAAAGGCTTAATAATCCATTACTAATTGCAGGACAAACACAGCTCACTGGATTCTCCCATGCCTTAGAAAACTAAATACTCTACCATATGTTGTCCAGTGGAGTGAAATATTTATCAGACTACCACGTTTAGGTATGGAATTTGGGGAGAGTGGTGTAAAAATACAGTTTCAATGACTTCTTTAACAAATTATTAAGCTTTTTAATTCAGAACAGCAATTATGTTTTTATTGCTTAATTGCAAACTGTAAGATTACATTGTCAAGGGTACTTAAATGACATCTATGTAAGAAAATGAATTGAGACAAATTTTATTATAACAACTGTTTAAGTTCTAGACAAAGCGCCATTCTGTTATTTGATGAGAAATTTATATGGCCAGAAACTAATGAGGCCAGAGCATGTGCAAGAGCACAGGCACACAGTTGTCATATGGTTAGTCTTTAATGTGTTTTTCATCCAGGCCAGCTCTTGTCTGATCTCAGCTGAGGGAGTAGCATAGGCATGGCACTGTTCTCAGTAGGCAGCATGGATAAGGCCACTTAGCTTCTTACATTTCTGGAGGGAGAATCAGGGCAAAGCAGAGTTCAGGTACATGGATGCAAGTTGTACGTGCCAGCTGCCCTCTGGACTAGTGCCTGGTTTATTTAATAGTACAGATGTAATCATTTAAATAGTCACAATGGGCCAATTTAAACATGGATGAGTTTAAGGACTAAATTTGGCCAAACATCTTTAGTCACAGGATTCTATTAAAACACAACATAAATATTGTAAAAGATTAATCCCATCAAATTTTACCTTTTGAAGGTCACACAGTTTAACATGTGCATCTGCCTCGTCTCTACTGAGGAGAATAGTGTTCCAGGGAGACCACTCACGGTGCTTATCCCATCTGACCATGACCAAATCATAGAGGTCACTGCAAGCACTGAGAGCTGACCGACAGCCCCATATGTTCTCAGTCAGGTACTGCAGATCTTGATACTTAAATGGAAAACAAGGTTAAGAAGGAAGAAGCACGTTTCATTCTACAACAAAAGCATTGTAACCATAAAAGAATGCAAATTTGAGTAAAAAATTTTTCTATGCATATATCATATAATCACTTGGTTAAAGAATGTCTAGACATACACATCTTCCCTTAGCATGGTGTGGCAATTGTTAACTATATTTTTCTTGTATCATGTCTAAAATATTACATTCTTACTTTGATTGTCTCTGCCAATGGCAATTCATATCTTCCACTGACATCCTCAATGCTTAACTGCTCTTATAAAGCTTCTTAAATCTCATGTTTTTTCTCATATAGCATGCTTAAGCCTGTTCAGACCTTTCTGGTTAATAACAGTAATCCATCTCTGTCATTACTCAGATGAGTTCCCCATTTCATTCTGGGATTCAGAATTAATGTTATTCAACAAATGAGTTATTACACTACTAAATTACTTAAAGTTTACATATAATCAGAATAATCTGCCCTGGAAAATGTGGGAAATTAGGACAAGAAAAACTTCCACCTGTGACAGACCCCAAATCACTGCCTGCTTTGCTTTCTTCCCCTCACTCTGCTGTTGACATATGGAGAGTTCATTGCGCTCATGATACTGTTGCCAAATAAGATTATAAGATCAGGTAGCTATGCTACAATATTAACAAAAAATAATAGAAGGTCTGTTTGTAAAGGTTCTCCAGTACAGAAAGGCCTTTAAATGTACTTTTAACCTATGTCTAAGGTTAATTTATGTCAATCTTAATTTGTTTCATTTACTACTAGTCATCTGAAATCACTGCTAAATCTTGATAAACACAGCCTCTTGAATGAAAGAAAAAAAAATTGGGATGGCAGTTACCACTGAACTTTGGCAAGTTTTCTTGTCACTCTCCATTAGTTCTTCTCTGTATTAGTCATGGAAAATTATTAGAAGATTTTTATCTACAGGACTGTGTAAACAACAGACTTTTAAATAGATTTTCCTCCAAGCTAGCCATTTGAAGACAACTCATTCTTCTAAAAAGAAATCTTGACTTAATTAATTAAATAATGGTGATTATATGTTACTTATTAAATTCCTGACAAAGGATGAATGAAACTATACCAACTCAGTGTTTTAGTGAAATGCAGCCTCATGTATTCTCATCCATCTTGCTTCCAAAATCCAGGAGCCCATGTAAATTCTTGCCAGAGAAAATGTAAGATAAAAGCTGGGCTTAGACCCTCCACTGGTAATAAACTACTACTACTACTGATTCCAAGAACATAGGACTTGTCCTACATCTGGTCTTAAATCTGGTTCCACAGGGCTTCCTTTATTAGGTTTCACTAACTAGCTTCTATTTTCAGTATTTCCTCCTTTTCACAAAATTTCAAATAACTTCTGTATCTTCTCAGAAGACAGAAATTTGCAAGCAGACATAGTAGCAATTATTACTATTTTTGTGCTAAGCTACACATCTCAAAAGTTATCAGAACTTGCAAAAATCTATACTGAGGCGTATAAGGGTCCATGTAGAACAGATCCACAATTTTACTCTTCCTTTTTCCTGGATTACAATTTTTTTTCTCCCTGAAAAATAGGCAAAAGCTTGTTCTATGTTAAAACTTCTCAGGTTATGTGAAAGAGTTTGATTTAAGATACTACTGCACTTTCTAAAGGTAGGCATGCATTTTGCTGTGAAATTTTACAGTTAATTCATTTCAAATTATGTTTCCCCCCCATTTGTTCTGTGCTCACAAGAAACAGAAGTGGCCTTCAAGTACTGTCGTCTGACAGGTTGGGAGCAAGTATTATTGTATCATTGAATGCTCAGCAGGTGAGACTAGGAAACAAGGGTAGGCAGCAAACTGATAAAGGAGTTAAGTGTATTTGTAACTTCAAATGAATAAGACATTGCCATTGGGATGTAGCTCATCAAGAAAAATCAAAGCCATAGTATGTACTATCGATTGTAAAGAGTATGGCATAGTTAAACCTTCTGAAAGAATAAAAGGTAGCCTCAGGCCTTGACATATTTGCTGAACTAGTTCATTTTGATACAAAAAAGGTCTTTAGCTGCAGTAAGTGGAACTTACTGGAACTACCTTAACTCTCACCAACGGGTTTTTGCATTTTAAACCTTATCAGCACTCATATAGGTAGTCAACCCAAACACAGAATCAGTATGCAAGAGATCTGAAGAAAAATCTTTTATCTTATCACAAAAGTCTTGCATCTATCCACAGACAATATAATCAGAGTCAGTAATGGTACTGCACTGGACAATGAATAAAGCTGTCATAGCTGCTCCAAAAGACTTTTAATTGTGTCCAAGTAATTTCTAGATGCCCAGAGATGTTTTCTGGATATAAGTACACAAGGGGACAGACAGTTGTGAGGGGAAGGAAAAAAAAAGCAAGTAGCTCAGAAAAAAATTAATAATTTAAGGAAATGTTAGGGAAAAACCCAAGGAAATTAATGATTTAAGATACAAACCTCTGTTGTTTAGATATTTACAGCTCTAAAGAAAAGAAGTTAATTTGGATGAAAATGACACAGTATCTAGAGCTGTTGCAGTGGTACAACCACAAACGAAACTGCAAGTGAGGGCTTTCGGTGTCAGCAGTTAAGCAGCAGTCATGTTTCAGTGCATCAATGGCCACCAGCCATCACAATTGATGTGATATGATGTGATGTGAGAGAGCTCTAAAAGATTTTGGAGGATGTTTACATATTAAGATAAACTAAGTTAGACACAGACAAAAAACTTTTCAGCTTAAGTGAAAACCAATATAGCTGAACAACATCTACAAAATCCAGGTTCTTTGAGAATATTTCTTAAAGAGGCATGATAATTAAAGAATCCCAATCTTCCTTTTGACAGCTGCCACGGGCAAAGTGCCAAACCACAGCATGGCTTGTTTTGATAGCAGTGGGATATTCATGACTGGCTTTTGTTTGGTTGGTTGATGTTTCAGACATACCAAAAATATAGTTCAAAATCTATTCTATGAATGTTGATGCTGTAGAGATTTTTATTACTAAGTGTCAGAAAGTTCAAATAAATCTATGCTGTTCAATATTTTCAATAAATAACAGTTTGCAATTACCTCAGATTTAAAACTTTCCCGGTGGATGTTGGATGTCAAATTCTTTTGTTGACAAAATAAGTAATAACAACTAAAAGAGAGAATTTGCTGAAGACAGAGGCAAGAAGTGCTTTAAACTGAGTTGTACCAGTAATGATTATTAAGAAACATTAGCTACTTAATAATATTGCAGAAGATTACAGATGATGGTAAAAAATTTAGAAGATTAAAATATTTAGTGAATCCCTTTCCTAATAAACACAAAAATCCCAACTATACAGATATTCTACTGACATAGAACAGGAATGTCAAAAACTCAGCTCTTTTATTTTTTTCCCTCTGAGAACACAAAACAATTTAGTTATATTACTAAAAGAGTCCAAATAATGGGGTTCAAAATCTTTTACTAGCATTATGTATTGAACAATAGTCACAAAAGCATTATTGTTGATTTACTGATGATGCTAGTGTCTTTAAGCAACAGGATGGCCATAGTAGAACCAGAAGAATTATTTGGATCATCTGATTCTTTGACCGGTCAGCTAGACTTCTACTTTCTTTTAATGCATAGCTTGTAACCACTTTTGAAAGTACAGCTATACTTCAAGAGCTTAAGTGCTTCTTCTTTACAGTATGGAACATCCCATATCACGGGAAGAAGTTTTTGTAGCTTTTAGCCTATTTCTCGACCTGTCAACAGCATACACAAAATAAAGGAAAAATTATAGTCAAAGCCATTGGTTTCCATTATTAGCAGTACTCTTTCAGACAGTACCTGAACTAAGTAAACAATTTTAGCATCATCCTGATAATCAGCTTCAGACTTTCTGAGATTTTCTAGTATAAGTTTGTATGTCAAAAATGCATCTCGTCGCCGAGCCTCATTATCAAGTTTGCAACACAAGCGACATCTGCCAATGGTGCGGCAATTAGCAGGAACAGGAAACTCAGTAGATGGTAAGTAACTTTCACAACTATGACAGAAATTAACATTTTTATAAAGCTTTAAGGGATCTGGTGGAACCTAAAAGATTAAAAAAAAAAAAAAAAAGTTAATTTACCACAAAGTATGTTTGTATTACTTGTATTCCAACAGAGCTAGGGTGACACACATTTTACATATATTCATGCAAGTATTCTAATATGTAAAAGCTTTTATGTATGCAGAATGTCAGCCATTCTGGAAAGATGACCACACAGAGGAAACAGAAACTAACTATTCTGCATTTAATTTCTCATATAGAATCTGCCCTTTATGTCAAAGATAAAACCCTGAGATTATGGGCATATTAATATTTTGGCATAAGAACATAAAATCAACAGAGCCACATGTCCAAAAACAATATAGGGGAAGATAATAAACTAAACTTGCTAATGACTTCCTCATCCTCATATTGCTTCATGGGTTCTCAAAAGAATATAATGTAGTCTGTGCAGAGGGCCCAAGTCTGTAATTGGATAGTCTGAGTAGTCTGATAATCCAGCTACCTATTGTGGTCATCTGCCTTTTTTTGAAAATAGCCTGAGGATTTGGTCACTTTGACTGTCTCTTGATGAACTGCCATCTTTTTTGTGGTCTAGAGAAGGTTACAAGATTCAAATATAGGTGCAATTCAGCCTTCAACTCAACATACAGTTAACCAAAAGGTACAGAAGACAAAGATCTCCCATCTCCAGTCTCTGCTATGACACATCTAGGTAACCCTGTTCATAAACCTAGTGTAAAATAACTGTTAGTTGGTTCTAAATCTGACTAACAGTTACTGACAGATTCTCTATTCCTGAGATACCATCAACCACTGTAAGAGGAATCCTCTTCTGACATATGCAGAATACTTGTTGCTGCCTAAAGCTGCAACATACAAGAGTGAATTATATTTTTAATTGTAATCTGTAGTTGGAAAACAATCACATGACTTGAGAGATGTCTATCACTTTCTCCACTTCCTAGCTAAACTTTCTCACAAAGTAGCAACTGGTTGTACAACAGAAGCTCGTAACAGTTCTTGCTTAGGTGCAAACTCATTAGACATCCCTTTGACAATGGCAATGTTGTTCGTTTCTGGATGCATGGTATGCTGTCCCTTGTCTGGTGGTAAGAAGATAATTGCGCTCTCTGTTGGTTCCCCATTTGCTATTACATTTTACTGTTACCATCCCATAAAATCTACCATTTATAGTTCTCAGATTTTTTTATTTCATACATAGAGCTCCTGGGCTCTCTCAGTGCTATCAGCCACTTGTCAGATTCTTATACCCACGTCTATGCCCCATGCTTCCTATATGACTATATAAGCTTATTTGTGTGAAGCCTGTGTACTTGCTACATTCTACATCTTGATGAACTCCTCCAGCGATTCTACAGCAAAATGTAAAATAAAAACCTTTCATTGTTTTCCATTCCCCTTCTACACCAACCTTAGTTCAATGGCCACTATGTCAGACTGCAAAATAAGAATACCTTAAGTATCCTAGCAACTTCAGGGTTGAACTTTGGAGTTTTAATATACTGAAGAAATAACGTACAAATTCTTTTCCTCAGTCCTTCTAAGTTGCATTCTTTCACCTCTCTCGACATAAGATCAATTTCCCTGTCAATTAATTCCACTATTTCCTGTGTTAATTTACATTCATGTTCCTGAAAGAAAACACAAAGAAAAAGGAACACAAACTCCACAACAAGGAAGCAAACAAACAAAATAATTCTAATGCAGGTATGAAAGCAAACTAGGGATTCGATACCAATCATCATTCATACCTCTGTATGTTCACGTAACAATATGTTCATAGAAGAACCCCTTAGTGTCTTAGGAGAACAACCTTCAAGAAAATGAATGTAAACTACAAAACTGAGAACGCTTACAGATTCTGCTTTAAGGGGCCTGTATATATAACCAAAGCTGTGAGGCACTGTAAACCTGGAGGCAATAAAAAATGCTAACCAGAGGCACATAATGTATGCAAAATTTGCAGTCTCCAAAAGCCCCAAGAAATACCTCCCTAAGAAGCTTCCTTTGGCTATGTGATGGGAGCTGTAATGTCTATACAAAGTAATGGTTAAAAAAACCCCCAAACATATAAAAAACCCCCACCCCACAAAAGGCATGAGGGGCTTTATGAGTATGCTTGGAAATCAGTGAATAGTTCAAATGCTTAGGAGGAGATTTTTCAGAGTCAGATAAGAGGTAAATTTGTTCAATGTTTTCTCACCTAAAATAGTGCACTAATTTACAGGAATTCTAGAATTTGTTCACTACAGCAATATCAACTTGTATCAAGACAGGTAGGAGTTCATAAACCAGCAGTGCTCCCAGTGCTATATTGGCTTTAGATCAAATTCTGGTACTACCAAAGTAAACAGCAAGATGTTTATTTAATAAGACCAGGAAGCAGCATTCTATTCTAGTTTGACATCAACAGTATCATCCTGAAAGTACCTTGAAACTCATATTATTATTTTGTACAAGAATAAGTAAATAAATAAAACAAATATGAAAGACTAAAAGAAATGCAACCAGCTTCTAATTTGCTGGGAACACTGGCAGCAGCAATGAGAGTGGGGACTGAGAGGCAAAGGAAAAAATGATTAAAAATCAGTATTTGCTACCCATAAAACTGGTAACTCAAACCAACAGAGAGATAAGGTTCTAAACAGACATTTCAAAGAACTGAGAAGAAGAAACAGAAATAGCCACTTAAATCTCTGCCATGGTTTTCATCAAGTTGTTATAAATGTTAAGCTAAACTTTGTACTAAAATTGTATTCTTTATTAATATACAAAAAAAGTCTAAAACCATGGGGTTAAAATTCTAACACAACTTGAAGAAAAATGTGCCCATCACAAAATGAAATATGAATTTAGAGTATATCTAACTAGAATGTAAATTACACTCTTATGACAGGTGGTACACTACGCTTTCTCTTGCTGCCAGCTGATCATCCTGGCACCCGTCTGCCAGAAGGATTGCTTATGTGTCAACATAATTAAGTGACTGTATCTTTAGGAAGTACAGCTTCAAACTAAACATAAATAGAAAAATAAAACATACCTTCACTGTACGTCTGAGTGTTAACAGCACATCTATTCTCTCATCTTTTGGGATGTCGTTCATGCTAATGCTGCGGTAGATTTCAAATAGTTCTCTGGCATGGAGTGTGTACTGTGTATCCATTTCAGTGATTTTTCCATCATATGCTTTCCATCTCTTAGGTTGTGCACACTTCAGAAACAATTTATATAACTCTGAGCTATTATAATCTGATCGCCAGCTGAACAAGTGCATTACATTACATCAAGTTTCATCACAGGAAATAGGGACTTAACATCAATGCTTGACTAATACAAAAGGCTAATTCTATTGTCGATTTTTATACAGTACCTTTTCCACCAGAGCAAGTAGTCAATTGCACACTTTGTTTAAAGTTGCAGGACATGAAAATTTTGACTTACGGTATATTAAAAGTAAATAATATTCTCCTACAGGGATATGCTCTACTTCTTTGAAGTGAATTTAGTGACAGTAGTGTTAGAATACATTTGCTCTGTATTTCATCTTGTAGTCATAAATCCCTCTAAACTATCAGTAAAAATCAATGGGACTGTTGACTGTGTAAAGATTGCAAATTTAAGGCCTCAGAGTCTACTGCGGTACAAAATATCTCCAGGGAACTGTTCTATTTATGCTAGTTATACAGCTGGATAGAAGGCATAGACTTTGTTAAAGCTGACTAAGGCAAAGTATGAGTTTACAGCTTATCGTATAATTCACCTAGCTTCTTGTTTGCCAACTTAACCACATACCATATGCCTACTACTTCAACTGTCTCTCTGCACACCTTTAACTTTTATACACTGTGAGGATGTACACGGTGTCAGCTGCCCCACTCAGTTTGAAAAGTCTGACCATTTCAAGAGGGCTGTTTTGGTTGCAAAACACACTGTTACATAGGGAGCCAGGTATCTAAAACAAATAGAAAGATACTCATTCTGTGTATTAATTATTCTCTTTCACTGTATTTGCAACTTGAGTGTTCACAAGCACTTGTGAACTTTGCAGTCTCAGTGCGAGTTAACTACAGCAGCACTTCATGCAGCATTCACATGCCCAGTATTTTTCTGGATATGACTCCAGCATTGACGTAATCATTATTTTGACCAAATATACAGACTTGCTATGGTGATAAGTCATAAAAATACCAAGAATATTAGATAGTTAGAACAGATATGATTAGTCACCACCACAATCAAAATAGAGCTCTCCTCACTTTTAAATAAATAAATTACAAAGTTAGGCAAGCAAAAGAAGGACAAAATAATTGAAAAAAGGATTTAACACTGAATAACTGACATTTAATTACATTATCAGTGGGGGTAGAACTCTAATTAAAGGAGGTATTGCTAATCAGAGGTCACAGTTGAGAGCCAAAACTGATTAAGAAATGCAATATCAAAACTAGACATTAGTAAAAATAAAACTCTTAATTCCTCAGTAAAATCTTTGAACTTCTGCAAAATTAGAGAGGCGATTTTCTCTCTGTCATGAAAATGGAGCATTCTACTATAACTTCATGACTTTGTTTCACTATCTTTGTACGGTACTAGAAATTCTAAAAAAACAAAGCAAAACAAAAAAATCAAGCAAACAGCAAAAAAACCCCACCAACTTAGAAGCTATATCATGCTGTAACTCCCTCCTTTGTATGGTGGACTGTACCTACATTTGATTCTCTTCAGTGAAATCACTTTCATGATAAGACAGAAAGGTCATTTGCTTATGTGAGGGAGAGTCAATGGGCAGAGTTTACCCTAGGAAATGGTTATTAAAACTAGGTTCTTCTGATAAATTTGCAACAAACCATATATGAGCTAGCAGTCTTGGTATTCCACTCTGCAAATGACCGTTAACACAGTCAAATTATATTATGATAACATCTAAATTATTCAAAGCAAGATATCATATCTGTAACTTCTGTATTTTTTCTTACTACCTCATCATAACTGGGTATTATATAAAATAAAATAAATTAGAAATTATGCAGCTTTTACTGAAAAAAAAATACAGAGGTCTCATCAATATAAAGATTTCCAGTATTTCAGAAAGAATCACATGCTTTCTGATTTCAGGACTAGTTTCATATATTCAGGATTAATGCAAGAAAACTAAAACTTCAAGATTTTTTGCCATCTTCTTCTTGCATTTTAGTCTGTGGCAGTGCTGTGGAATTTACAATAATCCTGTTATCTGTATTACTTCAGAGAGCAAGACTACTACAACTGCACTCTGCTGCCAATGCATGAAAGCAAAGAAAAGCACCTGAGGAGAGAAACACACCACCACAGACACAGAGAGAAAAAGGTAAGAGAAAAAGGTAAGAAAAGTTAAAAAAATCCATAGGCTGGGTGCAGAAATAGCACAAAGCATGAAAGGTATGAACTGAGTGATAGTTAATAATTACACAAAATCCTTTAAGAAAATATTATTGCTGTACAAAAGCTTAATCAAGTACTTCCTCTTCAAAATACAAATGCTGAAGAAGAACGAGCTCAGCATAAAAAAAGAAGCCCCCAGAATGTAGCGTACACACAACCAGTAGCAACCACTGTAAAAGCACACATGCGTGAGGAGGAATATGCTTTAAGTAGCAAAGAAGGGAACGAAGGTTTCCATGGAGAAGCAAGTTTCATACCACATTGGCTATTGCAGCAAAGTGAAATGCTTGCAGTCTTCAGAGGTGAAAGCTGTTATTTCAGCTTTAACTGGCAAGTGTCCAGATTAACACTACCAGCTCAAAGTTCAAGAAATAACTGAATAAGCTATAATCTAGCACTCCAACAATAAATTTCATACTACAGTTTAAAGTATTTAAATTCCATTGTTATAGTCATAACAAACCATTTGAGATTTCCAAAAATCTATTTTATTTATTTTATTTTTTAAGAAATGCAGAAATGGTTACTTTCTTTACCTCTAAGTTAGGCTGCTACCTATGTCAACATTTTAGTACAACACTAAAAACCCTATAGCTGACATGATAAAAAAACATGAAAAGAAAAAGTTGCACTAGTTCAGAAGCTCACTAGATTTTCAAATTAAAAAGAAACCAGTCTCTTTAATGAAAAACATAATTTATAAATTTAAAGTATGTATAAACAAATTAGTAGTAAGTGCTGCAGAAAAGTGTCCACTGTTTGGAAAAAGAGAGCATCTCTTGTCTCTCTTGTGTCTCCTGAATCTCCAAACATCAATTGTCTCTAAGAATTCTGGTAGTGAAGAACATTTTGCTTCTGATTCCTAAAGGTAAGAAAACTGTACAACTTGTGAGAATATATACTGGAAGTAAACTATATACGTTAGGACAGTGGAAAGCAGTCCTTAAAGGAAAAATAGAGACTCAGTTAAGAGAGAAATATATTTACTTTCACTGTTCCAGGCTTCTTTTTCTGAGAAGATAACAGAATAGACTGTAAATAGCAAAAGCAAACATTTAACATATAAATGATTCCAGGTTTTGATATCATATCGAAATATTTAGTTTTCTGGTTTTTTTCACTCTTGAAAGCAGTAACATCACAGCAATAAACTTGGTAATACTTCCACCAACATTTCAGATAAGTAATTTGTTCGTAATGAAGAAAGGTAATAGATTTTATCAAATCACTTTTTACAGCCCAGTTCCCATACATCAATAATAAAAAGAATGAAAAAAAGTCTCTTTTGGCCAAAACAGCCACTTTTACTTTTGAGCACTAAATATTCAAAGTTTAAAAATAAATAAATAAATAAATAAACTATTTCTGTTGCAGTATTTTGTTTCACAATTATGTCACATACTATGAAAACAGCCAGAAAATGAACTGTTTCTTTTTTCTGAGGGGGTGGACTGCTGGGACATCTACCTAAAAAGGACTTTTTTTGTATTTTACATCAAGGTGCCATTGTATCTAATGCCATTCTAAATCATCTTTGTGTATGAATGCTCATCCTTGTTTTATAGATAAAAGCCTGAAGAACACTTGTGTTAAATTTCATCCGCTAGATTTTTCAAGAATAAAATCTCAAGTTCTAACACAACTGAAACTAGTGAATTAATAACTGAGTTCAATATGATATAAGACTCAGTCAAAGCTCTTCCGGGTTTCTATCCTGTACATTAAAACAGAGTAAATGCTTTCTTTAAAGACAGACATATGATGACCAGGCCTGTGCTCAATGGGGAATCAAATGACAAATCTAGTTTCTGAAGGATAACATTTCTGAGGGAAGAAGAAGAAAAAAAAAAAGAATCAATTAATCATTCTGGAGGGTTAAAGTTTAATTTTGCAAATACTTGCTTAAACATTTGCATATAAGTTTAAATGAAATAGCAAACTTTTCACTATAGAGAACAATGAACAACCAGAGGGAAAATCACTTAGTCATTAGTTTTGATTAGTGAAACTGAGTGTTTTTGAAAGAAGCTGATAGGCAGATTTTTAAAGTTTCAAAAACAGAGTAGGAAAGAGCATAGTTTCATGCATGAATTCCTACATCATTGCAATGAACACAATACAAAATATAGAATGGTATGCAATATCCTGATGCTTTATAACCTCAGATAACCATTCTGAATTGTTAGAATTTGAGCCTTTAATATTGTTAAGAGTGCCATCAGAATCATGTTCTTTATGCAGAATAATACAAAATTCATCCACTCAGCGCTATTGTTTTATATTATATATACACACCTGAGATTTACCATAGACATAGGTAGTTAACGGTCTTAACGATGCACTGTTAGTCCTTCAGCCAGTCACAGGGCTAAGAAATTCTTAGCTTGGAAAAAGAAATGTACTGAATTGTATTGACATGAAAAACTAGATAATCTGGATATTTATAACATTAGCATTCACATGACTAACTGTTAAAGCTACAAAAGTTACTTTGGTATTCTTTATGTTCAGCTTAAACTACATCACTGACCTTATCCAGAAAGTGCAGTATTGCTTTTTGTTGATTCTCCTCATCTGCATTTAGTTTGTGTCTCCCAATGGCAGCAATCAGCTGTGTCTCTTTTTCCAGAAGTCCACAAAATGCTGCCTTTCTTTCAGCTCCAGTAAGAGTTCTGTTAATCCATTCGGTCTCCTCCTGCCTCCATACTACAGATACAAATATTTTGGGTATTTTTATAAGATGTTTTCCAGTGAAACGTCTACTTTCATATTTAAGAAATACTTAATTTTCAATATTCATTAAAAGCCAGTTTCTATGCTAGGGAATTGATTGTTATGCAGAGTTTTAATACACTCAAAAAGGCCCAGAAATGAATGTAAATTATACAGATGTTCTGTGAAAGTATGTGTGTGTACATCAATTCCAAACTGCCAATTCATACTACAAACTCAAAGATGGGTTAGGATAAAAAGGAGCTCTATGTGAAAAAAAGAATTTAGCTCCTGTGGAAACATGTGATTAAATTATTTCTTCACGATTTTGCATCTAAAATAACTGTTTCAGACTCAAACAGCTCCAAAAGGTATGAGCAATAGGAACTTTTCAAACAATTGCTCATCAAAGTCACAAGAAAAGATACCATGGAGATCTTCTCAACAGATTAAGGACAGCATCTTACTGTAGTACCACTAGTACTCAGTGCTGACAATATTACTGCTTCTCCCTGCATAAATGAGTAAAACCTAAAGAAGCTTGAAGTCCTCCAAAACTGAGATAAAACTTGACTGACAGGTCTTACTGAATGTTTGAGTGGCATCTATCTTTTGCTATCTAAGGCAGAAGGATGCACATTAATAACTAGACAGATGTTGCTTTACTCTCCCTTTCCTCTTCTACAGCAGAACCCTTCAAATGGAAGTGGCATGCAAACCACAAGATAATAATGACAGCAGCACGTGAATCAGTATACGCCGTGTAAGAATCTGGCCTTCTGACTCTTAGGGTCAAATCACAAAACCACAGGTACATGCTGCACTTACAAGTTAAGACTACTTAATGACAGAAACATACAGATGTGTTTCTATCAGGGTTTATTTTGTAGTATTCATATTTTTACTAGAAGCACTAGTACACAGACTATATGCCCTTACAGAAATCTGTTAGCAAAATCAAACTGTGTTTACTGAATCGTGTTTTCCTTTGCATACACTGTAACAATTTTTGGCTTTTCTGAAAGCCAAACATATCTGGAGTTTTGCAGGGAAATTTATAAGATCCAACACTTCAACATTCCTGAATAATCTCTCAAAGTGTTGTTATCGTTCCAGAACAGTTATGCAAAAGCAAAATCCAACATAAAGAAACAATCTAATAAGTGATGCACACTTACTGAAAAAGCCTATAACATCCTGTATCAGGTAAGATTAGAGGCAAGAGGAGAGAAAAGAGGAAGGTTTATTTTCTGCATGTGCTTCCTTATGTTTTCCATTTTAAAACATTTTAATTAATTTCCTTAAGGCTCTCCAAGCTTTGGTATTAATATGACAGCTGTCTGACAAGTTCTCAGTACCCAGAGATATATTTTTAAATAAAGCCATTTCAGCAAACAAAAGCACTGTATAGAATTAATTTACATGAAGCTTTATATGCCTGAAGGGGGCAGCAACTTCAAAGGTAGAGCTAATAAATACAGTAAGCAATTCTGTACTTACAGAAATGAAGAAGCTGTCAGTTATCATCAATACTCACCTCCTGATTCACCATGTACATGCAATCAAGTTAAAAGCATTTCTCTTAGATTATGTTTTACAGACATTTTACTCATTATCATTTTTATTCCATTTTTTATAAAACAAAGTAGTTCATGCTTTTCAAATAAATAATGAATGTCTCTATATGCAGACACACTGAATATACAGACGCACCATACAGTCAACAGGCAATTTTTTGTACCAACAGGAATTGCTTGTACTGGTTGACCCTGTAATAGTATCCCCCTGTTGTGATCAGGAGCAATAACCTTCACAGTTCTCTAGAGGACAAGTCTCATTCTATTACTGTCACAATGATTTAGCTTGTATAGACTGCTGACACTACAAGAATGTAAAAGTAGTTTCAGATGCAGGTAGAAAAAAACCCAACTTCCTAGAACCACTAAGCTCTATTAAAATAAACAGCGTGACTACAAGTCTCCATGTAGAGAAGCAACTAATCAACACCAGTAAACAAAACACAAACCAAAAAGACTGATAGCAGACCATTATTTTTAACAAAATGTTAAGAACTTTCAAATACTGGGGCTTGTTCTGTTCCAGTTTTGAAGTGGCACATGCTTTTTCAGGTTGCCTAGATATTAAATTCCTGAGTATGCAAAGCTGAAAGTTTCATTATTTGTGAATCAAATGACATTAAATTAAGCAAAAAGAGACACGTAAATAAACACAAGTTTTAAATCTGAAAATATTGGGAATATCAGCACTCATTCACAATTTTGTCTGCTTTGTTGTTTCTATTGCAAATAAGAGTCATTACCCTTTAAAAAAAAAAAAGCGGATCATACATTTGATAGCACATTAGCTAGGAAGCAGTTTTTTAAAGAAAATAATGCAGGAAATCAGATACCAAATAATAGCACTTGCCATAAGCAGGGAGGGAAAAAATTGTTACTTTAGTACCTTGGCTTTTGATTACCTAGTCAGACACCTTCAACAGGGCTTGAGTCTTGTGGAGTGAAAAGCTAGCCAGCTATGAAGAAATTTGGGGGTGGGGAAAACAACCCCTAACAAACCACAAATGTTATGAAGATACCATTCCCAGAATTCTAAAGTTTAAGAACAGTAATAATTTTTATATTTGGCACAAACAGTAATATTTGTAAGTCATTTATACATTCAGACAAACTATGCCCCACAAAGTATGAGAGCATTAAAAGATTAGGGTATAACTTGGGAATTCTTGAATCATGATCCTAAGCTCTATGAATAACACACACTACCAAATTTATGCTCAGTTTATCATGGAAGAAATAGCTGGAATGGTTTAAGGTAGGTCATGTGGCTTTGTAATAAAGCAGGTAATCCATTAGGCCAG
Organism: Strix uralensis; assembly: GCF_047716275.1. Taxonomy (NCBI): domain Eukaryota; kingdom Metazoa; phylum Chordata; class Aves; order Strigiformes; family Strigidae; genus Strix; species Strix uralensis. The sequence continues at coordinate 25,264,024 of NC_133976.1, read as the reverse complement.
TTCTACTATAGGGACAGTAATGTCCAAACTGACAAAAAGTTATACCATAAGCAAGTACTGTAGCCTTGGATAACATATGAGTTGCTACAAGTCACAATGCAAGCATCTTGTTTGAAAGGAGACATTTAAAAAATAACTCTTGCAATTACATTATATGCTGGTGCAAGTCCACTTCTTTCTATTACTTTGTTTTTCCAAAAGCACATTCTCTAGGTTTTTTGTTACATTTGCAACATTATTCTCCTGTAAGTTATGTCAATTATCTGTAGTATTCACCTTATTTTTCCAGGAAAATTTAGAGATGCTTGCCTATATTAGACACCATCCTCTCCAACAGGAAAAGTAAGTCTTTCAGGACGCCCTGTAGGATACCTAACAGATTTTAAAATTTTGACCACGGCGTTTCGTGAAACATGGAATAAATTAAAGCAGAGAAAAAACAGAAGGAAAAGAAGACTAGGACAAAAGGGATAACCTCAGTCATGTATTGTAAAATTCTGGCCAAAAATTTAATCCATTATAAAGAAATGTCTATATTAAATGACGAAAGATGGATCTTAATAGTAATTTCTTCACAGTATTATTTTCAGCATCCTAAATGTAGAGTGAAAGATTAAAGTAACTCTGATCCAAAAAAACAGTTGCTGTTCCTCCAGCTGACCTGAACACTAGAGATGAATGAAAAAAAACAACCTCAGAAAAAACCCCTGCCAAATAGCATTATTCTACAAGCAGATTATTTCCTAAAAAGGTGTGACAGTTTTGACTGGGATGGAGTTAATTTTCTTCACAGTAGCTTGTGGAGTGCTATGTTCTGGATTTGTGATGAAAACAGTGTTGATAACATAGGGACGTTTTAGTTATTGCTAAACAGTGCTTACACAGTGTCAAGGCCTTTTCTGCTTCTAGAAATATATGAAAGTCAAGTAATTCTTTTAAAATGAAAGAAATTCCACTGTAAGTCAAAAAAATCAAGGAAGTATCTATAGAAACATGTCAAAACCAGAAGAGTTTGTTTTAAACAAACTGTACTCTTCTGCTGATTTAAGAGTATCCCTTTAAGAAAAAACTTACATTCTAAAGCATGGTACAGTAGCTCAAAGTCTTTTTTTGTTTTAGGGTTCAGTCTTCGTTCCTGTTCCCTTCTCAGTTTTTCATCTTTCTCTTTTTTTCTCCGTACTTCTTCTTGTGCTTCCCATGACAGCCTTAACCTCTTTTTTTCCCTCAGATTTTGTACGACATTTATAGCATGCCAACGACGGAAATACGTCTGTAATACTATTACCTATATGTGACACAATACCAAAGAATCATGAATTCATGACAATACAGAATGGGTTTTTTTTTCTTAACAGTTATTTTTTCTACCTACTTAACCACATTTTCTAATACTTATCTGGTACTCAAACTAATTTAAACATTACAAAAACAGTCATGTACTGTTACTCTAAACACTAGTATGCTTACTTATTTAGGTAACTGCAGGAGTTTAATCAGTGAGTACAGTGGAGAAAGTAGGTTCAAGTAATCAAGTTAATGTATAAACTGCAATTACTTTTTTTTTCTTTTTCAAATCTCTCCTTAAAAAACACCTTTTTCATGTATTGTTTTTATTCTTTTCAGCCTTGCGGGCAGAGGTTCTCATTTTACTATCCATTTATATAGTGTCTAGATTAGGAATATAGACATGTTTGCAAAATTTCTTTTAAATTTCTAAATACAAAAATCAACACACATACACACAAAAATCAACTGCACTTTATTTGTAAACAAATAATGAAAGTGAAATTACCAATGCTGTTATGACAGAACTTAAAAAAGAAAATTTAAAAATCCACCTTCCAAAGCTGTGGCCATTAAAAACTAGGGAAATGTCTATACTAAGCTAAGGGTGCACAATGCACAAGCCTGAGCTTCTGCCAGCTGAGTTAGCACTTGCACCACAAGCAGTTTAGCCAGGTTGATACCATGAGCTAATAAGCATTGTTCAGCATTGAAGGCTATCAAACACAAACCCACACTAATATAGTTACGCTGTCTCTAGAGATATCTTAACCTAACATTTCTCTTGAATACATCTTCAGCTAGTATTACAATATGGAACTACACTGCACTGTGCAAATCCATCAACTTGAACCAACACCAAGATGATGTCTCTCTACCGTGCATTATAGATTACCTACAGATACCTTACAGATTTCAGTAAGTGGCAGTAATGATCAGAGTAAAACATATTGGCATTCCTGAGGAAACGGCTACCTATCTGGGTTTCACTTCTACAAGACCCTTATTGCTGTCAGCTGATGCTGACCAAGTAAGTTCTTACAGAAAACTTCTACCCAGAATAATGTCAATCATGTCAATATAATTATCCTCGGACACATGGGGAACCATTTAATTACATGCAAACTATTTTAAGTAATCAAATTAATAACTAGACCATTTACAAAGCAGTAAATGATGTTGGGTGTACTTAGGTGTGCAGTCACCGAACACATGGTTTTCAAAAAGCAATTTGGAACACCTAAATGGCATCTTCTGCACAATGACTATACAGAATCCATCATCAGAATCGCCCACATGAGGCGACACAGCGCACCAAAGAACTCCACAGGCCTGTTGCATGTGTTTGAACAGCCATGTTCTACCTTAATGCCAAAGCAGGAGCTTGAACACAATCCAGAACAGAGCAGTATGCCAAAGGTAACGTATCAGGCCTGTTAAAGCCAAAAACCACAAAACCCATAAGCTGAATGCAGGTCTCCTAAATCCTAACCCAATACTTTACCCATTTGAGGCCATATATTAAGCATGTAGAATCACAGAATCAGAACAGTTTGGGTTGGAAGGGACCTTTAAAGGTCATCTAGTCCAACCCCTCTGCAATGAGCAGGGGCATCTTCAACTAGAGCAGGTTGCTGAGCCCTGTCCAACCTGACCTTGAATGTTTCCAGGGATGGGGCATCTACCATGTCTCTGGGCAACCTGTTACAGTGTTTCACTACCCTCGTCCTAAAGAGATTCTTCCTTATATCTACTCTGTACCTTAGGTCCTTCTAAAGAGATGATGAGAATGCCATAGGGACAAGCCTATTTTAATCCCTAATGCTCTATATGGAAGCTTAACTGTCACTGTAAGTCAGAAATCAGTAAAATCACAATTATTAACATTTAAAAAACCACAAGGTCTCAAAAGTCATTAAAAACACTAATATTGTAAGTGAGCAGACACACGCTTCCCCCATATCTGAAAGATTACAAAAGGGGAAGATTAAGCAGACATTTTGCAGCTCACTGTTAAATTCACTCTTTGAACACTCTGAACACTCATTAAATATTCAGATAACCTTTGTAATACTTCATTTTACAAATACAGTTTCAAACAGATGAGAACTTACTGCTTCAAGTCTACGTTTATGGTATTCTTCTGCTGTAAGATACTTCCCAGGACTTATTAACTTGTCAGTCATGTTTGACACATACAGGCCAATTTTAGCCATCTGTGTTGATGTTGTATTTTTTGTTTGTTGTGTCTTATTTTTTTCAAAAGCCGTCTGGGGAAAAAATGCATGTCAGATTATAACAAGATATAATTAGATTTTTTTTCCTCATTACAGTAAGTGGCAAAATTGGCTATTTATAACAAAAATCACAAGACTAATGATATTCATCCACTAAATACTTAGACTCAGTTGCACACTTATTGCTGATATACTTCCTCATTCCTATGGGAAATAACTGTGTCAACATTCTATTCTGTTTGGTAAAAACAGCATTCTAAAAAGACACTACAAAGCCATTACCTGTGTTTCCCTACAAAATAACTGAATTCCTTTGTCGGGTTGCTTTTTGGGTATCGTTTGCGATCCTGCGTTATGAAATTCAACTCCTGTTATCCTGTTCTTAAATCCACCCAGAAATGGTTTATGATAGGTAGGTCTTTCAATTTTAACAACCACATCTTGAAATGAATCAGAATCTGTTAAAATGGAAATTCCAGGATATTGTTTCTTTTAGTAACAGATTGAGAGTAGAGCATGATTATACATAATGACACTCGTATAAAAGCAGCATTTACCTCTTTGTACTCTGACAGTTACGACATCAGGCATGTGGTAATCCTGTTGAACTGCTTTCCCAGGAAAATATTTCTGATCAAGACATAACTTCTCAGACTGGATAGTTTCATCAAAGTCAGCCCTAGTCCTCCTAAGAGCTTCATCATCCTCAATCATACTTCCTAAAAATAAAATAAAAATTAATTCCTAATATGCTTCTCAAAACAAACAAATAAATAAAATAACTCGAGTTTACCCTGAGATGATTTTATTGAAACACTGCAACACAGAATAACCATAGATTTTTGAGCTGAAAAGACAGTCTACTTGAAAGCTGAAACACTTTTTAAAGAGCTATCCAACATAATACTGCCACCACATAAAAAGTCATTCATACCACAACTTACTAAACCTGCTCCAGTTTAGACCTGATCCAAGTATACAACAGCTGAATCACTGTTGTCTTTCACACAATACTTGACATGGTGTTTATTCAAAGACTACATTCTGAACCAGATCTACTTAAAGCTCCAGAAACTACTTCTTTCTGATTTAGAGATAAGAGTCTATCTGGCTTTGGTACAGTGCCCTTCCCAGGAAGCGATCACCAGCTACTGAGAATGAGAGCACCTGAAGGCAGCTCAGCCAAGAGGAAGGCGGTCAGCAGGTCCATCCTCCAAAGGTCACTCACTGTGCTCGCCTGCTGAACGGGATGTGCTACTGTCTGCTCTGAAGACCGAAGGAAACGGGGCACTGAATTCGAAAGAGAAAGTAACACAGGACGCCCAGAATGGAGAGGAACAAGTGCAGGAAATGACAGAGTGTTTCAGGGACTGCCGGAGAAAGGCATGAAGAATGGAAGGGTGGCAGGTGACAGGGGAATCTGAGAGACGTAAAATAGTAAGGTGATTGCTGTGATCTAGTCTAAACTGTTAGTAGCCCATGTACTCATGAATTATGCACTGCTGTTTTTCAAATGTGTGTACAAAAGACATATACGTATTCACGTTTCTGAAAATGAAGATCACTATAAAATGCTGTATTAGTCCATAAACTGCTACTGCATTTTGAGATAAAGAATACCTTCTTCACCTTTTCGAGCATGTTTTATGTAAGAATTTTAAAAGTCACTTCAAGACCAAAAACCATAAACGGGGGGGGGGGGGGGGGGGTACAAGAAGCCATGATCAAGCTGAAGAAAAAAAAATGTCTTTAAAGCATTAATGTCCAATATTTTAATAACTTCATTACCTGTCACTGTCCCACTTGCTGTATTCTCTGATAGTACTGAGTTTTGAGATGTTTGTTCTTCCCTTTCTGAATTTCTTAATTCGGGTAAAGTAAAATAATTCTCATTTGTTACAGGAGATGTGCTCTCAGGTGATGCGCTGAATGGGGCATCTGGCTCAAATACATCTTGCTCGTTTTTTCTGATCACTTCTTGATTGCCTAGTCCTTCGCTGGGTAACTCCCACTGTGCTAAACTTGACTGCTCCTGTTCCTTCAGAGCTGACTGCTCCAGAGAAGACTGCTGCCCACAGCCCTCCTCCGACTGGGCCGTGCCTGTAGCTTCTGAATGCAGAGGCTTCTGTGCGGGGTCCCCGTTCCCGGCCTCCCTGACTGCTCTTTCTTCTGAGGATGCAGGTGGCTGCTCTGCACCTGACCTTTCCGTTATAACAACTTCAACGCAACTATCCGATGTATCTTCCATTTCCTAAAGTATCAGTTGCACGTTTTTAACCTTTCTGGAAAAATAATCACAGTATCTATTTAAAATTGCATACTAGCACATTTCTACTACCACACGTATGGGTGACTCAATATCCTGAAAAGCTTTCTCTGTATCTATTCCCACGTAGCCTATTTAGAATAACAGCGTGAGGTCTCTGCTTCCACCAAACGCAATACACCTGACATCTTCTCACCGGTGTCAAACATAACGCTCCCTAGCGCTGCCAGCAGGCAGGCAGCGTGACTCTTTCCTAACGCAAGCCTCCACAGAGCAGTATTACCCGCTGACAGCACACCTTTAAGGCTTTCCGTGCTGCCACTGACGTGACATGGGCTGGAAGAATCCAAAACCCATATTCATGACAAAAAAACCCAGCAGCAAACGGGAAGCAGCTCCCGGCCGGAGCCGAGCAAACGGGTGATGGCCTACCGAGCGCCCAGCTCCGCCGGCACCGCCGCGCGCCGCCCGGGGCCCGCAGCAGCCCTTAGCACGGGGCGCACCGGGGGCCGGAGGGCCGCGGCCGCTGCTCGGCGCCCGGGGGGGCTCCCCTGCCCGCCCCGCGCCCCCCGCCCGTTCCTTTCCCGCCTCGCAGCTCTCCCTGGCGGCGGTGCGTCGCGGTAGCTATAGCAACCGGAGGGGGCGGCGCCTCGCGCAGCCCGGGGCCGCTGGGCGGGGAGGGCCGGGGGCCGCGAGCATGCGCACTGGGGCGGGGGTGACCGCGCGGGGCTGCACGGGCCGGGAAGGCCGAGAGGGGGGAAGGGAAGCGGTGGGACGGACAGAGGCTGACAGACCCTCCTGGCTCCATTCCACTCCTGCGCGGTTAACGGAGCTACCGCAGGTCTTCAGACCGTAGCACCAGCAGCAGCTTGTGGTTGCTGCCTCCGGGGCGGCCTTGCCCGACCTCTGTTGGGTCGGTAACTGCGCCGGGCACCTGCCAGTGTGGGCACACCCACGCTCCCGACACTTGCCCTGGCCTACGCTGTGATCCACGGCAAGGTGAAGATCAACTCTTAGGGGTTTATAGTGACCTTAATGTAAGAAAACACCATTTTCCCTAGATTGTAGCAGAAATTGCGCTAATACGCAAAACTGTTCCTGGATATTAGGAAGAGCAGGTGTGTTTGGATGCTGACAATCCCCACCATCGCTTCCCAGCTCCGTGTCAGCACGTCGCCGCACGATGTGTTCAGCTGAACAGTGGTGCTCTCCCCTGGCAAGTCTGCGGTTCTGGTGTGGAAGCAAAGTGGAAGCTTTGAGTGGAAGCAAAGACACACCAGAATTAAAACCACATGAAACTGAGTTTCTTGGTGCTTAATGTGTGGTTTCTGAGACAACTCTTTCAAGTGTTTCAGCACACTACAGGAAAACAGACTACACTCAATTCACACAACCATTTTAGAGCTGAAATACACAGTTCTGTGTCACAACTCTAGGAGAATCCTGAAAAATTTCTCTTTCAGCAGGTATATCCATAAAAGCATATCCATAGTTGGTAACAGTATCCCATGATCACTGTTACCAAGTTTCACAGACTTTGTCAGGCATTTGAACATAGCCTGCTTCCCATCAAAAGGACAGAAATTTCCCATTACTACCTTTTCTCTAAATTTCATTCTCATTCTTTCCTATGCTCTTTTCTCTAAAACCTGGATCAAACTTGAACTCAGGGTAGAACAGAACCGGGAGTAACTCTAGAAAGACAGTGTGTCATTTTGTCACTATTATATAGTCAACTTGATTAAAGATGCAAACACATTTTCAGTTTGCAAGATTTTACATTTTTTTCTAAAGAAAAGCATACATGCTGTAAATTTTTAAAAAGCTGCTTTCACTCATCCTCCCTTTGAACACAATCAGAAATTATTTCAGAGATTAAAATGGAGTCCTTTTCAGAACACAACTACTCCAAATAGATTAAGCAGCAGATAGCACTTTAGGAATAACAAAAACCTCAGTACTACTGCTACCTGGCAATCTGAAAGTTGTTTTTCTGGTTTTACAGGCTCTGCCTCTATTATGTCCCATCCTTGCAAATAGGGCAATTTTCACTCCCATAATGACCTCAATCAGATGATCTCAAAGTGTTTTAAAGATCTAAAGTTTATTAACTCTTAAGTCTTTCAGTGATTTACCTTGCCATATTACAGCTGATAATGATGACATCCTTGGCATCATCATGTATTTCCAACATTGGTAATGGTGAAAAATCAAGTAAAATCATTACAGGTAGTCTCCAAATTATGCCTTGCTAGCACATTCATCTTAAAACAAATTATTTGCAACATAGTACTTCTAATATAGATTCTCTCTTGCCTGTAAAATATGTGCACTGTTTTCTTGCTACAGTGTGGATTTAAATATCAGATACACAGTTACAGAGTTAATAGCAAGGTAAAAATTACTGCTTCCCTTCCTGGCAAAGATGTATTTTTAAATTAGCCATGAACAAGGACGACGTGAACTACACAACACTGTACGAAAGTCATACACCGTGACATCTCAGAACTGCAATGCATTTTCTTTCCTCCGTTTGTTCTCAATAACTGCTATTTAAAGTCGATGCTACAACATAATACTAATTAATTTAACAATCTTATGTAGCACAGATGATTAATTTATGCTAAGATAATGAAATGAAATTTAACCAATGATAAAATAATGAAGTAACACATTTTGAGAATTTGATAAAAAGCTCAGAAGGATGAAAAATCCTTATTAATGATTCCTAGAGTTGGCTTCAGTAGAACCTTTTTAAGACTCAAGTTAATTGATTCCTAAATTAAAGCATTTGTAAAAGCTAATCCAGTGTTTCAGATAGAAAGATTTAGAAAATTATCCTATTTTGAGTCACATGAAAGAAACACATATAGACCAGAAAAAACACTGGGAATATAAATGAGGAAATAGAGCTAAAAAAAAATAAATTCCCTCAAGGTAGTAAACAACTCATATTAGGGTCTGTACTGAGGACATATCTGTGCATTTGAGAAAGGGAGAAGATACGGGCACAGTTTTGATCAGTGAAACTCAGTTTTAAGAGACCAGATAGCAAATTTCAGCAGCAATTGGCCAAGAAACTTCCTCTCCCCTGCCATGAGCTTATAGGAAAGCTATTCTCACACACATGACAAATATGATTTTGAAGTGGAGAAAATGAGCAAAAAGAGTTCAGCTGATGTCTCAGTTACAAAAGAACAGAAAGAATTCCAATAGTTGTCACTATTCTGGCAACTTCCCCCACCCCCCCAAGTATTGCATGCCAGTATCATACTAGACTTCAGGGAGTTTTATTTATTTTTTATTTTTCTTTCTCTCACATCAGCTCAATAGTTATTACCTAAAACAATTTCTCATCTGACATCATTCGCCCTCATTAAAGTTTGTAATCCTTTAATGTTTATAATGTGAAAGTTGTGGTTAACTTTAGCGAAGTCCTCTTATGGAATGCCATCTAGTGGTTTTCTCTCAGAAGAGACCAGCTTCTGCCTTTTCCAAGGCTGAAAAAGCCTTCAACACCAAACAATGAGGCAAATTACTTTCCACTTTTTCAAAATCTAAAGATTTCTGTAATTATAGTAATAATAGTTGAAAAAAAATGCTAAAGAATGCAGTGAAAATAGTTGCTAGAGTATACCTTAGGTATACTGTTTTTCTCTTCTACTGTCCTCCCCAATACCTCGATTGTATGAGATATTATATAAAGATGTAAGTAATCATTAATAATAATGATGTGACAGGTAAATTTATAGGCCTAATGACTATGAAAAACGGCTATGACAAAATATGTAAGGTACTGCAGTGGTGCTCTATCATAAACGTTTAACAAACTGCAGATTTTTGTCATACAGCTATATTCCTACCTTTAAACTTGCGAGAACTTTATTAATGGTACTGAAAAAACATGAGTAAAGGCAAACTCGCAAAGTATCTTTAGAGCTTAGTTTGGATATTTTAATCAGGGCTTATAAGCTTGTAAGTTAAGTAAACAGAAGCTTGTAAGCTAAGTAAACAGAAGTTTTCAGAAGAGTCAGGCACTGTTTCCATTTAAATGTTTGAAAGAACCTAGATGTGTCAAGAAAGATCCACTATTTTTTTCATACTACTAAGTAACATTCAAGGTCATCAATAATATACAATTAAATCTATAAAGTACACATGTTTATATACAAAGTCTTTGTAAGACCCCAGTACTAAAGTTTGTACCATGTGTATGATGCTAACATGGTAAACTACCAGCTAACCAAGAAACCTGTTCCTGCTGTCACCTTAAGGGGTGGTCTTCCTTCTCCCCCTCGCCCCTCCAATCTTGGGTCTTCCCAGTGCTTCCCCTGAGTCAGAATTAGTGTTTATGTGGGCCGCGAAGTCAGCCAGTTCAAGACAGTGATTCAGCCGAAATCTAAAAAACTGTTATTTTTGGTAAGCCTAGTTTTCATTACATCAGATCCCCGATCTCAGTATCTGCATAGTCATAAAGACCCTGGCAGTGGCTGGCAAAAATACGCAACCAAAGGTGGGAGAGAAGAGCAGGATCATACTTCTCTACAGCTTTGATTTTGATTTCAAATGGCCTATAATACCTGTATTTGTTAACATACAAATACAGATTAAAAAAAATAAGAAGGATGCAAATACCCTGTTAATAATAAATTACAAAAGGAAATAAACCAAAGGTTGGGTAGTACAACAGCTGCGAATTTTCTTAAAACTATTTTTTCAAGAAATTGGAAGCAGTCTTTAGATTACTAAATGTAAGTGGACATTGGGACGAAACATGTTTTTATCAAGTTATTATCTTTAATTTAAAGACAACTGTCAGTAACAATAGATTAATAATTAACTTTTTTTTTTAACTTTCAAGAGGTTACACCATTTTGAACATTATATTGGCCATCTCCACTGGTCAGAAGGAGGTTCTTCAACTAGAGGCTCCCATGGTTTCCACTGTACCATTTTTCTTGCCAGGGAAAGCTCATTTTCAGCCTGTTAATAAACACCATACACAAATTCTTAAATTCTATACAATTGCCAAAGTATTAAATGACCTCTATTTCAGTTCATTATCTCGGTGATGTCACTACCTATCACAGTCACAGCCTACCACCAATTTAATCTATCAACAGCAAAAGGAACTGTGTGTTTTGGGGGTTTGGATTTTGTTTTTAAAAAACATATTGAATCACCCTCAAATACAAAGACAGGTTTCTTCACCTGGTCATTCCCAATGACAACTTCATACTCCCAGTCTATTTGGATTATCCCCCAATATTATTCAATCATCTGCCCTTTACACTGATTTAGACTCTGTAAGAAGGTATGCATGCTATATATGTAAACATAATACAGAAAACGTGTTCAGTTTTAGTACGGTCATCCCAATCACTACATGACGATTCATTTTCAGATTTTACCTGCACAATGACTTCTTCTATGTGACCACTATTCAGTTTGTCCTGTAGTTTTTGCACATCAGTCTCCTGTGTATTCAAACACGTATAAATGAATGCTTTGTTTCACTGAGAAGTAGAAAGCTCAGATAAAGCATGAAAACAATAATTTAACCAGATCACACTCTAGTCTTCCTCAGAACTACCATCAAATTAGCTGGCTTCTGTCATTTTACATTATCAAAGAAATCTCACACACTTTTCTTATTGGAAAACAAACATCAAAAATATGAAAAACATACTATTAAATGACATTCAAAGAAGCATTAGCAGCTAAGGGCTTTAGTATATATCTTGTAAGAAAATTTTGATCATGGCTTTTTATAAAATGATATGCAACCTTCCAGTTATCACCTTAAATATACAATACCAGTACAGCACAGTTTAATGTACCAAAAAGAACTTTAAAATGTCAAAGGCAAGGACTGTGCTATGATACTACATTGGTAAGAGAACATGCATCTTTTAGTGCAAGTGTGTGGAAACTACCACCGTTCTACGAATCTTAAAAAAAAAAAAAAAGCTTTCTTCTAATTTTCACAGAAAACATCAGTAAGAAATTATTCTTTTTAATATACCATCAAAATATTCCATTCAATAACAAAAATAAACCTCAAGACTTCCAATTATTTCAGAACTGATACCTGAAAGTTACATATACTCCAGAAAAACACCCACTCATTTTGAAAATCATTCTTCTCATCCTAAAAATCTTTTCATGTGTAACATTTATGAAACATCACTGTACTTACCGTTTGCACCAAATTAAATCGCTGATTTACAATCTGCTCAGTGTATTTCCTATATGCTGCATCTTTAGGAATATTTTGCAGGACACCAAGGATTTTTGTGTACAGTATTCGTAGGCGCTGAAGTGACCACAAGACATTGTTAGAATACACAACTAGAATTATTCAACTTCTTGTCCTACTTAACCTACTAGCTAACTATCTATACACAAAATATAGAGGATTATGGTATTCAATCCAGAAATGTAGGATTAACAAAATAACTAAGTCTGAACCACAGAACTGTCTTGGGTAAGACTGGGATTTATCAGGACTGGGAAGTTACCACTGTCAGATTCCTCAAGAAAAAAGGAAAAAAAAAAAAAAGTTGCAATCTGAAGTACATTTGATGCAAAATGGAAACAATAAAAGCTGTGTTTCTAATACTAACCATACTTCTAAAAAATGAGGCGAATTCATGTCTAAACCATCAGTTTCTGAAAAATTACCTGGGAAAGATACAAAGAAGCACATAAGCTACCAAAGCATAATGAGATTTTTTTTTTTTGGCACTTCTAATGCTGGTACAAAGCTCTGAGTGACAGATCTGAATTAAACTAAAAAGTGAAACTTTTATTGCTGGATTTAAATGCAGTGATAAAGGACACATTGGGTTGAAGAAATTGCAGCTTTTGGGCCATATGTTGGCTGCATAACTGTATCTAACTGAAGAAGAATGGATATCATACAGGAACAATAAAAAATAGAAGCAGATACTGCAGTCAAAGAAATACAAAGAAGAAAAAACAGGAAATGAAAAGGGGACTGGCACAGAATCTATACTTCAACTAAAGCACTGTTGATTTCTTTACTCATGGCTTTATGTCACTGAAAAAAAAAAAAAAAAAATGTAGTAAGTTCAGCCAGAAGGTGTCTGACAAGGCTGTGGACTATGCTGGATTCATTTGTACAGAACAGTAATGATTTTTTCTATGGTTCTTTTTGATAGTGTTCTTAACTTTTGGTGGCAAAAGCATTTTTGAAATAGAATCATTGCATGGTGGGAAATGTCAAAGCATGAAGAAATGAATGAATTATTGAAGTCCTTTCAAAGCTCATGCCTCCTGAATAAGCAAGCAAGATGTGGCAAACATAGTTTCACTACTGAGCCTGTGGAGGTAAAAAAAAGTACTAAACTGCTACAAGAATCACTTAATGTGGTTCCTGAGAAGCACTTAAGTGTTCCAATCTCCACAGCGCTTGCCATTACAGGGCCTTGAGGTGGCTTTGCACCACATGGTTAGCCTCTATCATGTAAGGCTAGCCTATCCTCTTAGTATAGGTCTAAGTTATTTCAGTACTTGTTGGAAACACAACATAGCAAGGCAGCAAAAATCTGTATGCCTGTGATGTAGAAATTACAGTTATGAAGAACCAAATTTGAAGATTTCTTTGCTTTTGCACTGGAGATAAGAGAAATTAAATACCAGTTCATAAAAGTACTTATACAAAGGAGGTTTCTGAAATCGGCACATGCAACAAAAAGTACCTGTGCAAAGTAACTCCTAATGATATGAATTAAACCTTTAAGAAGTAATTTGCTTCCTTTTATCGCTCTGGAACGTTTTTACACTTTCATTAAGTTGCCACCGCTTTAAGGTACACAGCGTACCTACATACACAAATATGTAACAAAAAGCTTTGATCTCCGTGACAATTCCCATTAAATGCAGAACACAACACGTGACATACCTCATGAGGGTTTTCAGATACAGCCAATCCTACAAGTCCAGTGGTCTGCACAGAAAGCATAAACATGTCTAACATACCAAAGCATAGAATCCCATACAGCTTATTTTGGTTTGGCTCAACATACACTTGACGGGGACCGTCCTGGGACATAAGCCTCTGCCTCCCACCACACGCACGGGACCCCACAAATTTGCTGCGTTTTGACCAGCGCACACGAAGGGGAGAGACAGCGCGATGAGAGGGAGCAACTCACACTACAAAGCGGCTGCTGCAAAGCCTCCCGGGTGGGGTGCATTCCACTTTACCCACCTCCTTCCTCCCCACACAACGAGCCAGCCCCCTCCGCTAAGGGTCGCTGCTGCCCCGCGAGCAGCTGGCGCCGGGCCCGCCGTCCCCCGTGGGCCCGGGAAGGGAACCGGGCCCTTTCCCCGCGGGGCGCCCCACTCTCACCCCGCCCCTCAGGCGCCCCCTACCCCCTCCCCAGAAACCTGCCGGGGCGGGGCGAGGCGAGAGCCCGCAGCGCAGGACGAAGCCGCGGCACACTGCCAGGCTCAAGGACCCCTGCGGCGCCTCACCTTCCTCAGCGCCCCCGCCATGGCTGCGCCGCGCCAAACGCCCCGCTCCGCCACCCGCCGCCGGGCGCATGCGCGGTGCCGGGCGCGTGCGGTCGCCCGTTAGAGGACATGGCAAAGGACACCCGACCGCGCATGCGCCGCAGCCGCCCCGGCTCCCGATCCCGGCGAACAGCGAGGCGAAGCGAGGCGAAGCAGGGCGGGAGGATGGGGAAAACGCGCATGCGCCGAAACATGTGCACCTACCAGCGCATGCGCCGAGGCGAGGGCATCCCCCCGGCGTATGCGCCGTTTGAAGGTGGTGCGGAGGTTGCGCGCGTGTGCGTAGCGGCGAGCGCGGTGCGGCTGCCGTCTGTTCTAGCCGGCCCGGTGCTCGCCGCCGCCTCCTTCTCAGGCGGGGGCGCGGGGGAGGGTACCGGCCCGGCCCGGCCCGACGGCGTTTCACCCTCTGAAGAAAGTCTGTTTGTGGTGTGGTGTGGTGTGGCGGTCGCTGTTGGGGGCAGGCGGCTAGGCCCCTGCTGTGGAACTGCGGGCACGGCAGGGCAGGGCAGGGCAGGGCGCGGCTTGGCCTCGCCCGCGTGGCCTGTCCCGGTGTGGGGAGAGGGTGCCAGACCTGCTCGCAGATCCGCGCCTCTGAAACCATCACAGACTGGCCCGTCTGCAGTGTTTATTCAGGAGAGGCGTCTGATTGAAAGGCAGCCCAAGTTTTGAAGCCCAGTGCTTTGAGATGTGCTGAGTATGCTATAGCAGTATGCTACAGTTAATGCTTTGCTGCACTTACGTAGATTTGAATATCCCTTTTTAAGTATAGGTTGACTGCGTGAAAGTGCTAAAGGTAGCTTATGGTCAGTTTGCAGAAGTTAGTTTCTAGATGAGGAATGCTCTCTTGAAAGATGTGCTTACTAGAAATGCATTGCAGAGGAGTTGTAAGTGCTGTATGTTGTATTTAGATTTTCAGCATGTTTCTAGTAAAGATGTGATATGCATTTGATTGATGTGTTTTGTGTGGCTGGTGACAGTACTCGGAATCAGCTGATTTTTGCCAAGTGATAACTGCCAGTAATGAGTTCTCAGAACTACTATAAGTTTATAATTTCTGATTTATTTTCCAAATGTTTTGCAGAGTCCAAGTGTAGTCCAAGCTTCAGAGTTGATTTCAAAGCTCCCTTTCGTGAGTCAGTTGTGTCAAGCCTTAAAGCTTCAGAAGTATGTTTGGCTGCTGCTCAGAGCAGTCTTGTGTGATACGTACTTGGAAATAAAGCTGTTTATGTCCACACAAGGTGAGATTTTCATGTAGTAGATGTGATTTGAATATGTGTCAGCTTCTGTCATTCTTTCATGAAACACTGACATGTTCAGGGTTTGTAGAAGTTTCTAGTACATGAATTATAGTTTTCTGCAACATACATGTAAAAAAATAAATACTTTCTGATTGATAACTGATACAGTGTGTAACTAAACATTTTTATGCCTGGGAATAGGGTCTAATTTAGAAATAATGCAGAAACTTATAAACAATCAGGAGATTATATATTTTTAGCAAAATTCATATATTAAAAGGTTGTAACTGCATGTATGCTATCAGTCAAGTCTTCCCGAGGTTGATAATTTTCTACCTCTGAGACTAGTCATAAGTATTCTGGAATTTGTTTAATAAGCAGAAGCATGCATATACCTTCTATGAATTTTAACTGTGAGATTGATTTGACCAAGAAATTGTGTTAAAAATAGGTAATTAACTGCAGAATCAAAATTAAGGATCAGTGTAATAGAATATGGCAAATAGGTAATTTCTGAGTTAATGGAATGAGTTAAAGTGAAAAAAGTTGTAAAATACTGATGGAAAATAGAAAACTTAATTAAGGGACTTGAGATAGAGTGGGAGAAAACAGCAATAAAAAGACAGTTTAATTGACTTTATTGGTGGAGATGAACACGGTGTTCATCTGAAGATCCAGTTGTCTTACCTTTATGGCCTAGCTGCTAAGTTAAAGGGTGAATTTTGCATAGTGAGTAAGATTTGATAATAATTGTGGTGTAACTTTATATAGTATTTATTCTGGACAAATTTATAATTCCTTTGGCCTGCTCCTGAGGTCCTCTTTTCTATAACTGGTAAGCAAATGCAACAAACTGAGTTTCAGAATATCGTAGAGTTCTCCCTGAAAGCCAGTCTTTTAATAAGACATGCACTACTGCCATTCCACAACTAAAGCAAAGTTGTTAATACAGTTTATATCAGAATTCAGAGTTTGTGCTTCACCACTTCCACGTGTTCTTCAAGATTGCATCAGAGAGACCTGGGGTTTCTTTCCAAGGCACTGAGAATCTCTCTTTCATGTGAAAATTACATTGTTTAAAAATTTCTGCCTTTTTTATTGGATCATCCGTGCATTTTTACCTTCTCTGTGATGGTCCAACGAGATGATCTATCTCGTGATTACACTAACCGACCACAGCACAAATTGTTCTGTGCCTGTCAATCTTTAGCCAAATTAGCTCAGTTAGCATCGTTCAAACAGTAGTTCTGTCTGTTTAGACAACCCAAGTATGTAGGTGTCTTTGACAGACCCTAGTACAAAGAGTAAAAAATAGTAAGCCATGTTGATGAGATGGTTCATGAAATCAATCCAGAGTGACACAGTAGGAAGTTCCTCAAACTGCCAAACTCTGTTTCAATACATATTTTTTTTTAAAATATAACAACTCCAAGACCTAAGACGTATTGTCAGAGTACATTCAGTAATTATCTGGTTTTGAAAACAAGCCAAAAAAAAACCCCAAAACCACCCACACAGCATTTCACAGATAATATCT
Source organism: Strix uralensis (assembly GCF_047716275.1). NCBI lineage: Eukaryota > Metazoa > Chordata > Aves > Strigiformes > Strigidae > Strix > Strix uralensis. The sequence continues at coordinate 25,246,921 of NC_133976.1, read as the reverse complement.
GTTTAGCACTGGGTACTCTGTTAAGAGTATTATCCTGTGTGTTAATACATAGCGCGTAGGCACCCTAAGAAGGCCTTGCTATAGCTGTGACTTCTCTTCCCTTTTTGGTCTCACCAATGAATTTATCTCACTGGGAAGTCTTGCTAATTGCCATATGATTTGGTATCTGGAGAAGAGTCTCATTTATTCTGGCTTTACGTGCATGGAACATAGTTGACTGATGGATTTATACCTTTTAACTATGCAAGAGCAGAATCAGACACTTTACATAGCAATGCAAAATATTAAAAATATCTGAAAAGCTAAACAATACTGTGCTCCTAATGTGGACATGTAGGAGTTCTGATAGTGTCCTGGTTATGTAAAGGAAATGAAAGAACTCAAGGTAAGCAATTAAAACATTTGTGTTGTTTATCTGTATATATATTTATACATTTTAGGTATTTTTTTTTATTATATAAGAATATATTTCTCTTCTTACCTCTTAGTCAACAGTAGAGCAGGGTCTCAGCACTGTTTCTGTCTGCGTCTGTTCTGATTTTTTTTGGAGGCTCTCCATGCTTACTTAGGTTGCACTGGCAAAAGAAGTTGCAATGAGTATTTATTGTCATTAAATGGTTTTCTTGATCTTGTGTCCAGAGATGAGATGCATGTAGTGCCTGACTTAAGCTTACAGTTTTACGGTTCTATAAATGCAAGTGAATCATGGGGCACAGAAGAGTTCACAGTGTACAATTTCATTTCATCAGAACAATTAAAGATAAGTTGGAAGTTTGTCGTTTCACTTAGTTATATTCCCTTATTGTCTGTTCATTTTGGTAAAGATAGGAACTAATTGGTTAAAACTAAAACAGGACAGAGGTATTGCATCAGTGATACGTATCGAGCTTCTTCCACATCCCGTGCCTGTGATTTAACTTGCTGGATACTGCTATTCTCAGTGTTACTTGGGTTATTCTGCTTTTGCATCACTGCTCGCTGTGGTGCTGTGCCTCCTGCTTCTTTGTCCAATTTCAAGTTACTGAATCTAGTCAAATAAGTACTATAAGTGGCTGTCATTGAATCTATGAAGCTTTGCATCATAGCAGCCTCAGAGGGAGAGATTAGTGTTTGGTGATGTGATATGGCGGGATCTACAACTAGTTAAACGCTAAACCTTCTCACAGATTTGTTTTAATTTAGGTGAATATGTTACCAGATTTTGTTAATGTAGCCCTTGAGACTAAGTTGGCAAATAATTTATTTTCTTAATGAGAGTTGTTGAACCAATGAGGGCACAGATAATCTTATTATACCGTTCAGACCTTGTGTTACATTTGATGAGATTTTAGAGAAGTCATGTGTAATACTTCCCTGTGGGTCGAGTCTGCTTATGTTACAGTTGTACAAGGTCAGACCTTAATTTATCTAGCAACTGCGTATTTAATTTTAGAAGTATCACAGGACACATCAGCTTGCGGGGCACCATTCCTGGCGGTTCAAAATGCAGGCCCCAGAGTAACAGTGGCAAGATAATGGGTTGAAAAGGTGAGAATATATTATATGCTCGCCAATTAGACTAACAGAGAAATAGTTTAAAACTGTAATATTTAATAGACTTGAGTCCAAATTTAGACTGCTATTAATTAATTTATTGCTATGAATAAGCTCTTTGCATGCCTAAGGGCCTTCTATTTATAGAGAGCAAAGCTAGGATTGTCTAGTTTATTTTAAGGATAAGAAATTAGAATAACATTAACACTGACATAACTTTAACTTTATATCTATGCATTTAAAAGCAATGAATGCTTGATACACTTCTTTCACAGGAAAGATGCAACTTCCATGATTAGCAAGTAGTTCAGATTTTTTTCAATTAAGAAACACTAACTTAATTTAAGAGGGCAAAACTTTTTTCTTTTTTAAGGAAAACAGCAAGAAGTAATGTCTAGTTTTTCAGGCATAAATGGAAAAAATACCAGAAAAATATCAGACTACTTAGTATGTTGTTTAAGGAAAATATTCTTGGTAATACAAAAAGTAAAACTGGCTTAGACTAAGCATCTGCCATTGTTTCTAGTGATCTAGTGCCTGGGTCTGGTAAATGCGAAACTTCCATAGGTGAATGGAAGAAGATTTTGCTGCTGAGCTTTTCAGCCTTTCCATTGCCACATCAGGTAATGTGCCAGGGATGTCTTCTGCTGCTGGTCAGTGTACCAGCCGTGCTGTTATATTCCTCTGTGATCCTAGTGGAACATCCATGCTTCAGTCAGACCTTGTCACCTCAGCACAGTGTATTACCAGCAGTGATACAGCAAATCAGGCTCTCAAAGCACGTATAGACCCCTGGCAGTGTGTCCAGCACTTGTGCTGTGGTGAGCTGTTTGCCTTACACTTACTCTACCATATCACAGCCACTTGCTACCTTACTGGCTTTCTCATTCTATAGTATATTCTTAATTTTTGTAGGTTAAGATAATTTGAAAACAGTACACCCAACAATTCTGAAACACTGCTCATCTGAGACCTTTCTGGTTAAGTGTGTATTCAGGCAGAGCTCTGTGTTGCCTGGAGCATGGTCAGTCTGGGGAATACAGCAAAGCAGGAGATTGCTGACCAAATGGGTATGGTTGTTGTATGACCAGAAAAAAGAAAGCAAGTTTCTATGATGACCTGGAAACTGATTTCTTCCTGTGATCTGGAGATAAAGGTGAGGTAGAAAGGCAATACATTTTTTCTGAAAATAAAAGGATTTTCTTACTAAATTACTGTCGTGCAAGATGTGCTCTTAACTCTTCTTGGAATCAGTGATGTTGGAGGGTATTGATCACCTCACAGGACTAAACTATAAGTGAACATCTTCATACAGATGCTGTAATATACCAGAAGAGCCTTTTTTCAGAGACTTTGCAATGTGAGGGTCTAATCTAAGGCCTATATAAGTCTTCAGGAGTCTTTTTGGTTCAGGCTCAAAGATAAATATAATATGATTGACTGTAATGTAATAATGTTCAGTTTCAGTTCTCCTAAGGACAGCAACTTCAGTAGGGCTTGCAGGGCACGAAGATCCACCCATGTGAATCTGGTAGGGTGAGCGTGATTCATTAAAAAGATGCTTCAGAATTTCAGCACTGGCACGAAGTCTTCAAATGGAGGGTTTTCAAAACAAAAGGTGTGAAGAAAGGGAAGATAGCTTCTGTTTGCCTTTAAGCTGTTGTTGAGGAAATAGATTAAGAATTTTACATTTTTTCTTAGTAAATTCCTTAATTTCTTTATTCCCAAATTTCCTTAATAAATTTTCTTACATAAATTAACTGTTTGGTCTCATTTGGAGCACCTCCCAGCTGCCAGTGAAATGTTTAATTTATTCTAAAATGTACTTTCCTTTTAGCTGATGGTAGGAGAGGTTGTAGATATGTTTATTTAGATACACCTCTATAACTGCTAGTCCAAGAGAGATTTTATCTGCCGTCTAAAAGGTTTGTCAGTCTTCAAAACAGTGCGTATTTGTGGGTTAAATGATGGAAGCCTTCAGGTGCCATCAGAATTAGAGAAGTGTTTATGAAAATGTAAAGATAAACGCTCAAAAGAACCTTGACTCATAATTCTCCTGCCTGTCAGCAAAGTGCGTTGCCAGCAAGAGATGAGGAAAAGAGTCTCAGTTTCATGGCCTTACTGATGATGGGAATTTTACATTATGATTTAGAAGAAACTTGTGGCAGCATTTAAAAAAAAAAAAAAGATGGTCAGCTGCTTTGTTTTGTATAGCTTTTTGAAGTTGCTGCTTTGTAGTACACCTTGGGAGTTTGACATGGGATATCTTCCTTTCTGCTAAAGCAAACTATATTTAAAAAAAAAAAACAATTTCTTAATAATTTTTTTTTTCTGCGACAAACTTGCTAGGCTGTCATAAGCTTGTTTGGATCATAAGAGTTTCAGAACATCGTTATCACTGTTTTTTAGAATTACAGAGAAGTTCATATTGTCCATCCTGTTCAACAGGATGTCAGTCAGTCAGCATTATCTGTAATTTCAGAAATCTTTTTTGTATGAGAAGTTCCACCTAAACTTCAGTATGCCAGAAGATAACTGTGAGGACTTCTAAGCATTAATATGTTGTGCAGCAGATTTAACGTCAGGTAGCATGTGTAAGATTTTGGTACGTGTGTCTGCATTGTGCTGACCAGTTCATCAGTCTGACTTGTGTGTGAAATCTTTTGGACTGTTACGCTGAAGCCTTCACAAAAGGAAGGAACAGAGAGACCTTCAGAAAAGCATTGTCTTTTATGAACAACATAAATGTCTATTCTTCTAAGCCTCAAAAGAAAATGTGTCTGTGAATATTTTTTTATTATTATTTGTGGAAGATTTTTACAATGAGAGGTGGCAGTTCAAGACCAAAGTTGTATATTTTTTCCTTCAAAGAAAACGGGACTGAAGTGGAAATTTTTGTCCAATTTCCTTCAGATTGTCCATCCTTGCAGTTAAAAACCTGGGCCACAGTTCCAGCACCTACTGAAAGAGGTGAGGAAACGTTATGTGGGAATCCGAATCCAAGAGACCTTTAGCTTCTGAGTCAACTTGACTCTACGTCCTTACTAATTTCATTTTGGTTTGCAAGCTGTATAATAATACACCAAGTAGTAAGGTATTTGTGGATGGGATTATAACCTTGGCTGTGGTACATTGATTGACTTATTATTTATGGGGACAATGCAGAAATCAGTCTAAAAAGAAGTCTGGTTAGCACTTTCCCTTGAAGATCATTTTCAGAAAACGGCCTCCACATATTTTCTACAATGTTCCTCCTCTATTTGCAAAATGTCTAGGACAGCACACAATGATCGTTCTGTGAGAAACATACCATAGATGCTTAGTATAATTAATATTTGTGCAACACTTTGATGATAAGTGTTCTGTGTGGTAGATACAGTACGTTACTGTGTAAACTGTAGGACTAGTAGTTGAAAACTTTTTAAAAAAATAGTTCAGCATCTAGTGTCCTAAGTCTGATTAAAGGACAAATGTGTTAAGCCACTAAGATCAAATCAAACAGAAAAACGTTGGCAAAACCCAAAGCAAAGCCCACTTGTGAAAACCTAGGTAGGTACAGCTAGGCATATATTAAGTTTTTGTTCCTTATATATCTTTTATGATATATATGATATATAAATACTACATTTTACACTTCAGGAACCTACAGGAAGATGTTGTAAAGAGCAACATTACTGAGCTTCCAATTATAGTTATAATTTACTAGCAAGGCATTCAGTTGATGTGATATCAGTAGCAAAAAGCATAGTGAACATAAGCCACAGTTAAAGTTGGTGATATGAGCAGACTGAATTTAAGCTGGTGACTATAGTTAAAAGGTTTGACATATTCTGTTACTGATCCACTGAGCCTTCCATCTACTCTCACACCTTGAAAATAATAACTGGCATGGCTTGACCATCACCCGGGTTTGTGTTCCAAACTCCTGTGAATGTCCATTAAACTTCGTGACTGCGGAAGTAGTGCAGAGACTCGAAGTCCTTAGTCTGCTTTGATAGACCATGCTTTAGCAATGTAAAAATAAAACAAGATTTGCAAGTGCTTGTGGTTTTGGTTTGTGTTTTGGTTTTTTTTTTTTTTAATATATGAATGACCACTAAAAGTGATAATGACACGAGACCATTGTAATGTTTTGTTGTACAACTACCTGTCTGTGAAGTCCAAAAATCTTGTATGCTATTACAGTAACATAAAGTAGGTTTTGCATTTGGTATTGTCTCCCTCAAAACCCTTATTTTTTCATTTGAGAAAACATCCGCATTCAGCTCCAGGAGAGGAGAAGTGAATACAGGTTACAGCTGAAAACTTTTCATAGAATCAGAGAATGGTTTGGGTTGGAAGGGACCTTTAAAGGTCATCTAGTCCAACCCCCCTGCAATGAGCAGGGACATCTTCAAACTAGATCAGCTTGCTCAGAGCCCCATCCAGCCTGACCTTGAATGTTTCCAGGGATGGGGCATCTACCATGCTTGTGGGCAACCTGTTACAGTGTTTTACCACCATCATTGTAAAAAAATTCTTCCTTATATCTAGTCTAAATCTACTGTCGTTTAATTTAAAACCATTACCCCTGTACCCTATTGCTGCAGGCCCTCCTAAAAGGTCTGTCCCCATCTTTCTTATAAGCCCCCTTTAAGTATTAAAAGATAATAAACTGCATTCAGAACTGGATGCTGTGTCACCATCTAAACTGTAATGACATGCTGTGGGCTTTGGGACGTCGAAATGCTGTGTCCTAATGGCACTGGTTGGTGGATCCATCTTGCATCTGCTGCCAGTGCCACCCTGTGTGAAGGAAGTGGGAAAAAATGCTCTTTCCCCATACAAAAGACCAAGTTAGTTCAGAATTTCTCTGAAATAATTTGATGTTTGTGTAAATCCTGAATAAGTACAATGTGTGAACACCCTTAAAACTGGTTGTGTGTTTAATTCTGAATTGCAGATGCTCTGTAAATAATTCTTAAACAATTTGAGTGTTTCTTTTTTGTGTCTAAAATTTTAAAATGTATATGTTTGTGTTCATTAATTCTTTGTGAATGCCTGTGTTTGATAGGAATCATTCATGAGGTGGTAACTTTGTTTACTGTTCATTATTCGTGCTTGTATGGAAATCATATATTCACTGGCTTGATGGCCACAGCTTTCTAAAGGGAAAAGGTTCTTTTTATGGTTTACAAATTGTCCAGTATTTGTCAGTAGATGACAAATGTAGTGTGTGAACAATAAAGAGCTTTTCCCAAATGGTGTGTCTAGACTAAATGTTTCCAGGGTTGATTTCTATCACCATTTTTAAACAGGAATTCACCAAAACATTATTATATTAAAATAAATTTATGGAAACACCTGATTTTATTATAAAAAATACCTTAAACAAGATATGATCTTTAGCAGTATTTTTTGTGTGTATTTCAAAATAGCTCATCATTATAGCTCACTGTAAAAAATGATGGATGAAAGAGAAGATTTGGTTGAAGATCTGCTCACTGAGTATGCCATACAGCTTAGCATTCAAGAATCAAATGGGGCCAAACCACCAGTGTCTTCCAGCTGTAATGACAGGTACTGTCAATTCCATGTGTTAGAGATTATGCCATATTTTAACAGTGTTTTGAGACGTCAATATTTAGTGCCTTATGTTCCTAGTTTGACTATTACTCCTTTTTCTCAGTGGAGCGCAGTCTGAAGCAATGATTGAAAAGAGTAAACAAAATAGAAATGTTGATTTTGTTTTTCTCAAACATTTCTAAATCTCAAACTTTAAAGACAATAAATTTGGATTTCTTAGTGATCTGTCTGCTCTGTAATTGTCCCAGTCTTTCCCTATGCACTTGGATACATACATGTACAGGAAAAATCCAAACCAGAACAACAGCAAAACCCACAGGGGTGTTCAAGCAGGGTTTCATATATGACATTAATGTTATGGTTAAGAGTGGTTGCCAGGATTAGGAAATGTAGGGCTCAGCTGAGCTATGTGGGGTGATGAGAGCTTAGGGAAATGAGATTCACGTGGCTAAACTAATACTTCCCTTGGCTTTTCAGGCCATTTACCTTCTTATGAAAAGTGTACGTGTCAGGCAAAGCTAAGTTTTGGCTTAAGTTGTTCAGCAATAATGCCATAAATACATTTTGTAGATTGCTCTGTCTGAAATGGAAGGACGTAGAACTGTAAGTCTTGGGGCACTGTTAACCTTTCCTTATTTCCTGTGGGATCGCATGAAGGTTTGGGTCGTCATGGGGCTGCTGTTGTAGGACTGGAATCTCCCTTTTCACTGAAAGCTCTCAGCAGAGCCACTGGGTACTCATGTTACTTAGCTTCTTTTTTGTTTAATTAAATCTGATCTATTTTTTAATATGTTTTTATCATCAAAATAAGGAACTAGCAGACACCAGCCTTTAAATTCCATCTCATGGAGGTTTAAATGATATTGTTAAAAACATTACAACTCTTTTTCAGGGAAAAGGGTACTACTGATGCCATCAAACTCCCCTTCATTGGTTAATATTGACATTCTGACGCCATCACATTCTCATTCACTGTCTAAGGTTTCTGAATCTGAAGGGCTTGTTTCTGTAGTGTGGGGCAAATACAGCTTTTTAGTCCATGTCAGATTTCTTTGCCAAATTAGGAGTTTTATCACATCAGCCTGCATCAGGAATTGTGCCTAACTCAAGAACTTTGGATACTCTGAAGGTCCACAGAACAGGTGTAACGTAAGGTCACAAGGCTAATCAAGATTGTAGTTGATATATTCAAAGGAAAGTTGGCTCAGATGAGAACCTAATGGAAAATATTGAATAAATAATGCATCTACTTTTTGTTTGTATTTTCTATTTTCTGCTCTTTTTTGGATAGTTTTGTACCACCTAGTGAGGAAAACAGGAAAATTGTAACATCCATAAAGCAAGGTAAAAACCCTAAAATAAAGTAGTCCCTTCACAAGACTGAGCTTACCATATATTATTTTTACAACTGCATCTCATTTATCTGTTGGATTTTTAAGGTCAAGTATTTGGGCTCCAAGAACTTGTGAAACACAAATATGCTTTGGATGAAGCTGATGAAAGAGGGTGGTTTCCACTGCATGAGGCTGCAGCTCAGCCAATTCAGCAAATACTTGAAATCATTTTAGATGGTGAGTAAGGTAAAAATATCCCACAAGATAAGGGGAGCAGTACAGAAACAGAGAGCAATAAACAGCCATCCACAATAGGCTAGAAGTGTTTACTAAAAAAAGTACGATCAGATCCTCCATGGAGCATCTTGGGTATGTTGTTTAAATATTCAGGCAAATTTTCTTTTGGGAAAGTTGCATCAATTCACACCAGCAGAGAACTTGGACCGTTTTTAACATTTTGTTCAGAAACCTACAGACACAGCAAAAATTAATGTTCAGCATTCAGTGTGTTTGGAAGTACTAGTTAGGTTAAGTTAAACATAATTACAAGTAATTTTCATAAAGGCTTAGTATTTAAGGATTTCTGGTATATGTGTTTGTGTTAACAGCTTTGTGCTTTAATTTTGTTTTATCTTTTCTCACTTTTTTACCTCTAGCATCTTATAAAACAATGTGGGAATACAAAACATGTGATGGAGAAACACCATTAACTTTGGCAGCAAAAACTGGCTTTGTGGAAAATGTAAGAACGTTACTGGAAAAGGGTGTTTGGCCCAATACCACAAATGACAAAGGAGAAACTCCACTTCTTATCGGTATTTGCCTCTTCTCCCTGGGTTTAAGCAGAGTGAATGGCAGCACTTCCCCTCTACTGAGTACTCACCTGAGTACTCCGGTGGGCTTGTGTGGTTTAGATGCTGGTCATCTTTTTAGATGAAACTAAATGCCCAGCACTTGGTGAAATGTACCCAACGTTCAGATCAGCACTCATTAAGCTTTCTTATCTTAAAGATTCTCCTTCAGGTGATTGTTGAGCTTCTCCTAAGAAAATGGGACCTATTTTTTTGTTCAAGGTACCTTCCTGTCTCTTCAGGTGCTATAAGACCTTTAACAACCTGGTCCTATTTGACCATCTTAAGGTACAAGTACGATACAGGAATAAGCTGTTGCTCTAACTTGAATGTACTTTTTCTGGAGGTCTGGAGTTTATTGGAGATTTTTAGTTTTATTAGATGATTTCTTCAGGAGACAGCTATTTTCAATTTCAAAATCTCCCATCTTATTTCCCTCCCCTCTTGCACTGAAAATAAGGTTCAACTACGTTTCTAGGTAATACCCCAGTCTAAAGAAAAGTGATTCCTTTGAAAGATTTTATGGTATTAGTAGACTTAAATAAGCTTTACTGTACAAGAGTAATTTAGCTATATTAGCTTTAATTTCTGTTGAATGTCAAAACATCTTTATTCTTCTGAAGAGAATCAATCTGTGAAATTAATACAATATAAGAAAATACAATATATAATACAATTATCAGTATTAAAATATTCAGTTCTCTGAATTGTTAACTTTCTCCAGATGTGATGACCGTATTAACATTTTAAGACCCTGAGGCATTTCTAGAGGGTTCCTCTGCAATGTCTTGCTTTGCATTGTTTCAGCTCTTTTCAATAATTGTAAGTCTGCGAAACTTTTAAGCTGTTTTCAGCCCTTGCTTTTAATGAATCCTGGAAAGAGTTAACTAGAGCTTATGCAAAGGGTCTTTCTCCCTTGTAATGACAGTTTATTTTCCTAAATATTTATCTGTACAAACTCCTGAAAATGAGGTTTGTCAGCTCTGTATTGTTTATGTGATCCTTTTTATGTTTTTGTGTCACTTAGCACTGAAAATGTGGAAGTAGATATCGTTCATCATACATTTCAATCTTAGTCTCAGTGAAATAGAGATCAGGTGCTTAACACTTAATAGATGATGCTCATGATTTGGTTACTCCTTTTAATATTAAAGCTCTGGAATAAAGGGCTCTTCTGAACAAAGTTAAATGCTGAAGAGGTATCTATCTAGTGGGATGGCTTCTGCTTCCAGGTACATTTAGTAATACTTTACTCCAAAGCAGTTGTGGATAATTATGAAGAGTGTTACCTTGTAAAAACCTTCTTACTTGTATAATGGGACATTAACAAAAGTTAAATTTACTAACCCTATGACTCTGATCTCCTTCAGCTGCCCCACCAGTCAGTAGAGAGATCTGCTATTCCAAAGGGTAGTTCAGAAGTAAAATTAGACTCTTACTCAGGATCACTATTTTATATGTAAATAATTTGCAGGTGTAGTTATCCATGAAAATTTCAAACCTGGAACTTCAAAAGGGCAGAACATGGCCTTTAAATATGACAAATGTCAACTGTAATTTGGCTGACAACAATACATGCTAGGGTTAGAGTTACCAGGTGACAAAGTCACAAGTGGAATTTTCTGGGAACACTAGAATGTTTGCACCAACTTTAGAAGTAAGGATCGTATTCGAATATTATGTTATTTTTATTGTTGCTTTTCCTTGTGATACACCTCCGACTGCTTTCTCAGAATCGAAGAGGTGCTGCTTTTGCCCTCCATGATCCAAACTGACGTATTTTCTAGCTTGTGTTGGTTTACCTTGATTTCCCAAGCAGCTGATGTTAGCATTTATTTACCAGTAAATTGGATTCCCAGAGTTCTAGGCCTGGAAATCTTTTTAATTTCCTCATATCAGTACACAAGGAAAAGCTTTTCTAAACTTACTAGATGTCTTTAACTTTCATGACAGCATAACTGAAAATGTAATTTTATTATTCATTTTTTAAATGTCTTTAAGCTATAAGAAGGGGCTCTTTTGAAATGGTATCCACTCTGATTAAACACAACTGTAGTATCCACCAGCCGTGCGTAAAACGTTGGTCAGCAATGCATGAAGCTGCAAAACAGGGACGCAAAGACATTGTTGCTCTTCTTCTGAAGAATGGTGGAAATGTGAACCTTAAGGATGGATATGGAGTAACACCATTAGGTGTTGCTGCTGAATATGGTCACTGTGATGTGCTGGAGCATCTTATTCATAAAGGTATGTAGTCAGGTAAAAGGGAAATACACTTCTGCACTGACATTCGTCTTGCCTGGTTGCTCAGGTGTTTTAGGGTGATCATGGAAAAGGAAGGAAAGAGTAGTGATGAAGGAGAAGATTTGCTTTCTTGGAAGGAGAGGAACCATATATGAGTTTTCCTGCTAGACTGGAGTGATGCTTAAACGTTTCCAATAATGCATGTGAGAGGAGTGGCAGAGTTGATAACAATCCATTTCAGTCAAGGAGGGACTTACTGCTATACAGTAAGCCCTCTATTTTTCTTTACTCCCCTCCCTCCCCTTCCTCTCTTCCTTCCTTCATTCCTTGTACAGAATTATATTGGTATTAATTAATGAAATTAAGTATTTTTGAAATATGCCAGAATTTTTGAAATCCTCAACTATAACACACATGGTCAAAGCAGACCCTGTTCAGGTGAACATTTGAACATGTATCTGTACAACTCTTGTTCTGCCTTTGAGTTTTAAATTTGTCATAAGAAGTATGTCTTGTTTTAGTGAAGTTTTAACTTAAATATGTCTGAAAACTAAGAGGAAAGTACTCTGGGCTTGTTTTTTTGATGATCTGCAAATAATTTTGGATATAATTATAAACCCTGTATCCTCCTTCAAGGTGGAGATGTCCAGGCCTTAGCAGATGATGGTGCCTCAGTACTGTTTGAAGCAGCTGGAGGTGGTAATCCAGACTGCATAGCCCTTCTTTTGGAATATGGAGGAAGTGGCAATGTGCCTACTAAGGCAGGACTGCTTCCCATACACAAAGCGGCTTATGAAGGACATTACCTGTGAGTATGAGCTTGGACTTACATTTTCTTTAAGATGCAGTGTGGCACAAGGTCACATTGAAGAAGATTGTCATAAACTTCCAAATGTATAGATCATTTATATTTCAGGAGTGCCCGTTATATCAGGTTGATTTAACTTCTAAGTGTTTTTTAGTGTAAACAAAGCAAAATGCAAAACATACTCCTTAGAACTAAGTTAAAACTGCTGAAACAACTTAAACACAAGGTCCTATTTGACAGTTCTCAAAACTGGCATTTCTGTGTTTGGATCTTCCTGTGTAAAGTGTCTAGCTGGTAATTTAGTATACAGCTGGATGAGGGTCATTTTCTTCACGCAGGGAAGCGATGCCTAACTAGTTTTATTTACTTTTTTTTAGGGCCCTGAAGTATCTCATTCCGGTCACGTCCCAAACCTCAATCCAGAAAAGTGGGTTAAGCCCTGTTCACTCCGCAGCAGATGGTCAGAACTCGCAATGTCTAGAGCTCCTCATTGAAAATGGTTTTGATGTCAATACTCTCTTGGCTGAACATATTTCAAATAGTTATGATGATGAAAGAAAAACCGCACTTTATTTTGCTGTTTCTAACAATGACATTCTTTGCACTGAAATATTGCTCAAAGCAGGGTCAAATCCAAACAAGGATCCTTTAAACTGTCTTCTTGTGGCAGTGAGAGCTGGCAACCATGAAGTTGTAAGGCTGCTTCTGTCTTATGGAGCAAACGTCAATTGCTACTTTATGTTGGTTAATGATACACATTTCCCCAGCGCCATTCAGTATGCTTTGAATGATGAGGTGATGCTGAGGCTGTTGCTCAATCATGGATATAATGTGGAGATGTGTTTTGACTGTATGCATCAAGATATCTTTGGAAATTCTTTTGTGTGGTCAACTCCAGAGGAAGAGATTCTCCCTGGGTGGACTTCTTCTGTAGTAAAGGATAATCCAGTAAATACATAACCTTCCTTCCTTCTCTTCATTTTGCTCTTTTCATTAGCCAGCTTTAAACATTCCAGATGATTGTGCAGAATTTAAGATTAGCATACTAGCAAAATCCTTTTTTAAAACACTCTAAAAACAAACCAGCCATTTTTCATTTTCTACTCTGAGATAGAGAAATTTATGTTCATAGAGTGGTTTTAGTTTGAAGTTCATATGTTAGAGATTTAGGAAAGACATTTTAAGAAATCATGAGGCAGGATTCTGGAATTTCTGTTTCTGTCCTAACCAACAGAGTAGGTGTGTTTCCAAATAGGTATCGTTGTTGAACAAAACAGTGCCACAATTTACAGCATTGTTATAATTATTACTGGCTTTCAGGCCTATCCAGACAAACTAAAGTATCACAAAAGCATGGAAGAAAATTGCTTTTAAAGTAACCTACCTAGGCATCAATTTATGACTGTTAAAGGTCATTGCTAATACTTTCTTGAAATTATCCTGTGTAATTGCTTTAAGATGTGTTATTTTGGCATTCCTCTGCACAGATTTTGAAATTACGACTTGATGTGTTTTCCCTTTCAGTTCTGTGACTTTATTGCTGTTCCTTGGTTGAAACATTTAGCAGGAAAAGTGGTTCGTGTTTTTATAGATTACATGGATTACGTTCCTCTATGCACAAAAATTAAGTTTGTCTTAGAAACACAGAAAGAATGGACAGAGATTCGTCAGATATTGGGTAAATATCTAACTTACAGTTATTGATGTTATGATTTATTATAGGTGACTTTAATTGCTTATGTGAGGTCACATTCATCCAAAGTGTTGTAGCAGTCCCAATGTGTACTACCTAAGAACCAGGTTGTGCCTGTTATCCACTCCTCACGTTGGGACAGATCTTTACCTATTGCCACTGGTCATAAGTTAGTTAATCGGACTGGAATATGGCAAACATGCACCTGGTGAGAATTAATGTCATAAGGAATGTCACTGTTGTGTGGGAAGCCCTTTTAGTTAAGCAAGACCACTGAGGTAATTCTCAAACTCATTAACCCATGTAACACCAGTCATTGCACAGCTATGGGACACAACTTTTTTTATTGAGGAATATTGCTCATACTTCCATCCTTCTTTTTGCTTCCTTGATCTCTCAAGTCTATTAATCATTCAAGGATTATTGTAAGAGCATGTTTGAGATCCCATTATGTTCAAGGTGCTAGGTGGTGACAAAGAGTGTGCCATCACCAATCTGTGTACCATCATTTCCTAACTCCAATTTACATGATAGACATCTAGAGTTGCCATTACTAGTACTATAATTGCGTAATATGCATAATTGCATAACTTTACTTTTGAAGTTCTTCACATTAGTCTGGACCTTCTACCATTGGTGACACCAGAGTCACCCACCTTAGGTGAAATGACCAGGTTTCACCTATCTTAACGTAAAAAAATCTGTTGGGGAATGTATTAAATGTTCTCTTTGCATGAATTAATTTTATTTGACTTTTTATTTTGTTTAATTTTAAATAGAATTTGATTTAACATCAGCTGTTAAAAACCAAAATATTTAGGTTTAAAACTGGTACCCTGTATTTAAGTTTGCTTCAGTAATTTACATTGGCATGCTGAGGAACTCCTTTTTGTTAGTGTCACAGGAACATCGAAATAATTTGCTAATCTTAACTATGGTGAAAGTTTTTGTTATGTTCAGGAAGGCTAAATTAAGCTGAGCATTTTGACTGATGTATATTCTGGTAAGATGTATTTGTTTAGAAGACTCAACAGGCCCAAGCATGGTAAAGTCTGGTCCTGGTGCCTTATTGATACAGCAGAAATGGAAGGTGCTGTGTCTGGCCTCAACATGCAATTTTTAAGATGTGCACCTAGGGAAAGGAGAGATTGTTCATCAGTTACCATTGATTATGCTAAATAAAGTCCTGGTTTAGGTGTTCAGATGAGTACTTTGGAGACAGAGTACAGTGTGCATATTTCCAAAGTGAGACAGTAATGTTAAACAGACACCTGACAGAAAAAGTTTTGCTAGTAACATCATTGTGTATCATCACAATTCTGATGTGAAAAGAATGGTATTTTATTCAGAAGTGGCAAAATAGTAACATCCCAAGGAAATAGATTTTTATATTAATTTTATCAGAGCATGTTTTGAGATTGTGAACTAGCTTACGATCATTGTTAATGTCATTGATTTTCTCACCCTTTTTCTCTCACTATTGTTTTTAGATAACCCTCGCCCATTGAAACATCTGTGTCGCCTGAAAATACGTAAACTCTTGGGGTTAAGGAGACTCCAGAAATTGTCATCCATGAAGAAGTTTCCACTTCCACCAGTTCTCAAGAACTATATCCTATATAAAGAATATGATCTGTATGGAAAAGGGATACATTTAGAATAGTTTTTAAAAATAACTGTGTATAATCTGTAATTTGACTCATTTCTTCACTATTTTTTACTAGCTAAAGAGCTGCTTGGTGTTTCAGATACATTCACAACATTATGATATTTGTCAATAGTTGTTTTATGGGAACAAATTTTTCTTCAAAACTAGCACATTAAAGCTCATGTTTTAGCACAACATTGTACTATCTGAATATAGACTAAAATCATAATAAAGACACTATAATAATTATGTAGAACAGTACACTCTAAATGGGAATTCAGATGAATGAAGGATAAAAGAAGAATTTTCATGATGGACTTGCCAATTAAGATGAAAAATACAATTGCTGCTCTCATTTTGTGGCATTAGTTTATCTATAAAAGGAAGTAAATCTCTAATTTAGCTTGGCAAAGAAAGTTAAACCATTAACTTCACATCTGTCATGTTATTGGCCTGAAATGTAACACTTTGAAGATAGTGGTCCTATTATAAAATTCTCCAAACACTTAAAAGATTCTTTTTAGCTATTTTTGCAAAGTGTTTGCTCCCAGATATGACTGCTGTGTGTGCCAGTACTGCATGTTTCAAGGCTTGGCAAAATTTGAGGGACTTTAAGCAGGCTGTTTTAAAGAAAGAGTAGGTTTTGATGGACAACCAAACTAGGAAATGGAGCAGCATATCCACTTGGTTGAGAAATGTTGCAATGTTGTAGCTTTAATTATGGTTCCCACAGAGTTTTGACAGATCACTTCTTGACCAGACTAAACAACACCCTCACTCATGCTGTGATGCACTTGGCAGTATGCTTCTGCATGTCTAGAGAAAAACACATCCAATTAAATCTTCTTTAAATTATTCTATTAAAAGTGGATTGCACTTACTCCCTTTGCTGTTCTGCCATCCCTTCCATCTCGGGGAGGAGGGGGGGGAAGAATCGAAACCCTCTAAACGCAGAAAATATTTCAGTTGGTGGATGTCAGGATTACATAGCACATAGTCAGAGTTTAGCTAAACATGTAATTTAAGAGATATGCTGGTTATGACACACATCCACACACTCACACAAACTAAAGGTCAGCTCAAGCATCCTTCTGCCCTGCTCCCTACACTGGCTCTCTCTGTTCTTCAGAACTTCTCCTTATTTACTGGATGCCATTGTCATATATAACTTATTAACACCTCAGTCGGAGATATAAATTCCACTCCCAAAGGCAGCTATATCAGTCCTTTGTGGGTCTGTCCTTCCTCGCAACAGATTTACAGGAGCAAATGGAGTGAAAATTACTAGTCTGGGACATGTAGAGGGTTGAACAGAAGGCTTAATTGCTGCTTCTGCTCTCACTAGGGCTACTAGTCATCTGGCTTTCCAAGACGTGTCCCCTGGGGTTTTTTTGCCATAAATTTTGACCAGGATGAAAAAGAATAATTTGGTCACTTGTGAAACATTTCTAGGTATCTGGCATCTGGGCCAGGCCCCTGGCAGGAGGATGCCCCAGGTGGCTGGTGACTCCAGGCACGGCCTGAGCACAGAGTGCCCTGTGAACCCAGCATGGCTGTCAGCAGTAAGGCTCCACTGGCCAATACATCCGGGACATAACGAGCTAAATGCATGTATGCTCCATAACCTATAAACTGGTATTTCTATGTGATAATTCCTAAGCAGAAATACAGGTACTTTTAATGAATACAGTGAGCACAACACAAGAATCTGGGTAGTCACGTATCTGATACAGTATACTGCAACCAGCAGAGGAAACATGATCAAATAGGGCTTTAGACAGGAGATTTTAAACCCTTTCTGTGGCTAGAGCCAAATTCCATTAGTAATTTTAGTTCATGGGCCAAGGTTTATATTTAGGACTTTATACACACTTCAGGCAATAGTTACATTGCCTGTGGCATCAAAGCATTCAGCTCTAGGACAGTGTTTTAACATATCATGAGCTTGTCCTTAGAATATCATTAGGTAAGCTAAAAAGACATGATATTATTGTGTTTATCTTTTAAACAACACATCCGGGGCATTTTTGTTGTTTGGTAGCCTGTTATAGAAGGTGGCCTAATCCTGTTCTAAAGCTTTTCTGTCCTTCGACATTGAAGTTGTCTATTTATTGAAGATTCCCCTCCCCCTCCCTCCGGATGGTAAAGGAAGTACAACATTATGAGAAAGCATCTTTAATGCTTTCAAGGCATCTGTGAACTGAATGGAAACATGAGGGGCAAGACTTTGTTTTAAATGGAATATAAGGTGAGATAGACATGGAAAGGGAGATATTTATCCCATGTCATGCTTATGGCACTGCTAGGGATTGGACACAAGTCTTTCGACTCACATGTTTTGCAGCCAGATCACTGAATACTGCCTTCTTGGTGTTGAGTAGGTGGTGGTGGGAGCAGGAAATGTAACTGGTCCACGACTGGTGGTTGTGTGAAAAGAGGCAAAGGCAGCAGCCCCAGCTGGAAGAAGAAATCAGTAGGAAAAAACTGCTTATTTTTTTCCCTGCTTGGACTGTGATTGAACCCTTACAACACTGAGATTTCATTTTCTCTGCTATTTGGGTGTGACTTGTGGGGTGTTCCACTGCAATCCAATTCCATGGCATGCCCACCCCATGGGCGACATTGGCTGGAAGTAATTAAATGCCCTGGCATTGATTCAGGCATGCTCTGGGGTAGGGACTCCTATCGGTTTGGGGACAATGTTTGAAAGCAGAGGTATCACTTGGTCTCTGTTTCTCATAAAATCTGACACAAGCAGCTGCACCAGACTGATGAGCTCTCCAAGGAGCCAGACATTCAGCAGTGGTTACGTCAGCCCTTGCAGCACCAGCGAGATGGACTTTGTAGCTGTAAGTGTTTTCATAGCTCGGTGAAGGACCAAACCATAGCTATGAGTTCTGTATATGACCAGCTATTCTATCTAGGGACTATAATGTTGTGTGTCTTCCATAAAACTTCCATGCACTGGCTACCATCTAATCTTGGGTGCTGGCACAGCAGATCCTTGTTCTGGGTATTAAGGGGGGGGGCAGTTTTACTGTTCCACTGC
Source organism: Strix uralensis (assembly GCF_047716275.1). Classification (NCBI taxonomy): domain Eukaryota; kingdom Metazoa; phylum Chordata; class Aves; order Strigiformes; family Strigidae; genus Strix; species Strix uralensis. The sequence goes on along the minus strand of NC_133976.1, from coordinate 25,228,196 downwards.
GGCAGTCGGTGTTCTGGCTGGGGCTCTTTGTGCCTGAGCCCTTTGTGCCCTTTCTCAGACTACTGCTAGTACAGGAGTCATGCATGGAAAAACACAGTCATAAAGCCACGGGCTCTTTTGTGGGGTAGAGCACAGGAATTTTTTATGACCCTTACTTGGGGCAGAAAAAGTCTTCTAAAATATCCAGCTTTTAGCTATGTTTTGCATTGAGAAAAATGGCATAAATTTATGAGGGCTTATCTCTGTAGAACAGGTTTCGCCTCTTTTGCTTTTCGATCACTCCCTTTAATATGGACCTAATCAACAGCCTCTTGCCCTCATCTCTGTGTCTTCTGTGTAGCCAGCTTTGCCTCCCTGGTGTACTCTGCCTGCTGAATCAGTCCTTTTAAAGCCTCTCCCCACTGTTTTTCCCTGCAAGCCTTAGGACTGGTAGATCTCTGCTCAGGAAAATGGTATCAAGAAAAGTAATTTCAACCAAAGTGATTTTCAACCTTAATGGCCCTATTCTGGCCTGTTCTCTCTCTGACCTTTCCAATGGAAATTGTTTGTTTAGGCTGCAGTAATTAAAGCTGGCACATTGCCATCCAAGTTGTCTATCCTTTGGAGGCCTTTTCTGCACCCTACAGATAATGACCTTGATTCAAAAATACGCTGGCTGTCTCCAAATGCATGGAGCGGTCTTCAGAGAAATCCATCGTGATTCTTTACCAGGACAAATGCTGGATAAATCAGGAAGAAGTACATGGGTAAGTGCACCAAATTACTATATAAATATTTTAAAGTGTATATTGCAATAGGAAGCATTTTCTCTCTAAAATGCTCCCTTAAGTGTCACTTGCACCAGCAAAAGAGGTACTTAGATCAGGAAAAATATTCCCTGAGGAACCTGTGTTTTGTGGTTCTCCTGAAAAGCTGTAAAAATCTATTAGTAAATTGTTAGTGGTCATAAGTCTGATATAACAGTGTAGCTCTGGTGACGTGTACAAGGCATTTACATTTAATTTTCTAAATTCACATTTTCAGTAGAAACCTCTACATTCGATCTCGCAAAACCATTGCCTTTTGTCTGCATATTCTGCACATGGTAGATATGGTGCCCAGAATTCCTATCATCATTAATATGGACTATTTAAAAAATAGATATAAATAAAGACAATAAAGTAGACAATTTACTTAGTACTGCTGCTTGTATTTCATTCCCTATGAATTACATCACTTGTTTATATTGCTGGGATCTCCTTTTCAAAAAAATCTTCATAAAACACACACTGTTAAAAAAAAAGTGACCAAAACTAAATATAGAAGTAGGTACCTGTATTGCTTTTTGTGTATAAAGAAATAAAGCAAATTTTTTTATCTGAATGGCAAACTGTAGGTTTGGCTAAGCTACGTGGGCAAACCTTCTCAGACTAAGGCATTCAACACAGGACAAAGTCCATACGCTTTTTATAATTGCTTATAATTGAATAACTACCTGACCTGGACATGCAAATACGGTATATTTGCAAATACCACCATGAATAATATAATGCTTACATTGGCAGATGTTACCTATTCTGTCATGCTTTTTTGGGAAATAGGCTAACGGCACATGTCTAAACAGCATCCCATTCAAACTGTACTTCCAAAACCCACATTTTTTGTGCATGCAGCAGTTCCTCTGTTACTTTCTTTGCAATACAGTGGCCTCTACTTCCTGTCCAAACCTGTTGAGCGATATCGCAATGTAATTCCAAACAGCTGCTGTGATCACCCTATGTCTGTACATCAGTAGAGACTGAAATGATTTCTATATATAGTTTGTAAATCTGTTGGCAATGTTTGTGAAGCACACTGAGATTCTTCCGGAGGGATAAGAACAGCTATATGAAAGCAAGAGCATTAAGATCATCATTGTGTACAAAGCAGTTTATCTTTTTGGTGTGGCAGAAACTGGCACCGAGGAAATAGCCAGTCTACAGAGATGTGGAGAAACACTTGCTTTGAGCAAAACGCTGGCAGGAATAGTTTGTGCTGTCAAAGATAAGCAGATTCATCTCATGTTGCTATTACAGAACATGACATTGTACTGACACAAGATGATTAAAAAGTATTGGCTGTGTAGGAAGAAAAGAAAACTGGGAATGGGAATCATGTTTATTCAGTAGAATTTATTTGTACCCCTTGCCTTCCCTATTTTAGTGTGATTCAGGTAGGCAAAAGGGGCAATAAACCCCAAGTCTGCTGCACCCTTGGCACCCAGCTGCATGCCTCTCTGTATAATCAAATAGACCTTCAGGATTTGTGCCTGAAGGACACTGGGTGCCTGTGCAATGTAGGCAGTGAGTTTTCCTTCTTTTAATCAAAGCTTGAGGAATTTGGTAGTCTAGAATGTTCTTATTGGCACCCAGATGAATATTTCCCCTGGTGCTTCCCTGCAGCCAGGTTGACCTCTTGACTCCTCTTCCAAGACACATCTTTACACTTTTCCCATCAACAGCACTATCAGAGCGCATTCACTTCTTCACTCACTATGTATGACTCTTCTGTCTTCTTGATAAACAAGGCAACCCAAACACCCCTACCATCAAAACACATTAGATTAGTGGTTGCCCCATGGCTTGTTGGTATATAGTGTTGTATATTGACTTCTGGTTATGTCCGCAGCAGCTGTTGGGAATGCTGTTTTCAAAACTAATCTGAGCGGTAAGGCAGCCCACATGCACATGTTTTTGAGTGAAAGCTGATCACTGTTTGTGATGGGTCTGAGTTGTTAAGCTACAATCTGGACCAGGAATCTGCCCTCCTGGTCGGCTGGGGTGCACTACACAGGAACAGTGGGAAAAATCCATCTTTAAGTTAGGAAGCTGAGTTTGTTTCCCCAGCAAAGACTGGGTTTGGATCAGGGTCACCTTTGAACTTACCCCACTTTTTGGTTCCCCAGCATGGATGAAGGGAAAAATGTTTTTCTCCCGCGTGACTCCCTGTTTACAACATCACCAAGAGAGATGGACTGGACAACAGAATCATCTGGCATAGAGAAAAGCAGCTGAAAAATTGTTCCTTCAAATGCCTTCAGTGCATGCTTTATCCCATTCTCTCTGCTGATACCACTGTTAAATGTAGGTGATGACACATCCTTTTCAGGAACAGTATGGTGTCCACAATTTTCACAAGTTATGCTAATCTCCTGGGGAAAAGAGCTACAGCTTGTCCCATCAGTCTGCCTCGCGGTCCTGTTTAGATGCCAGGTTGCTGACCCTTTGTCTCTCCAGGCCGATTTGGACTCTGCATTCAACCTGGGCCTGTACAAGCAGTATACAGAAACTGAGACACACTACACATACCTCTCTCAACTGATGCAGGCGGGAGCACGGGGGCAGGACAGGGGATGTGTGAGGAGGGGAGGGAAGGTGAGGTCAGCGAACAGGCTGCAGAGGTGGGAGAGGACAGCAATCGGCTGAGCAGAGAGGGCAGGCGAGGGGGGTCTGCAGGGCGAGAGCTGGAGAAAGCGGCGCAGCAACAAGGAGGCAGGAAAGGGTCTGATGGGAGAGCTCAGGGGCTGGCGCTTTGTGTTCTGCGTGAAGGGATGGTGGGAGGAAAGGAGCTGGTTGAGAAATGAGGGGTGCAAAAGTGATGGGGGAGGTGGGAGGAAACACCGCAGGCAGAAGGGCAGCAGGAGAGATGAGGAAAGCCCAGACATGCTGTGGTGCATTGTTTTTAATGTGCTCTATGGCAATTGGACCTGTTCCTGCAGCGTGGGACTGCAGCTCAGTACGAGCCAACGCATCTGTCTGACAGGCTGTCCTCAGGAGCCGTGACTGAAATAGCCACTGTCCTGGGGCTGGCTGTGTCCTGCGCCTGAGGACAAGGTTGTGCAGCCCTCTCTCCTTCCCTGTAGCTTTTCTTGCACTCATCAGAGTGGAAGTAAAATTTAAACTGTGGGCTTTGTCCTGCTGGGGGGTGAGTACCACTCCTTGGGTTTTGTTTGCATCCTTTCAGTCATTGGGCCAACGTGCCCAAAGTGTGGAAACGTGTGAGAAGCAGAACAAAGTTTCGTAGGGTGCAGCTTGAAATAGTTAATTTCTTGGAAAGGGAAAAAAACCCACCACATTTAGAAGTGCTTCTTCTTTTAAAACCAGGAAAATAGATCCCCCGGGCTAGAAAAGATTGGAAGTCTTGTCTGCAATCTAGCTGCTGCTGAGTGGGGTCCATCCCACTCGAAGCTGGGAACGTGGGTGCCATGTATCTGCAATGGCAGAGTGCATCCTGCTCCTATTAAATGGGTGCTCCCAGTTCTTATTTTCTCTCATCTTATCCCAGGTCCTGAAGGGTTTAAAGGAAAATTATTAAAGGAACTTTTTAATAATCCTGTAGATTGAGTGAAGAGATTTTATGGCCTACATGTGAAACAGTTTATTCCCTGCATACAGAATTTCAGCAGGGCATTATGGAGATGAGTTTGGGTTTTCTGTTGGGAGGTGCTGAAGCACCTCAGAGGATTCATCCTAAACAGCTGTCAACACAGCCAGTATAAACCTGCCCTCATGTACTACATACGTCTCACGCTCTGCTCTCCAGCCTTCTGTGATAGAGGGAAGTTCACTGTGCCACCTCACTAGCACAAGGTCTCTTCCTAAGCTGTTTATAATGGTGTGATCGATCATGTAGCATGGGACGTGTAACAGGATGCTCAAACTGCTATTTTTTTACTTGTTTTTTTTTTTTTTTTTTTTTTTCAGAAATACGAACATATATAATGCCTGAGAAATGGGACTGTGGAATGACAAAAAGTTTTAGGCAGGAATGCTAATAACAGGAAAATACAATCACTCCTGTCTTTGCAGCAAAGTTCCTCTCAGAAGTTGGACAAGTCAGTTTAATTGTAATTAAATCATTTGAGTGTTAACCTGTGATCTGAACTGTTGAAGTGGTGGGCAGCTTCAGCAGTTGCTGGTGCCCACAGGAACTGAGCCCTGACCAGCTGAAGTGCTGCATAATGCCAAATACCCCCAAACAAGGAATCCTAAACTCCAGATTAGTGGGTACTTTCAATCTTAAAATCTCTGTACCTGTATTCTTCCTTGTTACGAAGGCAGTAACACCTTCACATCTCTTGAAGGGGCCACTGGACAAATAAAGCCATTGTTAGTCTTGATATGCTGAAGAACGGGGCAAAACAGAATGCTGAAAGGCTGTTAAATGTGCATGATCTCTACTGAACAAGAGTAAAGGTCCTGGGCACTCATGGGTCTAAGATCAAAGTACATGATTACAGAATTATGGAATTAAGGACCGTGTTTCAGTGCTCATCAACAAGCAAGGACAAATATTATCCCAGCATTTTCTACCTGTGAGTATTTAGCTTTACAGTCTTAGCATCCTTTTTGTTTGTCTAATTTGGCATGTGCTACAGCCTTATTACTTTTATTAAAATTGTTCTAGAGACTGTTGATGGGTCTTCACCCTTGGCCATCTCCGTATAAAGAATGGGTCCTAAATTACCATGAGTGACATGTACAGGATTAAGAAAGGATCCCAAACCTCTTATAACTGCCAATTTCTCCCTTGCATCAGGGGAGAAATACCTTGTCCATCTTTAGTAGCATCTTTAAATTCTCTTATCTCGTGGCTGGAATGGACATCACTGATATTTTATATACAAAAAAACATCACCACTGTCCCAGCGTTGTATCATGCCTCATAGTATCATTCATATTGCTGCCAAGGGCTGGACTAAGTCTTCTTTTGGAATATTATTTTACAAGTGCATGTTGCTTTTTGAAGTTCCTTTGAGTTTGGAAAATTTGAATTATACATAGAAAACTTTAAATAGACAATTCAGGTATCCGTATGTTTGAACATTGTATTACGGACTCTCAGCCCAGGAAAATTCAGAGACTTACAAATTTTGTTGTATCTGAGGAAAAAAGGAAAAGCAGAAAGCTCAGAATTTTCTGTGAAACAGTATATCTGAATAGATTTCATTTTAAGCAGATGTTTTTGCTTTTAATATTGTACATATCAGTGTTGTACATGTCAACATTGTACTAGTAAAATATAGCACATTTCTAAAAGCATTTCAGTTTCAATCAGCATTTTCCAACAGAGTGCAAATTTTCTAATCAACTCCATCTAAAAAGGTTTTCAGCAAAATGTTGTCTGCAAAAATGCACCCAAGAACATCAATTTTATTGTGCTGCTTCTCTAACTCCAATGATAACAAAGTGAACCATTGCCCTAGACATACTGAAGGAATAAAACTGTTTGGCGTCCTGTTATATACATTTAATTAATGCCAAAGTCAGCATTCATAACACAAAGTAAAAGAAAAAAGGTACTTATTATTATTTTTTTCTGTTGTTTCACATTTTAGAGAATTTGACCTAAGCATCATTTCTGTAAGTGCAGCTGAAAGTGAGCAGAACTTCTGCTGACCCATTGCCCATTGACTTCTCTAGGCACAGGTGACCCATCACAGGATCTTATACCATGAAGGTAACACTCTTAGCTCCATAAGCCAAACTGGTTTGCATCTTCCTCCTTTTTATTTTATGAAAAGATTTGGCCAATGTAAATGATTTGCAAATACTTATTTTATTTTAAGATTCACAATATTCTTTAGTCTGCTTTATTAATGTATTTCTTGTGTTAGGGAAGACTAAGCTTGTAAGCTTTCATCCCACTTCTTGAGCAAGCTAAACTGCATGAAATTCATATAGGAAAATGACCAAAAGAAAAATGTAATTTCTTTATCAAGTCTGTTTATGAAAATCATGCTCAATCTCCTCTCTCCCTTGCCAGTAAAGCAATATGCATAATAATAAAACTGAATGAGCGATTTGGCTAAACATCATGCATCAGGTTTCCAACCCATACTAACCAAAAACAAATGATGTTGGACAAGAACAATACTTCAAATTATTTTCACTTACATTTCCATTAAATACTGACTTGACTATCTAAAAATAAACCCTCTGTATGTTATCATTTAATAAGGTTGATATATGTTGGTATAGATGTGTTCCTACTTCCCTGTATGAAAAACAATCTTTTCTCTGTCTTTCCGTCTTCCTCTCCCTCTTAACACAGGTTTGCAGGTATTGCTGACCTGAATATTTCAGAAAATGTTGCTAGTTCACCATCATTCACTGCTAATAGAGAGAAGAATAAAACATTGTGAAGTTTAACCTTTCATTCTGTAGTTTCTTACATTGGAAGATACCCATCTATAAAAATAATATCAGAATAATGTATCATTTATTAGCAGACATGATAATGTAGATAGACATTTAAAATTAGGGGCACTCTCCAGCTGCACATCAGTCAGCTACAGCAAGCAATAGCCATTGACTAAAATAGCCACTAGAGGCCTTCATTTGTTAGGGGCTGTCAGAAGACAGAGCCCCACTGCCCACCCGGGACTGGTTCCCCCTAAAGCTCTGGGGGACTCTACTTACTCCCCCAGCAGAGCACAGTTCTCCGCATGAAAAAAAATCTCACAGGCGCTCCAAATGGACATGTCAAGCTGATTCTCCCCCCGATCATCCTCAGAATAAAAAAAAAAAAAAAAAAAAAAGGAATTAACAAATAATCCAGTTGTGTGATTTGTTACAGGCGTGGCGTGACATTGCAGGAGCAGTGCTGCCCACAGGCGCAGGCATGCTGACCTCCTCCCCTCGGGCTGCCTTCCCACCGATCCCAACCTCCCGCAAACGCCTTGGCAGGATAACAGTGCGGTTCCGCTGGAAAACCGTGAGAATGAGAGGAAGTCTGCTGAACAACAGCGAGGGTGTTTTATTTCCAGCCCCTGTGGCAGCTCAGGATTAAATGGATTTTCATTGTTCTTTCTCTACTGCAGTTTGGACATGAAGTTGGTGTAAATGTGCCCAGGGTTTTATTTGCTGCTGCCCCCCCCGTCTGTGAGGCTGGTATTCTCCCGCTAGCCGCCTGCTCTAAATATGGCCATGGCCAGTGTGTCAATAATCCCCCTCTTTAAGGGACCTGCAAACACTAGTGTTGGGACATTCTTACTGTTCAGATGTCTAGCTGACGTCTGATGCTTAAAACGGAGCATGCTTTCATCCCTCCATGCATTGTCGTAAGCCCCTGATGATTACTCTTAAAAGGGTGCCTCCACTACGCAGGGAAACAGTTGCTGACCAAACGAGACACAGCTTGCTTGCTTCAGCCTTCTTGAATGCCTAGTCACTTCAGGTTTGTACCAGCCTGACTAAGCGGGACCATGTCTACCTTTGGCTACAGAAGAGAGCTCAGTAAATATGAAGACATTGATGAAGATGAGCTCCTTGCTTCTCTCACTGAAGAGGAGCTTAAGGAGCTGGAGCGGGAGCTGGAGGACATAGAGCCTGACCGTAACCTTCCAGTGGGACAACGGCAGAAGAGCCTGACGGAGAAAACACCAACGGGGACTTTCAGCCGGGAAGCGCTGATGGCCTATTGGGAGAGGGAGACCAAGAAACTCTTAGAAGAAGAGAGATTGGGTGCATGCGACAAGGTAAGATGCTAAGGAATTTGCTGTTTCCTTGAAATATTTGGGCTTGTTCTTCCCTGGTATAATCTTGCTCACAGTTTTCATTTTCTTTCAGCCCCTTGTAGCATTTTTAGGAACACTGTTAGCCGTACTTTTGTGTCTGCTAAAGCACTACATGTTAGCTCAGGAAGGTTATGCTCTCTATCGCTGGAGGTACCTTAAAAGCTTAGTTAAGAACAGAAGATAATCATGTACAAACTATTGTTAGTGATCAACAGGAATAGGAATATGAATAAATTTTAAATCAATAGGAATAAATTTTAAAGAGCATGTTACAAATTATTTCCAGGTAGTGATGTGGACTTTGGGGTAACTTTTGATTCGGTTTAAAAGTTAAAAAATTGACTTTTCCTTTCCTTTAAAAAAATAATCTGTATTGACTGCTGAGAAGCATATTAGGAAGATAATTTTGACTACATGTTATGTCAGAAGTTGAGTAAGCGGACTCCAGGCTTCGTGCTCGCTGGAAGGAAGCTGCATTGCATTCAGCAGCTTATGTTGCTTTGTTCATGCTGAGGATCCCTGGCACGGCACGGGAGTCTTCTGGCAACTGTTGTCAGAGAGTAGCTGTAAGTTATTTAAAAAGTGGCCTGGGGTAGAGTAATCAGCCAAACCATTCATCTGTATTCCCCCAAAAACAATCAATAGTGCTTGTTAGGCGATTTGTCCCCCAGAATAAAAATTTTAATAGTAAAATTGGATCCCTAAACTGGAAATGAACAGTACAGCTGGGCAGGACTGAAGGGCTCAGTCCTAGCAGGTGATGAGCACTCTCAGTCTAAGCCAATGTCCATGTCAGCATCTCCCAGGCCCTTGCTAAAACAATTTGTGAGACTGAGCTCTATCAACAAGCAACTTCTGTTTTCCCATTGGCTTCATGTAATTTCAAAGCAAAGTGAGGACTTGGGGATGTGAGTAGCTTTTTGATTTTTAAGCACTGCTTCATACCAAGCTCTGACTCTTCTTAAAAGGACAAGTTTTCCCATGTTTAAGTAGAAAATAATGCAAAAATGTAAAGACAGCAAAACTGGACTCAGAACTTCTAACAATCTTGATTCAGGAGCTCAGTTCACTTGCAAGGCAATAATTGCAGTTTGTACATTAGATATAATACTCTCTTTAAGAAAAACCACCTGGGTTAAATTAGCCTGCAATAATAACATCCAGGATTTCTTTACACTTAATTGTTCTCTCCTGCTGGTGAATGGTGGTGTAATGTCTTTGTAGGCAAGCACACAGACCACTAGCTGTCAACAGACCGTTAGTATCAGCTTGCAGATTTTGACTTCACTCCCTGTTTGTCAAGTCCTAGGGAGGCAATGGCAAGATTAATGTTTATTTTCAGCTGAGCCTAGAACTCAAAACCTGGACAGTTCCAAAAAACCCTCTGAACAGGTCTAGTTTTGTGTCTTATACAATGGCACGATTGTTTTTTCTTTTTCCATGTCTATACAGCATTAACAATGGGTACTGGCTAAAACTCTTAAGCACTTGCAAAACCTCTGTACTTTTTGATCTGAGAAGAAACTTCCTAAATGCATCTGTAAATATGAAAATATTGACACGCTGATGTCGAGGGCACTGAAGGCAGTAAGAAAACTCCTTCTGCGTTTCTTGATAGCAATTTTCTTGCTGCCCTCAACTGTCTGAAAATCAGACACCTCATCTAAGATGGTTATTTGTGCTCCTTCTATAGTTAGTGGTAAGAGGTCAGCCCCTCCAGAAGGCAAACATCCTGCTGATAGCCTTTTAGGGTAAATGACTTGCCCTCCAAAGATACCTCTCTGCATTGACTATCTTAGTCCTAACTTTTCATTGAGTTACTGCTACAAAGTAAGATGAAGCCTTGCAGGCTGCCTGCATCAGTCCTGTATGGAAATGCTGCCACAATAACAGAGCATGTCTCTATGGATCTGTAAAGAGAGGAGTACTTGATTTCAAAATTATCATGCAGATTGTTATGACACCAAATGATGTATGTGACAGGAAACTAAATTCCCCCTTTGACCCCAGAAATGCCACTCCAAAAACAAAACCCAAGTATTTTTTTTTTTTATTAATGTAATGTCATCAAGCATATTGACAGTTCATTTAGAGGCACCAACTTCTGCTCATCTGCAGCTGTGTTGAAGGCTGTAGTATATATTCTTGGATAGATAAAAGCATAGCCATGAAGACAGGTTCCTGGATATCTTGTGTATTCAGCTTTTAAAAGTCTGCATATACGTATAGAGGATACAGATATAAATCTTAGTCCCATAACAAGCCTGGCTGAAACACAGCCCTGTTTCTGTATGTAGCACAGCGTCTCTCAGGGTAAGGGCATTCATGCACATGATCTGCAGGAAAAGCAACGGGGCCGGGCCCTACAAGCCCTCCAGCTGCTGAATGCTCATGAACAACAGGCTGGAACAGCTCGATGTCCGGTTTCATTGAAGTCACACTTCTGCACACATTACAATTACCGTCTGTTTTGCATGTGTCCCAACACAGAAATCTGATTAAGATTGTGAAACAGTACTGTACAATCTGTCATTACTATTATTTTGACCTTTCCCTTCATTTTTAGAGCCAGATAATTAAGCAAACCTAAAACTGCACGGGTTTTCTAAAAATAGGCTGTCATGTTAGTAACACTTTCATTTTCCAAAAGCACAAAACAGAATCGCTGTGTCTCCTCAGAGCGTACTCACTTTGTAAAATACCCTCTAGTATTTTACAAAGACTAAAATATGAATATTGCTAAAGTAGTGCATACAGAACAATTATATTTCATCCAAAATTTATAAACATTTACAAATGTACATAAAAAGGCATATGCTATGGCTTGTCCAATAGACAAAACAGGGACATGGGAGGTCTTTTGGGGAAAGAGGCTTAAGGTTGGTCATAGTGTGAGGGTTCAGTCATGGCCTACATGCTTCTGGAGTCTTCCGGATAGAGAGTGAGACTTCCCTGGGGTGCAGGCCTTTTGCTGTTCCTACACAGAGAATTGTCTTCTGCCACCGTAACTGCTGAGGGCACCAGGCAGAACTTTGAGAAGCAGATCCAAATTTGCCATTTTGGTGCCCATCAAACACACTAAAATAACCTTGGGGTTTAGAAAAAGTCAGTTTACTCTACAGGCAATGAGCTATAATGAGTTACACTATGGCAACTGACCTGTGACAGCTGTCAGTGAGCACAGTCTTAGCTCTTGGCAAACGTTTGGGGATTACTGACGTATGATTACTTGTTACCTGCGGGAATGTGTCTGAATCTTTTCTTCACAAATAACTTCTAAGTGTGTATAGCCCATGCAGTACATCTAAAGTCTTTTTGACATGATTCCTGCAATTCTGTATTATTTTGCATGTTGATATCCATGTTTACATGTGCAAATACTATTGGTGTTCTAAATCACAGCAGTCTTTAGCCTTTTTAGATGTACTAACATAAGCAAGGGAGTCTGAGCATAGACACAGATGTCTAATCCTATGAAATCAAGAAACTTGTTGCTCATAGATCATGTCCATTCTGAAATTGCGGTCTTATGTTTCTGCTGGCAAGGATCCAAATAACATCCCCTTGTGGACGTGCCAACACATAGAAAGCATGAACTATGTCCATGTCGCAATATCTTGTATCAAATTTTCTCTTGGCAGAAATAATTCATGTCATTAAATCTGTTCCAATTTATGCTAAGCATTTCTCTTCTAAAGAATATGAAAGAAATACTGTTAAAAAGGTGTTAGGTACTGAGACATTTTCTGTTCTCCTAACTGTCTCTGTTTCTGGGAATTTATTTTTAGCTTTCAGTATTAACTTACATACTTTCCAGATAATTAGTTTTGTGCAAAAAGGCAGTAGCTACATTACTGCAATCAAGTTTAACACCCACACCTACTTTCCTGTTCAGGATACTGAGCAAGAAGACGACAATTCAGAAGACATTCGAGAAGAATATTTTACAGAAAGCAATAGTGAAGTGTCTGAGGAGGCATGTACTGAAGAGGATGATGAAGAAGAAGAAGATGAGGAGGAAGATGAAGATGACAGTGATGATGAGGATGAGGAAAAGCAAAATGCTGCAGCTGGTGAAAGACCTGACGATGGCGGGAGTTCTGACCACATCAGACGCAAAAATTCTAATGATGCAAAGGACGATGAAAACTTACTCAATGGCCATGATGGAAAAGACACTGATAATCTGAGTGTAAAAAGCAGTGCCATCCACCCTTGTGGAAATCCAACAGTTATTGAGGATGCTTTGGAAAAAGTTAGGAGCAATGACCCTGACACCACAGAGGTCAATCTGAACAACATTGAAAACATCACTTCACAGATGCTTATACAATTTTCTCAAGCCCTGAGGGACAACACGGTGGTTAAGTCATTCAGCTTGGCTAACACGCATGCTGATGACAACGTTGCAATAGCTATTGCTGGTATGTTAAAGGTAAATCAGCATATAACTAGTCTGAATATTGAGTCAAATTTTATCACAGGCAAAGGAGTGCTGGCCATCATGAGAGCTTTGCAGAACAATAAGGTTCTAACAGAACTGCGGTTCCACAATCAAAGGCACATCATGGGCAGCCAGGTGGAAATGGACATAGTTAAACTGTTGAAAGAGAACACCACTCTGGTCAAGCTTGGATACCACTTTGACCTTGCTGGCCCAAGAATGAGCATGACAAGTATCCTGACAAGAAATATGGATAAACAAAGACAAAAGCGTATGCAGGAGCAGCGGCAACAAGAGTCTGGTTGTGATGGAGCCATCACAAAGACCAAAGTCTTGCAGAAGGGGACTCCTCGGTCCTCACCTTATGTGTCACCTAAGAGCTCACCTTGGTCCTCTCCAAAGCTCCCTAAGAAAGCACAGCCAGTGAAAAGTCAGCCTCCAGCTCCTGCACCCCCACCTCCCCCTCCACCCCCACCTCCTCCTCCTCCTCCTCCTCCCCCAGTTATTCCAGAGAAGAAGGCACCAACCAGGAATATAGCTGAAGTCATCAAACAGCAAGAAAGCTCAAAAAAAGCCTTACAGAATGGACAGAAAAAGAAAAAAGGCAAAAAAAGCAAAAAACATGAGAACAGTATATTGAAAGAAATTAAAGATTCCCTAAAATCAGTCTCGGACGGAAAATCAGAGGAAGGTTCACGACCCTCTACCCGTCCCTCCACCCCACAAAGGTCTCTCCATGACAACCTTATGGAAGCAATTCGGGCAAGCAGCATAAAGCAATTAAGGCGGGTAAGTAAGAGATTATATTTAAGTAACTGATTGTGGCTCAGATATAGCACAAGCTCCATTAATTTTAGTGCATGCACATTTAATTAAAAAAAATTCTTAGAAATGTGAGCATAAGAAAACATTTGGAAGGAGGCTCTTCTCTGATTGGGCTTTTCTCAGCATACTGATTTCTATTCAACTGTGATTTTGACAGAAAGTAGGGTACTTCCCCAACTTCAGGCTTGTTACGGGAGATGCTGCATGACACAGGGCTCTTTGGAGTGTGTCTCTGGTAGGAATTTTGCCATACAGACTGTACAGCAAATGTAATGAACACCCTCCCCACCCCCCTTTCCTAGGTGGAGGTACCAGAAGCCCTTCGGTGAAAGCCTGGAATACAGAAGAGGCAGAGCACTGCAGTGGTCAAGGAGAGGCTACTCGTCCATTCACTGGTGGTAACATAGACTGTCTAGCAAGCTGCTTCCAAAGCACACTCTTAGATTCAAAACTTTTCTCTTTTATTTCAAAGAAATAAACCCGCTAAATACAAAACAATGCTTTAAGGATACATTTGACTTGTAATCTGTAAATATGGAAATAATTTTCTTTTTTATTTAATGAGATTTCTATTGAGAAATTGCTGCTTATTTAGATATTCTTTTCAATATCTGATTGCACGTCACTGGACAAGATCTTCACACTGAGATGTAATAGTTTACCAACCTGTGGTTTCTTCTTTTTTTTTTTTTTTTTCCATTAATTTACAATAAATGTGGTTTGAAGCTTTCAAGCAGACCTGGGTTTCTGTGAGTAAAACCTATCAGATGTTTGCGTCAAGTTCATGAGCATTAGGGAAGTCTCCTGAAAAAGAACCTTAGATCTTTCTCAGCTGCACCCATCAGGCCTGCTTGGAGGATAGTACCCAAGCCCATATGTTCAGTTGCATACTGACATAGGAAAAAATGGTTCATAAGTCTATACACAACTAAAATTAAGTTGTGGGTTGTGTCAGGTCACTCATATTGTGTACCAGGTCCTCAACCTTGATCTAACAGAAAAGGTGATGAATAGAGCTGCAGTTCATGTTGACTTAGAGGTTAAACATTAATGTAGATATTTTAAGGATGCAGCATTCAACTTCAGTCATTTAGTACAAGTGCACACTGCTGTATCTAGGCAGAACTAACCCCAGTGCAGACAGTCGGTCAGACAGAGAAACTTAAAAATCAGTCTAGCATTCAGATGAAAAAAAACTTTCATATGATATCAGCTCAACAACAAGCGGGGTGTGAACTGTCAATATGATATGGTGGAAGCAGTGCCAAATGATAATTTGGAGATGCACGGCTGGAGGTATCACATCACAGGTGATGGCATGAGTAGCCCTTCTTCGTGTAGTACTAGACATCTCCCTCTGTCAGATTAGTTATGGTTCTGGGTGCTTCAGCTAGTGTGAAGGTAGTGATAACATGAAGAAAACTGAGCAGTGGCCAAAATGTTGAAAGGCAAGAGGAGATACATGTTTAGAAGCACTACTAAATACTGATTGGTTTGCTCATTTCAACAATAAATAACAGAATTAGTATTTCTTTTACATAAAACCACACCAAAGAGAAGTAGTTAGTTAAAGTTACCCAACATTGCAGTGGTACTGAAAAAATACAGGTAAGGTTGTATCTAGAAATATTAATGAGACAGATTTCCCCAGAAAGAGGAACAAACTACTGGAGGGAAATGAAGTATAACGAAGAGGGGATCCATTAGTGAACTGTCAGGAGTGTTACTGTTACGGCAAGAAAATGGTGAAGATATCTTTTTGCTTTTTTTATTTACTGACTACAACATACCACAAGTAATTTATAACTAACTGAAACACTTTCCAACATTTTTCCTCTTGCCTCAGGATCACAACTCATGAGTATTTCTAGGCCCAGTATCGCAGGAAACATGGTACGTACAATTAGTCTTTAGCTGCCTTTATAATTGCATAGGTTCCCATGGCATAAAAATCAACCTATGATCCGTCTCCCATGTCCAAATGAAAGCTGAAGCTTGGGATCTTCTGAGGATGGAAGCAATGCTGGAATGCAGACCACAGTCAGGAGGACACCTATGACCCCAGACCTTGTTCCCAGCAGGTTTGTGAAGGGTGAGAAACAGCAAAATGTTTAATCAAATGCCAGAAGCAGCTAAGCAGTTGCAAGGGAGAACGAAAGATAGAGTGGGAACTCAGGGAAAGCACAGTGGAGAGGATTTGGAGGAAGACAAGAAAATGCTTTAAAAAAACACAACAAAACCTTTAAAGAAAGAGGGAGAGTGAGAAGTGAGGAAACTATCTGCATGGGAGGTGAAAACTGATATGGGAAAAGAAGATGATATAGAAGAAAATGAATACTGAAAAGTGGCAGATGAGAGAAGAGAAGAATGCAGAAGAAGAAGAAAACATAGGAAAAGGAAAAAAGGAAGGCAAAATTCAGTTTTCAGGTCAGTAAGAGCTGTTGGAGTTGCTCTTTTGCAGAGGGGGAGGGTGATGGGCACAGCCCTGATGAAGGCTCGGCCAGAGCTGCTGACTGTGCTTGCTGACAAGCAGCTCATCAGTTCTCTCTGGTGTGAGGCCTGCTCTGATGATGGAGATTAGTATTTCAGCTAAAATGTAGTCACGGAAGTGGCGGCCGTGTGTGGTTATTTAAGCTCCTGCATGAAGTGTCAGTCCTGTGCCTTAGCCAAAGTCTAATCTGGGTAATTACCTTCTGCCTACATAAATTTCACAGCAGTTTCTCTTGGAGGCATTTCAAGGCTTGACTCCTATTTGCAGATTTCATGAGGCAGAGCCCCCAAAACCACGTTGTTAAGGTTTTGATGCCCCTCTGAAGTGAAAGGCAGCCCCCTTCCCTCCTAGGGTGGGTGTCAGCCCTGCTGCCGACAGCGCTGAGCTCCCTCATGAATGCTTCCAAGGAGCAACCTGTTTTCCTTCCAAATAGGGAAGTGAGCACTATGACAAGCATACAAACCCCCTCTGAGAGGTACTTCCTGGACTGGAAGATGGTTTAGCAGGAGTCAGGAGGTGCCAAGTCGTGTTCCTGCCTGGGGAACAAACACCCCACAACTGCGCATTTCCCCTGGGGCCCAGGTCCTGCCTGTAAGCTCAGTTCACTTTCTGTACCTTTCCCTTGAGTCACAGGGAGGAAAATCATCTCCTTTGAAGGCCTGACTGCCTCTTGATTGACCTGTAAGGAAGGTGGCCCCTGGGTCAGCTCCTGCACATCCAGTGCTATGCCCCCGTCAGAGCTGGATGTGGTGTCTGGACAAGGGAGTCCCCAGGATGCTCATCGTTTGGACACGTAGGGCTCCCTGCAGTGAGTGGCCATCCACTTTCTTTCAAAGATCAGTCAGAGAAACAAACACACCAAAATCTGTCAAAATGAATTGGTCAGCAATAAAAGAGCTGCAAAGGATAACCAAGTGCTTGCTGTCACTGAAGAAGTAAAGAGACAGGAGAGGATAATGGGTTACAATGTCTTTAGGAACATCATTTATCTCTTCATGAGTTGCAGAAATAACCAGTCCATTGAAGAGCAGAAATACTGTAGCTTCCCAAGGAAGAAAAAACCCAAAACCTGCCTTCCCTATTTACACTGAGTGAAATCTCTCCTGTGAGTGTTCCCCCAAATTTGGGCTGGGGGGTGAGAAGGGAGGGCTGGGTACTGTACAGACTACACAAGCTTCACAATGTGGTTGAGACTAACACGGGATCCTCCTACCCCATCACAACCACCCTCTCCTGTGTGCCACTGTGGTGATCTGCCACCAGCTGCACTGGGCAAGGGCTTCAGCCTCATGTGGTGTTTGGAAGCTGTGCCACCCTGTGAAGCCCCATGCTCCATGTTATCTGAGAAGGAGGCACTGCCTCCACTGCAGCTTCATGCTTTGGCCCTTTCCCATAACATGTGTCCACATAAGCATCCGTGTTGTGTAAGATGGCGTGAAAGAGCTGACCTACCAAAGCACCAGAAATATCAAGAGCTTGACTGCTACCTATAATTCCAGTATCTGGCCCTTTAGTTTGTGCCTTGTCACCTAGGGAAGTGTCTGAACTTACAGAAAGAAAAGGAGTTCATAAAAGCCCAAGAGATTTTATTTCCACATCTTCTGGAAGCTTCCTGCCTCTTGCTGAATCCCCTGTTAGATGTTCTGGATAGTGACCCACGTTACTCTGCAACTTGGGGGTTTAGCTGGGGTAGAGGTGCTTCCTTCAACTGGCAGAGGTGCTTCCTTCCTACCAAACAGGGCAGGTGGCCAACGAGGCTCCTTCCAGGTGAAGCCACATCCATTTCTGTGGGCTGAGTCTGTGCTGCACGCAGCCAGGAAGCCAGAGGAGCTGGTGCAACACAGTCCCAGCATGGCATGGTGGGAGGATGGATGGCCTGGGGCCTGGGAGGCGGCGAGGTGGAGGGGAGGGGGAAGTTACGGCCAAGATCTCTCCCTTGCCCGCATGCCAGCACAGCACAGGTGAAACCCTCCCAGCACAGAAGAGAAGATGGGAGTATTCAGGACTTCTACACCACCACTCATACAGCATACAGTTTCCTCAGAAGTTCATGAGATATATGAAAGTAATGATTAAGGCAGAGCAGCTCCACAGCCAAAATAGAGGGTATTTGTCTGTAGGCTGTTTAGAGAGTGACACCTTAAATTGAGGGGGTTACCTGCAGTCCCTGGGTATAAGAGGAGAGGTAGCTCCAAGAACTATTCCTGGGTGCAGGCCCAAGTGAAACAGCATCTGTACAATTCTGGTAACTAACAACAGCCAGGAAAAAATTGTTTTGAATCGGAAGAGGGGCAGAAAATGGCTAGGATAATTGGGGAATGGAGAGGCTGTCCTATGAGAGACATGAGAACAGGTGGTGGGATCAGTCTAGCCAAACAAAGGCTCAGAAGGATTTCAGCTCACATCTATAAATACTGCAAGGGAGAAAGAGCTACAGCACACTGTTAGCAGTAGAAAAACAAAACAAAACAAAACAAAACAGGACAGAAACTGTGCATGGCTGCATTTGGATCAGAAATTAGAAAACATTTCCTAACTCTCAGAACAAGAAGATCCTTCGAACAGCGTTCCCATTAAAAATAATTCAGCACCTTACTGTTAAAAGAATGCAAGAAGCTTATGAAAAGGGTAATATGATATGGTGCTTTCAGCAGCAGAAGCCTGAAACTGTGATAACACAGAAGCTCCTGTCATTGTTCACTCTTAGATGTGATAACTCCACAGGGTCTGCAAGCCAGAATAGTATTGAAAGTTGTAAAACTCTCCTACAATTTGTAGTAAGATGCTTTATTTTCAAATCCATGCAAGTCAACTTTAGAAACGACTATCACATGGAAGCCAAAGTCTTCTGCTTGGTGCTGGATTAATACCATCTACACTTGATACCAACAGGGACCAAATACTTAGAGAGCAGAATTTGGTTCATATATTGAGAAGTCCAACACTGTACTTGGATGGCAGATCTCCATTTCCAAAACAATGTACTTAAGACAGAATTAATTTTCAGACTCCTTCCTGAAAAGTTACAACTGAAGTTTCCTTTGAGTTGCCTGTTCAATGACTTAATTTTGAATGTTATTTTCTTAAATGGGATAGTGATCATGGTGCCCTACATGCTAGGAGAAAACCTGTTATCAGGAGACAAAGCCTTGCTCAGAAATAAAATTGTGTGCGTTGTCTACTGAGAAGATACTCTTTAGAAGGACCTGGTGATTTGGAGTGGCTGCTTTTATATAAGGAGTGTGGGATATTTTTCTTTTCAGATGTACAAAATGTCAGCACATTAACACAGTTTTGTTAGGCACTTGTAAATGAAGTTTCTGAACCGGACTGTGATTTTTGCAGTATTTTCATCATTTTGTTTTATCAGATAATTCTCTTGCTTTTGGAAGCACAGAGGTCTCATGTTTAATAGCTGCTACCGAGAAAACACCTTCATCATCTGAGGGGAGACATCTCAACATCTCACCTCTCAGCTGGGACTTGGGCTTCCCAGTCCTCAGCCTCACCCCAAGCTGCCAAGACCCAGAGCCATGAAGGAGGAGGATTACGGGCAAGGGGTGCTGTCACAGCTCGGGTAGGCAAAGAGAATGAATCTGGATGAAGTCAATGGGCTACTGGTAAGGGTTAGCTGCAGCAGGGTAGCCCCCAGCATGAACCAACCTTCTCCTCCACAGCTTGCCAGGGCTGTCCTGTGAGGGAAGTGGAGGCCGAAGGTCCGTTGCAGCTTTGGGTCTGCTGAGTGGTCGTAGCCTTGTGCTGAAACTGAAAGGTGAAAGAGCAAACTGCAGTTAGTGTGCAGCAGTTGAAGGGCTTACTTTCTTTCTGTGAAGACAGTGGAAAAATAGGGAAACTCTCACCAACTGGCTGTGGGGTAGCTGGTGCACTGTCAACCCCAGATGTAACTGTTCTGTGTGAAGAGGACAGATCGGTCCGAAAGAGAAATGGAGATATGGAAAGATTCTGCCCTTGTTGAAAACAGGGCAACAGTCTGCCTGCCAGGTGTATTTATTGCTATCTATAACATTTGACTTTTTTCAGCTTCAAATTAATACAAATTTTATAAAGCCTTTTTAATGGCAAAAAATGAATGATTTTCTACAGAACTCTTAACACAGGGAAAGATGCTTCTCTTTCCTTAAAATATTGTCACAGTAAAAATTCTCAGTGGGCTTCTGGTAGGAGCCAGAACATGTATCCCAGAGTCACGACTGAAGGTTATGTCCTGGGCTGTGCTTCTGCTGTTTGTGTACTCCGCGGTATATTGCTTAATCTCTTGTGCCTCTACTTTGCCTTGGGGATATCAGTACTGATCTGCCTCACAATACTGCAAGGCTATGTTCATATAGACTCAACTGTGCTCCAAGATCCTCAGACATCATTATTTTGTTTTTATTTTTAATTTTAATTTTATTTTTATTTTTGCTAACAGGTATGTTTTGACTGGCTGAATACAAGTGAATATGATGAGTATCAGTGTATTTCTAAGCAGTAAGAGAAGCACAGCCCATGACCCAGTGCAGGAAACTTTGTAAATGCAGATGAAGCAAGCCATGAGGACAGGAATCCCGAGGCTGACTTGGCCATGCAAGAATGCTATCAAAAGGAAGACATGCCATTTGTCATTTAGTCACCTAAGAAATAAGCATATGAGGAACAGAAGGGACACTCAGAGATGTTTACGCACCCTAAAGAGGATAATTTGGGGCTGTTTCTCCCTAGCAGTCGCCTAGGAGACAATTTCACCAGACTAACCAAGTATAACCTCTATCCATCAGACTTTTTCTTGTGTGGGAGATACCTGACGTTTCAATTCCTTAGGTAAAAAATTCGTCACTTCTGCACCCTGTTATGCCTTTCTGCTGAGAGCATTAGGTCAATCCACCCGTAAAGGGCTAAATATTTCCTGGGCTTTTCTTTCCAGGGCTTTTTCTGGGAAACATTTGGAGCCATAGCTTTATTTTTTTATTAACATACTCATGACTGTTCTTGAGGCCTGTCAATGAGTTACAGTTAATGCAGTGAATTTTACAGGTAACTGAACGAAATGTTTATGTGTACACAGAGTGGGGTCACTCCTTTCACTTGGTCTCAGCTTACTGCTCTTTAAATCAATGATACATGCCCGTGTTGCTGTGTTTCACAAACAAGTTGGAAGGCAAGAGTGCTCATGTTTCATGTGCTCTTGAACACTTCTGCCAAACTCCAGCTCTTTGTTTTCCTCTTCACCAAGTCTGCCCTGACCATGGCAGGTTAGTCTCAATAGTGTAGGGTGGGCAGATACAGGCAAACTCTGCCTGTTTTGTGAGCTGGTGAGACAGGCACCAGTGCCAGTCCAGGTGGTGTGTGACTGCACAGGCATCTCTCAGACGCTGCAAATATTCTTGTCTTTCATCCGGGTTTATTGCACAGGTTTGGGTGCCTCATTAGCCCCTGTTACATGACTTTTGGTCTGCTTTCACTCATCTGCAGTGGGCTCTGTAGGCTTCTATAGTGCTAGGGCCTGAATAATAGACCCTGAAACAAAGTTGACCTCTAGGTGAACCTCACAACCAAATGTTATCCTTTATTAGTATCTGTTAATTAGTAAAATCTGTGTTACCATTAGCATTTATTATTAGCATCTGATATGTATGCTCACTAGCGAAAGATGTAGCTTAGACAAAATATAATCAGTAGTGAGGATGAAATGTTGTGAGAATGTGTATCCAGCCTCCCTTGTTTAGCCTTGTTCAAGGCTGAGAACCCAAGTGTTTGGCCTTGTTAGAAACTCCCTTGGTTCTCCCTCTGAGCCCTGGCCAGTCTTTGGGTGGAATCCAACAGGAGGATGAAACCAGATGTTTCCGCTCAAAGAAAAGATGCCAGTTATTCTGCCTTGCTGATTTTTAGTATGTAAGGCTGGACCCCGCAACTTTGGATGCTTCACCTACCGATGGACGTGCCGCGTAGGATTTCCCACTTGCAGGGAAAGATTGTCCAAATCCTCGCTGTAACTGGGGGTCCCCAGCAACTGCAGATGTGGATGTTGGTAACATATGCAAGTGGTGATGGATCTTTCTTAATCACTATTCTCCCTGTTGTGTAGTAATGATTAGGTGCATTACCTTGCTTGTTCTTATTTTCTATAATTAACTGTATGTAGTAATAATTAAGTGTACTATTCTGTATTTTTCTTATTGCTTATTTTCTGTTTTACTTGGTTATATCCTTTAATTATTAACAGTAAAATAAGCCTACTCTTTCCACTCTGGTGTCTGAGTTTAATTGACATCCTTGATCAGCAAAACAGCTTCCCTGTCACATCCCATGACAGGCTGATCTTTTGTCTAGCCAGTCATGAGCCAAACTTCTCAGTTCAGAGTGTCCCCAAACAGTCTAAGTGAGATCCAATCACTCCAAACATCCTGATTGCTGGATTTTAGCTGCAACACCAGGAGCAGCTCCAGGAGAATTTTGCAGCTCTGGATCAGCACTGCTGTGGTCCCTGTTGTCTCCTTCATGCCTGCCTGTCTGTGTGTTGCTGCCCCCTTTTTCACACCAAAACTGCCATCAGTCAGTTTGGGGAGCTAAACCAGCACCAAAAAAAAGAAAAAAAAAAAAAAGAAAACCAAACAAAAAGGAAGACTGTTCTGGTTTGGTTCCCCAAACCTCTCACTGTAGGTTCAGTGCTGTGTTGCTGGTGCAGGTGAGGTGGTGGGAACCTCTGGCCAGGAACAGAGGGAGGACAGTGTTGGGCAGCATGGATTTAGCTTGGCTTAAATTGTTCTGGATCCTTACCCTAAGCTCTTTGTGACAACAGAACCGTGGATGTTGATAGCCCAGCACAGCTGAGCAGCCTGCATCACCCCACTGTGTCGTTGGCTCCTGCTCCCAAATTCCCACTGAGATGAATCCCAGAGGTCACATGGAGAACTGAGCTCACCGCTGGGTGTCTGACAATCCCGAGCTTTAACTCCGCTCTGCCAGCTCAGTGCTATGAGACACGGTGTGCCTCAAGGGCATTGGGCAGGTTGTGCCAGCTTCCTATCTCTGTAGAGCATTAAAATTATTATAGAAAGCACTTCCAGAGTTGCCTTTGCTCCAAGACAACATCAAATATAATTAAACCAGTCCTTAAAAATACGTAGTAGATAAAGCTCCTAGTCTCCCTAAATAACCATCCGTTGGAAAGTTTTCTTTAGTGCTTCATCATCTTCTCAGGTGGAAAGCAAGCCCATTACTTCTTGTACCATCCACATTGGACATGGAGGACTATTCACACTGGATAGTCATTGTCTGGCTACCTCAGAATGGCAATGCGTGGCCTCATCTGCGAGTGACTGTATAGCATGTTAATACTACAAAATGCTGTATCCCATTCTACCACTTAATTACATGTAGGGTGACCAGACCTGTTCAATGTTAAAGGTACTGGATCCTCTGACAGTCATCCTTTCAAGAGCTAATAGGACCCACAGTTCATTGCATGGTTAGCTAGCTGTGATCCCATCAAAAGCATGATTAATTCTGAAGCAGTCAACTGTTCCCCCTGCAGTGTGCTCCTCTGCAGCTCCTCAGCTATATTCCCGGCCAGAAGAGACGTGGTGGCGAGTAACTGGGAATATGGGGTCATTATCACATTTGAGGGTCTGCATGACCCAAGATTGCTCTCCCACCACTTGCTTCATCTGACAGTTTTCTGATACTGTCTCGTTGTGTTGATGCTGGTAGTGCCACCTGGGATAAAGTGGGAATGGAGTCATAGGTGTAGAGGTGGTTCTTTCATCAGGTATGGGCCAATTCGTCACTTCCAGAGTGGAGTTCTGATCAGAGTGAGAGAACCAACCTGACCCTCCAGGTCTCGAGTGCTGCTGCTGTGGTGGGACTCACATGCCCAAGACCGCTCAAAACAAAGATGCGAACTTCATTCTGTCATATTTTAATGAATGCTTAAAGACCTCATTGCCAAATCAGCCTCTTTCTGAGCTGATAAGTGTTTACCCCTTCTCCAGACAGAGCGGTGGTCTCAAGAGAATTTAAATTTGCTTTGTTTATAGGATATTTCCTTATCTGAAATTCAAGGTTAATGCAACTCTTGGGCAGATTCCGGGTGTCTCTCTCATTTGCTTTTCATGAAGAAGTCTAAAGGGTTCATTTCTTCCTCGGGCAAATGGTGAAACCATTCAGTTCTTCAACAAGCCATGGGATAGAAAACTTCTGCAGGGCCATTCAGTCCTCTCACAGGGACTGGGAGA
This sequence comes from Strix uralensis, assembly GCF_047716275.1. Taxonomy (NCBI): domain Eukaryota; kingdom Metazoa; phylum Chordata; class Aves; order Strigiformes; family Strigidae; genus Strix; species Strix uralensis. The sequence continues at coordinate 25,203,666 of NC_133976.1, read as the reverse complement.
GCTGCACTGATCATGTGCAAAGAAGAGAGAAGATTCAAATGTGTCCACCTCATTCCAGTCAGTCTCCAGGGCCATTGGTAGCATTCAAAAGCAAGTAATGGACGTGGGTATGTTATTTCTACACAGAACATCATACTTTAAAAGCAGCACATCTGATTTAGTTGAAAGCAGCTGGGAATGACCTAAAGGCAGATCAGGAGTTGCATAATTTACTACAGTCAGCTTTTAAGTAAAATTAGGAGTTTAGTATGGAAACACTGCTGAAGTTGTAGCTCTACCCTGATTTCCTGCCTCTTACACCAGATATTCTATAATGCTTTAAAATTCAAACACTGAGCTAACCAGTGGCAGAATTTCCTGTACGCTCTCAGCACGTCTGCTTGTGAGCAGGATTCCCATTGCAGTACATGGGGGAAGGCTGCATAAAATATATGAGGAACTAAGGATGCTACATCCCTTTATTTGCTTTTCCAGCAAGAGATATGTGAGAGAGCACATTGCTGTGAGATGGAGGTGGGCACCAGCTGGCAGTGATCAGACTTCTCACTTGAAGGGCTGCCTCACCATCCTGGCCTCCACACTGCATGGCACAAAGAAAGGTTTAACTGTGGTCAGTTTTTCTTTTTTCTTTCCATGTCTCTTCCCATTCTTCCAATTACCACTTCCAAAATTATGGAGGAAGCATGCCCCATCACTTCTATTTTCTCCTGCTGACCCTTCCTTTCATTTCTGTGTTTTGCATAGAAGAGGCTTGCTTTTTTCCATCTGTGTTTTGGGATATTCGTCTAATAACTCTCTCAGAGACATACTCAGTGTGATCCAAGTGTTATCAGCTTGGGTTCAGGATGCTCTCATCATTGTCAGTCCTTTCCTCACATGTTTCTGTGCTGGACTCCACATTGTCATGTCAAAAGACACCCTGCAACCTTTTCTTTCCTTTCTGGCATTGCTCAGGTCATGGGAGATGTAAGTATATGAGGTAAGGAAAAGCCAAGCCTAAACCATCAAGACAGTCTGAATCAAAGCTCCATCAAGCTGCTTTTCCTCCGCACTGGCTCTGAATCATAACAAAGAATAAGACATCTTTTCATCTTACGTCTCACTACCAAAGAAGAATATACTTCCTAGCAGACATCACACAGACTTTAAAATCCCTGAATGTGTTTCAGGTAGAGGGTCCTGTTCTGGTGGTTGGAAATGTGGTAAAAATAAATGAGAGATTTTTCTGGTGGATAAAGAAAGATAAAACTGAACCTTCCACAATGAATCTAAATAAATGTTCTTCAGCATTAATTTCTCTAAGGCAAAAAATCCACAAAGCATTTTTAGTGTAGATTTGCTGCTTTTCTGTATTCTAAAAATCTCTTTTACAGATTTTATTGGAAAGCAGCTACATAATCACCTGCACCACATATAAAATACTTAAATGCAACTTGGAGGAGAAAGTTTGTTCTGGTATTAAAAATTCTCCATCATAAGAATTTGATAAGAATCAGCCTGATTTTTATTTTAAATGCTTTTTCCAGCACCATAGGGGTATGTTTTTTATGCAGCTCCAGCCTCTGGGTAGCCAAACACCCCTGTTACAAAGGCCAAATGTTTTGCCAGCTTGCAAGAATGGCCAAAACTGTAATATGAACTCATGGATCTCTTGATATATTCTTGTACACACTGATGTCTTTCTGTGCAATGGGGCACTGCCTCAGAGAGCCTAACAAATCCCTTCTCAAGCCTGTAATTCCAGTCATTTCTGCTCTGTGAATTCTGCCAAATGCTCATGTGCCCCAGAGAGAGAAGTCTGGGGGCTTCGATTGTACATACTGTGCAGGTTGCTTCAGATGCTCCCGTCTCCAATGTGACCTTATATTTTGTACATCAGCTATGTTCTTTTCTGAGATAGCATACATTTAAGAGGAAACAGTGATGACACACAGAGACAACCCTATACCATCTGTCCCCAGCAGGTAGCTATAGTACATGAGATATGCTCAATGAACATTATGAAAACTAACCCTATAGGGACTCACTTTCTAAAAATTAATAGCTCTATTGCTTACCAAAACTGCGGTTGAAGTATTACACCAATTAAACACGTATACTTCTCTGAGACTGGGACTACTGCCAGTTAAGTACCCCCATACCACTGCATTTGCTGTAGCAGAGCTCCCATCCCATCTATTTCCAGAACATCCCAACAGTTTGACTGATTTGAGTCCATACCATGACTTCACTCCAGTTTAGTAGTTCTAAATACAGCCTGGTGGAGAGATTTCATGACTGGATGAAATTTAATGCTGCTGGAAATAAGGAACAATGGGTAAAGCACATACCTTTATCACAAAATTCTGCAAAAGCCTTGGTGAAATAAGCCTTCCCCATTTGTAACTTGAGCCGTAATATTTTATTGCCTGAACACTTTACAGAACCTCTCGCAGTTTGATCTGTTCAGTGTTAGGAAAATGCTTAGAGATCCTGAACAAAATGCTGGCACATGCGTGCAGAGAATAACCAGTATTTAAATGGAATGAAAAACTTTGGGGTTAGTACGCTGATGAGCTTCTTTCTAGCAACACATTGAGAGGTTGCACTGGGCAGAAACATTTTGCCAATTTCAGTCTAATTAGCAACACAAAAGACAAAGTTTTTTGTTTTTTTTTTTTTTTTCCCTTATTTAATGCTGTAAAATAGATGCTGCTAAATTAGAATCCAACTGTCTTTGTAGTAATAAAACAGGAGGTCAGATTTAAAGAGCCACATTTGCCCTTGTGTGTTTCTTCGAAGACCTCTCTGTCTCTAAGTTGACAGGGCAACTGTTCACTGAAAATTATGCAGAAAGATTCATAAAATCTTAGTTGGGATCTTAAAATATATGGCAAGTTCAACAGTTTTAAGTAAGCATGGATCATATTGTTCAGCTGAAATAGCTGACACATTTTTACCCTGTGGCTGTAGTATTTACCAAGTTCAAAAAATAAAAAAAAAAAAAATTAATAGAGGAAAGTAAATCAATCTGATTTCAGCGGTGTCCAGCCACAGTTTCTCCTAATGTCCCATGGTGATCTGGGAGGCTGGGGGATATAGAGTGTGACTGTCATCCTGCAGCAAAAATATTATCACACACTTCAAAGCTATTGGCTGCCTTTCCTCAAAGGTGCACCCTGATGAAAACAGGATGGCCCCTTTCAAACCAGGATGACAGAGACAGATGACGCAGCAAGATGAAACCAGCAGGAGCCAGCACACACAGAGCTGCAGTAAATTCCAGACATAAACAGAATACCTCCTGTACTTAAAATCTTCTGAGGCCCCTGAGCTTTATGAAAGCGTGGCAGCAGCATTGCTGCACCCTTTGGTCTTGCAGACCTGCAGGGATTCAGAAGAGGCACCAATTCCAGCGACTTTATTAAGACTTACACCCATAAAACTAATGTTCTTTACATCTTTTGGGAGAAACATGTGACCGTTCGTGGCCAAGCAGCAAGAAGTGTGGTAGATTAAATAGGCAGAGCTGAACGGCCATACGATAGGGCCATACATAGCTGCTGCCGCTCGTACAAACGCTGCCTACAATAACCACGCACTCAGGCTCAGGTGGCTTGCCGTGGGGAGGACTCCCTGTTCAGGATCAGTTAAGCTCCTGACACCGTCAATCACAGTGAAGTGCTCTGGATGGGAGGGGTGAGAGGGTGTGCTGCAAACCTGGCTTGTAAACCAGAGGATTAGCAACTGCTCTGTAACATTAAGTCCCAAACCTCACGTCTTTCACATAGTTTGTTAAAACTTTTTTAGTTTATTAAAACTAAATCCATGGGGAACTGCATGCTGTGGCTGGGTTTCCAGTGTTCTGATCACAAAGGACATAATGAATGCAAAAGGACAGTTTAAGACAACACTAGAGTGTGATCCAGTATTTGCACACACAGATGACTGAACTGCTCAGATTAACTCTAGTTTACAGACATGATTCAGGTGGGGTTTGTTTTTCTTTTTGAGAGCTTAAAAATAGCTGCTGATTCTGAAAAACAGGCCTTGTAGAAATAAAGAAGTCTTGCCTAATGTTTTTGTTCTGAGAATTGAGATAACTAAATTTTAACAAGTAAAATGTCGTTCAAAAATACTTAAAGTGTCGCATGTCTGGACTGCAATACCACAGTCTATATGTATTTACATACATTGCTTTTGATATGCTGTTACCACCATTACACAGATGGGCAACTAAAGCACAGGGCAGGCTGGGGTGAGATCTGGTTTCAGGCTAAGACACCTACATTTAAGTGTCTGAAGTATGGATGTCTACCTGCTCAATGGATGTCTACACTCTCATTACAGCTAGTGGAGATAAACTGTCTGAAGAGTGACTGAGTTGGACAAATGTAGAAGCTGACTTTGGGATACATCCAACCCTGACTTCTCAGTAACATATCATCTATTTCTGAGAATACAGCTAAATCTCTTGAATGCTGAGCCATGGGGTCTGTTGCATGGGGACTTGACCCCCATGATGTTTGCTATAGGTTTCTGTACACGCTATAGGTTTCTGCTACCTGATGGCCACCACTCTTTAGAGTCACCTCCAAAAGAACACCAAGAGATAATCCGCTTGAGGTTAGACAAGATGCTTCTTCCACACACAGGAGTAGCTTCATCTAGGGCACTGTCCTCCTGCTAACAACCTGAATGAATTTTATGACAAAGAATGGACAAGATGGCAAATGTTCAGATAGTTTGACTTTTTACTGTCTTCCAGAAGGCACTAGTTCTGTCTATGCAGAGAGGGAACATCTGAAGAATGGGCCAAAGGTAAGAGGCTTAGTGCTGAAAATGGCATAAGAAAGCATATAACCTAGTTTTATTGGAAAGTCAGGAACCACGAAGATCTGTAATGATCTCATATCACACTTCTGAAGGATTTCAGGACCAACAGAAAGGCTGTTCTGACAGTGAAAACACAAGGAACATGACTAACAACTTCAACTATCACAGCATTTGATATCAATGCAGCTACAGCCTTTCAGGAAACAGAGACACATCTCTACAGGTAACAGTGTGACAATTCGTTTCCACTTGGCAGAATACAGTCTTACTAAATCCTCTGCACTGCAGTGTAGCTGAAGTAACCTGTAGCATCCACAGCACGAGGTACAATGAATGCTGCTCTAAACTCGTTCTAAATCCAAGTATCATTTCTAGACTGGATGGGCAGCTTGATTGAGGAGGCAGATTCCTCACATTAAATAGTGGAATCACAGAATCACAGAATTGTCTAGGTTGGAAAAGACCTTGAAGATCATCCAGTCCAACCATTGACCTAACACTGACAGTTCTCAACTACACCATATCCCTCAGCGCTAAGTCAACTTTACTCTTAAACACCTCCAGGGATGAGGACTCCACCACCTCCCTGGGCAGCCCATTCCAATGCCTAACAACCCGTTCTGTAAAGAAATGCTTCCTAATATTCAGTCTAAACCTTCCCTGGTGCAACTTGAGGGCATTCCCTCTTGTCCTATCACTTGTTACTTGGTTAAAGAGACTCATCCCCAGCTCTCTGCAACCTCCTTTCAGGTAGTTGTAGAGGGCGATGAGGTCTCCCCTCAGCCTCCTCTTCTCCAGACTAAACAACCCCAGTTCCCTCAGCCACTCCTCATAAGACTTGATCTCCGGACCCTTCACCAGCTTCGTTGCCCTTCTTTGGACACGCTCGAGTAATTCAATGTCCTTTTTGTAGTGAGGGGCCCAAAACTGAACACAGTAATCGAGGTGCGGCCTCACCAGTGATGATGATCATCCTGAGCAGACGCTGCCCAAGGTCCCTGTGATTTCCTGAGGTCCATAGCCTCAGGATGCTATTGGACCAGGCTACATGCCCAGCAGCAAAGAAAGATTCCAGTATTCTTTTGTTTTCTATGCCAGCAGTGATCTATGATGGGTTGACTCCTTGGAGAATGCATCCTGAATTACAGCTATCCTTTGACCAGCCACCCATCTCTCATGTTGCTTATTGGAGCAATCAGAGCAAAGCTTCTCTATTGGTCATTTAATATTTCAGCTAAGTATGTAGGCAAGACCATTTTTGACCCAAAGAGGAATCCACATCAGGACAACTGTTCACTTTGAGATGGCTTGTGTGTTACACTAGAGCTGCATGCTGTAGGCTGCTGAAGGTATGTGTTAGGCAATGGTGCTAACTATATTTTTATCATGAGGTTTGGAGAGCTGTCCAGGAATAAGACATCGGTAGTGGAGACCAGAATGGCTGAGAGTAGTAAGGGCTGAGATGTGATAATGTTCTGTTATCTGGGTAGGACATCAGTTTAGCAGGAGTCAGAAGCTCCTGTAAGTCCTAGCTCCTGTAAGGCAAGTATGAAAGGTGTTATAGCACAGAAGGGATCCTTTAAACATTACAGAGTAATTTCATACAGTTTTTGTTGTCTTCATCTTGCTTTACTGGACGCTATTGGTCCTTCTGCAGACTTGTAATCAGATTTTTTTTTTTTTTTTTTTAAGGTCTGTGAACACTCTTGGTATGTATTTATCTCCATTTTGGCCACTAAAAACCCTGGTAGGGCTGTGCCTTCTTCCCAGGCATTTTGCTGGTTAAGGTCTTCAATTTTGTTGGTAGCTTTCCTTTCTTTCTAGTCTAGTAAGAATTCTGCTTTATCTGATAGTTTGCATTAGAATTAGGGTAATTCATAAGGAATATATGGTAGGTTTTTAAGAACTATTTTCTCCATAAGGAGTAACCCACATGTGTTGGGTTGCCTGGCTGAGGAGCAGATTAGCAATGTATTGTGCCGTATTCAAACACTTTTCCAAGAACACAGTCCGAAGGAAGACCTCCTGCCAAGAAAATCAGTATTTCCCTCTCCAAACCACAGTATGCCATTCGGACAGAATTTTTGGAAAAGTCATCTAGAAACACTTCTGAAGATGTATCATTTCAGCTTGGCAAAGTGTAGACATGATGAATAAATGAAAAGGTCCAGATACCATCCTGCTATACTTTTAATCCAGGAATTGTATTGACTCATATATGAAAAGGGCAGCACAGAACCTACATAGGAGCTGGATGGGAAGCTGAGAACTAATAGCATCCCCATTTCAAAACCAAACCCAACAGCAATGTCATGGTATCATGGTATCTTCCCTGTCATGTGCTCTTGGCACCAACTTTGATACAAAGTGCTTGCTATTTGTTTTTGTACCCGATGACCCACTATTAGCCAGGTCAAAAATACAAACCACAGGCCTGAGCACTGTTTAACACAACTGACAGCAGAGGGGCTCGCTTGCTCTCCAAAACTAATCTTCCTCTTACCTGTCTTGGGGGCAGCAGGTAAGTTTTAGTAATATATTCTCTAAGGATTAGGTATTAAAGCTACTACTGGTGCAAACTTAATTCCTGATGTAGGACCTTGAAAGAGAATGCTAGTACCTAGAAGACTTCTGCTTTAGTCACTTGCCTTTCACGCTTACACACATTACCCTCAGGAGACTTAACCACAGAAAACATGTTTTATGTTAACTGGGTCTAAGACTGACTTTTCCATTTCATTTTGAATTTAAAAGTAAAGACAGATTCTCTGCTGACAGTTGAACAGGCATAACCCTGACAAAGCACTATATGCTGAAGATCATTTCTTCCCTTGATGAAGAAATAAGCACTGTTTGGGTCCAAAAGATTATTCTGACCAGAAAAATTCTATAGTAGCATCTAGTAACAAAAACAAAGGGAAGAAAAGAAGAATGCAGGTTTCTCAACAGTCAGTCAGTCTGTGTAACTTGTGTCCTAAGCATCTGGGAAAGCCCCATCTACCAACAAAAGGCTCCAAATCCAGCTCAACTGCTCTGGCATCAACATCCAGAAGAGCCAGTTCCCGAATCTGTGTGCCTGCTGATGCCATTTAAGCAAATACTTTGTGTGTGATATATGATACAAGCATTATCATATTTCTTACACTTTAAACTCCAGATCGTATTGTGTCCCCCAGCTGGCACACACAATGTAATGTGGGTTAGGGCTGTTTTTGAACTTGTTCTGTTTTTTAAAAGTTCTCTGAAGTTTTTTCCTCCGAAAACCTTATACCCTCTCATCTAATTCTCAAGTAGTAAGTTTCAAATTCATACTGCTTGAGTAACAAAAAGATGATTAAGCTTCAGGGAGGGAAACCACACACACATGAAGTAATCGCTCAAGAATTTCACTCCAAAAATACTCCAAAAACTCTTCAGAGCACTAGCAAAAAGGCCTTTAAGTATGTTTGCCAGTCTATTATACTAACAGATAAAACCAACAATAAATATATCACGCTTCAGAATTTCAGGTGTGTATTAAGCTGTTTATAGATGGATAAGTCCTGCAGGTATTATCTAAAACTACATAAGAGAAAAATTTGAATACCTGATAAATTACTGTTCTAGCTCATTTTAGCAGGTTACTCAACAAATACTGTAAAATTCAGCATAAAATAAAATTTGGCAGAGAACAACTAATTTTTTATATTTCGATACTGATGCAATGATTCAACTTCTCAACACGTATCTGCATTCAAGTCTGTGATTTCAAATAACTAATGGTTTATTTTTTCAAGCACAAAATAGCACATGTGCCATAGCAGTTTGGTGATTAAAAAGTCTCTTCCACAACTGTATAAACATCCTTAAACTTTCAAACACCACCTTAGAGAGAAGTGTTAGGGTTAAACATGGACATTAAACCTCCGCAGCTCACATTCTAGTTTGTACTCCCCTACCCTTTCCTTCTCACTTACAAGAAAACTCCAGGCAGTAAACAAATACCTAGCAACAGGAGTCCTCACTGAGTGCTAGAGGGTAACACTGGTCCTCTGAGAGACAGAGGTTTAGTATCTTCTAAGCTTCCCTACACCATTTTCACTTTTCTATAAATAAAGCTGCTTATCACTGTACTTAAGCTTCAGGAACTTTAATTAGACCAGGAATTCCTCTAATGATTAGATAAAGGCTGTTGTAATGGATTGTTAACAGTCTTAAACAAAAACAAAAGGATCTCTCCTCCTTTTTCCTCTTTACATACATCTTACTTGGGAAAGTAACCACTGTCAAATAAAAAAATTGAAAGAAAAGCCTCCTTTCAAAAGCAGGTTTTAAGCTTCTATTTACTAAGTGGAGAGGAAATAATTATATAACTCAGCAGACCTGGTACGTAACAGTTCCAACTTCGCCTTGCACTTAAGGCCTAAAAATCAGGTAAGTGCTAAACTTCAAAAGAAAGCGCACACCAGATAAAAATCTTCAGCTGCTTTAAAGGAAAGCAGACCAGTTCTGAAGTGTCCTGAGCTCAAACATTACAACAGCAAGACAAAGATTTACATCTGTAAAACCCTCCTAAATTAGAGCATTCATTAACAGGAGTTAACTATTTAGTACTTCTAGAGTGTTTATTAATGAAGCCATGTTTGTTTGACCTTGAACTGGATTATGGCACTTGCCTGAAGCAGTAGCTGTTTCCAGAGAAGCTGCTGAGCAGCTGTGAGATCTGCCAGGACAGGGTGTCACATTCTTACTCATTGTGTTTATTCACTAGCACAATCCAACTTTCCAGAGACATAAAAACTACTGCTTTGTGAACTTGGCTAGGCAACCAAAGTTACTTTTAAAGTGTGTAATCAATATGCAGACCTATTTTTAAAAGCTATGCCACAATTAGCACTTAAAAACCACACAGTTTTACACTAGTTGGGTCAAATTAATTTTATTATGCTCCATGATGAATTGCCACCAGTGCAACATCCTATTCACTGTACATTTCAAAAATTCACATACTAAAAATTTCAGTTTGATAAATGGAAAACTGAATGATTGAGAAGTTCTTACGGATTTCATACGTACAAGTGGCTAGCTGATATTGTCTATGCACATAGAGTGTTGAGATACAAAAGCCTCATGCTAGTTTGTTAATTGCTAAGGCTATCTGGACAGTCATTTAACCAGAATATATAAGAGAGGCCTTCATTACAATGTTTAGCAACAGTGCACCAGTATCATGAAATGTTATCTTCTGCTCATAGTGCAAGTGGCAGAGTGCTGAAGCATGCAGTTATGACTAACTTAACTGCCACTGCAGTCTTTTATGCCTGAAATTTATCATGTACAAACACTACTTAAAAGTAAATATTGACCTGGACACCACAGAATGTGAGTGTACTTTTTGTCTGAAGAAATAGAAAACCCAAAAGCTTTCTTTGGCCAGTATCTACAAATCAAAATTTTATTCAATAAGGTAACTTCAGAGTTCCCAAAACCTGGAATAAAAGTTTGATTAATGAACTGTGATGCTTAATTATTAACTATATTACAGAGCTTCCAATTCTGGGAACATAACAGCTAAACATATCTAGTAAGTAGCATGTTAGAACCTCTAGGCCTCATCTCCTTAATTTTAAAATGCCCTATATGCAGTAAAAAATAAGGGAGCAGTGCCAGAAGTTACATGAAAGCCATACAAATATTTTCCTTATACATAAGTTCTTAACTCCACTGCCATTAGCCACCCCAGGCTGCACTTGCACTTGATCCAGTGCTCAAGCCATTACAGCAGCAAAGCTAGAAGGAAGTGTTTCTAGCAGCAGAGGGCAATGCAAAAGTTACCGCAAGAAAGTGAGACCACTTGGAATTTTTTTTTCCTCAAGTTATGTGCTTAAATTACTCTTCGAAGGAAGTTAGCATCCTCCGAATAATTTAACTACAACCTTACCTCTCCCACTACTTTTCAGCAACTTTCCTTTCCTCTCATATGACTAAATTAATTGTCTAAAGACTAGGTTATAACTGAGTTAGAAATCCAAGCCGTATCATGCAGGTCCAGCCTGTCAAGATCAGGTCAACACTGGGTTTCAGTCAATACAATTCCGATAAATTTAGTTTGATAGCTTGACTACAGTCAAAGACCCAGGACACTATGCATTAACTACACTCCAAGTATGACTGACTTAACTAAACATTCTGTGTCAGATAATGTGGTTTTTCAAAAGATTTTCTACCTGAAAGTTACAGTAAGTACAGTAATTAATGCTGCAGATATTAAATACCCACGTAGCATAGATTAGTATTTTGTAATAGGCAGATATGCCAATGTTTACTGCACTACAAAGTACAACTTATCTAAATGTGCAAGCTGTGAAATGAGAAACCCATTTTCCGTCCATTTATTCAAATACTATTCTTGTGAATCGGGTTCCTGATCTTCATCACAACCCTTGGTCTTAAAGCCGACATATGAAGACAGAATATTGCCATAAAGTTCAGTACTTATTCAAAGTGTATATTCTGAGTTAATGGCCTTCCAACTTTATGGATGTAGGATTGGTGTTTCAGCATTTGTTGTGTACCATAACGCAAAGACTGCAAAGTAATACCACTTATGTTTACTTTATTAGTACACCAATGTCCTACAAATTTTAAAAAGTAATTAAACATTATTGAAGCAAGCATTAAACGCAGCCCTTCAGCCTGAAAACCACATAAAATTGATTTTTAAAATAAATCAAACTGTAGCAATTGCCAGCCTCCAGTATAGCCCCCAGTAATTTACACTTCTTCATTCTGAAAGTAAAAGCTGGGAAAAAAAAAAAAAGACTGAACTTGTCTGCATCAAAGATGCCTTTACAACTATTACAATGTAAAGCCACCCTGTTTAACTTCAGATAGAGAGTTCCCTAATTTAAGGATTTAATTACTACTGCTGTTCAGTAACAGTCAGTATTGCTAGAGTTAGGGCAAGGTAATCTTCACAACTACCTGTGCATTTCTGTAGTGATTTTCTTCTATGTAAAGCATACTGCTAAGATTTGAACTGCAATGTTGTGATGTATTTGAAACCATGCAATAGTATAAACCAGCCTCCACATTCATGTAGCATTGCATTTGAAATGAAGGGGCTAAATAAACTAAGAGCTGCATCACTTAAAGAACATAGTGCTATACTAGGTTTTAATAAGAAAATTTAGATACAGAAAAAGTAGGGTATGAAAATAGTGTTTTCCTTCTTGCATTATAGCTAAATTACATTAAGGTTTTTGTCAGTCTCACATATTACATTTAAACTCCCTTATTGATGGAATGGAAAGTATTCACATGTACATGATCATCCAGGTGTAAACTTGCACACATTAACAGGGAGTAGCTTTGTAGAGGATTATGACAAACCTTTACAGATTAAATGAGGTATTGCACAGATTAATAAAAAAGCAAAAGGCAACAAAAATATACAGCAAATTGGTAGAACATTTACATGATAATTTTACAGAATCCATAGACAGAAAGTAGTGTTTAGTATATCATTCACCTTAAAAAATATATATATATAATAATATATGATCAATCATCCCATTCATCATCATCCTCAAAGTCTTCTTCATCATCTTCATCCTCATCTTCATCTGTAAGACAAAAAAGGCAAGTCACTTGCATACACTGAATTAACATGACAAAACTGTTATTGATTTCTCCCACAACTTTCTGAAAACAGCAATCAGTGCAAGGAGGTCACGACAATATATTTGGTAATACTCTATTTTAAGATTTCTACACATGACATTCAGTTTAGATAGATACTGCCTGAAAGTTAAATTTAGTTTGTTTCCTTTCTCACTCCCTTCCCCAGCTAGGAAAAATGTATCTTGTTTTCTGCTATGAGAAAAAGAATCAGAAGTTCTCATTTAAACACTTACTACTTGTAACTCTTTCTTAGATAATATGAGAGTGGCCAGCTTGTTCTAGACTGGGTTTTAAACTTCAAGGACAGATTAATTAATGAAATGTAAGAACTGCTTCCCCAGGTTTACTACATAATGGGATTTCTGTTTACTGTACAGGCAGATAAAAAAAATAAATTGTGAGCTAAAGACTGCTGTGGTAACCAGAATATTCTAAGTTGTGTAATGCACATCAACTGTAATATCAATGTTTGTTGTTAACTTTATTCAGCCTTCTACTATTGTGATATGTATCATAATTTAAAAATTGGTTAGTCAAGAACATTTCCTTCGCTAAGAAACTGCTGTATTTAGCATCCTTCTGGTATTTAAATTATGTAAAGGACCAAAATTGGAGATTACTACATAGGGCAGCAAATCAACAAACTCTATTGCACTTAGTCAAATGGGCTGCAGCCTGCAAGTGCAGTTTCGGTATTAAGGCAACTCTTGGAGAAAAATATATCAAAGCCTAAACAGAAGAGATGTGAACAGCTGCACTACAGCTACTGAACTGCATTTATTACAAGCTGGTATTTGAGAAATGCAAACCCTCTTGCAGCCTTATTTTTTCTGAGCACTGAAGTGTGAAAAGTTGATTCAGTACTAGTATGGGACTAGTCAAGTAACACTACTTATCTGATTATTATCCAGCAGGTGGCATCCAAAGCACACTGGAAGCCAGAGTTTTAAGCGCATGAATCTTTTTTAAAGAGCACTGGCTTCTAGAAACAGAAAGCATTAAAAACCTTCCTTTCAAAATATTTTGACAACTTGTTTCATCAGACAACTAGTGGATAAAAATAAGTCATTAAAAAAAATCTTTATAAGGATATTAACCTTGGTTAGTAATTTTTATTTCAGTATTACTGCAAACTACTATAATACCAGTAATTCAAAGCAACATGAAATAACCATTCAACCCATCACATTCTGTGTTGAGCTATATGCTGAAATCCATGCTTTTTTCCAACAATATTTTATGTTGAAGTGTTAACTCTTGAAAACCCAACATAGTGAGGTCAGAAAAATTCCATCAGACTCACCTGAAGAATGAATGGCTTTGCTCCTTTTCTGCATAACCTCCATTAATGCACCCACAATTCCTGAGGTGGGTGCAGGTGTAGGTGGTGCACTCTCCTGACCATCAGATACCTTGGAAAAAAGGATACATTAGAAAGATGCAATTAGCAAAACAGAACCTGTGTATTTTGAGACAAACTTCCTTATAAGATTAATAGTTTATTTTCAGCCAGAAGGAAGAGTGAAACTCCAGTTTGTTTCTTCAGCTCAAGCTAAGATTTTATTTAGGAAAAAGACAACCTTTTCTCTTTTACCATATAACGCAACTGTAGTTAGTCCATACTCAAGACTAAATATTTCAGCTCTGACTATCATGAAGTGAGCGCTCAGCTAAAAGAAAGCTTCTTAATATGGTTGTACAGGCATGACTTGAGTGGCTGCATAATCATTACTTATTTTGCCCTTGCTATATACCACAAAATACTTTTTCTTGTTTGGGTGTGTTAACCAGGTCTGCTTAGGCTGATAATCCCTTCTGAAGGGGACTTTGATGCTGCATACCTGTAATGACAAATAAATATTAACATGCCCTCACACTTTTTACTTCAGAAGCCTCAAGTGCAGAAGAGTGACAAAAAAAAAAGATACCCACAGGTAAATTATTTTTAAGATATTCAGTAACATCAAGAAGAAATAGTAATAGCCTGAGCTACAGCAGGAACAGCAGAGGTATCCCTCACGGGGGGCACTTTTCCAGACACAGGCAGCCACCTTCTTACAAGCCTCAATGTTTGCAGACCATGGGTCTATTTTAAGACGAAAAAAAAAAAAATAAAAAAATCTAGTGTTTGTCTTCCACTACCATTACTGCTGAAGTCATCCCCTGCAGTTGTTCAGACAATTTTACTGAAGTATTCAGACCAGTGATCTTTCACAGTTATTGCAAAAGTTCTTTACAGTGGTATCATCGTTGTAGGATTTATGCTTAAAGCTTTTCAGTAAAGTGAGAAATGAGTTTGAAAACAAGAATAATTTCATGCACCAATACTCATTCACAGCAAATACGTGTTCTAAGCATTTTCTCAGTACTACTGTTTAAAGCATCACTTCAACACTTCTGAAAGTTAAGATCCAGCCAAAAACAGAGCCACAATTTTCCGTTCACACTCCAATACTGCAGCCATTTGCAAGTCCCAAGGGGACACAGGTGAAAAACAGCTTTTACTCACGGATTTCAGCTGTATACCCTGTCGTATCTGGTCTAACAGTGCATCTCTTCCTGAGCAGGACACTGGTCGACTGTTCTGTTCTACTTTCTTTAACTGAGCTCCTTCTCTGATTTGATCCAAGAGTGCTGCTTTGTTTCCTGCAGGAACTGGAAGCTGGTGATCAACCTCTGAAGGAAGGCCTGGTGGTGGAGGAGGACCAGGAGGGGGTGGAGGAGGAGGGGGTGGCGGAGGAACAGATGACCCAGTTGCGGGTGGTGGCGGCGGTGGAGGAGGGCCGGATGGTGCAGATGAGGAATGCACTGGTGGTGGTGGAGGATACATCCTGTTTGGAGGCGGTGGGGGCACTGTTGCACCAGGTCTAGATGGAGGTGGGGGTGGAGGTGCTGCTGTGGGAGCTCTTGAAGGAGGTGGAGGTGGTGCCCCTCGGCCCCTAGCAGGGGGAGGAGGAGGGCCCGAGCTATGGGGAGGTGGTGGTGGAGGTGGAGGGGGTCCTCCTCTGCACGGTGGTGGTGGAGGTGGAGCTGAAATGAAACAAAACAATTTACAATTACATGCTACTCAACACCCATAAGTCTTTCACAGACTAGCAGAAAAAGACAAAAGGCTCTGCCTTGCCTTTTGCAAGGATCTCTGTGCCTGTGCAAATTTTACCAATTCTGGATTAAGTTGAACGTAGCTGAATATAAGCTATGCTTATATGAATGCAAACCAAGCTGAATATAGCCCCTATGTCTGTTGTGTATTTTGTAAAAGAATCAACACTGCAGGAAGCAAGTGCAATACATAAAAAACCTAATGAAAGTAACAAACCAAGCTTGGTCATTAATTTTGGTTTGTTCCTATAGTAGTAATTTTCTTCATAATCCAAGCGTATGCTAAGTCAGTGTTTCAATTTCTCATGACAAAATGCAGAAAAAATTTCAAAAGAATCCTCTAAAATTTTGTTCAGCTAGGACACAAGGCAAGAGAAAGATTTTAGAAAATACACAAGAGTGAAATACAGAATTTCCACTTTATAATCTATCCATTATTTTATTAGGGAATTAGAGGCAAATATTTTTTTAAGCAACATCATCTAGTAACAAAAACCCCCCTACTAATGCATTACAATGCAGAGTAAACTGATCCTTAGTCCCTTTTACTGAAAATTAGTTCCAACCATATCTTTATTGGGACTGCAGAAAGGAAAGAACTTCAGGGCTACCTCAACGCACAGGATCATTTCTATATGAAGTGGCCTTTAAATGTACTTGGTCTGCTAATGGCATTTTAAATAGCACCGTTTCATTTCCTATTCCATTAAGCATCTAATGGCTTATGGTACTTCAGGTTGTGTGGTTGTTGCACGCAACTACATAATAATCCAGGTGCTGTCATACAACTATGAAAATTCACATTTGATTTCATATCCTTTGATAACAAAAAGGGTAACACTCAGGAAGAGAGTTCTTTACCTCTTCTATTATCTCATTCCTGTTACATGCTGAGAAAGCAGTCTGTTTTCACTAGAATAGAGGGGGGATATTCCTAAAACAGGGATTTTGAGAAAGTAGAAGATACTAGTGCCTCAGTGCCTCCTTCCCTGTTCATTTTAGAGAAACATACCCCTCCAAAATTTATGTGCTATATTCTTAAGTTCCACAAACTGCTCTGTTTTTTTCCATCTCTTCAGAAGAATAACATGGGGAGAATCTCCTCTCAGACTTCGTATATTTACCTAGAGACATACTGCCAACATTCTTGACTTAAAAAAAAAAAAACCCACCACTTTTTGGCTGGCATGACTGTAGTTTCCTTTTCGGCCATCGGAGGCCAGTATTTTCAAGCACTACGGACAGTTTTTCTGTATTACTGAAAAGATCATACTCCAGAGTGTATAGTGTCTGCAGATTTTGAATACAAGTTTTAAGTTTTCCTGTGGGAAAGGGGTTTATTTGCATCATTTCTAGAGAGAGCGCTATGCCACATCAAATCTGTGGAAACAGAGTTCAGGAGTTTTTATAAGGCTTGTCTGCACTCAAATGAAGTGAAATGAGCGAGGAGGAGCAAGGAGGGAACACCATTACCTCATCCTCTCTCCTTTCCCCCAAACAAATGGTACAAGCAAAGCAATAAAATATTTATTTTTTTTTTAATAAATGCACATTAATCTGAAGATTGCTATTAACAAAAACTTTGTAAAATCTTCTACTGATGGTATTGCCACTAAAAAAAACAACCAACAGCACCAAAACTAGCAAAAGAGTGGGGAAAAACAGGAAAGTTAACTTCTATCTGAGCAGAATGTGTCTGCAACTCTCTAGTTAGCATCCTAGCAGGTTGAATATGCAAGCACAGAAATTCTTGCAATAAACACAGAAAAATGTGTTTCAGTTGAGAAAGAACACTTCAAACAGCAGTCAAGCCTACACATAAAATAATTGCAGATAAACCCACTGAAATAATTTATCTACCTCTATCAAAAAGCACATTATCATCATGCATGTTAAAGATAAGGCAGCTTTTCTTTCAATTGCATACATGCAAGTGACCATAACGTGAAGTTAACACATATATAATAGAAAAATAGACATTTTAAAAGTGTTTTAAGCTAGTCATAAGACTCCAAAGCAAGTCTTCTCAATCCAATTTTATGGTCAGCAGCCTGGGATCAACAACTCCGTAAACATTTAAACAGAGTTAAGATTATATAAAGAAACTGACAGATTTCTTCCTGAGAAAAAAATATCATAAATAAAATTTTGCTTGCAATTTAACTAAGAAGTTTGACTATAATTTTTAGTATTGCAGTCAAACAGATGTAGACTAAGGTTTCTCATCTAGGAAAGAAATCACACAGCAGCATGAATACTTTGAAGCATATACTTAGACACCAGCTCAAATACATACCACTCCACCGTGGGGGACCTAAGGAATAAATGTAACAAGTCATTGTACCCTGAATCTGTATCTCTTCAGTCACTCCAACAACTTATTCACTAGTTTCAAACTGCTATAATTTCAATGGCATTTATATCCTATTTCTCTTGAGAAGTGTTCTAGGCAAATTTTTGAAAGTTTGACATTGGCAGTGTAATTTTCAGACTGACTTGCTATGTTCCACTAGATAGTGCATCAGCTAAGATCACATTTAAAGTTTAGGCAGGAAATGGTTTATTTGAGAATTTTTTTGCAGCAGAAGCCTTCTCAAAACTAGCACTTTTTACTTTAAAAAAAAAAATTCATATAAAATTTGCAGGTCTCTAGCTGTTGCAAAGCTCATTACACAGTGCTGCCAGGGTAAACAGGCACCATACATACACGGGTCAATCATGTACTACTATTACAATTAACAACAGCAATATGGCTTCTAAGACTTTAATTTATTTATAAGACTGAGATTATAAATAAATATGCAAAACATACAGTCTGAAGAATCTATATTGAACATATTGCATAGCTTTGCAGTCAAAGTGCTACTGGAAATAACTGACATAGATAAGATTCTTATTCTTTAGGGAACAAGTACTCTCATAGGTCATGCATGAACATTTTTACATAGCATATGGTGTACAGAAACATTATGAAATCCAGTGCAACTGCAGTGACATGAAGTCCAGAAAAGAGAATCAAAAATTGCTCATCATCAACTGCTTCTACTCTAATCCTTAAGGTAAAAAATGTCCTGCTAATTTTTACATGGAAATAAAAGGAATCCCACCTTGTCTGCGCAGTTCGTTTTTAACAGCTTCCACACCTCCTGTTTTTTCAATGAAATCATATATGGCCTTTGAAGTTTCTTTGTCTTTTAGTTGAGCCTCTGAAATTCCACACAGATCAAACAGGTTTTTCAGTTCTGGGTCTAAGTTGTTCACCTGCAAGTCAGATACATTAGTTTTAAGTAGCTTGAAATAGAAGATTTTTTTTTTTTTAAATATAATTTGCATTGGAAAAAGCCCACAAACCATGTAGTTAAAAGGAACAGCAAAGCCAAATACATATCCTTCTGGGTTGACTTTTCAATCAGAAAGGACTATTTTAGGAGAGGTAAGTACCTAGCACAAAAACTTAAGCTTTGCATCTTTTCCCCTCAATCCCAGATCCCTCCTACTCCCTTCTACTCCAACATCTCTCAATGTTTGCATCATAAAATCACAATTTATAACTATTTTGATGTACAGTTAACTTTTTATTTAATGCCAATCTTCACAACTTGCATTAAAAAGCCTCAAAAGCTTTTAATCGTTCAGTGTATTGAATATCTTATTAAATTACTTACATCAAAACCTGTGTTTGGATCCCAACCAACATGTCCAATGTGTCTAAAAAAACCAGAAAAGTCCATTTAATCAGCATAAAAAAAGACCTTGTTAACTAAAATAACAGGACACCAATGTAACTGGAGATTACCATCAGCTTCTAACCTCCAGTCTCATTAAGACACTAAGCAATTCTTACTCCTCAGTGCCCCACTTAAGAACAGAATATTAAAACTTCCTTTATTCACACTTTTTGTCTTGTGTCAAAAGACCAAGTGGAGAAGTCATTTCCCCCCTTTAGATTATGGTCTGTGGTAAAACATGAAGGCTGCATGCCACCCTGTGGTGCACATAGATGGTGATGGAAGGACTGCACAGAGATCAAGGGAGGAGTTCAGCCTTTATACAGTAACTGGACTGGAAGCTACTGCCAAGGTCTTCAGTGTCATGCAGCTGGAAAACTTCCTCCCTGTCATCACTATCTGTTCTCTCATCGCCCTTTTCCCATTCACTTCTTTCAAAGAAAAGTCAGGACTGTTTTCAGTTGCCATCTTCCTAGGCTTCTAACAGCCATTTCATGTGGCTACTGGAGGAATATTTTATGTGATACTATAATCAGCTAAAAAGGAAGAAGAGTTTGTGCCCCTCCAAGCTACTTCATGCAACATCTGTTGGCTATAGAAGACAAAACCATAATGTTACCAGCACTCCATGTTTTGGGTTTCTTTTTGCCAATGGCCAGTTCTAGAAACCAAATGCAGTATTCAGGAAGTCCAACTCAGAGTTTTAAGAATACCAGGTGAGCTGTTAGTAGCCAACGAAGTTTAGGCTAAACTTGTCAAATGACAAGGACTGTTTCACTGTCCTTATACAGTACCTAGAGCAACTTGCTTGGGTCTGTTAGTACCACCACCAACACAAGTTTTCTTAATGAGAACACTGAAGCTCAATGATCAGTTTTGGTCTTGGTGTAACTATGATTAGTTAACTACTTAGCCTGAGGGGTAAGAAGAAAAGATCTGGTTTAAAATGACATTATGTTACAGAAAAGGAAAAAAAGAGGAAAGACCCCTGTTTTGCCTAAATGTTTAAATGACTTTCACTATCAAAATATGGGATGATCTATTGATTACAGAATTCTGTACAGCTTGCTTCACATCATCAGACATGCATTTCCTAATACAGTCTCATATCTGACTGTAATGTATTAACTGGCATATGTAAATTGACAGAAATTTACTGGCCAGTACAATCTTACCCACATATTTCTGTAAATCTGTGCAACTCAGGATGCTCTTTTAAGAGGTCGTGAGCATACAATTCAGAGCTTAGTGCACTTAATTCATATTGAAGTTCATATGGAGTAGTGTTAGCATTATTTCTCATTTATTTTTCATCCCTTGGAGTAAAATAAGTTACTTGTACACATTGACTGCAACACATTTGTTTTCAGAGGTCTTTTCAATGAAAATGCATACTTACCACATAACTACAACTCTTATGTTACTCAAAAGAATGTATACAGCAATAAGTTATATTAATATTAGAATTTTATTTTTTTTCTCAGAACACTGGAAGTCCACATCTGTCTAACAGAAGGCATTTAAAAATTTTATGTACTGATTGCAACTTTGATTTAGCATAAACAGTGACAGTGTTGGTCTTCACCAGTATCATAGCTCAAGTTATATACAAGTTATCCTACTGGTATATTTGCCTAACAATACCAAACACCAGTTCCCATATGTTTGTACAAAACCAGCAACTGAAGTATTTTACACAGTAAGATGACACATAGCTGCTCTCTACTGGAAACTTAACTAGACCTTAAGCTGAACCAAACAGACTTTCAACCTTCTTTTGCGAAGGTTCACCACTTATAATTTAATGTTACATTTAATGATACTAGAATGTATCCTTTGTTTGAACTTCATTAAATATTTAATCATCTTATTCTCAGCTTTTCTAGGTCAGAACCTGATAGACATTATAAACAAAGTCTCAAATTAATTTTATAGCTACACTGCTGCACAACTCCTTCCACAAATTCTGATCAGAGGTAAGACACACTAATGCAAATCATTATTTGCAATTTTGTCCGTGTATGAAGTCTGCATCAGTAGAGCCACAACAGTGACCAGCTACCAATCACTCTTCAATTTTCACTTCACTCTTCCTTCTTTTCCTGTATGTTTCAGTTTAAGCGACACTAACAGATGCAGCACTTCACTGATACCCAGATCAGAGAGAACATAGTTGATGTCTGACTTGTCTAAGCACAGTCTGGTCAGGGAAGCATTTTAGCCCATCTCTCCTTTTACTTTCTGCCCACTATTCCATTCTACACAGCAGTCTCTCAAACCACTGTGCAGTAACATTACTGTAACTGGTAACACCAGCATTACTTTTATGAAGTTTTATTCTGGGAAAGCATATCAGTGAAGTGATGCAAAATAATGGTTCAAAAGAACAACACATTCACTTGGGATGTAAACCTCGCACTGGTTTTCTAATACTTCACAGAAACTTAACTTTCCTGTAACTAACTCAAGCTCTTTAAATTCCTGTTGCTTTAGCAAATAAAATACACTTATTTTAAAAGGCAGAAGATTAAATACCAAATTATAGTTCAGTAAAACAACAGTTATTTCAGTAGTGACCAAAACCAAGTTTCACAAAAGTGAAGCTTAAAGTGATACATAACTATCCTAAAAGATTGAAGATACATAAGAAACTGTATTACAAAAAGTCCAACCTGTTCTTAAGAGGTGTATACATGCATGCTGTACTTTTATCACAAGATATGGGTACCAGCCCACATATCAGAATAAGTAAGTTTGTAAACAGAAAACCAGAGATACAAATATGGCTATGTCACTTCTGCTGTTATTACAAGTCAGGACCTGCACGTGTATTTTGCATGACAAAGCACAGATAAGCAGGCACAGTTGTAAGTATAAGTGTTAAAGAGTTGACCATTGAGGCTGAATACGAGTCTGCACTGAGCTGACTACTCCAATAAGGCATCTCTTATGCAGCTAAATTGTTTTCTAAGCTATTTTAGGGTAGCAAGTTACTTTTTGTTTACTGTTACAGTAAACTCCTCACCTGTGTAGAAGCTAACTTGCTTTTAAAACCCACAGCATGCCAGCTAGCATTCACTGTAGTTCAGGTTACACACAACAGTCACACATTCAAGTCTTGAGTATTTGCAAGTGTAATTGCCACACCCAAAAAAACCTCCCAAACCAACAAAACCCCCCACCCACCAAAAACCAGAGACAAACTCAAAAGAGTCCTTACTGGAAATTAGATGGCGTTCCAATATCTGCCTTTGTCAATCTTCTCTTTTTAGTCTTTCCTTTCTTCTTTTCTTTGGTATATGAAATATTGTTGACTTGTGGAGTATAAAATCTGTTAGTTGTAATCTCTGGGTTTTTGATATCAACAGTTGCCATTGGTAGATTTGGGCCTGTGAAGGTAAAGTACAGGATTTTTACTACTGTGTTTCAAGAAAGCCATATTTAACCTAGAAACTTTTTTAATTGAGTGGTAAAATACTGTAGCCATAGCTCTACATGCTACATGAATCCACTATCCATCTGGGTTCTGGATGTCAAATACATAGACTAAGTTACCTGCTGAAGAAAAAAAAAAATAAATGTTGCTAGAGCAGAGCAATGGCAGAAAAATTTTCTAAACTAGAATTTTTTTTTTGCAAATTTGGCAAAGAAAGTAATTTTAAACTAAGTAGTTCTGTACACAGGACACATGGAATGAGACCCATTAAGGTACAGCATAGCTACAATCCTAGACAAGATCAAAGAAGTGAGTGCCATAAACAGTAACACTCAGCACACCATGACGTTGGCAGCACAGTAAACTGATTTTAAAGGAGAGGAAACCTTTGCTTAAGCAGCCCCAAGTAGGAATGCTTTCTGCCACCGCACACAGAACCTGGACATCACAAGAACTTCAGAGGGCTGCTCTGGACACACTCCTGTCTTCAGGTATAGGACAATATCTATGGAACTATTCAGGATTTCTTATGTCTTACTCTTTGACAGATTGGCAAAATAATTGAACTCCCAGATAAGAAACAGAGCTTGAAGACTAAACAGTAGTTTTGAAGACTGACAGTAAAAACAGCACCAGAAATACAAATTAAACAGAAATTACGAATAATGTTCTCAAACCTCGTTCTTCATTATAAACGATTTTTGAATTATCACTCTAGTTATTTAAAATGCATCTGAATTATACTCATGCCAATTTTAGCATTATGTTTCTTGTGTAATAGTAGCATGTTTTCCACACAAGTCTTTTAGCTTTGACAGAGGATAACTCTTGACATAAGCAAGTGATAGTAGAATTTAAATACTAAGAGGCAATTTATGCCTCTTTCATAAATATACATATGTACATATATGTATTTTTAAAGAAACCTGCAAAGAGGATAAGTGATTTTAGTTTTGGAAGAATGAGATTAAGCAGTTAATTTAAGACCAGTTCAC
Organism: Strix uralensis; assembly: GCF_047716275.1. Lineage (NCBI taxonomy): Eukaryota > Metazoa > Chordata > Aves > Strigiformes > Strigidae > Strix > Strix uralensis. Next base: position 25,179,928 of record NC_133976.1, on the reverse strand, counting down.
CCAGAAATAGTTTGAAAACATCCACTTCTTGCCTGTGAGTTACCACCCAATGGTTAGCAAATCAATTAAAATAAGCTTCATGCACCCACTGTTACTGGGCAGATGATAAAAAAGCCTAAGTAGACTTTGATAAACCTGAACCTTATTTTGACACTATTTTTTCATAACTGAATTTTGTATGGATAATTCAAAGTTCTACAAGCGTTCAGAAAGGACTTGTTAACAAGCCTTAGGTTTTACAGTCCAAAGTCCAACTCAGAAAGGAGAAGCAGACAATACAATGGATAACATAGCTGACACTTGCAGTTTAACACCTCAGTGGGAAGCACCTAGTACTGGCCAGAACAAGAAACAAGAACAGAAACACGACATTGGGCTAGACAAAACTCATCTAAAAACGTATGACAACTACCTTCCTGCAGGAGTCAAAGAACAAGATTTAAAACTGCAGGAAGAAGAGTTTCTAAAGTGTCTTCTGCTAAGCAGAAATGTTTTGATCTAGAAATGTTATAATCTAAACAACTGTCCTTTGAGAACACCAAAGCACAAACTGACCACATACAACTATGCAAAACAATTTGCATTGTTAAAGTTCCACTTAAAGTTAGCATTAAATTCACTAATCATCAAATAACATCAACCCAAAACTTAACAAGTGGAGTTAAGTAAAATCTTCAGAATTAATTGAAAATTACAGTCTTAATTTCATTAGATACAAAACCAAAACACACTGTAGGAGTTCATTTTCACTTTAACCACCTATTACATTTTCTCTATGATATCCTCTCTATTTTTACGTATTATACTGATACTTGTAGTTTCAGCAGCTGAACTGATGTTCAAAAAGCAAGACGTACTTCTGCAATGCTAGGAAGTTTGTGATACTCTTCTCATAATTCCTAACAGTGAAAATGCACCTTTCTACATGTAAAATCCTGAACTAACCATACATGGTTTTAACCATGTGAATCAGCAGCCATTTGCAAATTGAAGTTTTATTCAGATGAGCTCAAATTAAGGACTGATAGCCTGATTCCCCTTGATACTAGTAATAGTCATACAAGTGATCATAGTAAACTCTTAGAGCTGAAAATTTTTCTTACCGTCAAGTTTAGACCTTAGATGTCCACGAGAGATAAAAGAACCTTGGAAAGAATTATACTCTTCTAGAACTGCCATATTTATAATCCAGTAAAATTTTTCCCATCATAAGACATGCACCTTCCCCATCAGGTGTAGATAGCTCAACAAACGAAGATGAGAGGGGCATATAGAGCTCATCACTAGGAAGTACCTGACGGTACAGTGGCCTTAAGCATCCACTGTTATCAATATCTGTGCCATCTTCAGAAGGGGCTCCAGAAAATGCAGTGCAGATCATTCTGAAATCTTAATTTTACGAAATTATCGGTATTTTATTTAGAACCTCTCTAGGCATCTGTCCCAGACTACAGACATCCCTACAATAAATGCAGCTGTTCTAGTTAACAGCTGAAACAAAATTCTGCTGCATGGTTCTTAAAGATTCCCTCAAAACCTAATTCTCTGACAAATCCTTGTTTCATCCAGAACTTCACTAAGAGGTCAGTTCAACTATAATGACTCTTCTTTATTTGCATAGATAGACCTAGCTATTACAAATGAGTAGAACATAAATCCCAGGAAATTACAGACTAATACATTTTACATAACTGTTAACACCAATTTGATTTTAATCCTGCAATTCTAAAAAAACTCAAAAAACCCAAAAAACCACACAACCAAGCTTAAATCCACACTATTGAAAACGTCATACGAAAAGACAGAATTCTTTCTCCATGAAGCTTCAACGTATGCAGAAAATCCAGACAAACAAGACCCATTAAAACAGAATTTCCCACAGTATTTCAAGCTCGGATCATGTCAGTACAGAAGTGTCTGTTCTTGTTTTTCAGTTTTAAAGGTCATTATGCATTGATACTCAGTACAAAAAAAGCAGGTGTCCCTTTTTTTTCTCTTCCCCCATAGAATTTCACTGCATATGGAGAGTAAAACAAAAACCAGCTGATACTACAATAGTTTTTTCCCAGTTACATGCTGATAGTATATATCTGCTCTAGTCTGAATTCCAAATGCTGAAATGCAGAGGCTATAACCCATGCCCTTAGCATGTCTCACCTATGACTACAGAGGGCACAAACACAGCTAACTCTGCCAGCTGAGAAGCCACACATTACAGAATTGGGACAGAATCAGAAAAAGAAGACAGGTCATGAAAGAGTACAGGGACTCCCAGTGAAACAGTTTAATAAAAAGGAAGAGATGCTCAGAGCTTTGACTAGTGATTATAAACCTGAAACACTGGTCATAAACCTATGTATTCCACAGAACATTCAAAATAAAGGCAATGGATGCAAGTTTGGTATGCAATATTTTTCTCAGAAAAAAATCGTTGCCTGAGGATTACGGGATATTTTACAGGATTAATTATGAGAGTATTTTAAGCACAAAAGTTTTTACAGATTTAGTTTTCTTAAATCTTACTCCAATCACAGATAGCAACCTAGACAAACAAATTGTTTGTGTTACTATTGGTAACATTTACAGTAGAGACAAAGGCTAAATTTTTTGTGGTAGGTGGCACTACACAGTCACCACTGCTGTTTTAAATTCTACCTGCTCTGCAGACATTGCCATCAGGGATGTGGTGTTTAGGTGAGCAGAAGCAACTGTCACTCAAGATGCAGAACAGTTAAAACCTTCTGAAAGCTCAGAAAAGCTGGTAAGATGATCATGGATGGTATTACTATGATTGTTTAGAAACTAAACAACCCAGTCCCAGTTGAAAGAATTGATACTAAAAATGCCTGGCCTAAACTGATGATTGCCTGAACTTCCTCAAAACTGAGTGTTTACGAAAAGAGTATTTTTTGAGAAGTATTTCACATGAGGGAGGCTTTATTTGGATATAAAAGACATCAGCAGTTCCTGTAATTCAGTATTAGTTAAGGATTGGATGTTAGTACAATTTTAAGACTACCTCCTCAGGCTGTAAGGGGACCTCAGATGATCAGTTGACTATACCCTTGCTCAAGCAGCAAACTAACAGATACAGTGATATGATCTATCTGGATCACCAACAAAAATATCACAGGAAAAAACACTTTTTAACTTCAGTGTGAATTCAGAACTACAGAGACTCCAAACTTGATATTCATTGATGTACATTTTTCATTTGATTTTAGAATTAGATGGTAAAAAAATTTTGGATCAAATTGATACACAGTTTTGATTCCTTCCATCAATTTAATGAGGGCATCTCCTGAGGAACATGTATCTTCATGCCAGTGAGATGTATTCCTGAGAGGCAAATAGATTAAAATAATCCTTCATGCAAAACGTTTAATACTGACAAACATATGACGTATGACCAAAAGGCTATGTTACATGGTTAGCTGGATACGCAATTGAAATTTTATGGATGTTTTATATCTGTCATCATTATGCCTGCCTTTAGACAAATAGGCTAACTTTCAGTTTCAGCAAGGTTCTACATAGTGATCCTATATATGCATATTCTGAAGACCAAGCAGCAACTGCAAGGTACAAAGTTTTCTTCTCAGTTTAAGCTGAAGGGTCTCTGTCCTATTTACAACAAAACATGCTCCTCCAAAAGCATTCTTTATAAATTCCAGCTAAGCCACAAATCTTTCAAGCTACAACTAGACAAATGCCAAAGAACAGAAACAAAACAAATATACTAACCTCCAGAATAAGGTCTGGAGCACCTCCCTTATGGGGACAGGCTGAGAGAGTTGGGGTTGTTCAGCCTAGAGAAGGCTCCAGGGAGACCTTATAGCGGCCTTCCAGTACTTAAAGGGGGCTACAGGAAAGATGGGGAGGGACTCTTTGTCAGGGAGTGTAGTGATAGGATGAGGGGTAACAGTTTTAAACTGAAAGAGGATCGGTTTATATTAGATGTAAGAAAGAAATTCTTTATTGTGAGGGTGGTGAGGCACTGGAACAGGTTGCCCAGAGAAGCTGTGGATGCCCCCTCCCTGGCAGTGTTCAAGGCCAGGTTGGATGGGGTTTTGAGCAACGTGATCTAGTGGAAGGTGTCCCTGCCCATGGCAGGGGGGTTGGAACTGGATGATCTTTAAAGTCTCTTCCAACCCAAACCATTCTATGATTGATACAATTCTATGAGTAAGAGTTTACTGCTTTTGCCACCACATGACTATCTGGAACAAGTCCAAAACAAATCTATACAAAAACAGTAAATGAGAGCAGTAATAAAAAACAAAATGCAGTGATTCATGCAAAAAGCTTACCATTTGGTGGGTCTCGTCTTTTTTCTGTTGAAAAAGAAAAAAGAGCTATTTATTCATAGGTATCACAGAAAAAAAATCATTCTAAATGTTAGTTTCTAGCAAAGCTTTCAATGACCTTGAACTCAAACTTAAGAATCTATTAATATTCTTAAAGCCTTGTTGTTGTGCAGTTGAAAAAAAGCATTACAGAACAATAAAAACCTAATCCTAAATAATAAGCACTGATTTCAAGTGAGTAAACAGAGTAGGAGCATAAGGAAATAGCTGAACTGGTTTCAGACATTTTGACTCCAAAGTAAGGTGAAATACCCAAAAGGTAGCTGTTTTGGTACAACCTATCACAGCAAGATTTTTGAAGCGTTATGCTTTCTGATTTCCACGGAACTAGACTGTTCCTTCATTTTTCTCTGAAACATAATTAGCGCTTTTATACAGTATTGTTCTCTCACAGAACCTGAAATATATTATAGTTATTTTTGGTTTTATGCAAAGAAAAATAGGACACAGAGGGGCAAGACACTTCACCTATGTTATCCAACCAGTAACTGAACAATATGGAACAGAACTAGAATCTCCTTAGTACTAATCTGATACTCTATTCACAATGCCAAACTGTTTCACAGACCATGAAGAATTTGACTTGATGATTTAAAATGTAGTTTTAAACATTTCACACCCCAGTATTCTCCACCTATAACAGTAAATTCTTCTTTAAAGGAGATTTCCCTCACTATTAATTCCTATCCACCACAAATAACATTTGCCTACCCTGCAACCATCCTTCAAAACTGCCAGTACACAGTTACGCTATTTGTGTACCTACACACTCACTCTCAAGAATTTTGGATTTAGCAGTACCTATATGGGCAAGCAGTTTGTTATCTTACTGCACCAAAAAACATGGCTCCATAAGGAAGGCTGTACATCCCTCCCTTTCAGATCTGGAGAATCTGAAATCTAACAGGTACTCCCAAGAGTTTTGTAGCAAGAATTCATAACAGACATTTCACTCTTCAGCAAGCCCCAGAAAAACTGGTAACTTACTATATTTTTCGAGACACAGAAACATAAGGGGAAGGGGCCTCCACAGATAGTGTTGACCCTGCCATAGCAATATTTAAAAAAAATCTACAACCCTAAGTGTGCAAGGCAAGTCAGCCTCATATCCGTCAGCTAATCTTCAGGTAGGAATAAAGAAGCTGTCATGGTCATCAAAACTTCAGAGGAAGGTGACCAAAACCCCTTGAGAATGAACTGTTACTGAGCAAGCCTTCTAAAGACAAGCAGTTGTCTCTTGGCTCACAGAAGGTTAGCCTTAGGCACAAAGGTGGAGAACCTCTGCAAGGGTGCCTCAGCAAAAGGTATCAGGTCTGAGGAAGGGGGAAAAAAAATACCAACAAAACCAAAACCAACTCTTTTTTGGCCAAATACTGCACTTTCTCTTCCTAGAATATTCAGTTTAAGAAACCACTGATGTTGTACTGCCAAAAAAAAAAACCCCAACCCAAACTCAACTTTTGCAACATACTTAGTTTTATTCAAAAACTCAGAGACAGCAACGGAGAGTGCAGGACTGACTGCAAGTCATTTGGTACAGGATGAGAAGCTGGCAAAAGCAGGAGGTATTCACAGGAAGTGTTAAGTGGCCTTGTGCCAAATCATGGGAATCCATTACAATTTTCATTAGAAGAGAGTTCAAGAGAAAAGATAGCGGAAAACAAAGGAAGACATTTTAAAGACTCCCTGTAATTTTTGCTGGGTATATAAAACATTAATTTGTGGCCCAAAGAGTCCAGATCTGTTCTTCTGTTTCCCAGTGCTAAGTAGAAAATATGAACTCCTGCTCTGAAGTGCAAATGACCTGACTGGAGAGTGGTGGATTTCTCCCTGTTTGAAGATGGAGATGCCTACTGATCCAAAAGAGATCAACTTCACCAGCTGCCTATGTCCAAAAACCACAGCTCCCTTCAGTAAATATTCCTGGAAACAAGAATGATCTCTGCTGAAACTTGAATCCAATGCAGGCTGAGGACTTCAGAGATGCTTTTGTCTCCCAAGCAGCAAAAACAAAAGCTGTGACCAAAGATGACAGAAAAAAAAAATAGCTCTCCATATTAAGAATCCAGCTTGAAGCTTACGAAGTGCATTAGGAAGGGCATCAGGAGCTAAAAGCTTGTGGAGGAAAAAGGCAGCTTTGAAGAGGGCTAACAGAGCTCCCATCCATGAGCTACATGCAGTCCATAAAAATTAGTCAAGAAGCCTCCTACTTCAGAAAGGCAGTTAAGAACAAGGCTCTGTTCTACAAGTCTCTGCTCCCCTTTTATGGCTGAGTGCTAAGGATGTGGAGAGGACAGTTGTGTGTGTACACACATGAACATTTCTGAGACAAGATAATAAAAACTAACAGTACCTACATGCAAGAATACTCAAAGTGAGAATGTACTACACTGCAAGCACTGAGAAGAGAAACAGTGTTCACCCTGCTTACCGGGGGAACTATTTGGGATCAGTTTAAGAAGTAAACGGAGAGATTATTTAAGTAAGTCTACCAGAGAAATTAACCAATTATAGTAATTTCTTCCTAACCTAAGGTTAAGAATTTAATTTACTAAAAAAAAAAAAAAAATAGAATTTAGCTAGATGAAAACCATATTAAAAAGATTAATACAACACATCAATAATTCTTTCTCTGCCTTTCTCCCTCATTCTATTCTCTATTAGGTATTTTGTACATTTGCAAGCTTTTGTACATTCTCTATTTGGAGCCAAACTTTCACCTCTCTGGAATTCCAGATGCACTTACTCAGAAATTGTCTGTATACTCCAGTGCATTTCATGCCGAGTAATGAAGAGCAGAATACTGTTGCCTCTTCTTGCAGCTGTTAGACAACATTTTGTGTACTACTCTCAGCACTAAGACATAGTTTAGTGAGCCAAAACTGCTGTTCTTGATACCTTCCAACAACATAAGCTTTCCATAAGACTCCTGGAAAAGTCTCCTAGCAAGCTCTGAATGGTATAACAGGCTGTTAAGTGATCACATGGAGTACTCATTTGAGTTGAAGGCATGTCAGGTGGCATTGCTATGAAATGAAACATATTTTGGAAGGCATGGGAGTAAAAATCCCATTAAAACAGAAAAGTATCAAAACTACCAGACTATTACCTCTGTGTTTGAAAAGTTAAGATGCATTAGAAGACACACACACAATTTATATATACACATTGTAAATGATATACAACTTTTATATATCATTTATATTATATATAAATCTATGTATAAATTAATATTTTATATATGCATTTTTAGATCAGTCAATCCATAAATAAATATATAAACACCACCAGCAGATCAGCTTTGACTTGGGCAAGTGCAAAGTCTGTTATTTTAGAAGCACAATTAGATAGTCACATCAATGACAAATACAGAACTCCATCTGGTGGCTTGACTAAGGAATCTTATGATTGTTTTCAATTCTTGTTTTGCAGCTCTTAAGGAAAAAAAACCCCACAGCTTGGGAGTTTTGGTTTGGGTTTTTTTTTTTTTTAGTTACAGTTGTCTTCAAGTTGTAAGTGTTTGGGGAGATAAGTTGTTAGAAGACAATGTATGGAGTATGCTCATCCTACAACATGAGTTTGAGTACACAAACCAAGACATAACCTCAAAGACTAAACAAGAAAAACTAGAGGTGAAACTCTGTCCTGTGAACAGGAGGTCTGACTGAACCACTGTTTTCAAACAAAGCTTGCTACGGCCAGTAATGCAAACATTTCTTCCTAAGTCACCTCTGTGCTCTGTAGCACTGTTTTAGACACATAATAGAGTGAAACTTCAGGAACAGGAGATGCAAGGTGATGCAAGATTACTTTTACACAACAAGTATGAGAAACATTATTAATGCCACTTCTTAATGACCCCACTTCCCATGAAACCCTATGAACGTATTTAATTCCAAGCAGAGGGAATCTTAAAAAAGCTATTTAAGCTTCTGGAACAAATGTTCTACACCTGAGTCACCATACCTAAATGAAATCCAAGTGAATACATATAGATCATGTAGCTTCCCAAGAATACTTGCAAGGATGGCACTCCAAGATGAGGACTTCCTCCCTTTACATTAGTCTGCACTGCATTGCTAGTGCAATTCAATTCCAGAATGGACTACAAAAATGCATCCTGTAGCTTCAACAGAAGTCCACGCTACAGTTTACAGCAAGCCTGAGCACATCTGTGTATTCTCAGCCTATGATTTATATCACCTTATCCTTCATGGACATATGGCTGTCAGAGAGGCAAGTTGTTTATGGGCTCCCTGGAAAAGGACCAAGACAAGATCTGTAGGAAGTCTGAGCTCCCTTTAAAACACTGACCATGTTCCTAAGGCATCTTGCAGCTGGCAAAAAGCATACTGTGCTGCAGACTGTCCTGTGATGCTAAGGACAGTATAGGCATGTTATGTCTTCTGTTCTTGGCCTCTGCCAAGATCACTAGTTTTGAATAAAAGATATTTCTCTACTAAACACTGGACCAATGCCAAAAATCCATTCACATGAACTACTGAACATACCAGATGGTAAAATCTTTGTTACAACCCACTTGGGCTGAGTTTAAACAAATCAGTTATAAACAGCCCAAAGCTAAAAGAGGGTTTAGTCAAATGTGAAAACAGCTTACAGAAAGATTTCTAGTTTTCCCATTGACAGCTTACCGTTTTTGCTTCCTCCTGATCTGTATTTTCAAACACCACAACCCTGAAGTCTCAGCTTACAAGGAAGCTTACAGCAAGGAGCACCAAGTATTTCAGAAAAATATTATTTTTGCACAGTAGAGAAAACAAGCACGCTTTAATAACACAATTACTTCTAAAGATAAATATGGCAGTAGCGTCTCCAGTAGCTTTCAGACATAGAAGTAGCTTCCTGCCTCCCCCCAAAACAACATAAACAAGCCTGAATTTAAGATTAATTTGAATATTTACCAGATTTTCTCTGCCGTCGTCCAAGTAAATCTGTTACTGTTTTGCGGAATAGTTTAGCTTCTTCTTCATTAGCAAAATTAAGACCAACTTGACATGTCTGAAAAACATTAATATTCCCCCACCCATGACTAAGAAAATGTTTCAAAGGCTTTCTTAGGTGTCTTCTTACACCTTCTGAAGGTATAATCAGAAAAAATTATCACTGCAAATTTGGAACCAAGTCTTAGTGAAGCATTCTATCTTAGGAATGTCTGTCTACTCATCAAGTTTCTAGAGATCATGGCTAATAAATTTGAGCAAAATCTTGCAGCTGAAATCAAAGGACGGAAGATTTGTGCTTTAAGAATATATGATACTTCACAAACCTCATCTACAAGTCAAATGTAATTTCATTAAAGGGAGTTGAAAATAAAGAATTACATTTTATGCTTCTGTCCTATGGATTAAGTTTTCTAGTTGAGATACCAAAAAAATCCTTTTATAAATAAGCTTAAAAAGCTTCACAGAACACAATTAATATTGTAGTTTTATAAATAATTTGCAGAATGAAATTAAAAACCTCAGTTATATTAAAAGAAGCTACTGTTCAAATAAAAGGCATTTTAAAATAGATATTAAAAGACATTGAGACTCACATCTCCAGCAAAGGTATGAAAATATCCTCTAGGACTATTATATACAAAGTTATTGTACAGCTCCTGCTCCCACAATAATTTCCCATCCTGAAAAGAAGAAAAAAATATTTTTAAAAACTTAGACGAATTGCAGAGTTTAACTTAAGAGTTGGAAGCTGCACGGTGTTAAGCATCTACCCCGCTATTAACCCAACGAATGAACTCAAAGTCAAAAATATACTGGAACTTGGTGAAGACTATTCCATCAAGTCACTGTGTTCTGTTCAAATTCTTGGTTGTTTTCAAAAAACATCCTTTGAGTTCTACAATCCTGCAATAGTGATATTGGGAGCAGCAACAGTGACCAGTGATAGGAATACAGTGATAACAGCAACAGCAATAAAGTAGACTTCCAGTCTCCTGTTACTATCTCAGGCTTGACTTGAAAACAGTAAACTTAAAAAGAGAACAAAAAAATCTCACTTTTTTTAATAAGTTTTATATATTTAAATGGCATTACAGTTCAGCACCCAAGGAACAGGTTTCTCACCAAGTCTAATAGTCAAGTGACCAAATTACAAAGTCAAATTCAAGTGCCAACTGGCAACTCTGGACAAATCTGAGAGACTACAAGCACTGACCACTGACAGATAATGAGTTGTTCCTGGCTACAGAGATAATGGGAAGCCTTCCAAAGTCTCAACAAAGTCAGTAGGACTTACACTTCTCAGTATCATTTTTGTAATGAAAACACATCTTGGACACTTCATTTCTTAGTTCCCACTGTTTTGAGTGAAGTATTAGAACAGGAGAAAGATCTTCAGGATGAATGTATATATTGTGGAGGGGAAAATAAAACCTTGTTTCTCCTGCAGTTTTCACATGCACCAAAACACTAATCAAAAAGATTGTTTCCACCCATACAGAAGATGGCATCTATTTTGTGAATATCATCCAAAGTAGTGACATCCACTAGAATTTTGTCAGCTATCCGTATCAGTGACACTATACTAACTTTTCAATAGTTTGACTAATCAGATCTGTAGAAGACAGTTTCTGTGAGCTGTAAGAAAATTTTATCTGATATTTATTTCATCCACAAAAGCTGACATCTATGAAATAATTTAGAATACCTGAGAAAGTCACACTTGCCTATTAATAAGCACTGTAATTGCACTGCTTAAAGCACAACCATTTACTTGAGAATTTCTACGAGTTGAGGCTACGACAACCTACACGTTCAATTCAAGATGCAGAACGAATACAACCAAGCTTAAAGAGCAAAAAAGAACAAGAGATGCTTACCTTAATGTCAAATATTCTGATAAAATATGACCTCTGCGGATTGTCCTTTACAAGGCAAGCTACACCACAGCATTTCTTTGACCACATGGCATTGCGATCTGCTGCATATATTTGAACAACTGCCGAAGACATAGTCTAAAAAGAAAAGGTAGCTATTACTTTTAATGTAAAAATCACAAATTCTACATTTCATCTTTTATCAAAGCATCTCTTAATTTTGTTCATTGTTCTAGGCAGCAATTTTGATAATTCCCAGGTGGTAACACAGTAAAGTTCAAATGACCCCAGATCACTTTGACGCAAGATTTAGACAGCTTAAGAATCCAATTGAACTTTTTGTTCTTGCTCATAAAATCAGCAAAGAGACTTTGCCTGTAAGAGGCAGACCAGTAACTATAGTGGTCACACAGAGAAGCCCTACGGTGCAACTAAATTTCTTTCTATTCAGTACTTCAAACTGGATAGAAAAGTAATACTCAGGCTAGAACTGTAAATTACACAGTGCCTGGAAACACTCCCAGGTACTGGAACACAACTGTCTACATTGCTTAATTGTTCAAATGGTCTCTGGCATAATTTTAGCTGATGCCAACTAACAAACTCCTAAAATTCTTGGGCATCATTTGAGAATTCACATGAGCTAGGCTCATTCCCAGCTGGCAATTTGAAATCATCCTGTTTTCAAATTGAGAGATTTTAATAAGAGATGAAGATTATTCCACACCAGATTGCTTCAGTCACCGGGAACGTTCCTCAGCATGTTTTCTAGTATACATGTGTCCTACCTTAAGAGTCCTATGAACAAATGAAAATTGGAGCCTTTGAAGAATATTTATTTAGCAGTCAAGTCATAAGGACATAAAGCTTAAAGGCTCTGTGATGGGACAGACCAGAGGCTATCTATCCCAGGATCTACTGCCCAACAGCACCAGATGCCTAGGTAAGGATACAATAGTACACCGTTACACCATGGGAGTATAACCCCAGCAAATGGCAGGTTGGAGCTCGAAGCTCCCCTGAGCCAGCATATGCGTTTTACAGCACATGTTGGATTTTTCCTTTGTGAATTTATCTAATCGCTCCAGACCCATGTGAACTTCTGGGCATCACAACACGGGGCAGGATTGTATTTCATGGTTCACTTATGCACTGTTTGAATAGTTAGAAACTTTTATCTAAAAGTTTGCCACCTGCTAGTTTCAGTTGACTGTCCCTCCTTGTTCTTAACACTAGAAGATGGTGCTAATGGTTTCATAGTTGCCTCAACATGTTGCACATGCTTTTACAGATAATTGTCACACTTCTGTGCCCTGTTAAGTTCTCTACCATTTAGGAAGTGATACTAGTTTTAAGTCATTCTTGTACCAAGAAAAAAAAATGTATAGTTTTACACTTTAATTAGCCTTGTCACTCTTGTATGGATCTTACCTAGACCTACTATATCCTTCTTTGACTGGGGATGAGACTTATGTTGTATTAATCCAGTCTGTTAGTCTTTTGAACATAGGGTCACAAAAATACTGTTTTCTGGTTTTGTTCTCTATTTCTTCCCTGTAAGTCAAAGAGTTTTATTTCCTTTTTCACTATGGAACATTAAGCAGATGTTCTCACAGATCTGTTACAGTTCCAAGACCATTCTGGAGGGATCATATCTAGTCTGAGTAATGGGCTCCATACTATGTCTTCCCCACCTGCTCTACAATCATCACTTTGCCTTCATCAGCACTGACTACTTGCCAAAACAGCTGACATCTAGAATGCAGGCATGTCTTGTTACACTGTAAGATTATCTACTAAACATCAGTATCACCCATGTCACACTTTTCAACTGGTTTAAAATAACCAAAAGAATAACTGAAGTTTCATGAGATATTTTTATCAAAAAAACTTCCAATTTTCTTAAAATAGAGTCAAAGTAATATAGCCAGACTGACAGCTACTCCTTGGGGGAGCTTTAACCTTTGCCCAAGAACTATGATGTAACTTTCACAAGTCAAGATGTAATTCTGTTCCTCTTTGCAACCACCTCTTCAGAAGTTGTCAGGCTGACTACTAATCTGTCTGGTAACCTACAGAAAAAGTTAGTGCATGATTGATTGATGAAGAGAAAGCTTTGCAGTTGCCTCCTCAAATGCTCTACAACTAACTGTAGAGTAAAATTTCTGTTCCTATAACCTTCAGAGTAATATGAATAATTTAATCATAACTGGACTTGTCAGATGAGTAAAAAGGGACCCTTGAATTAACCATACTACCACAATGAAACAGTTCGCCAACATTAAGTTGCAGGTATAAGAGATGCCATTTTTCCCCTTATGTTGCAATACGCAAAGATTTCACTTTGGGCACAACTGGCCAGATTTTGTTCAAAACTTCTGCTAACAGTCTTTTCTCCAATATCATCTCACTATTAAACTGATAATCTTGTAGATATAAGATAATAAAAAGGAGCACAGGTGGGCCATTCTACAGTTGTAACGAAGGCATTACATCCCATCACGGCAACTATCCTGTCTGTGCAAGAAGCCTTCTCAACCCTCCAAATCAAGCCCAGCTCCACTAACATCTCCCCACCAGGACTACCCACAGAAATGTGTGGTCTTGGCAGGAATTATGCAACTTAAGTTCAAGGCATGGAAGACAGTGATCTGTGTCAAGAAAGGGCTCCCTATGCGTTGCTTCCTATGGTATCCAGCAGCAAAAGCACCAACTGAATTATCTGGGTAAACCAGTAACTGTTGTAATTTGATGATGATTGCGTATAAAACCTTGAACCAGCACATACCCCATGAGTAGGCAGAATAATATTACGCAAAGAGAGTGTGTCCTCATTCTGCATAACCATAATGGATTTAATGTACACTTGGATACCCTATGAGTAGAGCTTAATTTACAAGCTAGAGAACAATTTCACTGAATCTAAAGTAGGTGCTGTTTTGAGGCCTACCAAGCTTAGAGTTCAATTACATTTTAACTTATTCATTAGCACTGTGCAAATTCCTAGTGTTGACAGACTGCAATGAAGCTTTCACATGTTAGAACATGTAATTGTAAGTTCCACTATCACACCACTGTAATTTTTTTTAGTAGAGGGACAATGCAGAAAAAAAATACAAGGTGTATTTTTTGGGGGAGAAGGACGATAAAATCCAACTCCTTTTACTTCAGCCACTGTTCATTTTCATCATGCAGAGCAGTGGTGCCATACTTTAAATATTTTTGCCACCTGTACATCATAATCATCCACAGACTTTGGAAACTTAAAAACATCAGCTAAATTTAAAACTTGTGAAAATATATGAACCATAAACTTAATCTACATCATTATGAATCCTAGCCACATGAATTCAACTTTTTTTTTAAAAAATCAACTTTAATTGCAGAATTGTAACATCTGATAACATTTACACAAATATCATAATTTGAGTATTCTACTGCATTTTCTGAATGAGCATTTATTCATTTATAGATGAATATCAAATCCCTTCAGTTCCCTTTATTTTTTCCACAGTCAACCCCCGGCTAGAGGACATGCCATTCATTCCAGAGAGTTGTCACACCCCTCAAGCTGATTAGCTATGAAGCAATAAGCCTGGTGTTGTCAGCTATACACAGGCTGCCTCACTGGCAGAGCTGGTCCCATCCTTGGACACACATACTGCAGGATATGTGGTATCAACACAAGGTTTAGGAAAACACCTTCTGCCTGCAAAAGGTAGCCACAAGTAGTCATCACACATTTGTAGAATGTGATCACAGCAGTCACTGATAGTTTCCAACTGGGCAGCAGATATCTGTGTACTTTGATCAGCTTTTGGTGTGAACATTTGCAGCAGTAGCCTGTCAAGTTAATGACTTGCTGTAGCTCAGTGTTTCTCAAAACCAGTAAAGCACGCCAACACAGACAGTGGAACATCTCATTACAAGAAAGAGCCATCACACCAGACTGATTGTGGTTGACATGGATTGTAAAAAGCTAAGAAATTACAGGAGACTACAGACATTAACACAGTGGACCAAAAGTCACAACAAAGAGCAGCAGCAAGATTAGGGCTGTAAGAGGATGTTCAGCCACCTCAGCATACACCAGAACAGAAAGCATTTCGAGACCCATTGGGATGGTTTTTGTAGCGCTCACGTACAGCTGACAACTGCTTGTGGTTCAAAGATCAAAGACTCATAAAAATAACCTTGGTTATTGAGGATGCGACCTCTGTAAGTCTTCCAGGCCAACCTCCTGCACACAGCAAGGGTAATTAAAAGCCTTGAATTCAAGTTGCTCAAGGTCCTGTCCAGCTAAGTTTAAAGGCTCCAAATCACCTCTGGCAAACCTGTTCCAGTGCTTAATCACTCCAATTTTAGTGCCTGTAAAAACGCAACTAACTTTAATGTATTCCACTAATGGTTCAGTATTGTTATGTGTTACGTGTTGACAGTACTACTGAAGACACGCTAGCAGTGATTTTCAGTCTTTTTCCAATAAAGGTGCAGACCCTTTCATACACACGTCATTTAATCGCACATGACAGGTTTGCTTTTCTCAGCTATCCTTCCCAGCCCCTGGAAGTATCTTACAAATAAAACAGGAGAAAAAAAGACCCTGCCCTGTAATGTAAGAATACAAGTAGTAGCAGTTGTTTCCAAGAAGAGTAGCCTCTTGAAAGAAAACATGCTGATACAATGCCTGTAGCTTCATCATGAAGTCAGCCTGAAGACTTTTGGCCTGCAAGTCACAGTGAACACAATTAGCTACTGTCAGATTTCTGCGAAGAAAAGCTATGGTGAATAGTTGTGTGCAATCCAAACCCAGTAAGAACCAAAATCAGTATTTCCATTATCTTTTCCTTAAAGTACACGTCTGGAAAAGTCATCCTGATCAATACTACAGCTGGTGAAAAGGTACCATGGGCAGGCATTTTTTAAGATCTACTATGGTGGCAATTCTTATTATGGCTAAGCCAACATGATGAAGCCTGACCAGGTGATGCTGGGGCTCCCGAGTCACTCATTTCTTCTTTGATACAAGATCAGGAAGATAGCCTGCAGTTTGCTTCTAGGGCAACAGTTCAATAATGAGTGCTTGTTGCTATTCATCGACATTAAAACAGTGGTAAGCAATAGTCTTCCTCAGACAGCAGGGTTCGGGAGCTAACATCAAGTACCACTGCACTGTGGAAAACACTTAGTGAGTTGTAACTCTAATCTTGACCACAACAAGGACAGGAAGCCTCAATACCAAGGCAATCTCCAATAGCCTAGCATTATCTGAGTCATGGAAGAAGATATGGAAACTCATTAAGACTCATGAATGAAAAAGACAAGAAGCAGAAGTGAGAATGCAGGGTAGCTAACTCTAAGAAATCAAGCCTAAACCACAGAAAATTAGACAATTAGAACTCAGTGGTTGCCATTTATTTCTCTACATTACAATTATTCTGCAGAAAAAAAATCCCAAATGTAGCACTGACCAATCAAGCAGAAATACTGCTTGAAACCTTAGCTTATCTCAAAAAAACCCTTATGTTTAAGCAATTACACATTTAAATGTCAATAATAAATTCATGTTATTTAAAGCAAACAAAATTGGAGTTAGACAGTGCTAACACCTTCCTGCTGTTCTGCCATCACCTTATCTTCAGTGTCATAAATATATGGAGCTTCCAAAAATGTTTCTGCAGTGCTCAACACAGCCATGCATTTTATCTCATCACTCTTAATACAGAAACATAAACAAAACCTGCTGCAGGAACCAGGCCTGGAACCACCTCCCCTTCTCAGAGGAAGGCCTTTGGTGGCCTACACAACCAAGCTCTGCTCGCTCTTTCTGGCAGTTTCATTTCCCTTCTGCACAGTGGTCCCCTTTCAAGAGGAAAAGTAGCTATTTTCTTGGCATTGAGGATGTCTTCTGCCACGTGGGAACAGTGTGTTCCCTTCCTGCTAGGCCAGGCTGATAACCCACTTCCAGGGTGAATGTTCTCATCACCACGCAATCCTGCAGAAGGCACACATTGCAGTCTCCTCCAACGGTGCTTTTAAATGAACTGAATAAAAAGCCTGTGACTATTCAGATGATCCCTAACTAATTAGGCCACATAAACAACATGCAAGTATGTTTCCCTAACAATTTCCACATTGTAAGTAGCAAAGGCATTTGCTGGAGTAGACAAAAATATCTGCTAGCACTTTCACAGAAACTTAGAAAACTTGAGTTTAATTAGGTTCAGAATCCTACAATATTTATTAGCCCTGGATAGTAGGTATCCTCTTAAGCATGGGTGTCTAGTATGATGGTGAAGGTGCAATTCACGCATAACAGCAAAAAGTACAAACACAAATCAACACTTTCACCAGATTCTAAAGGTCTCAGTAAGTATTCACAAGGGTCAACTTGTAATTAGTTACTTGGCCCCAGACCACAGAAGAGAGAGTACAATAGATGCATCCGACTGTCTTTCCAGCCTTTTCCCCTTTAAGAACAGTGGATCAAGCTATTTATGATTACTGCATCTTGCACAAAAAATCAGTGTGATGATACTGTCTTGATAAGACTCCACAATATTTTGACTACAAAATCAGATTTTAATAAATCAGATTTTGAAACTCTCAGACTGGCTTATAATTTATGTTGTCACACCAGGTTGCCTCCAGAATCTTCACAAATGAGTCTGATATGTGACAGTGTTCATCCACTGGGGATGTGGATACTTCTTGATTCTCAATTTGGGTAAACTGAAATTACTGCAATGTTTAAAGCTATAATAGCTTTAAAGATATATTTAACAAATTACTAATAATCTTATCTTTAAAGACAATTGTGTATTGCAAAAAAGTTATCTTTAGATGCTAGAGACAGGATTTTAAACTAGTTTCCCATCAAAAGAAGAAATACAGAACTTCAGAAGTTTGCTGGCAGATTTTAACACGTTAAGCAGCTGGAAACAATCGTCTAATTTTAATGTCATTTACAGGACATTATTTTCAGAAGACAGACTGATTGCTCCACAGACGGGAAAACTAAAGCAAGTTTTCACATTATTTGACAGAACTGATATAGAGAGCCTTTTGTAAATATCCAATCACATGAGAAAAGTTTTATTTGGTGCAAGTTGAAAAATTACTCAACTGAAGACACCGAGGCCTCACCAGTTATACTGCTTGTGAAATTATTTGCTACAATCACAACAGTGTTCAATTTTAAGCTTAAAACTTTTTCATTTCTTAATTTCCCATGATCACTCACTGATTTAAAAATGGACTATACACAGATGCTAAGAAATTAATATTTTTTTCCACCTATACACAAAGTTAGGCTATGTTAAAAATAAAGCCATTGCATAAGAGATGCTGCCTTTTTCTTATTTGAAGGGAGAGGAAAGAGGAAGTTTTTCTGAAACTGCAAAAAGCCACTTCAGGTATTTCCTATAATTTCTGAAACATGAGGATCTTAATTTAAGTTAAAAGAAAGACAGTTCCACACAACACATTTAAGGGATCCCTTAAAAAAACATTTAAGGGACCAAGAGACCAAACCCATTTTTTTTTTTTAAAAATTAACACCCAAGAACAGATTCCCTGCCTTGTTCTGATCAGCACACAAGTCAGTTGCAATATCCTCATTGAATATCTTTTACTGATGCGGAGAATGCAGCAGTGATCACTAAGTGATGTTACAACAAAAAAGGAATGAAACAAAGGACTGCTGTTTAACAAATCTAAAAAGTGCTATAAAAGTGCTTGTCCAGACTTAAACCTGAAGTTGTCTAGCAAAGTGATCCCTCACTCCTAACCCTTGGTCAGCCAGTTACAGCAACTCATATTTTTCTGAGTGTCTTCAGATACAAGTTCATTTACATTTCTAGTACCTCCCAGAACCCCCCAGTTCAGCTAGAGCTGGCCAACTCTTTTCAAACACTCGTTGCTCAACTGTGGATCGGAGAAGACCAACAATTAAGATGTGGGTAAACAGCACAGCATATAAAACCAAATCAAACAGCACATGATTAACTGAGACATGCTTTTATCAGACACAGAATAAAGATATTTTTAAATCCTACAACCTCAGTTCAGACAACACATGCAAGACTTCAGCCTTCCAGAGATACGACGTAGCCATAACCACAAGCATGTTCCAGATTATAATATTCCAAACTATCTCAGTTTAGCAGGTCATTTACCAGATGACACGCACAACCTGGCGTTTTCAGTGATGAGCAAGCTCAACACTGTCGCTTCCTGTTTACCTGCACAGCATCATTAGCAGCTTACTCAGCTGCGTCTCACTGCTTAAGTCTCACTGCTTAATGCTGCTCAACTCCTGGCTGGCCAGAAAGCAGCAGACACATGACAAAACACAGTTATTTGTGTTTTGTTGTTAAAGTCATACATTTAGTTACTTTCAAAACAACAGAAAGTGTGCTACACACAGGCCATCCACAAATTTGTCACCATAGTACTGCCATGGAGCAAAAATTCTAACTACAGAAGACAGACATTTTGTCTTGCAGTTCCACTCCCGCCCCCAGACTGTCAAGACACTCAGAATCAAGGCATGTAAGACTGTTCCTTTTCAAAGCTCAGGGAATTTTCAGGTTAAATGTTAAAGTCTAATTTAAAATGCCTCAAAATGGAAAGGTAATCAAGACTCCCAAGACTAGAATGATCCTTACACAAAAATGGAGCACTGTACAGATATATAGATTAACTGGTTCTCAAAACAATGTTTCACAGTCATACACAGAAATTGCAGATTGGCGTTTCAAGCCATATAGACTCAAGGCAAGAATTAGGAGTTTCATGCAACCCATGGGATAAAATTGGAGCTTGAATCTGTTTTGTCCTGTTCCACTGCCTACTCGGCTATAAGGGAAACCAGCTCCTCTGATTCAACATTCTCTTCTACCAGCAACCCGATGCCTTCACTCACGAAGGTCCTCTTTCTTCAGCCTTCACCAACCACTCCATTTTCTATGCAATAACGTTTTTCCAGATGCTACATACTAGTTTTATATTTAATGCAGGGTCTTATAAGCAGATCCTCACACCCACTTTGAACACGAGTGTGCTTCAAGAAAATGTTAGAATTCAGAACCTTATCATCCATGAAAAGCAAAACAGGTTTGTTTTGGTTTTGTGTTTTTTAAGAGTTAGATCCACTATATTTCTTTATAGACCCACTTAATGGTAAATGTATCACCATGCTCACAAGTAAAAATCTTCAGAACAACAGTTAAACTGATTAAAGAAAGGATGTGAAGCATAAGCCTCAGGAATTCCTGAATTATCCCAGCTCTGGAACACTCATTAATGAGCCCTTGAAAATGCTATTTAGTATCTACTGATACTCCCAGGTCCAGATTTAAAAAAATAAAAAAATTAATATTTACTTTGCAGAGGTGAGGTTTAGGTGAACTTTTCTTATGCTCTTCACACTTGAGGACAGAAAAAAGTAAGGAATTTTGACTTCAGATGAAATAAAACAGTGTTTTGAAATAAAAAAACCCTCTTTTATAAGAAAGCATTAACTTCATGCCAATATAAAACAAAGAACCCCCTTCAAAATATTAACAAATTTAAGAAAAGGCTATTAAAAGTAAAACCTCTTTGAATAACAGCCAGCAACTGGTCTTGCAATCGTGTATACAACTTGCGTCCTGCCCTGTAAAGCAGACTCAATCCACTTACATAAGGGTACTTAGGGATGCAACCCCCCCTCACACTTTCACTGTGCCACAACTCAACATGTTTTAATTCCTCCTTCAGCAGTTCGCATTTGACTTGAATATAACTGTTATGTTCAGATATAAGGAAACTCATAATTGTACATAAGATTTTATCTTTTTTTACACCACCGAGTCTGCTATGAATAAAGTTATTCCCAGTTATAAGTCTCAAAAAGTAGATATACTATGGGAAAACATTGCATGAAGATTAGTTACATGATCCCTGGCCATATTCAAAGCTCATTCCAGGAATACAATGCTAAAACCTCTTTTGGAGTGGAAGATGTACCTAATAGTGAAAGCATCAGCTGAATGTTTGGGAGACTGCTATTCTTCATTTAATTCTGGCAACAGGCTGTTGCATGATGTTTATGTTTATTTCTCCCCCATGCCTCAGTTTCCTCATCTGTAATACAGAAATACAGACCTCTACCTCTGTAAAGTGCCTTGAGAACTCCTGATGAAGGAAAAAAAACCAAAAAGTATTATGCTTCCACGACAGAAATCCATTATTTTGTGGGTGTGTGGGGTGTGTGTGTCTACATTATCTTCTCTGTCAGTAGCAAAACCAACTTAATTTCCACATCACTAGTGTTAGTTTTCTCCCCCATGCATGAACGTTAATTAATACCTGATAGCCTGGTCACTGTTGGCTGTTTTAGATAAGGAAATTAACATATTCTTTTACCATGAGGGATGCCCCTTAAGTAAAGTGACATTCTTCGCAGGTCCAAAGCACTGCATTTACCAATGGACTGCAGAGGCCAAAAGCCATTTAAATTCACCCATATGTAAACAAACTTTAGTAGTTTGGAAGCAGTGTCACAGAATGGTGGTCTTATGTGGCCAATTCTATGCAAACTTCAGGCTTAAGATAAGTTATGTATTTCCATTTTAGACAAATCACAGCTGTAAATTCTTTGTAACAAACTTACTAATGCTTCTGTAAATCATCATCACATTTTTTACACAGTATATTTAATGCTTGATTCTTAAGATGGGAGAATAAAGAGCACAAAGCACATGAGTGAAAACTTAACAGCAAAAGAAAAATAATTTTTATGAAACAAGAGTAATTTCCCACGTACCTGGCATCTCTCAGAAGTCTCTTCCATGATAATCCTGACCTCTGAGCAACAACCCCCCTCCCCCCCCCGACGTCTCAGTACATAACGACTGAGAAAATCATGAGACTACGCACCACAAAAAAGTGAACCTGATGTTGGCACTACCAGAGGAACTAGGTAATTACCTGACAAAAGTAGTTTTGAAAACTAGGCACTCTATCCTACTTCCAGCACAGCCCTTCAATAAGGGCAATCATCACCATATACATCTAGGTTCTTTTACAAAGAATTTGGCTACATAATAAAAAATGCTAGAGATATTTTAGTTTAGCTTTTTGTATTACTACTTATGCCTCTTAGAAACTGCATTAAGAGCTTGCCCTCAGCCATATCCTGTAGCATGGGCTCTACAGCTCAAAATCTGTGTTTAAATTCTCAGGCCAGGCATTACCATGAGAAAAATCCTCGATTTCTGCTATGTAAGAAAAGCTCCCCTTTACAATTTGTGTTTCTGTTACACTCTCCCCTTGGATTATCTGAATGAACAGTACAAAGGTAATATTTGATGTAGTTTACTGATGGGAAGAAAAGAAACCTTAAGGAAAGGAATTGCTGTGTTTGCAATACTCAATTTTCAATAAATGGATACAACTGACCTCTGCTAAGCTAGGACTTCAAAAAAAAAAAGTTGAGATGAAGAACAATTTTGAAACTCAGATATTAATAACAGAATTGAAAATTCCCTTTCCGAACTTACTACCCACTACTGGAAAATAAATGCAGAGGGCAACTGAATGGGAAAGCTCCTTCCCTGAAGCAGAAATTCTTCCTCTGTACTCCGTAAGGAGTCAGAACGTTACTTATCATGAAGCTGACTGCTCTGCTAGGCACAACCAGAACAACAAAAACGGTAAAGAATCTACTCATTTACAGTTAAAGCGTTTATTTATACAACAAAATGTTGCAGAAAGAGAGCAGCAGGATGTATTTTTCCTCTGCACTCAACACTTTGTGGTGTCCATGTCCAGTCACCAGCTTCCAGTTTAAAAATCACACAATACTTATTTTTTCCTTCATTGCGGAGCTGACAGTACAACTTCACACAGTTCTAATGAGCAACCATAGACAGAACCCAGGAACAGAGGCAGTGATATTGTTCTCAGTCTTTTGTTCTTATATATTCATGTGTTTGGATAGGTCAGAAGAAAAGCATCCCCACAAAAAAATTAACATAATTAGCTCTCCAGTACTGCTGTGTCCCTGTTCATAACTTGTGAACATTGTTCAGCAGCAATAACAAATATGCTACATGAAAAGTTAAAAGTATGAACCAGCCTGAATTTACAGATTATAAAAATTATTTCACTCTACTTACAACAGTATTAAAGTAGCACTAGATCTTGTGTGAGAAACAAAGCTTACAATAAAGAAAATCAATATTTATTAGATCAATAATAGTTTGGAATCCACAAAGTCACACCACTATAATTTTAACATGAATATTTTTTAATATTTAAAATATTTTTAAAACTCTTAGGACAGAAAATATTTGTTTCAAAGAACATTTAGAAGAAACATTAGGTCTGAAACTGACCTCTTTTTGGTAAGTACTGTCTGAATTAATGAAATACAGCAAATTGAGCCAAAATAATAACTTTAATGAAAAAGATCTTAAGATAGCATTGGTTTTGATTCCTATGAAAATGAAATACTGAAAACAATCGAACTGTATTGCACTGGCAGTCTAATCAGCCAGTATCATCACCCTAATCAAGCATCAGATTTGAAGCATTACATGCTTCAGTTTGAATGTCTTTTCTGCAAGTCTCCAAGTCTGTTCTGAAGCTGACAGTAAGGCTAACATGCTCAGTGTCACTGGCTCTTGCTGCTTGGGAGAAATGGCAACAACCTGACTGTCAGGCCAAGTGTTTGTCACTTTTCTGAAAACCTCCACTTACACAATGATAAGTTACAGTGCTTTTTATGACAGTATAAGGACAGCAGGTATATTGTTACACCACACTAACAGAATAAAAATGTTCATTAATACTGGTTGTAACCATTAAACCTAATAAAAAAGGTTATTATAATGACATGCTGATAAAGTTTTCAGTAATTTTTCCAAAACGCCTTTGGAAATGAGATATTCCTCCATAAGGGCACTGATGCAACTTAAACCCCCAAGACTGAAAGAAGGTACGTACCCCCTGTCAAAGCAGACTCTGGGTTTCCAGTTTTTATATGGATATTCCCTTCCTTTGTGATCAACTAACTACACCAATTGCTCTGAGCACCTGAACAGCCTCAATCTGTCAGCATTGAAACAAAAAGCTCTTGATGTTGAGTGTATAGAATACCAGTCCTAGGAGTATACAGTTTAGAGAAAACAAGCTTATTACCCGATTAAGACAGAGTTCAAGAAAAATAACACCCTACTCAGAAGACTTTATATGAGTATAGAAATAGAGTATCTCTTCCAGACTCCTGGAAGAAATAATCACAGGAGTGAGACCTACATAATAGCAATGCTATTGCTAGAGGTTCAGCACGATAAATTTTATGAACATCAGATTAAAGTCTGATGTTCATAAAGTATAACTGGGTCCTCGAAAGACATAGGAATTAAATTATTTGCCAGAAACTTCAAGGCTGTGGTACAAACACTGATGATCTTTCTACCTGAAGATGGTGATGGGGGTGTGCCAGTAACCCAGCTAGACCTTGAGCAAGCTGGCGGGGGGGGGTGAAGTCTTGATTTTTTTGGTAGTCCAAAATTCACTCCTGGGGACATGGACTATTTACAGAAGATGAAGCAGATTTACAGAAGAAACTGAAAGGCTAGCCAACTTCACCAATGAAAGTGTCCCATAGAACATGTGTTATTCAAAAGTGGATCCTTCAGAAGGCGGCCTCTGCCATCCACCATGGGATGTGCAATATGATACAGAACTTGAGTTTTGTATTAGCTAACGTGGAACTAAGATCTTTAAATCTGCCCGTCCCCATGTAAAAGCTTCCATGCTGCAACAAACACTACAGTCCTCTGAAGAACTCCAGAGTCAAAGTGGTATGTCAGTCACCTCACTTCAGGACCAAGTTACTCTGACAAACCAGGGCACCATGTTGCACTTCAACAAAGTGCCCAAAGCATCTGAAATGCAAAACCAGACTTGATGATGAATGGCAGACATCCTTATTTATGGCTGGTTTGTTTATTTGAAATAAACCAACTATGTACACCCTTTGCTAATTCAGACTTGCATCACAGTGATATTGTCTGTATGTGGTGACCTTGGAGAAGATGTTATTTCCAGCAACACGGATGTTGGTACTGCGTCATTTCATTGCTAGAGCAATTATCGCAGCCAGAATTGATATGCAAGTCACCATCCTGAAATTAAGACTAAAAGCACTCAGCTTCTGAATATTGTTATCTCCCTTCTGCTCTGAAGCAAAGACTACCTGCTGTGGGAGTACTGCTTGTACAGTACCAAGCATCACCAGTTCCTGCCAGTGCTGACTTATAAAAGCAGATACTGAAAAAGAACATGGCTTGAGGGGGAAGAGATCACAGGACACTAGGGGGAAAAAAGTAAGGTAAAAACTTCAGGGAAGCATCTACAGAACTGAGACATCTAAACACTATCTAACAGATCTAGTGATGTAGAAGACAGAACTGAAAAGGTTCCTGAGCTCACACCTTTACATCCAAGACAGAACCAATTATTAAGGTGAGACACCAGAACAGAGTATGTGACAATTAAACTATCATTAAATATGCTACTTTACCCCCTAGAACTGTCTCTGGAGCTCAAGCAGGAAACCAATTACTGCATCTGAACTGACAGAAAACTGGTAAAACGCTCCAAAATGCAGCTGCAAGGAAGATTCCAAGAGACCTCAGTACAGCCCTGGAGTCTCTGAAGACGCACAAAACTTTTCTTGAATTGCTTACAAACTACTCATCAAAAAAGAAAGCTCTAGACAG
Organism: Strix uralensis; assembly: GCF_047716275.1. Taxonomy (NCBI): domain Eukaryota; kingdom Metazoa; phylum Chordata; class Aves; order Strigiformes; family Strigidae; genus Strix; species Strix uralensis. Next base: position 25,153,946 of record NC_133976.1, on the reverse strand, counting down.
AAATTCATTTTCTTGGTAGGCCAGTGCTCTGTAATCAAGTAGCGCAGTAAGTGAAATGCAGCAGCCCTTAAGGTCACCCCTGTTGTACCTAACACAGCCTGTAGAAGCACAGCTACAAGTTAGCCAGATCTCCTTACCAGAGGGCAAAATAATCTTTTTTCTCCTGAAATCGGAGAAGAGGATGAAGAACCTTATGAGCTTGTGTTCGCAATATGTCAGATGCACTCGATAATTTTTCCACTGCAGTAGGTTGTTACGTGCACAGGCACACCTTTGTCTGCTGGAAACTTCTAGTCACCTGCATTTTCTCAGGTTTCCAAAAGCAAGTTCTAGGAGCAGAGAGACAAGATTGAATTTTGTTGCTGGCAGGAAAACCACGTTCAACTCTGGCTTGATGTCAGAGAGGACAGTTATGGGACCAGCAGCAGAGCTGACCCTTATTCTGTGACGTACATCCTACTGACAATACTAGAACAGATAGCTCACGTCCATCTCCCCACCCCAAGCACTACAATTGCTTTTGTCTCCTGGTAGCTTCACCTGGTTGTGCAAATATTAGTAGCTAGGACCAGGGGCACTTTCTGGATCTAGTGGCAAGTGGTACTGCAGAATGCACATCTGTACAGAAGAACTCTCTCCCTCCGCCCAACACAACACAACCTGGGTAAGGCCCTATGCATACCGTCTATTAGGAACTGTGTTTACACTATTCTATTTCCAAAACCATGCTCAGTAATTTGAGTGAATACTAACTAGCATTACCCAAACCTGTGTAAGGAAGTGTGCCAACAAATTATACACCATGGACAGTCATAGAACAGTGCCTGAGTTCGTGCTACTGCCCTACTTAAGTTTGTTAGGATCAATATGTTAGCACAGATGGCTGACAGACCAGAGGTGAGAGAAAGGACAAGATCCATCTTTCTGCTACTAAGCTTCAATGTACACTGGGTGGGTATCTTGCATTTTGAGCCTGTCAGTTCTGGTTACTGAGGACAGAAAGGTATGGTCCAGGCAGGTATGGCCAGTGTGAGGGATGGACCCCTTGGTTACACAGGATGAAGCTTGGAGCAGCAGCAGAAACACTTGTTCAATAAGCAGCTCTCATCTAAACAGTACGAACAGAAGGCAGAAGAACAGACAGGATTTGTTGTTTACAGGCAGCAAAGACCGGAGATGTTCGAAGACACTGTTAAGGAAAAGTCTCAGTGAGGAACTGAAGCATTGAAAGAGAGACCTCCTAAATGACATAAAAAGATGAAGTCAAAACCACAACATGGAATAAGATCTACATTTCCTACAGAAACACTGAGCACCAAATCCATCTCCATTCATCCTATCAAACAAAACTGTAATGCAACTAGGTGTGTTGCATCTTGTACACACTTGAACTAAGGCAAGGAAGGGCATGCTCTCTGCAGAGATTCAGATGTATTAACAGTCTCCTAAGTATATAAATATTGGGACGTGAATGAGATATGAACAAATCTCTCAAAAACAAAACTAAAATGAATTTCTTTTAATAGATAAATGGTTTGTTGAATCACTACTGAGTTCTAGAGATCAAGCACAACCAGCATTTTCTGTTGCAATGACACTTTAAAACCTTGTACAGTTTTAAATGTAAAGCTCCAGCTACACAAACTGAGAACAGTGCTAACAGTGCAGTGCAACACTTAGAGGCCAACATTGTTTAAGAAAGGTCAAAGTGACAACATCTATTGTATGACTGAAAAATACTGGCTGATGTAAAACTGCACAAAATTAAGCCCCAAATATGTATTTTTTTGAAACTGTTAATAGGTTACTAAAAATAAAAACACTAATGACTGTGTGCCCAGTTATAAAATTAATTTCATACCAGAGATACTCTTAACTACAGAATAAAGACAAATAAAGAAAAAACAGCTCTGCATTTTATTTGTTAAAAACTACTGCTTCCTCCTTTGCAAATGCATGGGGAAGCTTTTGCCTGTGGTATTGCACAGAACACATACCACTACAGGATGTTCATAGTTTTCTTCCTCTTTTCAGTTAACCACAAAAATCAAGCATAGTTCTACAGAGCGAAGCCTATTTGGATGCCTTTGTGTATATTTAGTGTCATAAGCCAAGTGATGTTTCTGTTTGCTTTGGCTGACTGAGGGGGAGTAAAGGAAAAAAATGTCTACTTACAAAGAATGACCACATCTTAGCTGTGCTCAGAGAGAGCTGTCACATGGTTAGCGGAGCAGGAAATAACTTACAGTTCACTCAAAGCAGGACTAAGCAATTCTGTGGTTTCAAATCTGAGCCTGTAGAGTTGCTGAAGCTGTATCTTCCAGTATACAGTTTCTTAATATAGCAGCTTACGAACTGGAGAGTCTGGTCCTCCCTGGAGAAGCAGCATTGGAGGGTGGAGCAGTGCAAGAAGCCTGAGGAATATCACACTCTGGTTTTTGCTTCCCCCTCTCTTACCCACCAAAATTTCTCTTTTCTGTAACAACATTAACAACGACTTTGTGCCAGTGAAGATGAAATAGGAGAGAAATGTCTAATGGCCGTATCTCAGGCTGCAGCAGCAAACAGAGACTGTCTCCTCTCCTCATCTCCTTCCTCATGCAATGCTCTGTTGAGTTAGAAGAATACAAGCTATGTCTATCTGGGTATGAGTAGGACGACATGTCTGATGAAATACAAAGTTCATCAGCAAGGACAAAGCACTTTTGGAATTGAGAAGTAGAGGGGTAAGGGAACGGAGGGAAGAATGGTGAGGAAGGGAGACACTTCTAGATGGAGATCTTTGTGCAGATTATGGATGCAGGGGCTGAAGGGAGAAAGGAAGATCCTGGAGGCACTTGAGGTACAAGGGGGAAAGAGGAAATAAGGGAAGGAAACCCTTTTGCTAGGACAGAAGGACAGAAAACTTGTTAAAATAGAGCATGTACGATAAGAGAGTGCAAGGAGACCCTGATGAAAGCTGAGACAAGATTCAGAGGACAGAGATCACTGTTCAAGACTTTAAAGCAAATCATCAGGATGGGGCTTACAAAAGAAATAGTGGTTAAATTAATTCCTAAGATATCATTACCAACTTTACCATACTCTGCTGTATAAAAATCTTTACTTTCTACGCAGAAACTAAGATTCTTCTTAAGTCAATATATTACTCCTTCCGTTATAAAATGCACTAAGAAGGTTGTAAAACTTCTCTTACTTTTCTTTATCCCTAACATTGAAAGAAAGATATTAATACAACAAATTAATACTAATCTATTTTCTTATACACAAATCACATACAGATAAATAAATCTCTTGGCTGTCACCCTGAGGGGGGAGAAAACTTTTACAATTTAGTGCCAAATTCTCATATTCAAATATTCTTGTTGTTCTTCAGCATAGACAGCAAGCCAAGTACTAGGCCTTGTTACTTAATACTCAGAGAATGTTATTTAGGAATCCATATTTTGATTTCACCTATCTTCTAAATAACCTCACCAAGTGCTGGCTAACTTTCTGGAAAACTAATATTGATAATACCTGAAGTAAATGCATTTTTTAAAAGTGTTTGCAATCTTAGAGGCAAGAGTTACCTTTCCATAATTAAGAGTTCAAATAATGAAATATAGTTTTCTTAGCTTTACAAAGAGGAGAAAGCCACCTTTTCTTTTGTTAGGTTGGTGTTTCTCAAATTGCAGGCAGAGTACTCCCGCATACAAAACATGCTTGGTAAGCACAGGTATGTTCCTGTATAACTATACCACTCTTATGCTGCATAATGGCTAGAGTAGATAAAGTCGATAACAAGAGTAGATAAAGGCAAAATAACACAATCACATTGAAGGGAAGCAAGATGAATGCAGGGGAATTCTGAATTACACAAAGTTCTGAAGGGAAAAATGGTGTGTGAAACCATCTTATAGAAGTGGAAACACAACCTTGAGTAGCAAGCCTTAATGGGATCTTGCAGCTTTAAGCTAGACACACTGGAGAACCAGAAAATGCACTATTTCTCAGAAAACTTAAAAGAAAAAAAGCTACCTTACAGTGAAGATTTTAAGGATGTCTGAATGAATAGTACAGGGAAAACAGTCTCACCGAGGTGGGGATGCATGTATGAAAGCAAGCGTCTATGGTGAGCTGCAATCTGCAAATCTGCCAGTATGTCGTGGAGCTCTGCAGCAACAGTTTCCTTGCCAGTAATGATCTTCGCCACAGAACATTAAGTCTACAGGAACTGTGCAATTAATGAACTTCCAGAATCATATATTCTTAACACAGGCATTCTAATTTGAGATGCCTAAAGTGTCATTCACTGCATAACCACGAAGAGGTGTCAGGAAAATTGTCTACCTTTAACTCACGGGTAGCTGAAAATAACACTACTAAATTTGAACAATTAAGCAAGTGAGCAGCTTTCTAAGAAAGTGTCCCTGTGATTGTTTCCATTACATCTCTTCTTTTTCCATTTGGGCTTTCTAGTACACTGCTCCTGTTATGTGAAGATCACAGCACACTTCAGGATCTTTGAATTTAACTGCAACTGTCCCTGAAGGTAATGGCACACCTACTGTGCCCATTTTATTGGTTATCCAGGCATAAACATGATGTCTGGAAGCCACAGAATGTAGAGTGGCAGTGTACTCAAGTAAATACCTTGAGAAACAAAACTATCTTGTACAGCATCCGAGTCACGTCCCACTTCTGGATCCTCTAAATCCACTTCGAATTATTTACTGTTACAAGGAAAACCAACAGGCCAATTAAAAAAAAAACCAACCCTCTGTGTCCAAGTAACACATAATGCCAACCTTTCTTGAGAAAATTGTACCCTAACCCACCAATAAGCAACTCTGTCTAGTGCCCATGACACACTTTTGTTACTTCCTATATTTTATTATCTAAGTATTAGGGCATGAAACCCTAAGTCTCCTGCACTATACTAAGTTTATTTCTGTACTACAAAGATTCTTCAAGAGACGAGCCTGTGAAACACGCTCACTGGAAGAGAGGACACCATAAATCTTACCAGTCTTACCACGTGGCTTAAAGTGAACAGCAAACTTATGACAAACTAAGCGCTTAATATCTCACCAAACCCCATCTCCACTGCAGACAGCACTACCTATAAAAGGTCAATGCAAGAATCAAGCCTTTCGTCATGTTGGTTTATGAACCACTGTGAAGTTCCTAGATGACACTCACTCATCATACACAAACCACTTCAATGCGTCACCCATTCCAGCACTGAGCTAGGAGCTGCCAGTGGCAATTGCTGCCATTGCTGGCACCTGCAGCCAATTACCAATGATAGCAGTAAACAAGTTTTTAATTCCAGCACTACTAGAGACACTAATAGTAGGGCAATAAGGGTCATAAGCTCTACAGAAAAGACAGGGGAGTTTTTTCAGGCAGAAGTACCTGAACTCCTCAGAAACAAGATATCTGAGATCTAAAATTAGAACATTCTCCATTATCACCTTTTTACCTTGAAATTGCATGGTATAAGATGGATCTTATACACTCTACTTGCTACAAACTGCTTTTACTAAACCTTTGAGAACCCCCAAAAAAATATTCACAGAGGAAACACTCTAGTGATAACAGATTCAAATCGATATTTATGATCAGATAATGCAGAGAAATCACATCAATTCTCCATTAAAGGAAAATAAAATCTTTCATTTACATATCTGCATGAAATAGTAAACTCAATCTTTATCTCCTAACAAAAACTACCTCTTCCTTAGGTGTTCTCCTAAATAAGTGGTAGAAATCTTGTAGTCAACACATGACTGTTCATTTGAATCCTAGATTAAAACTTTGTATTCTTCTAAATTCCTCCATCTGATTCTTAGCTGTGAAGAGTTGGTAAATTACAACACAACAGCTTGTGACTACAAATTGTTTTCATCCTGTTACATCTGTACACTATAGGATTCCAGAGCACGTTATAGGAGCATGAGTGGTATACTTGACCAGCTGATTAACCACAGATATGCTAAAAGACTTTCAGCACTTGACTACCTCCAAAACAGAGAAAAAAAATCTACAAAGTAGCTCAGAAGAGAATGCAAGAGTGCTGAAGCCTTAATAGATCGAGGTACTTGTCTATATTACTATATCACCTTCTGTTTGGCAATACATAACACTTCCGAACAGAGATCTACAGTGACTCAAATATGTGGTTGGACTCATCCTGCATGTCAAGAAACAAATTTATGTGTTTAGAACATCAGCTACAAGGATGGTCATGAGAGATGTAACCACTATAGTCACTGAAGCAAAGACAGAAATTCAACAGATAATTGTTAAGTTTTTTAAAGTAAGTTGAATAGGAGATTTAGATAACAGCCAGTGATGTCTACTGACAATGATGGGATTTTAATACCTAAATCTCTTTACTTCTGAACTGAATCCCACCCTTTGTGAACGGACGCTTTGTCTCACATACATACAGCTATGAGATGCAATGCCTTGTAGAGTGTTCACAGGTGGTCTCAAAACACTTCTCATCCATGGGCAAGTAATCTATTTACAGCATAGTTTACTACCTTAGCTTAATAGCAAGCTGTAAGGAAAAAAAGCATGAGAAACACTTTATGATAAGTAAGCCTACTGTAGATACATGGAGGCAGTTTGAGTATAATGGCTAAGCCACTTGCTCTGAAGAGTCCGATCTGACCCATTCCTATGAAAATCAGTTTTGTAGACACAGGTTTGGTTCAGAGGAACTAGCAAAAAACAACGTAATTCCCTCTAGAAGGGAAGATTATTGCTGAGAAGTTGTTTGGGTAAGTGACTCCAATGGATACTAGTGAGGCATACAAAGATGTTACATGTCTTTTGTTAGAACAGGCATAACTCTCAATATTCTTCTGTTCCACAAAATTCTATCCTTTACAATTTGTCTTCTTCCTCTGCATCTCATTTAAAAACACATGCAGAGATGAGATAACCACCTCTGAACTGATGACTCAGTTCTTCCTATCTGTTCAAGAGACAACTGCTTTTCAAATTACAATCTCGACCTTTTTTGGATGTACAGCATGCAGCATAAACTTCTCAGCCACAGAGGTTGCTCAGACCTGTAGTCCACCTTCAAGTCTTAGTTCATGCTGTTTTCATATGCATAAGTAATCTTACAAGTCCTTTCTTGATAAAACATTTAACTCTTATCAATTAAGAGCTATAAATACCATTCAGGTTTTTATTTTGTTTTATCTCAACTATTACTGTAATTTGTCCTTTGGCTCTGACATACAATCTTATTCTGGTCGCATGCACTTTAAAAGCAGCCAAAACAGTTTTCTTAGTTTACTTCTGTGTCACTTCTCTTTTTGCATTCTTTACCAGTTCCTGTTTACTATATCAACCACAGCAAGATCTTACAAATAACAACCTATTCCTAGCCTTACTTATTACACCTAATCCAAGTGCCGAGTCTCACTTCTAAGTGGTATAAAACCCATACTCCATTACCTACTTCTAATGTTATCAAGTACACATTTCTCATGTTTTAAGACCTCTCACACATATAAAATTATTTCTACAGAATAAAATAGTTTTTAATCAGTGACATTACTGACCAATATTAATCATGCAAATTTTAAAAGTACCCTCTTTATTAAAAGTTATTACTGGGACACCTAGCATTTGCTTTTCCTTACAAAACTCATTGTTTAGGACAAAATTAAAGTGACTGATTTATAACTAAGCACACTTAAGCAAAAACTTCCAAGTTTGGCATAACCACAAAAATATTTCATTAATATGCACAGAAGTAATCTCATAGCCCACCTTAGCATAAGTTTACATAGACTTTTATTTCTACACTATGATAAAAAATAATTATGGAAAAATTTCTAGATAGTAAATTTTACATCTGACCTAGTTAACAATGTCATGTACCTGAACGAAAATTAGTTACATGCCTAAGCAACAATGAAAGTCCTAAAGAGCTACCTTATGGTGGATACCTACTGCAAGTAGTTCTACATTTGGATTCATATTTCAACCAAATTAACAATAGCTGCAGCTTTGACTATTAGCCAGTGGCTTGGTTTTGAAAACCCAATCTGTCACGGGCAAAGGTATTTTAATTGCTTATAGATTTAGATAAGCATTTTACAGCTCAGCAAACAAGGGGGAAAAAAGGGAGTTAAAAAAAAAATTCAGTAACCTTCTGTATGCACATTTGCCTACTAGTCAATGAGATTCCCAAAGTATCAGTAGTTATCCAGAAAATGGTATCAGCTTCAGCAACACACAAAGAGCAATGGCTCTTCACCACTTCCCCCACTTCCAGGTAATTTTTGTGTTCACCTGTCATCATTACTTAAGATGCCATTGAAATTATGTCAGTATCGGAGTTCATAGGTTGTGAGTACTCAATCAAAATAAAGCTAGTTGATAAATTCATTCGCTTTCCATAGAACAAAAATCAAGTAGTTGAATCCTCAATGTTATTTCAAAGTAGCTGCCTTGTTATCAGTAAAAAACAGAGTCAAAAGAAAGACTGTTGAAATAAATCAGGTCCAGAACACCACATGCTTTCTTAACCAAGTCCCTCAGGACTGATACTATCACTATGCCCTCCATAAGAGCACTATAACTTATTCGTACAAAAAGAGTATCTAGGATCATAGTCTAATATCTCAACTGTTCCTCTGGCATTCTTTTCACTAGTGATCTAAACACAAGGTCAAGTAAAATATAACCTAAAATTCTGATGATATGGCAGATGCACATCACATCCAGTAGCATATCCATCACCCACACTGACAGAAACACTACCTGTAGCAGGCAGGAAGCACAGACAATTCAGCTGATGGGAAAGTAAGCTTGTAGCATCCTACAAAACTTGCAAGATCTTCCTTTCTTAAAAAAGGAGCATTTACAGTGTGAAGTTTCACTAATGAATAATTCAGACATGCATATTAAGAGATCAAATATCATGTACATTACAGAAAAGGCATTTTTCAGCATAGTGTGCCAACACTGAGTAGGGCTAGAAGGTCAAGAGTATCAAGAGTACTATCAGGCTCTGACAAACAGACACCATGGATTCAAGTTAGACAGCCGAAGTTGTTACCATCTCCAGGTGCCCCTGAGGGGATACTCAATCTGATCATTAATTAGTTTCTGAATTGTCATTGTGGCTCATGCCACAATAAACCAAAAAAGCCTGGTTAAATATCTCTAGAGCTTCAACACCCAAGTCCTCAAGATCAAGCAGAGACCCTCACTTATAGTAAGATGAGCCTACGCTTAATCTAGAGAGCACGTAGGACTGGGGGAAAAGGGGAAGAGAATGGGCCACAATTAGAAGATCCTCAGTTGGATAATCAACCGAGATTCTGTGAAAACCACAAGAATGCGTAGTTTCAAGAAAAATACAAAGCAAGTTATGTCTAGGAAGTTATCAACCTGTCACAAGTCACATGACACCCAGATACTGTGAAGATATTTACCTCCAATGTCTGCTTTCAACATGCTATTTATGCAGAAAAGTTGAGAACTTGAGTAGGTGAGTGTTACAGCTGAGTATAACAAAAACAAAAAGTATGTTCACTTGACAAGAAAATCCAAGTTGTAGAAAAACAAACTGGAAATCAACTTACACACACAAATTCATGCACCATTTTTTAAAATTTAGACAAGTTTTATATTTTTTTGCAAAGGAGCTAAACATATGGAAAGTGTGCCTGAATGTAGTTCAATTAATTTGTTTTTTACAAATCTATTACTTTTCAAAAAACATGCTTTACGGTGACACCTTCTGACCCATTTAACTTAGTTACTGTGACAGCATTTTATTTAACCCACTCCAATGTAAATATCACCTACTTCCTGTTCAGTTACTACATCTTACGCCTTCCTTGCAACAGTCAGTTTCATCAACAATACCATTTCAAAGTCCAAACAGTTACGTAGAACCATTATGACTGCACGGATATCCTGCTCTAAATCACAATTTTAAGTTCATTACTCTCACAGAGTTGCAGCAAGATGCATGGTGCCTAACATTAGTATGCTAGGTGTTGGACACAAGGCATCAGAAGACAGCCAGGTAACATAATTTTCAGTGGCTTCCAAATTAAAATATTTTTTCTTCTTTCAAAAAAGCATTTTAAAATCTTTTTCCAAGCCAAGATTTTTCTAAAAGCTGCTTCTTTTCTAAAGAAAGTGGTTAACTTGTGAGCCTTCAAGCAGTTAATACAGATAAGCACAGTTTTATGCTGACATGCAAAAAGGTATTCTGAAAACGAAGAACTTACTGATATACTTGGTAACACATTTACTACAAGGCTTTTTCTTTTAACTGTTATGTTACCTTTTTATACAGATACAGGAAAAGATGCAGTATTTGAGTACATGAGCCTGTTGTTTAGACTAGGAGGAGTACAGACTAAATCCGAGGCAGGCCTAGCACTGATACCAGCCTTCCTACAACTTCATCAACGTTGCTTTGTTGTACCGCAGGTGCACCTGGGGCTCGTCCCGGCCTCGTCCAGCAACTGAACTGTTGCCACCGAGCCCCGCGGCTGCTCCCTCGCTGGCCAGTTCCCCCTGCAGGGCGCGGGTCGGCTGCAGGGCAGGGGTGAGCCCCACCAGCCGCCCCCCGGGAGCTCCGCGCCGATGGGCAGGGGAGCGCGGAAGGACGGAACCCACACCAGCGTTCGAGGCGGTCTCGGAGCCGTCCCGGTGCTCGCGGCTGCGCCCGGAGCCGGCCCGGCGGAAGGGCGGGCAGCCCCGCCGGGCCGGGCCGGCCGAAGGGGCCCGCCACCCGCGCTGCGGGCCGCGGCCGCCGCCATTCGCTGCCCCCCCGCACCCCCGCTCCGCTCCCACCGCCCGGGGGGCTGCGAGCGAGGCGGGCAGGGAGCGAGGCCTGCGGAGGCCGCCCCCCCTCCCGGGCGCCGGGACGGGGCAGCGGAGCGGGCCGGGCCGGCTCCAACTTCCGCAGCCCTCAACTTCCCGGCGCCCCGGCCGGCCTGTCCTCACACGCCCCCTGGCCGCCCCGGCCCCCGGCCCTCCGCGCCCGGGGTGGGGACGGGCTCGGGGTCCCCGGCCCGGGACAGCCGCGGGCCTCCCCCTCCCCTCCCCTCCCCGCCGCCGCGGGCCGGGACTCACCACGCATTTCTTGCCGAGGAAGCTGAAGAGGCTCTCGTTCTCCTGCGGGGTGAGCAGCAGGGAGCCCACATTGGTGACCCGCCGCGGCTGCGGGGGCTGCTGCTGCGGGTTGCCGCTCATGGCCGGGGCCGGCCCGGCGCTGCCCTTGCCTCCCTGAGACCGTCGGCGCCCGCGGCCCCCTCCTCCTCCTTCTCCGCTGCCGCCGCGGCCTCACAGCAGCCGCATCACGGAGCCTCCCTATCGGGGCCGGGGAAGGAGGGAGGTGGAGAGGCGCGACGGAGCCTCAGCCAGCTGCCGGCGGCCCGCGGGGGGGGCGCCGGGGAGCGGGGCAGCCGTGCCGGTGCCGCTCCGCGCCGGCGGCCGATCGCGCCCGCCCCTCCAAGAGGCGCTAAACTTCCAACTCCGGCCCGGCTCCGGCGGCCGCACGATCCAACATGGCAGCGGGGGCGGGCGAGACCACAGCGCGCGGCAGCCAGAGGGGAGCCCGGCGAGCGCTGCCGCCGCGACCATGCGCCGTGCGGGGGGAGGGGGGCGCCGCCTCCCGCCCCGCCGGGCCGCGCCGCGCCTCGGCAGCCCGCTGGCGACCGCCGCCGCCCGCGCCCTCCCCCTCGCTACCTGCCCGGCCGGCCGAGCGGCTGCCGGGCGGAGGCGGGGAGCAGGAAGATGAAAAAGAGGAAGAAGAGGAGGAAGGAGCGGTCGCCGCCGTCCCCGCCGCCTGCCCCGGATAGGGCCTGGCGGGATGCGGCCGCACGGCGGGGACCGGCGCAGCGCTGTCCCGGAGGCGGCGGGGAGGGGCAGGGCGGGAGGGGGAGCGCGGCCGGGTGCGCCGCTGGGTGCTGCGGGCGAGGGGCCGTGCCGCCCCGGGCGGGGGGGGGGGTCCGGGGGGGTCACCCCGCGCGAAGAGGTCCCGAAATCCGTGAAACGGCACCACTGCCTGAAGGGAAGCTCGTTACCGAGCGAGCGCGTGGGCTGGCCGGGCCTCACGCAGGGGTTGGGGGACGGGGGTGTGTTGGAAGCCCTTCCATTTTTAGTGAAACCTGATTTAATTTATAACTCAAAAATCTTTTCATCTTTTGTGAACGGAGAGGAAAATGTTTCTCCGTGGTTCGCCATACAAACTGCCGAGCCGGTTCATTGTTGGTGCCGCGGTGCGCGGGGCGGCTGGTTCAGGCAGTCGCGGCGGGGCAGGGCCGGGGGCGGCCGGGCTGTGCGTAGTCCCGCAGGGAGGCGGCAGGGAGGTGTCAGCCCTCACGCTGCCTAACGCGGGCTGCTGCAGCTGGAGGTGAAATACCTAAAAATAGTAGTAGGCACTTCAGGCTCTCCGGGGGTCAGCTGCTGAGGAGAAATCGTATGCAATCAGCAGCCTTTGTCAGCTAGATTCCTCTTCCCCCTGCTCTCTCTGTGTGACAGCAGCTAGCTGGGATGGAGGTTGAAGACCTTTCAAAGTCTGAAGATCCAGAGCACAGCAGCCTTACGCTCAGCCTGGCTTTCAGCTGCAGGAAAGAAATGCTTATGCTTCTCGCGTGCAAAGGTGAAAACCAGATGTCAAAGTGAGCACCTTGCTAGTCTTCTCTGTGTTCTTAGGTGAAGGATGTGTTGGCTTCACATCCTCTGTTAATTTCATGGTCCATCTAGAAGGTGCTAAAGCAATCCTCCCGAGGTGGTTTGCTTTGCTTGTATTGTGGGAAAGAACTGAAGAAGCACAGGAGAAAAGGAACTAGAGAAGCACAGGAGGAAAACCTGTGAATACAACTCTTTGTACGAAACTGTACTGACTTCCTATCTTCCAAAAGATCAGGCAGGAACAGGTGGCAACCCCTTCTGTTCTGCTTACAGGCCCTTTTCCCTGTACTTAAGAGCCTGTACCTGTGTCCAAAGGTGTAAGGGAGGAAAGTGTATGATGGAAAATCCTGAGCTTCCAACATAAAAAGAATTTAAAATATATGCATATACAGGACTCCTCAATCTGCAGATCTTACAGAAGTGGCTTGGGCCTTTGCTATAAAGGAAAAACATTAGGAACCAATGCTTCCAAAGTACTTCTCAGCAATCCTAGATTCTTAAGTTTTCATTCCTTTCTTGTGTAATTATGTGCATATTTTAGTGGAAGGGGAAATATTTTAGCTAAAGAATATTGGCAGCATTTTGGTCATTGAAGATGTACATAAAAAGGCAAAACACATAGAAGCACTTTACAAGGCACGTAGTATTTTTTAGGTTTTTTTATTTCATAAAACAAACATTTTATAGCCAAAGCTGTTTCAAGGGAATTTATGTACCTCTGTTGGTGGTCACTGTAAATAGCTAAAAATATAGTACACCTTCGATGGGTACATGCTGCTACTGTCCTCACCTCTCTGACCACTTATGTTCCTTGATCTTTTTTCTCATTTCTGTTAACTTTTACTCTTTGTTCCTTATTGCATAGGTCTTGCCATTCAAAGAGAGTTCTGGGTGTTACAGGTGATATGTTTTGCTTCATACTGTTCTTCTCAGACCAGCTGGCTTTTTCTAAGGGCCCTTTAACCTTCAGGCTCTATTGTTAGGATTTTGTTTGCTTTTTTAATAGGGGTAGGCAGGAAAGGGAAGAAAAAAAAGGACTATTTTCAGACCCTGTACTTCATTAATTATGCAAAAGCTGTTTCTGTTTTTGTATCATGGCAAAGCAGTGAGTCCTGAAGAGAAATGGAAATATCAGTATCTGGTGGTAAGTCCAAGGGACCCACTGAAGAATAGATTTTTGCCTTTGATATTTACATTTGCAGTAATACTGACAAAGAGCTGCTATTCCTGCATAAAACATCCAATTTCAAGCAAAGTTCTCTCAAGGAAAGGCACCAGCTAGAATTACCTGTCTATATTTTGAAGAAATAGCAGTGCTTTTTCTGATCTCTGTTAGGAAAATTGCTGTCACTGTTTATCCAAGGCTTTCCTCTGAATTTCTCACTGTCGTCCTTAGGGTTCAAGCTGTGTTACTCGCTGCAGAGGTCTGTAAGCTTTATGGGAAGCTGCTCTTCCTTTGTATTTTTCCATTACAGGATACCAGCTCTTAGCACCAAGGTACTGAAATACATTGAAAGTGACATAACGTGTATCAAAATGAGCAAGTGTAATGATTTTAAATATTTATAAGTACTTAATAAACAGTTTTTATTATCCTTGCCAGGCTTATTTTTGACACAAAATAGGTATCTCTGAATTTTCTCTTTAAATGTGGACCTCTACAGTAATTTCTGATACTCATACTTTGAGTTTCAGAGTTTAAATATTCACACAATTTCAGAAATAACATTCTGCAATTGCAAATGGAGTAAAAGTGTAAGGAAAGCTTTCTACTTAAGTTCATTTTTCTAACGCTACGTTTTATCAAAGTCTGAGTTATCTAAATGAAAGAAGTTACTTCTCCAAGGATTTATTATTTTTTAGTAGTGTCACTGCATTTCCCAAATCTTGATTTTGGCCCAGTGCTGAATTTAGGTCACGCGGTTTGGTTTTCTTACTTTCCGTAAGATGAAGAGACAGTTGATTACACCAAAGAACAAGCAGGCTTAAAGGAGAACGTGGCTCCATAGAAAAAAATTTCCTACCGTCTCTCTTCCATCTCATGCTACTCTTGGTGACAAGTGGAGCAGCCTGGGACAAGTGCAGACCTCGCTGCAGCAACCACATAAGTGTGACTGGGGGAGGTCAGAAGGGAGAGCATATGATTACTGGCACCGCACGGGAGGGGTATGTCAACAGGGCAGCCCAAGAATGAACAAAAGGGAGGAAGAGCTTGTTTCCCTCAACATCTTTTTTTGTTGGGCCTGTAGAAAACACCAGCCCACTTGCTGCAAAACCGCTTGTGGTAACCAAAAAGGAACTCTCTCTGTGGTTGAAAGTGGGTTTTGAGCTGTGAAGACAAGAGTTCTCTTTTTTAAGTAAAACACATTGTTTTTCTCAACAGAGACCTCATCGAAGAGGATTGGGTTTGTGTCATTACTGAATCAATGGCAAATAATGTATTAGTTATTTTAATGACAAGAGGTTCATTCACTTCTACTCTCTGGGCACTGAAGCTTTAAATGTTTAGGAATCCCAGCCCGCTCTGGAGGTAACTGAATCATCTATTAAATTGCGGTTCATTTCAGATTCAGTCACTGCATTTCGTTTCTCACAGAGATTTTATATTACCTGTTTCAGGCGGGTAATAATCTGGAAGAAAGAGGAACTGGAGCCCATGGTGTTTTATTTCTCTATATTGAACTTATATCTTGTAGATTTCAGTTACAGAAGGACATGAAGTAGCCACAGAAGCTGCGAAGTTGACAATTAAGTTTTAATTAGTCAGGAAAGCCTCTGCTAGTTCCATATGGATGTGGAAGTGTAGCATCAGTAGTAAGAATCCTCTCCTTTTGTGGGCCGGTTGTGCAGCAGAGCGTCCTCGCCACAAGAGTGATCAGGCTGGAGCCTGAGAACCAATGCCGCGGGACAATAAGTTCTTTCATTCCTTGCACGAATGCCATCTTGGGTGCCAGCTAGAACTTTTTCTCTCCCTGTAGTGCCTGTTACACGTGTCTTTCTGTTTGCTGTATCTTTTCTAGCCCTCATTTTCAACCTCAGAGTGTTTACTTGAAGGAAAGTAATTTGTGCCCTTCCATTTTGCTCAGCAAAGGATAACATTGATTTTGTTTTGGATGTAGAATTGTACTTTCAATATGCTGGGGTAAGATTTGAGCAATTCTGGTTTAACTTTGAAATCAGTTATGGGGACATCTAGCTCTTTCCAAGAGCTCCTCTACAATTCCTTTGTGGCCTGAAGCATTGGACTCCCATCACTCCTTTTCAGGACTGTGGAGAAGATGGACCAAACAACATACTGGAATTTGAGGCATCCTCTCTCTCCTCTTAATACTTATTTATTGATCATTGCTTGCAGTAACTGTGGAACAGTTTTGTAGCTGCTCTGCGAATTGGAGGAAAACGTTTTCTTGACCCAGCCCAGCTAGCATCTAGCCTTTCATCAAAGCTCATATTCAGAATTGTGTAGTGCAGGGTTTGCTGAAACACTCTTTATTCTCTTTGCTTGGTTTTATACCTCAGCAGAGGTGTGACTTCTGAGTTTTAACACCCAGCCATAACCATGAGTGGAGAAAATAGGTTCATTTTTGATTTATCCACAGGTATTAAAGAAATGTTTATTCCTTCCTCTAAGTTTCCTGACAGTTTTTAAACTCAATGTAATGAAATCTCCCTTCAGCCATTAATCAGCCACCATAAAGATCAAGAACTTCACCAGTTATAAAAAAGAAAAACA